>NC_058088.1:62244175-62902840 GCF_014858855.1 Bufo gargarizans | reverse complement strand
TTTCTGTTCGGACAGATATGAACAGTAATGTGATTTATATCTGATCGCTGACATGCATGGGCAAGTGTCTAATGACCGTCAGTGAAAGATATGTTTATCTAGGGCTGCCCTTTGTTTTTTCTGGAAGCAGTCACTATTCACCCGCTTGTACCTGTTGGGAATTAGTAATATTGCTGTTCAGTGGTACCTGACCGTCCTAGTCCTGCACAGTTGACCTGGAAAACTCTAATGCCTCCATCATCGGCCAGTACAGGAACGGTCTTGTCACTTGGGGCTTATTCATCCTTTAGTATACAGTTCCTGCTTGGTGCTAAAAAAAAAAAAAAAAAAGGATTCTATAACTGAAATAGTGGTCACCTGCAAGTGAGAATGTGGGTGGCTGTAATAGCACAAGCAGCAGCCATTAATACAGTTTGCTGAACACCCTATCATATTTTGCAACAAATATGGAGGTCTGTGTGACATCCATGTTGCATCAGTTGTTCCTGCAGACCCATTGTAACAATAGATTCTAGATAGAGGCACTCGCCACCTGGTGTACTGTATAAATTAGTTTACTCAATACAATGTATTTAAAATTCGCTATAAATCAATCACATCATGTACATGATAATATACATATGATTATGCATTAAAATTAAAATTAAAATAAAACATATGCAATGTTGGATCTATGATGACCATACACTGTGTTTGCTCATCTACGTTTGGTGGGATAAATCTTGGGGAGAGTTATATCCTGCGGTACAGTACATGTATCCTGTAGTATAATAACCTTGTGTATTGCTAATGCTGTGTTCCTAATTCATATATCATATACAACAGTGCAAATTCATTCAATGTAGTGTGCACACCAATTGCAGTGTAACATGAAAATAGAAGTGTCCGCAATATATCAAAAGTGTGAAACGTGAAAAAAGAAAAAAAAATTGGTGAAAACCTCCTATAGTGTTCGATCCTGAGAGGAAGCGTTTTTTAGTGCACCACAATTATTCCAGTATTCATCAATATTCCTTCGATATTACCAGTCAGTAAAGCTTTATTGACTTGAGGGTTAGGTATTAGTAGATAGGGCTTACGTCTGGGGCGTCCCCCTGATGCGCACCATCTTACCTTACCCTTCACGAGGTATATTTCTTACGGTATTATCAACTTCAACAGGATCAGTAGTGTTGTATCTCTGTCAGGTGCCCCGTACCGAATGGAGTATCCACTAAACTTCGGTGGTCAGTTAACTTTACTCCTGGTTGTATTCTCGGGTTTCTCGGCGTTCCACGTGACCTCCCTCTGAGGTCATCAGACCTTGCCTGGTTTTCGTGTCACTGTCCAGCAAATCTCGCGTTGTCTCGCGATAGGGCAGGTCAAGTGATCCTGCTTGCGATTAAGTAAATGTACAAGTCCGTTTACAATAAAGAGCAATATTCATAGATGATCTTTGTACCATTTTAGGTGGGTAGTTATTCCTCTCCAAACCGTCCAGACGCGTTTCGAGGCGTCACCCTCTTCCTCAGTGGCTTTGATCGGATATGCCACTGAGGAAGAGGGTGACGCCTCGAAACGCGTGCAGCCTGACAACATGCGGGCAAACCATCCGCTGTGATTTGAGTGATCATGGTCCACAACGTCCCGGAATATGCAAGCGGACACTTGGCTTGCTCTAAATCACTCGAGTCGCCAACGACGGGTGCCATTGACATTCACTTCTGTGTGGAACCACTGGGGACCTGTAAGTGACCGATCCAATGTATGATATGCAGGTACATTCTCAGCCTGACTTTTGATCGGGATTCCATATAAGTACCGGCTGGAACTTTGTATACTGATGAAGATTCCCCAGGGAATAATGTGTACTGGTATTGTGTCGCTATACTATAGATCCCGATTGAAGGAGGGAGGGAGCGAGCGGGAATCACAAATAGATCACAGGGTACACTAGCCCGGAGATACATGGGCGACTACCGCAGGGGCTGCTCATTTTCATTATCAGCTTAAACCTGGATTGATAATGTGTTATAATTGCTTCTAGGTTAATGTTTTAGCATTTTTTTATTTCACACTAACTGCTATGCTGGAAAAAAGTGGAGTCAGAATATGTGAGATAATGTTCTATTTTTTTACTGTATTGGATGGATTCATCTTAGACAGCTTGTTCAAGTTTGGGAGGGGCGGGGGTTTGGGAGGTGTCCACTTTAGATTCACTGGTATATACGTGTACAAAGATCTACTTCCCAATGGCTAATGCACTGAAAATCGTATCCTGGAACATAAAAGGGTTGAGATCTCCAGGTAAACGCATGATGATCTTGAGACACCTTAAAGGATTAGGGGTTGATATAGCATTATTACAGGAGACACATCTGTCAGCTCAGGATTTCAGCCGCATGAAGAAGCTGTGGGGAGGGGAGGTTTTTGGGTCGGAGGCCACAGGGAAAAAAGCGGGTGTCCTCACCTTATTAAAAAGTGGCCTGCCATATAAGGCATTAACGCATGATCATGATGAGAAAGGGCGAGTGTCACACCTACATCTTACCTCAGTGAAGGGGGACCTGAGCATTTATAATGTGTATGGGCTAAATGAATCGGACGCAGCTTTTTTTGATGCCTTGAGACAACGTTTATCTAAAGATCCTGTGGCGTTAAGAATGGTGGGATAGGAGAAGAGATTTAACCGCATCGAATACGAGAGGAGGGCAGGACGCAAACTTAGCACGACTTTTAGCTGATGCGAATCTTGAAGACATCTGGCGCCTGGCTCATCCAGAGGGAAGGGAGTTCACTTTTTTTTTCTGCAGCTCACAAATCTTGGTCCCGTATTGACTATATTTTAGCAGACAGGGACTCCTTGGGGCGTTTCACAGAACCAAGAATTGAGGACATGGTGATCTCGGACCATGCCCCTATCTCGATTTTATTCCTGGATGGAATCTCGAGGGGATCAGATTTCTTGTGGAGCTTCCCAGCATGCCTGGTGAAGGATGAACATTTCTGTGACATGCTCCATGGATGGTGGCTGGAATACCAGCAAGACAATGAGGGTACCTCAGACCCCCAATTGCTATGGGATGCAGGGAAGGCTGTTATCAGAGGAAAAGTCATGACATATATGTTTAGAAAAAAAGCACATAACTAGAACAAAACTCACAACTGAGTGATGAGTTGAGATCAGCGTACTCAGTTTTCCAGAAGAATCCCAATTCAATCTCGCAGCAAAAATGGCACCAAGCCAAACAGTCATATGATACATGGCTTCTCCAATTGGAACAGCTAACTCAATCTAAATGGGAGGCTCATTTATTTAGGTACGGAAATAAAGCGGGTAAACTCCTGGCTAGACTGGCTGTGGGGCAGACTCTCATCCACAGCCTTTTAGATAACACGGGCAAAATCTGTTCGCATCCCAAGGAGATAAACGGGATTTTGCAAGATTTCTATACCAAATTATATGATACTTCTGGGTGCCAGAGTAGAGGAGTCCGGGAGTGGTTAGGAGAGGTCAGACTTCCAGAAGTAACAGAGTAAGACAGGTCCATGCTTAATTCTCCAATAACTACAGAGGAGGTCTTGCGAACGGTTAAATCTCTCACCTTGGGGAAAGCACCAGGCCCAGACGGGTTCACAGGAGAATTCTATCGCATACTAGCGCCTGACATAGCCCCCACTCTTTCGAACATTTTCACTGGCTATATGCAAGGGAAGAATATCCCGACATACACGAACACTGCTCATATCAAAGTCCTACCAAAGCCAGGCAAGGACCCCACCTTAGCTTCCTCATAACGCCCAATTTCGCTCAATAATGTGGACATAAAAATAGCATCTAAAATTCTGGCAGATAGGTTAGCATCTATCCTACCTAAACTAATCTCCCCCAGCCAAGTGGGTTTTGTCCAAGGCAGGGCAGGGGTCACTAATATTCACATGGTATTGGGGGTTCTAGACGAGATAAAAATGCATCCGGGTGCACATCCACCCCCAGCAATTGTAGCGATAGATGCCGAGAAAGCTTTTGACAATGAGGACTGGGGATGGATGGGGGTGATGGAAAACATGGGAATAACTGGCCCATTTCGTCGATACCCATCAGCCCTCTATACTGACCCGCAAGCCAGAATCCACACTCCAGGTTTTGTTTCCCCTCCCTTCACATTACAGAAAGGTACGAGGCAAGGGTGCCCATTGTTCCTGAAAACTAGCCCAGGACAATGATATTGAGGGTATCAAAGTTGGCAATGCTAGCATAAAGCATGCCCTTTTCGCAGATGACCTTTTATTGTTTTTGGAGAACCCCAGGAGGGACCTGAAACAAGTCTTTCAGCTCTTGGATGATTTTGGAAAAGTCTCTAGCTACAAGGCCAACCCTACTAAGTCTGAGCTCCTCTTCATACATAACCGGATCAAGGACACTACAACCCTCCCACAAGACACTCCCATACATATAGCTAATACTTCAATAAAATACCTGGGAATACACATAGGAAGGCGTCCGGAATCCTTGTATCTGTTGAACTATCCCCCACTCTTTAAATCAATAATGGCAGACCTAGACAGATGGAAAAATTTCCCACTGTCATTGAGGGGGGAGATGCCAGCTACTAAAAATGATTAGCATCCCAAAGATACTGTATCATTTGCAGAGTATCCCTCTCTTACTCAAACACTTAGACATGGCCAAACTGGAATCAGCATTTCGATCCTTCCTATGGGCTGGGAAGAAGCCCAGAATAGCTTTACGTAAGCTTCAGCTACCTATCTTCGCCTTTACAATCTAGCAGGCCTGCTGAGACACTGCATTGATTGGATTTTTGACGCCAACTACAGGTTAGACTCTCCATAGAAAAAAGAAGGGAGTGAGCACTCACAACACTCGGACCATAGGATATCAGGATCAATTTAATATTTATTGGGACCTGGTTGGATCCAATAATAACATTCACATACATTTATAACATTCACATAAAATTATACACTAAAAAAATAAAAAATGATTGGTACCAATGTATAAAATATATACTGATAAGGGGTGAAAAACTCGATGTAAATGCCAATCCTTTAGACAGTTGGTATTGCAGATAAACTCATATGTGACACTTACTGAATTTGCAGAGTCCACTTCTGGTACTTGTGGTGCCACAAACCAAATCAGAGTGTCCAAGAAGTGAAAAGACCACCTTTAGTACTTGTGTTACCGCAAACCACTATTCAAATCAGTGTCCAAAAGGTACCCGCACCGCGGGTCACTTCCAAATGGTATATGCAGACACAATTTGTTTGTAGCCTTAGAAGTCCCTCCGTAGTTATTTACAGCTATCAGTAGGGCCGCTCAAAGTGGTAAATTTAAGCCACTTTGTGTTCAAATCGGGAGTACAAGTTCCTACCTGGTTCCTAGTGTCAGCTCCCGCTGTTGCGTCTCAGAATCCTCCACGAGAAGCGAGCTGCGCCGGCTGCTTCGGCGTCTCGCGTCGACGGTCTCGTACTGATGACGTCACACTATCGCGGGACTAGGCAGGCAGGGATAATACCTTATTCGAAGGTATTATCTCCAGGCTAAATCTCCAGATCCAAATTCAGGCCTGCTGGCAATTTGGATCTGGAGATTTTTGGTTTTCTGTAGGGTGGGGTTCCCATCTCTGATGGAGGATCCCATAGTTTGCCGTTTCCTGGCACTGGGATCCCCCCTCGGAGTAGGGATCACCACCCAGAACCACTGTACGCCATTATTTATCACCATTGGCAGAATCCCGATCCTCCTTAAGTTGCAATTGTATGAATAATTTCTCTAAATAATATTGTACAAGAGAATGTTTTAACATGTTATGTATAATAAAGATCCATGTTTATTTATATATTTTTAACACATATATACTATTTTTATCTATTAAAGTGTTATTTTTAATGTAATAGATTTGGTTCTCAATTTAAATATTTAATATGGCACAATCCAGCAATGTGTTAGTCACATTGTCAGAAAAAACACAACCGAGTTGGAAAAACCGCAACTATACCGCATCAAAACCGCAAAGGTGGAATTACACATAATAAATCCAGGATCCGGAGTTTGTGGATTACCTAATGGACTATAAAAGGTGGAGAGGTATGAGTGGCGCTTTAACACTGAGGAAGGGGTGCAGACACCCCGAAACGAGTCTGGTGATAGGAAGAGAAGCGCCCACCTAATCTACTGGATCTCCATTGCATGGCCATGCGATAACAATCAGAAAAGGAGAAAAATCTTTCCAGCTTTAAGGACCGCTTAAAACATATAGCTACGGACGTTACAATTAAGGTACTATCCCTGCCTGCCTAGTCCCGCGATAGTCATCAGTACGAGGCGGTCGACGCGAGACTCCGAAGCGGCCGGCGCAGCTCGCCTCTCGTGGAAGATTCTGAGACGCGATAGCGATAGCGGGAGCCGACACTAGGAATCAGGTAGGAATCTGTACTATGGACTTGAACATGAAGTGGCTTTAATTTATCACTTTGAGCGGCCCTACAGATAGTTGTTGTAAATAACTACGGAGGGACTTCTAAGGCTACAAACATTGTATCTGCATATACCATTTGGAAGTGACCCGTTGCGGGTACCTTTTGGACACTGATTTGAATAGTGGTTTGCGGTAACACAAGTACTAAAGGTGGTCTTTTCACTTCTTGGACACTCTGATTTGGTTTGTGGTACCAGAAGTGGACTCTGCAAATTCAATAAGTGTCACATATGAGTTTATCTGCAATACCAACTGTCTAAAAGGATTGTGGCATTTACATTGAGTTTTTCACCCCTTATATATATATTTTATACATTGGTACCAATCATTTTTTATTTTTTTTAGTGTATAATTTAATGTGAATGTTATTATTGGATCCAACCAGGTCCCAATAAATATTAAATTGATCCTGATATCCTATGGTCCGAGTGTTGTGAGTGCTCACTCCCTTCTTTTTTCTATTTGCACTATTTTTTGGGCCGGGCACCCAAGTTGAGTTAGCAGCACCCGTCAAAGCCACTAGGTGTGAGCCAACCACTTATCTGTAGAATCTGGGGAGCACTGCTTCACACTAGGTTGGCTGACATCATTTATGCTTCCGGCTTCTACAAGTTGTTACTCTCATTCTATCAGGACCACTTTCCATTGAATGTTAGGGGAAAATGGTCCCAAGAGGTTGGCCCCCTGAATGATGCGCAGTGGTCCGAAATACTGTCTAAAAGCCCCTTGTTATCATTGTGTGAGACACAGATTGTCACAATTATACTTAATACACAGGGTTTATAGAACACCTAAATTCCTACATAAAATAGGGGTACGTGACACATCTAACTGCCCGAAATGTGATGTGTCGGAGGCACATATAATGCACATGTTTTGGGAGTGCACTGCCATAGGTCCCTTTTGGAATCTAGTGTTAGATATTATTTTTCAGGTGTTCGGGATCAGACTTCCAGTAGAACCTTTGATATGTGTATTGGGCTTGTTACAAGACGAATTCACAACAGATCTCAATATAGGCATTAGTAGAACATTGTATCAAGCCAGGAAGTTAATAGCCAAATACTGGATAAGCACTGCAGTACCAACTAAGGAGGCATTTATTGCTCGTATGAATGTGATAATTGGGCATGAAAGGGGGATGTACTATAAAAGAGGTGTGAGTAAGAAGTTTGAATCTATATGGGGACCGTGGTTGAGTACGCCAGGACTACCCACTGGACGTCTTCTATCCTTGCAATTAGGATGGATGCCTAGAATAAGATGAAGTGAAACATGATAATGGGATGGTACGGATGAACGGGTTATGGTAGAAACAGAGGTAGATGTTTCTCAGGATTTGTGGAGGAGAAAAATGAGCTGACATTGTGGTATGGTGTGGGTTAAAGGGGGGGTGGGGTTACCCTTCAGGGTTTATACTTTGTGTATTATTGTGCCCAAGTTGGGCTTTCACTTGTTTATATCAATGTGTATTTGATGTACGCTTATCTATACAAAAGGGAAAAATGTTTTAATAAAAATTACTTGATTCGACATCAGTTATGCTATGTCTCAACTCCATTCCCACATTTGTCTGCGGGATCTTTATTTAGTCAAACGTGGAAATGTGACAGCAAGGAGTTTTCTTTATTCTATAATTTTAAAGGTGTTGTCTAGGACAGGAATCAGCAACCTCCAGCACTCCAGGTGTTCTGAAACTACAATACCCAGAATGCTCCATTCACTTTTAAAGGGGTTATAATGTTGTTTGCATGCTGGGAGTTGTAGTTTCACAGCAGCTGGAGTGCTGAAGGTTGCTGATCCCTGGTCTAGGAATACCTAATGTCTAACAGATGCAGTCCACCTGTGTTCCACCCAAAAAAATATAAAAAAATGCAGATTGGAAAGGTCACAGTTGTGAACTCATGTTTTTGAAGAGTATCTAGAGTTGAAAAAAAGAAATAAAACATGTTTGCGATTGACAGTTTGAACCTATGACCTCTGGTGGCAGTAGTGCTAAACTCTCATATCTCAAGTGTCCATAGGGGTTTACCCACCACAAATAATCTTATACAGGATCCAAATAAAAGTGCTTATAAACCAAAAGTTTCAATTAAGCCATAGGCATCTACAGGACACAGCCATTTTTTTTTCTATTAGGCCCCATTCAGATGGCAATATGGTTTTGCAGGTGCAAATGTAACAATGGATTGTGTAGAAGCTCACCCATCTAATATCATGCAAGGTGCTTCAAGGCAAACTGGCTCACCCAGCCAGTGGCAAGTTTACATGAAGATAGGTTTGATAAACAGGGAAACCTGAACTTTTCATTGATACCATTCCAGGGTGTGTGACTTTTTGATCACTTAAATGTTGTCATAAGAAATAAATTGATGCTCCCTCCCCATTTTGCTATATAGGGAATATACTTTATACTATGGGCATTTTGCACATCACAACACCCATGATGTGCATTATGTTTTTATTTTGGGAAGGGGGATTTGAATTAACACTTTATTATAGTTAGATTGCTATCATAGAGTCCAATGCACTTGAATTGGAATCTATGATGATTTTAGTACTTTCCTATTGAGCAATGATAAAGCCATGGGCTCCATAGAAAACACTATGCAGCAGCCTCCCATCATTCATAACGACAAGGGGGGGCTGCTGCACATGCTCCGGCTCCTCAGATCCCCACACGGGGAGCAAAAGTGAAAGCTTTTGGTTTTCAGTGCACTCTGTATTGACCACGGCATCTGAGGGGTTAAATGTCAGTGATCAGCATTACTAACGGTTGGGTACATGAGCTGCAAGTGTCCGCTAAAAGAAGCAGGCAGCTGCCTTAAGAGGGCGCCATCCTTAGAGACGCAGCCAGCGCCATACTATTACAGTGCTGTCAGGAAGGGGTTAAACACCCAGCCTACAGCAGGAAACCTTTATATAAGGGTATGTACATTGATATTGCCAGGTTTTTTTGTATAGAGTTTGCAGTAATCTACCTGTAGAATTTCTTAGGCAACAGCCAGAAGTGGATCCAGGAAAGACATCCTTCCTTTATATGTCCAATTTCTTTCAATCCAACTTAGGCCATCTGTATGATGGGTGGGGGTCTGAAGCCTAGGACCCTCTGCCAATCAGTTGTTTGAGAAGGCACTGGCACTCAATAGGGCTGTTGTACACCTTGCAGCTTTTCCTAGGCCGACATGTTCATTGGTCACATGGTCCAACCCCATTAAAATGAATAGGGCTGAGCTGTAATGCCAAGCACGGCCACTATACACAGTGTGTGGTGCTGTGCTTGGTGAACTGAGAAGGCAGCGGCACTAAGAGCATCAGCACCATCTCTTACTGATGACCTATCCAGAGAAAGCCAGTTAAACCTCAGAAAACCCCTTTAATATCCTCACTTTAAATTAAAAAAAAAAAAAAAAGAACACAAACACATGCCAAGTTCAGAAAACAAGTTTATTGATAAATTGCATGTTATTTTATTTCATGTTATCCTTCAGCAAAAATAAAAAAAATTCTATTTGCCTTATCAATAAAAACTCATATCTAGGGATGAGCGATAATTTAATTGATTACTGTAAAACATTTCCCAAACATGGGTTCGGTTCCAAGGCACTACTTGGAACCAAATCAGAGTTTGGGAAACTATTTTACAGTAGAAATCAATTAAATTACGGTATGTAAAGTCTTGTGAGACTTTGCAAAGTAATAACTTCTGCTCAGAGTTAATACATTGCAATACTGCATGGAGCGCTCTCTATACAGTATTGAAACTAAGTTTTATGCAAATCTACTTGATATTTCATCCGAAGTCGCTTCGCTCTTCCCTACTCATACTTGGTCTCCACTTGCAGAACTTAGGCCGACAATGAAACTGTTCCCTTGGCTGTACTGAGGGAACAGTTTTAACCATGCACCAGACTTCTCAGCATGCACTATGGTAGGCACTTGCCTCAATTTACACCAATTAGTTGGCTTAGGCTGCTTTCACACTAGCGTTCGGGTGTCCGCTCGTGAGCTCCGTTTGAAGGGGCTCACGAGCGGACCCGAACGCAGCCGTCCAGCCCTGATGCAGTCTGAATGGAGCGGATCCGCTCAGACTGCATCAGTCTGGCGGCGTTCAGCCTCCGCTCGCCTCCGCGCGGACAGCTGAACGCTGCTTGCAGCGTTCGGGTGTCCGCCTGGCCGTGCGGATCCGTCCAGACTTACAATGTAGGTCAATGGGGACGGATCCGTTTGAAGATGCCACAATGTGGCTCAATCTTCAAGCGGATCCGTCCCCCATTGACTTTACATTGAAAGTCTGGACGGATCCGTCCCAGGCTATTTTCACACTTAGCTGTTCTATGCTAAAATAATGCAGACGGATCCGTTCTGAACGGAGCCTCCGTCTGCATTATGAGCGGATCCGTTCAGAACGCTAGTGTGAAAGTAGCCTTAGCCTGCAGAATTTAATTTCCAAACGGTCAAAAAATTGTGCACCTTACCCCAACCTTTTCCATTAAAAGATAAGACCTATCCTTCATTGGTATAAGTTTGGGGTATAACTGATCTTTTTTTATTATATTTTAGTGGAGTGTAAGCAAAAGACACTGTTCACTATGGGTTAAGTTACATGATAATTGGGTAGTGCAGCGATATCAAATAGGTGGAGATTTTATGTTTTCACTTTTAAACAAAGTGGATTGGAATTTTCCATATATTTGAACCAATCATCCGACAAGGGGACTATAATACGCCATCTTTTTTAGCACTTCTAAAATACAGTGCACTCACTGTTCATGTAGTGCAGTGATAGGCAAACTGCGGCTCTCCAGCTGTTGCAAAACTACAACTCCCACCATGCCCTGCTGTAGGCAGTCTTTGCATGCTGGGAGTTGTAGTTCTGCCACAGCTGGAGAGTTGCAGTTTGCCCATCACTGATGTAGTGCAATGTATTTTAACCAACATCCACCAGCAGGCTGCATCACGGAGACCGGGCATGCTGGTAGCAGGCCTGGTGCCAGCATTAGGCTTGCAGCCTGTGTGCAGACATCTGCATCTTACAATTTCCTTTGTGGGGTGTTTATTAGAGGCAGCCAACTCCCTCTGTACTGCTTATACACCTGGATATCCTTAATCTAGTTCTCCTACCTTATAGTGCAGCCCCCCACTGATTTGCCTTTTATATGCTAATGAGATGACTGTTATACTAGGCGTGAACTATTTCTGAGGTGCGGTTAGCTTCTCCCGCCTAGTATAACAGAGTCGCCTCATTAGCATATGAAGTGCCAAACAATACAGGGACCACAATGGACGAACGTGTGGGGGGGGGTTTAGAAAAAAATAAAGTGCCAATACAGTGGGGTCTGCACTATAAAAAGTTAGGGTAATAAGATTAAGGATATCCAGGTGAAAGGTCCTCTAAGATCAGGACCCTGGCTCGTGCGTGGAGTGCTTAGACCTGGCTGCTGTAAAGAGGCAGAAGCCCAGCCTTTGCCCCTTAGTGACCTCTGTAAAAAGGTATATTAGAGGTTACCTAGGGGTTAAAAGGCCACATGTTAGATGCAAATACTAAAAAGGTGGCTGTGTGTTTATTATTGGGCTAATTTGATGGCTTTGAGACTGGGGGGTGGGGAATAGGTAATTTTAGTGAAGGGCCCAACTGACAGACCACCTTTGAGCAGGTAGATTGGCACGTGTGTTTTGATCAAGATATATTATTGGCTGAGTTTCAGATTTCATCATAGTGAGGGCTTAGTCCATATAATAGCTGCATCTCTGAATAGTGCAGAGACCCTTTGCTGGGGTGGGCGGTGTGCTTAGCATGCCTTCTACCCTCACAGCATGCCAGGCCTATAGAATTTCTGTTAGTCTTTCCTGTTGAGAGACTGCATCAACCCTGCACTTTTCTACTCATTCTAGAGATCAGTGGGGGTCTCAGCGCTCAGATCCCCACCAATAAAAACTGACTAAGTGTTTAACAAAACTACAGTGCCACTAAGCTCAGGATTATCCACTCCTTAAAAGGAGTTCAGCTGTTATATTGATGACCTATCCTTAGATGTTCTGCAGTTTGTTCAAACTAATATCCTCTGGATAGATCAGCATCTGATTGGCAGGGGTCCGACACCCGGGATCCCTGCCGATCAGCTGTTGAGAAGGCAGCGGCGCCACGGCCTTCACTATTTTCCACAGGCCCAGTGATGTCACAACTAGTACCAAGTTGCCTGGGCAGGGCTAAGCTCCACTCAAGCAGCTGATCGGCGGGGGTCCCAGAAGTCAGACCCCTGCCGATCAGATGCTGATCTATCCTCTGGATAGATCAGTTTAAACAAACTGCAGAACCTCTTTAAGGATAGGTCTTCAATATCTGATCAGCTGGGGGCCGCCGACAAGCTGTTTGAAGAGGAGCTGCTCCATGTGAGCACTGCCTCTACATAATGCCATTTGCTGAAGGGACAACCCTTTTAAAGATACTGAATCAAAAGAACTCGTGTACACTAGTGTCAAGATAAAACTTGCCATAAAAAAACAGTCAATTCTTAAAAGGGAACCTGTCACCACCTTTATGGTGCCCTTACTAACAGCAGAATAAAGTAGAGACAGGCGAGTTGATTTCACCGGTCTGTCATTTCCAAGTTAAAAGTGGTTACTGAGAACCATCAATCATTGCAGACTGGGCCTGGGGGGGGGGGGGAATAAAAAAATAAAATAAAAAAAGTCCAGGCCACCTGATAAGAGTCCTGGTTATTCATGAATTCCTGCTGATGACTGACCGTCTTCTACCTAGTTTTCTCCCCATCTAGGAGAGAACTGCCAACTGAGGAGAGCATGAATAACTAGGACTCTTCTAAAGTAGATTTGACTTTAAGGCCTGGGCTGTAATGATGCTGGTTCTCAGAAACTACTTTTAGCTTATAAATGACACCGCTGAAATCAGCATTTCTGTCACTATATGCTGCCCCAGCGAGATCCTTTACATGTAGTGGGGAGACCACTTACTCAGTATCCCCACACAATTGTTACACCACACCTACATCCAGCCAAAGCTTGCCGACAACCGATTTCATTCAGACTGAAAGGATGCCATTTCCTCTGGAACATCTGCAAGTGGATTAAAACAGATAATGATTCCAGGTTCTGTAGAAGATTAAGCCAGATATTCAATACGTAGCCATCTGAACAGGTAGAAGCGGTGGTGGGGGCTTGCTACTGAGGATACAGACATGTCAGCTATTCCCAACTGACCACAATCACATCACTATGCCAATACACTGCAGACAAAGCTACAAATTGCCCTACTTCTGTGACATACAAAACTTATGCATGTCCACAAAATCCATAAAAGCATGAAGTCGGGTTTACATGTTTCAGGTAACTGAATCCTTAGTCCTGACTAGAGAAGTGAATTTTCACTTATGAAATTCATTCACACCATTTGTTGGTTAAAGGCAAACTTATGGATTCAGTTACCATGGGCCATAATGCAATTCTATGATGGAATGCCTTTAGATGTATTCAGTCATAATAGAAGTCTATGGGCTGCAAAACAGATCTAAAGGCATGCAGTTCTAGAATTGCGTTAAGGTCAATGGTAAACGGAATCCATAACACAATTCACCTTTAACCAAACGAAGCATGAACGAATTTCAGAATATGAAACTTGCTCATCTCTATGACCTTGCTGTTTGAGATGCACAGCACATCCACTTTACATCAATTGTTTTCCAGTAGGCTATTAAAATTTAGGACTTGTTACCAGTCTTAAAGATTTGACCAGTCACTAATAATTGCATGTGCGCATATATATATATATATATATACATACACACACACACACACACACACACACACACACAATAAAGTGTCCAACTCCTGTGATCAGACAAATAAGGACATCTAGGGGCTTTTGCATATGGCCATATTACAGCTCTGTGCTTGGACTGGATCAGAGTTGGAGATCCCTGAGGAAGCTGGTTCACTTGCAATAATTGTAGACTGTCACGTGAAACACTATGCTATAGCTAGTTGCTTTATATTTTGCATTGTATGCAATGTCTGATTACAGTGAATTTGCTTACTCTAGTGTCTGGGTACACTTTGTCCTCATTTTGGACTAATTTTCACACTTATGTAAGGATGTACATTTGTCCTCCATAGGATGTCTATTGTATACAGTAATTCAACTTTGTGGTGCATAAAGTTTCATATTTTATTTGATGTGTGGTCTGCCTCTTCTGGGTCTTTGCTATGTTGGACTGGATCAGATAAAGTCCTTGGTAATTAATGCACAAAGCAATGAGGAATGCCACAGAATAGGATATACCAACACAGCAGATTTCATGAAAACAGACTGTATGGAACAGACTTCTACTGAAAAGATTATGCGCCTGCTTTATTAGGCACCGCAATAAAATGGAATCTGAGCAGGAAGTCCTAGAAACTACATTTAAGCCGATTCTTATTCTGCACATACTCGGCTGTTCCAGCTGGAAGGGGGTCAGCATCAGGATGAATTAAAGATTAACTAAACCTTTGTGTAAAGTTTTAGGATGTCCCTAATGCCCTGAAAAAAGTTCCAATATAATTGTATTTTTATTATACTTTTACCTCCCTAAAGCACACAATTCCCTGTGCACTTGAATCTCAGTTCTATGTACACAGCTGACAACTCAGCGGAGTACAGACTGAGAATGGGTAGGCGCACTTATTGCTCCTGCATGTGCCACCTTGAGTTTACCAACTCCTGGCATAGCACACCCCGGTTGAGGAGCGGTTTGAAGAGGCAGCGCTCCATGAAAGCGCTACTGCCTCTTCATTACAACAAGTCCTCACTGTTCATCTGAATGGAGAGTAACTTGCAATTATGCTACGCCACCAATCTACTGGAGACTGAAGTGCAATAACCAGAAAGCAGTGCTCACATGGAACACCACCTCTTTGATCAGGTACTGACCTACCCTGGCGATAGGTAGTCAATATAAATGGCAGGACAATCCCTGTTACACCTCTACATGTCTGTTCATCTCCAGTAGCAAGTAAACTTTTTAGTAGATTGAGCCTCTGCTGAAAGTCATACCTCGTGTTTCCTGGGGTTGCAGAGGGTCTGTCCATAGAACCCAACGCTCTGGAATGTTCAACCTGCAACAAAATAATTATAAGGATCCATAGGAAGGTCACAGCCCCTAATCCCATCACCTATCCCAATGTGCAGTTGGCACTGTCAGTGACATCCAGGAGCCGTTTGATTGGAAAGGAACATTGGGATGACTTAAAAAAACGTAGTTTCCATTGTGCACTGCATGATTAGTTTTTTTTTGTAGATCTCCAGTACATTCAAGTTGGAAATGTCAGAGTTGGTGTCAAAACATTTACATGTGGCAATAAGCTGCTTTTTGGTTTACTTTTTATTTTTCAAATAAGTCTATAAGTGTGCTTTTGTTTGAACTTCCAGGGCTAGAGTCAAAGCCAGAGCATTTCACTTCTAATCATTAGCTTAAGTGAAACCTCACCTACTGAAAAGTTGGGATCCATTTCCAAACTGAGTTATTTTAATCCAAGCATAATATGGTTTGTATTTAGTTATCCAGCAGTGCCTTTCCAGGTTTACTTTCCATAATGTAAAGAACTCAGAACCATGAGACATATGCAGCGCATGTTTGACTTAGACTGAAAACAATAATTTGTTGTCTTTGCTTACCCTCAGCAGTTTCTCGGGAATATGGTGGTTTACACTTGAAAGATTCACTTGTTTTAGGCTCATGTTCTTTGAGGAGAGACATCATTTGGTTCTTCATTAGCCTTTAGAGTCAATCCTTTAAAAGTGACACTACAGATTTGCAAACACATTCAAACAGTAAAAGTACATATGTTTGGAAGCTTCTTTGGAATGGACTATTTGCGAACCATGTGTCAAACTCATTGGAGTGGGTGTGAAAGGAGTCCATTTGGTTTGACAATTGTTGGCAAGCTGGGTATGCATTATCCGGGTTTAGGGTGCTTACATTTTAAGATCCTTTATATACCCATTTGACATACTTTTGGAGATTCAGGTTTGTTGTGTCAGCGGCACACTCATTTGCAATTATATAGACAAGGTGCATAATTTCTTATTTTGTAGTTTCCATTGCAACTTGTGTGTGCTCACGTATGGGGGAACCATTATGAAATAAGATGTGGCTGAGAAGTGGCGTTTCACTGAAACTTTACTTTTTGAAAAGGTTACAACACTAATACACAACTTACACTACACATTGTACATTTCAGAGAAAGGTTAACAAAATGTGAAGTTTAAGCATTTCAACGTTCTGAAATGAACACTAGATTCATGGGAGGAGGAAAAATAAAAAATTACAGGTAAAAAAAAAGTAAAGATAAATTAAAAACAAAAGCGAACTCTTTTAAGTCCGCTGGTGGTAAAGGCAGAGCACATGCCACTGTCGTTTATGAAAGTGTCTTTGGTCCATGTTTTAGGTCTTGCACTTTAGTATCTGCTTCTGCCACCTCCTCTATCAGATCTGCTTCCGCCTCTGCCACCACCACGGGGCACACCCCGACTTGAGCTGCTGTATGAATCACGTGGAGGTGGATAGCCTCTATCAATTGACGGTGGCATGCCACGATCCTGTCTGCCAACTCTGTCACGTCCACTTGAGTAGATATCATTTCTGCTGCTTGAGTAACTGTCTCTGCCTCCATATCCATCCCGGCTGCTGCTGTAATCATCATAGCGACTGCTTCCACCATATGATGGAGGGGGCCCTCTTGCAGGTGGGGCACTACGTGAGTTACCTGCAGGGTCAATGGTCAGGCAACAGGGCAATACTATAAGTTACATATCACATTGCAATTTGCAGCTTATTTATGTTTGCTTGTATTTTAGTAGTTTTGGTACTGACTGTCTTGTTCAGAAAATTCTATTGAACAGGATTGAATTAGAATTCTATAACCTACAAGGTTGAATAAAGTAAAGGCACACTTAAAATCATCTTGTTTGGGTACAGATCTCCAGAGCAGCAGCTTAGATTGCAGATTCTGCCACATGATATCCATGGATTTGTATTTGCTTCACTTTTTTTTAATCTTGCTGTAGGGGTTAGCATTCCATGTATGGGAGTGTATAATTTGTCTGCCCCGAAATAGACTAGTATTTCTTTGTTTTTAGTTTTATCTTCAGCATGGGGAAAATATGTAGCCTGAAAAACAGAGCAATTTGCAAAATAAAACCTTACCGTAAGGCTCATACGAGTCCCTGTATGAACCACCACTAGGATGATCCGAATAGTCTCTATCACGGCTGCCATATCCATCACGATCACTAGATAAAATAAAAAATGATTTTTACAGTGTCTAACAGTTGAGAACAGAAGTATGAATATTCATACATACAAAGACATACCCATAGCCTCTGGAGCCATAGTCATCACGAGAACTTGAGTGGCCATAGTCCCGGTAGGCATAATCTCTTGGAGGTGGTGCATAATCTCTTGAGTCCCTGGAACTGCCATAATCCCTGCCAGAGTAACTGAACAGCAAGATTCATCAGCTGATATGCAAGATATAATCAATTACCAGCACAAGTAATCAAAAACTTGAAAAAAAACTACCTGTCGTATCTGTCTTTTCCACCATAGCCATCATCTCTTGGTGACAAGTACACATCTCTTCGAGATGGCATAGGTTCTCTGCGAGGGGGTCCTCCATATCCATCCCTTTCACGTGATAGGGGAGCTGCAGACAGAACAAATACTCCGTAAAGTAAGAAAAGGTGAACATTCCTATAAAAGTGCACCTAACCATTTGGAAAAGTTTATGAACTAATCTAATACAAATTTCTTAGTTCAGGTGTCCATAGATTAAGAATCCATGCACCAAGTGTGTGATGCCAGGCTTTAGCAAGATGGCACAGGCGAGAGCAATACGTCTGTGCTTACAGCACTCACTGTGGCTTCCATGTCTACAGTACAGTGGAATGCCTACAGGGATTCCAGACTGCTATAGACACCTGAACTTTTAGTGGACATTTTGCAATTAAAAGGGGAAATATAATGTATGACAAAGATATGGCATTTTAGAATAGTTTAACAAATTTCAGAAGTTGTATAGTAGAGTTGTTGCATCACCAAATTTTTTATTCGGTTTCGATACCATGAAAAAGTACTGCGATACTCGATACCACGCGAAAAAAAATTAACCAAAAAAGCCACGTGCATTCCGCATTTTTTAAAATGGCGAATCGCGCAGTTTTTAATTTTTTTCTGTTCTGGCATTCACCATCTAGATTTTTTTTTTATATATATATTTTAATAGTTTGGACTTTTCTGACATGGTGATATAATATATAAATAAACATTACATATGTGAAATTAGGAAAAGGGGGTGATTTATACTTTATATTTTGGTGGGGGTTTTTTTTTTTTTCCACACTTTATTTAATCACTATTTCCCCCCCCCCTTAGGGGCTAGAACCTGGGATCTTTCATCCCTTGTCCTATTCAGCCTGATAGAGCTCTATCAGGGTGAATAGGACTTCACACTGTCCCTGCTGCTCTGTGCTTTGTGCACACAGCATCAGGGATGTTACCATGGCAACCAGGGCTTCTGTAGCATCCTTGCTGCCATGGTAACTGGTCGGAGCCCCAGGCTTACACAGCTGGGGCTCTGATCAGAAGCTGCCACTGCACCACCAATGAGGGGGAGGGGAAAGGTCCCCCTCTGGCCACTGCCACCAATTTTAATACTGGGGGGGAGGGTTTGAGAGGGGCTGGCGCACTGTGCCACCAATGATTTTAATGAGATGGGGGGGTTGAGGGGGGGCACACTGCACCACCAATGATAATTACCCCTTTATACAGGAGGCAGGTACTGGCAGATCAGCGGCAGTTTACCCCTTAGGTGCTGCACCTGAGGGGTTAACTGCCGCTGATCGCAGCTCCCTGTCAGGGGCAGGGTGTCGGCAATGAGATTCTGTATGTGTTAAAGACTGACTACTTTATATGGGACTCCAGACTCTCACTATTAGGCTACACAGAGCGGCGCCCAGCGATGTCTCAGCACTCACCATTAGTCCTGGGCGCCGCTCTGTTTGCCCACAGTGCCCCATTACTGTCTCCTCTCCTGCTCCACATGCTGCTGATTACTATCGGAGCGATGGGCAGAGACATCAGCTTCACTAGTGGGCGTTCCTTCTCCCTGGCTGTAGCACTGTCCAATCGCAGCACAGGGAGAAGGAACACCCACTAGTTAAGCTGATGTCTCCTCCCATCGCTCCAATAGTAATCAGCAGCATGTGGAGCAGGAGAGGAGACAGTAATGGGGCACTGTGGGCAAACAGAGCGGGGCCCAGGACTAATGGTGAGTGCTGAGACATCGCTGGGCACCGCTCTGTGTGGGAATAGTCCTATCATTGGTGGCGCAGTGCGCCTGCACCTCCTCCACCCCTCTTCTCATTGGTGGCAGCTGCAGCAGCACAGGGGGGGGGGGGGGGGGGGGGGGGGGGGAGACAGCTTCCTTCTCCCTGTGCTGCTGAGAGAACATGAGCGCGCCGATAGCAGCTCATGTTCAGAGATACTAGGCTGCGCAGAAGCGCAGCCCAGTATCAAAAAAAACTGAAATCCTGGTATCGTATCGATACCGGGACAAAAGTATCGATTGGGTATCGAAATTTCGATACCTGCAACAACCCTACTCTATAGTAATGCAATACCAATATAGAGCAAAGAAAAATAGAATTACCTCTTCCACCCATGCCACTGCTGCGAATAGGGCCAGATGGTGCAGACCTCTTTGGAGGTGGACCTCCACTTCTGGGTGGTGGCCCTCTTTTTAGTGACATCTGTCCCCGCGATGAACCACCTACACAAAATAGAAATTCTCATTATCTCTGCAAGCAACCTAGCCATTTTGAAGCATGCCCCATAAAGAATACAACTCACTCAGCTTAAAAGGTGTCCGTTCTCCAGCCTTGGAGTCATCAACCCCGGGGTCCTAACCTATGCCACTTGTGTGACTGGCTGCAGCAATCATAGGTCTAAGCCGCTTCCTGATCCTACAGGGACCAGAAGTGGCCAAGTATGGAGCAGCAGGACTGCTGGTAAGCAAGTGGTAGTTTGTTAAAAGGGTTTTCTGCACAGTAAAGACCATGATGTCAAAACCCCCAAAACCTTAGTGGAATTATGGGTTTCTCTCAATTGGTTTCCTGGGATTTTGTATACAGATTATCTATCCAGGATAGATCCTTAGTATCTGATCAGTGGGGGGGGGGTCCGACACCTGGGATCCCCACCAGTCAGCTGTTTTAAGGCGACAGCAGTGTTCCTGTGAGCACCGCTGCCCTCAACTCACCAAGCACAGCACCGTACATTGTATAGCGACTGCTTACTATTGCAGCTCAGCCTCTTTCACTCAAATGGGGCCAAGCTACTCCTAGGCCATGTGATACCACTTGGCCAGGGAATAAGCAGAAAGGCTGCAGCGCTACTGCGACCACCACTGCCTTTTCAAAAAGAGGACTGGCAGGGGTACTTTGTGTCAGACCCCCACCTATTAGTAAAAAGATCAAAGAACACCCCTTTAAAGGGCAGAGGCTATGATCCAAGGGGTTATTTCCAAGGCTGAACAACCCATTTAACATGAACAGGTCAGGTAGCTCAGGCCAATGCTTCACTCAGAAGTTCTTGTAGCAATGTCTAGGATTAGAGCACTACATAATGTAGCCACTTTGTGTCCGGTATTGCATATTACTAATGCAGTCAACAGAATTAGGATGAAATATACAAGTGTGGAATGCTGTTTATAACCTCAGTTGTACAAGGGGGAAGCATTATCAGTGATTTAATGCATTGTTTTTTTAGCTCAGTATACACATTGCAGCACACCATTACACATGCAGACAATAGAACTAGGGATTTGGGATTATTCTGGACTAAAGTGGTACTATACATGAAAAATGGAAGCTCTTTGTGCACATTTTTGACACGTCCATCTACTGGCATCAATGTGGCTTCTGCAGATTGGTAGTATGTGCTCAATCTAGAGGAGGGTGCTACCCTCCAAACATACTATACAGAAAATTTTGACTAGCACCTATCACTTTGGGATGTGCTAGTCTAAATTGTCTTGTCACTGACAGCTGTAATCAAGAGCTGCTGCGAGCATAGAAAGGTTTAAATTAAGTGACAAGTCTTACTGAATCTTTTCCCACAAAACTACAATCCGCTGAGCTTCTGCTCTGTAACATGCTGCTTTCAGATTGCACTGCATTGAGGCGACAGGTCCTTTAGTGTATTGTTAGTTTTACCTCCTCTTGATCCTCTAAGACCTCTGGGTGGTCCTCGTTTAGGTGGAGGTGGTCCTCTCCTACTGTCTGCTCCAAAAGAAGGCTTAATGGCTTGTTCAACTTTGATTGGCTTTCCATCCAAAGCCTGAAAATTAGAAATTGGTGCAAATGCTGACTTTCACTTCCAAGTACCGAACAAACCGCAAGACAATAAACCACACTAAGGACATTTGAGGTCGTGGTGCATCTACATTAACACCAACTCTAGGTGTCAGCTGAAAATTTGGGAAATATGAATTGCAGACACTTGCATTTGCCAGTGTCGTTTTTTTCAACTAGCATGTGTTGCTTCTATGGCTTAGAGAAGTCTAAGCAACAGCAATTCTTCAGGTCCCAGTCAGCCAGCAGACCAGTGCTGAACAGAGGGAAGGCATTCATTTTTAAATGCCGCATATCAACTCCTTTAAGGGGGGGGTTGGAACAATACAGGAAAAAGGGTCATTGCATAGAGCGTAAAGACCACATAAGGCTTTGTTCACACCAGCGTTCAGCCTTTCCGTTCTCCTATAACGGAGCAGGAGAACGGAAAGGCTGAACGCTGGTGTGAACGAAGCCTTACTTAAAGGGTGTGTCAGCAGGTCATGGATATCTTCATCTGACAGGCTGCCTCAGGTAAAATCATCTGCTAGCTAGGGGTGCTGGGATCAGAACCAACACCGATCAGCTGATTACAGCGGACTAAAGGATCACCTCTAGAGATAACCCCTCCATATCAGGCACACAGAAGGAATTTATCCAGTAGTCTGTTAGGTTAAACAGATTCATACAGCAACATGTAGAGCACAGGTAGAAGGCTTCAGTCAAGCGAGACACCCAGGCCTGTCAGTCAACTGGCAGGGGAAGCTTTCAGGAACAGGGAACTTTTGTTGAGGGTACAAGATGATTAGTATGAACAGATCTGTCGTCATTTCTAATTTAACAATTTGGAAGCTTGATCCAAGGTTAGCCCACCAATCAGCCCATTGCATTGGCTTGTGCAGATTCTGACACCTGTTTTAATAGATCCATGTGTAACAATTCTGGAGCATCTATTCTTATAGCTCTATGTTGTGCCGTTCCTTTATCATTTCTACTAGAAGTTATGAAAGGTATAGAGGGGTTTTAACCAGTTGGGCGTCCCTGCACAGTCTATCCAGTCAGTGTTGTCATTGTCAGACTGCAGGTACATTACCCTCTAGCCACAGGATAGTGGAGAATACAGTGTGCCAGATTATTGGGTTTTCAGTACTAATAGTCATCATACCTTTCCGTTCAATTCCCTTGCTGCATCCTTGGCATCTGCAGGGCTCTCAAATGTGACAAAGGCAAAACCTCTGGACTTGTTTGTTTCACGATCTTTCATCAGAAGAACTGGCAGAGAAAGCTCCATTTAGTATGGTTTTCAAAAAAACACAAAATCATTTATACATCTTAGATACAGAGACGCTCAGAACTTCTTAGAGGACAAGAGGCTTTATCAGCTCAATACTTTGATCAATGCCAAAAATTCATCACAGCTTTCTCATTTTCTTGGATGTGGCTCTTGAGACCAGCACTTACCTTCAACAATGCGCCCATATTTCCCAAATATGGTTTCCAATGCCTTCTCTGTGGTCTCGGTGTTCAAACCACCGATGAAGAGTTTACCGGGGCGATCCGCCTCAAACATTTTCCAATCTAAAATATGATACAAGACCATAAGCTTAACCGATTTCCATAAAACATGATAAATAGATGTCATCACACTTGGAGATACACCGGGTATGGAACTTTCAATACCCAATCAATACTTTTGAACCCAGATCAATCCTATACCAAGATTTACCATTTTCTTGAGTGTCTAGTCCTGGGAATGTAAACCTCTTCACATGGGGTCATGTGCAATTCTGCATTTCTCAGTAGTATTGTGCCACTTAGGGGAGGTCACTAATGTAAACGTGGGGGAGCAAATGAGCACCTACAACTTATGTACACCACTGGCCCTAGCCAAAATGGAGGTTGAAGCTGGAAAAACTAAAGTGGAATTGCAAATTAAGGAATTTTGCGGCCCATATGCTGGATCCACACATGGACACCGCTCAATCATTGTATAGGAGACAGCTGAGTAAGCACATGCCCAGCTGTTCCCATAACTCAGAATTAAGTGGAGAGGGCTGAGCTCACATACCCCACCATTCACTCTCTGTGTTAACGTATCCAGTCACCAGGGTGCATTGGGGGGGGGGGGGGGGGGGGGGTCACCTGTTCTGCACACAGAAGGGTTCCAGAGGAGAGATGAAAATCCTTAAAAGGGGTTATCCAATGTGCATGGCAGTTTATGTTAGAAATGTGTCCACGGGTTGTAGAGCCTCCATTAAACATGCAGCTTGTTTATAAAAGTATGTAAAAAGTTTAATGTAAAAAACTGCACTTGCAGCCGCGTCCAGCCCTCCATGCGCTAGTAAGTAATGCAGGAGGCCGATGCCAGTGACGGCACAGCGCCCGCAGGGGCAGTTATCAGACACTGTTTTATGCAGCAGGAAATTGACCCTGAGCACCACCGTGACCTCCCTATAACAGCCAACCTGCACCTGGAGGTCTCAGCACAAGGTGGGGGTGTCAGGACTCAGACACCAGCCGATGGGAAATTGAGGAACCATCATGATAGGTCATCAGTATCAATTCTCATATAATCCCTTTAAACCTTTTACATACATTAGTTCAATGTTTGAATGTTAAGTCCTATATGTTAGACTAGGTTGTGCACATTTTATTCCCCCTCCCCCCTTGCCACAAGATGGACGACAACTGCCGCAATCAGACCTAGAGGCCCCAACCTGCTCCTCCTAATGAAGCAGATCAAACATGTGCCCCGCTGCTCCATTCTCTAGGGGACTGTAAGACAGTGAAGTGCCCAGCAGTCCCATAGACAATCAAGTGTCAGTGTATGTGCCTTAGGGAGTTTCATTTTTCCAATGTGATTTTCATATGACTTTGCTTATGCCCCAGTCTCAGTGATGCAAAAGATATGCCAAATTTCAAGATTGGATAATATTTAGGGGTTGCACACATTGATCACGTATTACTACTCTCGCTCCTGTACCTAGGTTGGTCTAGAAACAACTTCAGTTTTTCCCAGGGGCTCTGCATCAAGCAAGGTGGACGGCAAAGGCAATATATGCACATAAAATTGTCCTTCACTAAGCAGTTAAATAAATATTCCTCAATGAGAATAGAAAGGAATGAAACGGGTCGCGCATTTTGACAGCCTCATGTTCATTTTTTGCACAAGGCAATTGTGAGTCTGGCCTCCAAAGAATGATTTGGATATGCTACAGCTTCTGAGCACTTACCCAGATGCAGACCTCAAAAAAGGGCTCTCACAGTTGCTAAGAGACCCTGCCAAACAAGCGTAGCATTGGCTTTTTTGGACTAACGTATTACTCAGGCTGTTAAGGAAAATATGACTAAAAATTTAGAAACATGTTTGATAAAAAAAATGGCTGCACAACTTTTTAATTCAAAACTAAAGTGGTATTATACCTACTATAAATGGAAAAATGAAAGCTCTTAGTGCATATTTTGATCAAACTTGTCAGGCCCATCTACCAGGCATCAAAATGTGCGCCAAGAGCTTTCATTTTTCCATTTATAGTAGGTATAATACCACTTTAATGTAGAATTATCCCCATTTATCAGCTCCATTGTTTGAATGTGTAAAGTTGTGCAGCCATTTTTTTTATATCAACCATGTTTGCTTGATGGATAGACACCTGTGACTAGGTACATGTATTAGCTAGTGTGATAGATATATGAGCTATGTGCTAGTCTCACTTTCTTACAGTAAAGATTTAGAAACCAAACCTACAAAGAAAGAGGAAATTAAATGATTAGAGGGTAAAAACCTAGGTTTTTGAAGGAAAAAGACCTGAGCCATTTCGTTCCTAATAAAACAAAGATGTTCTTTGAGTTTGGGATGTGACAATACCGCAGTGATTCTCCAAGAAGCCACGTGAACGCCGGTGGTCAGTGATACCACAGAAAGAGGAACCAAACGAATCGGTCAGGGAACAAAAACTATTCTTGTTGAGGGTAGTAGTACTGCATCAAAGAAAAGTTGTCACCATGCTAATAGAAGGAATTGCATTGTTCAAAGTTGAATATAACACGTTTGCCTATCATACTACCTATTAATATTTTGTGATTTATAGTTTTCCCAATAAAAGTAATTAACATTGAAAAATCTTTTTTCCTACTTCCACAAACCTGATCAAAGCGTGCAACCTCTAAATATTACCCAGTCTTCTTGAAATTTGACATGTATATCTTTTACATCACAGACTCATTACAAAATGAAACACCCTAATGTGCCTGCTCTGGACTGAGAAACAGGACCCCGTCACATGCGAGACCATAGTGCTGCAGACCCAAGAAACCAGGACAGTTCTACCGTAGCAAGCAATGCCCGGGGGTCTGACCCAAAAGTGCACAACCCCTTTAAGGGGTGCCCTACAAATAAGCACATCAGCTTGACCGTGCAGACCACCATCCATAGATGTAACTTATACTACCAGGGGGTCCAAAAGGCACTGATTACTCTCCCCAAGCCAATAAAAACAAAAGCACCAAAAATGTATGGCAGAAAAGAAAACCCCACGTGTTCTTTCCACAGGGCAGAGATAAGCAGCTGCCATATTTGCCCAGGGACTTATGGAGGAGGCAGAATGTTACTACCACACAGGACACACCATTGCCTAAAATGGTGCAGTGACTATGGGGCACATGCTCACCATGTGTACGTGAAAGGTTGGGGTTAACACTAAGGGTAGGACACATGACTCGATTTACTATACATCAGGGGGTGCACAACATTTCCTGGTTGGGGGCCACATTGCTAGACTAAACCAATGACGAGGGCCGAAGTTCAATTTTTTTAAAAAAAAGGCGTATTAACTTAAATATTGAACACATTATATACCAGTAATGTCTAGTTACACTTCTAGGACTCCCATCTAATGGGAGAAATACATGTGAGCAGCCACAAGACAGATGTCTGTTACAAGATGGCTGGGGGGCCGCACTGAACGGCATCAAGGGACGCATGTGGCCCCAGCCTAGACATTGGGAGCCACGGACATAGCAGCCTCCCGTCTAATAGGTCTACACCCAGCTGCAAAATGGCGGCGCCGAGCTCAAGGCAACACTACTCAGAGCGGCTACTGCTGCCCGGGCGGCGGGAACAGGCCCAAAGGCGGAGCGTAGTCACCACAAGAAAATGGCGCCGGAGCAAAGATGGCCGCCACGAGTCAGCACCGCCGCCACAACCAAGACCCCGCATACCTGCAGCAGAGGAGACAAGGGCCAATACAAATCCTCACTAACGCTCTAATTAGCGATACCCCGGGGCTCACAGGACGAAGCGGGGCGTCTAAAATGGTCACCACGCTTCCTCACAAAATGGCGGCTCGCAAGCTCACGTCCGCACTCCTGCCCCGGCGAGGGCTGCTGCTGCTGCCGCCGCCACCACCTCCCCCGACTCGAGACCTGCAGACACGCTCCGTGCATACCCATAAAAAAACAAAACCAACAGCGCTACACTAGGCCGCAGCCGGCCACTTACCAACGAGATAGTCTCCCTCACGCCGCTCCGCAAACCAAATGAGCGCGGACAAAAGAGCGTGAGCGCTTTAAATAGGTATGACGTCACCACGGCAAAACGAGGCTCCAGTGCCCGGATGTTCGGGGAGTCGAATGGAAGAAGGTCACGTAGTAGAGTCACGTGATTGGCGTTCAGCGCCTCGATTGGTTGGCGCTGCCTAGAGGAAGAATACGACGGGG
Source organism: Bufo gargarizans (assembly GCF_014858855.1). Lineage (NCBI taxonomy): Eukaryota > Metazoa > Chordata > Amphibia > Anura > Bufonidae > Bufo > Bufo gargarizans. The sequence continues at coordinate 62,875,252 of NC_058088.1, read as the reverse complement.
AGGGGCCTGAGGACCGCAAGTGATTGGCGGATGCAGTCGCGCCTTACTGGCCTTGTTACGCTGGGCAATTGCTTACATAGCAAATCCTCCACACACCATGTTATTACTGGAGAGTCTCATTCCCTGTAATTATACAATCAGGGCTGCAGGAAGGTTTTAATTTCGTGCTGTATCCCTAAGGATATAGTTATATGTCCAGGTTTTTGATGCAGTAGAGATGAGGTAGTGTCAGTCAATATCTGACAGTGTGGATATGTATTATCCAACAGACCATGGCCCTTTTAGACTGAGGTGGATCACTGGGTGTGATATTGTGGGTTATCGATGTGAGGGTTTTCCCAAAATAAAAATGTGTAAAATGTGACCCGTGATCGATAGAGCCACCTCTGAGGTCCTACCAACCCCTGATCGATAGAGCCACCTCTGAGGTCCTACCAACCCGTGATCAATAGAGCCACCTCTGAGGTCCTACCAACCCCTGATCGATAGGCCTCAGAGGTGGCTCCACCAGCAATTGTGGGGTTGTAGCTACTTGGAATCCGGGTATATGGCACCATCATCAAGCTCAACGGAGGAGCAGAATGTTTGCATGACAGTGGCTCAGTGTCCTCCATCTCCCACATCCCAGGATCTTCTCCACTCTGAGTCTGGGTTTGTCTGATGCTGTTGGGGTGTCAGTCTCTAAGAAGGGGTGCATCTTTCCCAGCAAAAAATACTGGCCAAGTTTACATGGGGGAAAAAAAGGGGGTGCAGGTTTACCTCTGAGGGTCTTCATACTTTGAGTTTTTCTTCAACACAGCATAATGCCCCCTTAGTGTGCCCCCCACACAGGATAATGCCCCCTTAGTGTGCCCCCCACACAGGATAATGCCGCCTTAGTGTGCCCCCCACACAGGATAATGCCGCCTTAGTGTGCCCCCCACACAGGATAATGCCGCCTTAGTGTGCCCCCCACACAGGATAATGCCGCCTTAGTGTGCCCCCCCCCCCCCTCCCACAGTCTAATGCCTCCTTATGCGCCCCCGCAAAGTATGGATTGTAGGATATAAGCTCCCCTTCACTTCTTTACTATGTGGAGCATCAGAGCATTTCCTTGCTCCCCTTGCATCACGCAGGGCAAGGGGAGCATCGGAGCAAGGAAATGCTCCACTCGTAAGTGGTAAAGGAGTGAAGGGGAGCTTATACCCGCGTTCAGTCCTGAACCTGGACAACCCTTTTAAGTGCTCCCACATGCAGTATACTGACCCCATTATGTGCCCCTAGTACAGGGGTAGGCAACCTCCGGCACTCCAGCTGTTGTGAAACTACAACTCCCAGCATGCATACTTGCTCTGCTCTTCTAAGAACTCGCACAGAAATGAATGGAGCATGCTGAGAATTGTAGTTTTGCAACAGCTGGAGTGCCGAAGGTTGCTGATCCCTGCCCTAGTAAATACTCACCCAGCCTATGTTCCCATGACATTGGGGGTCATTTATTAAGGGACTTCAGTTGGAAAAATAGTCGCATGTCTCCTTTTAAACGGGCCGTATAAAATATTTAGTTGCAGTCTCGGCAAAGGCTACTTTCACACGTGTGGATAATTCCGGTATTGAGATCCAGCAGTGGATCTCAATACCAGAATTAAACAGATCCGTTTAGATTTTGTACACCAGGATGCATCCGTTCCAATAGGATGTTGTTGTGTGAAATCAAAACGGATCCATCACTAAATAGGTTGAAAGTCAATGGGTGACGGATTCGTTATTTCAGCTCCTAAAAAAACGGATCCGTCACAATTGACTTACATTGTTTTCAGTGTCTGTTTTTTTTCCCCCGTTTTTACAACCAGTCACAAAACGGAATGCTGCTGGCACGGAAGACATTCTGATGCATCCTGAACGGATAATCTCTTTCCATTCAGAATGCATGAAGACTAAACTAAAAAGTTTTTTTTCCGGTATTGAGATCCCCTGCCGGAACTTAATACCGGAAAACAACAATGCAAGTGTGAAAGTTGCCTGACATTTACATCTGGAAACAGGCATAAATGTTGGCAAAAAACTACACAAGCCAGGGGCTGACTTAGTTTTTTCACCAGGCACAAATACTGCCTCAGATGCGCCTAATTTATGGCGAGGCGCACACCTTATCATAAATTAGAGGAATCTTAGGGCAAAACTAAGACCGCAGAAAAAGCCTGTCTTAGTAAATGTGCCCCATTGAATACAATGATGGAGCAGCTCCCTGCTCCACCATTCATCCTGGGCTAGTGGTTTGGAGCAGGCTGGTGCAACAAAGTGATATCATTGCACCTAACCTCCAAATACATTTTGCTCCTGTCTGTCTAGTTGTTAAGCAGAGCAGGCACCATGATATAACTGCATCACTCCTGTCTGCGCTAAGACATTGGTTGTATGGTAAATGGTAGAACAGGGAGCTGATGGCTCCGTGCTTCACCATTATATTCAACTGCATCTGCCTCCTCGGAGCAAGGGGGTCCTGGGGGACTACATGAATCAGACAAACAGAAGCGAGTTGAATGCGAGGAACTCACAGCATGTGTCAGTGTGATGTCCCGTCCTGACCTCCCTCCTCTGACAGGATTGCACAGCATTATACTGATTTATAAGCTGCAGCAAGCTCTATTTTGTGCGTTTTTCACGCAACGCAGGCCCCATAGAAGTGAATGGGGCTGCGTGAAAATCGCAAGCAAGTGCGGATGCGGTGCGATTTTCACGCACGGTTGCTAGGAGACGATCGGGATGGGGACCCGATCTTTATTATTTTCCCTTATAACATGGTTATAAGGGAAAATAATAGCATTCTGAATACAGAATGCATAGTACAATAGCGCTGGAGGGGTTAACTCACCTTAATCCACTTGCTCGCGCAGCCGGCATCTCTTCTGTGCTGTGTACAGGAAAAGGACCTGTGGTGATGTCACTCCGGTCATCACATGGTCCATCACATGACCCTTTTACCATAGTGATGGATCATGTGATGGACCATGTGATGACCGGAGTGACATCACCACAGGTCCTTTTCCTGTACACAGCACAGAAGAGAAGCAAGGCTGCGTGATCAAGTGGATTAAGGTTTGTTAAAAAAAATATATATATATTTTTAACCCCTATGCATTGTACTATGCATTCTGTATTCAGAATCCTATTATTTTCCCTTATAACCATGTTATAAGGGAAAATAATACAATCTACAGAACACCGATCCCAAGCCCGAACTTCTGTGAAGAAGTTCAGGTTTGGGTACCAAACATGCCGATTTTTCTCACGCGCGTGCAAAACGCATTACAATGTTTTGCACTCGCGCGGAAAAATCGCACATGTTCCCGCAACGCACCCGCACCTTTTCCCGCAACACCCGTGTGAAAGAGGCATAATAGGCCTGAAATCTACTGAATCACACTGACAGCATTATGTATACTAACAGTATAAAGCCAGTATATACCTACCATTATAGCTTAGGCTACTTTCAAACTCGCGCTGAGCAACAGCCTGCCGGATCCTTACTAACGCTAGCCCATGTGTGCCTCTGGAAGTTCACTACGGCCCCATTAACTATAATGGGGACGGGCAGGCGATGCGGCCGCAGCACGGCACACATGCCGAGAGGTTGAGTGCTATAAACTTGCAGTGTGTGTCTGTGTGAGGTCCCGTCCTCGCCTCCCCTCCTCTGACAGGATTGCACAGCATTATACTGATTAGTAATGCTGTAGGACCCCGAGAGTCTTGAATTCTATTCTATTACACTGACAGCATTATGTCAGTGTACTTCAGCAGATTTCAGGACTCTCAGGGTCACACAGCATTATGAATCCCTATAGGGGCTCATGCACATGATGTGGACCCATTCAATTCAATGTCCGCATCCGTATGTCTGTTCTGTGGCATCTGCAAAAATATAGAACATGTCCTTTTCTCGTCCGTATTACGGGCAAGGATAAGACAGTTCTATAGAAGTCAGGACATTCCATTCCGGAAAATGCGGACCACACATGGCTGGTATCCATATTTGGCGGATCGACAATTTGCAGACCACAAAACAGGCAACGGTCGTGTGCATGAGCCCTAATTTTTTGTGATCATGTCAGAGGAGCGGAGGTCAGAACAGGACATCACACTGATACATGCTGAGAGTTTTTCGTTTTTCACATTCAACTCGCTTGTGTGTGTCTGACCTTAGGGTAACTGCACACAATGCAGAAAATCTGCATCAAAACAGCACAAAAAAACCCCATATAAGGCTTCTTTCACATTAACATTAGGATTGTCTGGTAGGTTGTTCCAGCAGGGGAACAGCCTGCTGGATCCGTACTAACCGGAAGTCGGCTCCGGCCCCATTCACTGTAATGGGGACAGGTCGGAGATGCAGCCGTAGCACGACAAACATGCTGAGAGCTGGCCGGACAAAAACCGCATTGTTTTTCTCCATTTTTCTCACTTGATCACGGCATCTAAAAGCTTAATGATGCCGGGCGCGGGCGCGTTTGATACAGGATGTCGGGCGCATGCGCAGTGCGGCGAAAGTAAGACGGCGCGTAGTACGCGCGGCAGCCGGGACCGCGCTCCTGCCGCCCTTTACTGCGCATGCGGCCGTTGAGCGCGGTCCCGGAATCGGATTTCGGCTGTCAGTCACAGAGGCAGGGGGCGGGGAGAGGGCCATGTAAGACGCCGAGGCCGCTGCCCCCGTGACTTCAAGCCTGACTTGAAGCACGGGGCAGCAGCTGAATATAACATCGATTTCTGACTGAGCATACATGCTGCAAAACTAACAAAAAGTGCATCAGGAAACGACTATACAGCACTATAAGGTACTGTAAACAGCTTAATAGGCGATTTTTGGGTGACAGGTTCCCTTTAAATAGAATAGGTCACAGCAGTCACATGTCACTTAGGTGGTAGAGCACAGCAGTCTAAGGGATTTCTGATAGAAGATGCAGATTAAGTCCGGATGCGTTGCGAATGTGTTCGGTGGAAAAATGTGCGATTTTGCAAGCAAGGACATTACGTTTTTGTATGCGATCGTGTTCAGTTGTTCAATGCGATTTAATGTGTTTTTCACGCGCGTGATAAAAAACTGAAGGTATACAAACAACATCTCTTCACAACCATCTGTGAAAAACGCATCGCATCCACACTTGCTTGCGGATGCGATGCGATTGTCACGCAGCCCCATTCACTTCTATGGGGCCAGCATTGCGTGAAAATCGCAGAATATAGAACATGCTGCGATTTTCACTCAGACTTTCACAAGTGATGCGTGAAAACCAACACTCATGTACACAGCCCTATTGAAATGAATGGGTCCGGATTCCGTGCGGGCGCAATGCGTTCGCATCACGAATTGCACCTGCGCGGAATACTCGCTCGTGTGAAAGGGGGCTTACATCCTGATGATTAGTGGTGTACGTGGTGTTTAAATAGGGTCGCCAAAGAAAGAACCTCCCCTAACCAATTACGCAACAGAGTGTACTAGTCACCGCATCGCTGAAGAGAAACAAGTCTTCTGGTAACGTGACCGGAAGATGGTGATGCGTTCCACATGGGTGCCTCCTGTGTTCCGCATATGCAGCGATGCGTTCCACCTACTCCGATCACGTGACTGTGCAGTGTGCTCTCCCATATGCCGGGCCCCTCAGAATGATTCTACTTACCTGGCTCCCCGCGCCGCTCCTGCTCCCCACACGGCTGCAGCTGCTTCTTTTCGTGCGGGGATGAAAACATCCGGTGGTGGTGGGGGTATCAGCCAATGGTAGGTGGTGACGTGGACTAGCCTGTCGCGGGTGACACTAGGGAGGCTCGTCCCCGTCACCGCCTGCCATTGGCTGCAGATTTTAAAATCCGCACAGAAGTAAAAAGCAAAGTGTACATGAGATTTGTCAAATCTCATTCACTTTGCTGGTACTGTATTACACTGGCATTTCTACATAAAAATCAGTGCGAAAAAACTGCACCGAATTTGCGTTGCCCTCAGGTACCGTGAAGAAACACCACAGGATATTACAGAACCAGCAAAGTGTATGAGATTACACTACTCTCACGTACACTTTGTTTCTGTGCAGAAATTGATCTGCATTGCGGATTTACAAAAAAATTGTGTGTCCATTATGTTTGCGGTTTTAGCTGCGGATTTTATCCTTTTCAATAGAAGACTAAGGCCTCTTTCACACAGGCGTTGCGGGAAAAGGTGCGGGTGCGTTGTGGGAACATGCACGTTTTTTCCGCGCGAGTGCAAAACATTGTAATGCGTTTTGCACGCGCGTGAGAAAAATTGGCATGTTTGGTACCCAAACCCGAACTTCTTCGCAGAAGTTCGGGCTTGGGATTGGTGTTCTGTAGATTGTATTATTTTCCCTTATAACATGGTTATAAGGGAAAATAATAGCATTCTGAATACAGAATGCATAGTACAATAGCGCTGGAGGGGTTAAAAAAATAAAAACATTTTTAACTCACCTTAATCCACTTGCTCACGCAGCCCGGCTTCTCTTCTGTGCTGTGTACAGGAAAAGGACCTGTGGTGATGTCACTCCGATCATCACATGGTCCGTCACATGATCCATCGCCATGGTAAAAGATCATGTGATGGACCATGTGATGACCGGAGTGACATCACCACAGGTCCTTTTCCTGTACACAGCACAGAAGAGAAGCCGGGCTGCGCGAGCAAGTGGATTAAGGTGAGTTAAAACATATATTTATATTTTTTAACCCCTCCAGCGCTATTGTACTAAGCATTCTGTAATAAGAATGCTATTATTTTCCCTTATAACCATGTTATAAGGGAAAATAATAAATATTGGGTCCCCAACCCGATCGTCTCCTAGCAACCGTGCGTGAAAATCGCACCACATCCGCACTTGCTTGCGGATGCTTGCGATTTTCACGCAGCCCCATTCGCTTCTATGGGGCCTGCGTTGCGTGAAAAACGCACAAAATAGAGCTTGCTGCGATTTTCACGCAACGCACAAGTGATGCGTGAAAATCACCACTCATGTGAACAGCCCTATAGAAATGAATGGGTCCTGATTCAGTGCGGGTGCAATGCGTTCAACTCATGCATTGCACCCGCGCAGAAAACTCGCCCGCGTGAAAGGGGCCCAAGATCTGCGGCAAAACCGCATCTAATCTGCACCAAAATGCACAATTAGAAAATGACAATTACACTTACCAGTAATTTGATTTTCCTGAACCCATGACAGCACCACAGTTGGACAGGAAGCCTCAGAGCAATTAAAAAGGGAACACCCACTTCCTCCTTCAGTGTTGATTCCAGAGTAGATCAGTAGGAGCCGTACAAATACAATTCTCATAACTTCTTCTTTCTTCCATTGTTTTTTTAAATTTGAAAGGCAGAAACAATTCTCATCAACCACAAGCGCCAGGGAGGGACTTAGAGGGCTACTGTCATGGGTTCAGGAAAATCAACCTTTACGTATGGCAGCACCATAGAGAAACCAAATAGCAGAGAAATAAAACATCCCTCGGGAGGGACAGCACTTGATAAGTATTCCAGAAGTAAGTAGAGGAAGAGGTCCGAACTAAAAAAGTCAGATCAAGAAACACCCTAAAACCTAGGAACTTTTAAAACTAGACATTAGACTTTAAAGGGATTCTGTCACCTCTTTTTACCCTATAGAGATGCGGACATGCACGGCTAGATCGCCGCTAGCATGTCCGCAAAATACCTGTCCCATATCATTGTGTGGTTTTATTGAGTGTAAAAAATGATTTTATATATATGTAAATCAGCCTGGTAAGGAGCCCAAGGGGCTGCACTAACCTTTCTGGAGCCCAGCCACGCTCCCCTGTGAAGGAGCCCAGCACCGCCTGTGTCCAGGAATCTCCTCCTTGTTCACAAAGTCAGATCGATGTAATCTCGCGTGTGCGCGAGCTCGCGCATGCGCAGTGCTGGCATCAGCCTCAGGGAAGGAACTGCGCATGCGCAAGCTCGTGCATCGCGAGATTACGGCAATCTGACTTTGTGAGCAAGGAGGAGATTCCTGGATACAGGTAGTGCTAGGCTCATTCACAGGGGGACATGGCTAGGCTCCAGAACGGTTACTGCTGCCCCTTGGGCTCCTTACCAGGTAAAAAGAGGTGACATAATCCCTTTAAACCAAGCATAATCTTATAAAAGAAATCCCATATGAGTTTCTTATTAAGTGCTTATAAAAATAATAACTAGAAAAGCTACAATTTCTGGGGAAATTGTGTGAAGTGTTCTTGCCTCCACCAGTAGTCTACAACTGGAGTGGGCGGAGTAACTGGGTGGCGTGGCTTGAGTAACTGTTTTGTGGTTGGAGTGGCTGGAGTAACTGTGGAAAGGTTGGACTGGGCAGAGTAACTTTATGGACTGGGCAAAGTAACTGTGTGGAGTGTTTGGAGTGAGTAAAGATAGTAAACATTACACTAACCAATTAATTGATCAAATTTAAAAAGTGCACATGGCAAGCTTGATAGAGTGAGAAATGCATTTCAATTTTTATTTATTTATAGAGCACATTTAATTGCAATGTTTTTGCCCAAAGTGCTTCACAGTTACATTAAAACATACATTTATAAAAACATTAGCAGCCGATTTGTGTAGGTGGGCTTATAAATGAGGGAGTGGTGGCAGTTTAGAAATCATGTCCTGATTTTTCAGCTCACACTCTAGCTTTTGTCACTCTGCTGGCTGCTCACACACCTGGGTTCCTATGGCAACTCACTCTACAGCAAGGGCAGAGAAGAGCGGTTAAAAACAAACTGCTCCAACTTGCTCACTTCACTGGCAGTGGCCATCTTCAAACCGTTGTGATTAAAAAATTATAAATCCTACAGCGAAGAGCTTTATATTGTGAGAATCATAAGAACCAGACCTACATTTTGATGCATATGCATTGTCTCTGAAATATTTAAAATGAAGGCACAGTCGCAAATTAGAAATTGCCCTTCAAATTTGAGGTGGCTAGAGTGGAGTTTCAATGAATGTCAATGGGCGGCGTGAGTTGCAAACAAATGGTCATATTGTGAAAACTATCTCAGGACTATGGCTTAGCTGTGGACATTTTTAGTGGCAGCAGGGATAGCTGAACGTTTTGATATAAGATTTGTGTAGGTGGGCTTGAAAATGAGGGAGTGTTAGCAGTCTAGAAATCATGTCCTGATTTTCCAGCTCACACTCTAGCTTTTGTCAGCTCCCACTCTAGTTTTGAACATTTCGCCATTCATTCCTATGATCCTCTGGTGCAGATTACATTGTAAAACAGATGCGTAGATCTAAGATCTGCTGGAGGCAGGGGCGTAACTATAGGGGAAGCAGCTTCTTTGGGGCCCTGACCCAGAAGGGGCCCATCCAGGAGGAGAAGGGCTAAAAGATTTGGTCAGGCCCCCTTAACAGTATTACACAATTAAATTAGATACAGTGACAGTATAGACAGTGTAGAAAACGGCTGGAACAGCTGCTGCGCCTGGTCTGAGAGAGCGATCCTTACTAGCCACATGAATGGGGGGCGGCATGTAAGGAAGGGGTTGCGAAAAAATTACTGGGGGAGGGGGGCCCCCCATAAAAAAATTTGCTGTGGGGCCCAGTCATTTCTAGCTACGCCACTAGCTGGAGGCCTTCCTCTTTTCTTTCGGTTATGTGTACCAGAAGTACTTTAGACGCCAAAATCTCCAATTTTCCTCGCAATCTGGCAAGCATGATGGAATTTTGCTGTGGCATCCATCCCCTGGAGGTGCTCACGGATCTGCTGCAAGAGGTCTAAAGAGCCCCTTGGACCCTTTAGTCCTTAAAGGGTCTATACCACCGGAAGTACCACACAAAGGAAACCAGCAAACAACCACCGACTCTCCAGGGACTTTCTGGGACTTCCAGATTGGCGGAAAGTATTTATAGGTTTTGGCTGGTGCACCATACCTCCTGTAGGCCACCCAGTCTATATAGTCCAGCCCATCTACTTACTGCCAACTATGAGCCTTATAGGGCTTTGTTAATGCGCTTTATGTCTTGTAAGCCATCCAACAATATAGTCCAGCCCATATTTGCACTCCCAACCAGAAGGCTTATAGGGCTTTGCTGGTATGCCACACCTCCTGTGGGCCTTCCAGACAATATCGTCCAGCCCCTCTTTTTACTTCCCACCAGGTGCATTATAGGGCTTTGCTGGGGTGCTATGCTATCTGTAGGCCAATAAACTTGAAATTGTCAACCAGGCATAGCCACAGAATTAGTTTGCCATGCATGCATGCATAGTCATCAAGGTAGACGCCATCCAGACACAGCATATCATGTACACACCCACTCAGAGCCCAGGTACAGTCATCCAAACACAGTTGCCGCCATCCAGATACGTCCGCAAAAGGCACTAACTATCCAGACGTGGCCGCACAAGGCATAAGCCATCCAGACACGGCTGCACAAGGTGACAGCCATCCAGATGCGGCCACACAAGGCGCCCCGCCATCCAGGCGTGGCCGCACAAGGCGCCAGCCATCCAGACGCGGCCACACAAGGTGCCAGCCATCCAGACGCGGCCACACAAGGCGCCAACCATCCAGACGTGGCCACACAAGCCGCCAGTCATCCAGACGCGGCCGCAAAAGGCGACAGCCAACCAGACACGGCTGAACAAGCAGGCAGCCAATCAATCATAACTGCACCACACAAGCTCAGCAGCAGAAGCACCTAGCTACAAAGCAAAGATCCCTCACTAATGCAAATATTATTTACTTTCGAAAGCCTACCATTACATAATGACTAGGGATGAGCGAACTTGGGTTTTACATGTTATACTTCGGGTTCTTTTTTTTTTTACAATTCCGATATCGATTCCGTTACCACGGGCCATAACAGAATTCTATGATGGAATGCCTTTAAGAAGTCTATGGGCCGCATAACAGATCAGTCTGGTTAACGTTATACAGGCAGGAGTGCCGATCCAGGCTCTTTAATTCATTATATGCCACAGGCAATGGTGCCAGCCGGATGTAAGCAGTGACTCCCTCTGTCTCCCTGTGATCGCATTTGCGGGGGCTCCCAAGCCAGCCTTGGTCTTTTCTTGCCTCTCTGGCACATCCTACTGGTCAATGTTAGTATAGCACTGACACTAAAATTCAATGCACTATAGGGATAGTGCATTGCATTTTAAAAGCATTCAAAAGACTGCCTGTTATAGTCCCCTTGTCGGACTATTAAGTGGTAAAATAAATTAAAAAAACATTTATTAAATTTTAAAAAATTCAATAAAAAATAAATACGATTTCCATTGAAAATACAATGAAAAAAATGGTATCGCTGTGTCTGTAACGACCCACACCACACAAATATTATTTAAATGATCCCCTATCTCCCCTTGGCCGAATTGATAATTTATACTTAGTCGCCACTGAAAAAACTTAATAACAAGAGATCAAAAAGCATAATTTACTGTACCCCAAAATGATTCCAATGAAAACTACAAGTCGTGATGCAAAAATTAAGCCCTCACACAATATAGAAAGAAAAACAAAAAAGTTATGGGTCTTGGTAAGCGGTGATGCAAAAATATTTTCTTCCTTTTAAAACGGGTTTTATTGCACAAAAGTAGTAAAACGTAAAAAGCTATATTTATTTGGTATCATTGTAATTGTACTGACCCAGAGAATAAAGATATCTTGTTATTTATACCGAAAAATGAACGCTGTAAAATTTATAATGTAAAAACTCAGTGGCAGTATTGCTGTTTTTTCTCATCTTAACTCCCAGAAAGAGTTAATAAAAGTTCATCAGAGCCAGGCTTCATTTTGACACCGCTCAGGCTAAGGCTACTTTCACACTTGCGTTTGGGGTTCCGCTTGTGAGTTCCGCTTGAAGGCTCTCACAAGTGGCCCCGAACGGAACGGAGGCCAAACGGTGCCAAACTGAGGCATTCTGAGCTAATCCGCATCCACTCAGAATGCATTGGGGCTGTACGGATCCGCTCAGAATGCCTCAGTATGGCACCGTTTGGCCTCCGTTCCGCTCAGCAGGCGGACACCTGAACGCAGCTTGCAGCGTTCGGGTGTCTGCCAGGCCGTGCGGAGCCAAATGGATCCGTCCAGACTTACAATGCAAGTCAATGGGGACGGATCCGTTTGACATTGACACAATATGGTGCAATTGCAAACGGATCCGTCCCCCATTGACTTTCATCAGATCGGAGTTTTCTCTAATCCGATGGTATATTTTAACTTGAAGCGTCCCCATCACCATGGGAACGCCTCTATGTTAGAATATACCATCGGATTTGAGTTAGATCGTGAAACTCAGATCCGACAGTATATTCTAACACAGAGAATAAACTTTTTATATACTGGTGTTTTTTGTTTTTTTTTACTTATTGTTTTTACTATTAGCACCCATAGGGTGCTAGTACATGGGATCTTTTGATCCCCTCTCCTATTTACCCTAATAGATCTCTATTGTGTATAGCTCAGTATGGAGAAAGCCATGGGAGGCCTGGAGTGATTCAGCCATGGCAACCACTGCGGGGGCTCCGATTGGGGGTTAAATGACAGGGACGTAGTAAATTTGTTTAGTTTAATGGGCCCTGATGGTAACACAGTGGCTTCTGGCAATGCCGGATCGAGAGAGACTCGGCAGGCTGTTCCCTACCGAAACAGCCTGCTGGATCTGACAATGCTAGAGTGAAACTAGCCTAAGAAGCTATTAGTCTTTACTGTGGTCTATGCACCTCTAAGTTTTGGAGGGAAAAAGCCAGACACAGTGAACTTTTGACCGTCTGGTTTAGCTCTGTCAGACAGTTACATTTGGAAACTGCTTAGTCATTCCTATTGACTTGTAGGGAGGCACAATACAAGTCTATGGCAGCCATGAACTGCAACATTGTTTGTTAGGCTGTGCTTATCCACTCCACCCCTCCCACTAAAAAGTTCTGGATCAGTTAGAAACTGTATATAAAGAGAGTAGTCAGAGCTCCTAACTAAGTAGGAGAGACTTTGCACAGATGACGGAGCCCTGGGCCGCCATCCATTTGGACAGGGTATCAGCACAGAACCTTTCTCTGCCAGGGAAGAGACTGCAGAAGCCAGCACCTTACCTGTATTGTTTTGCACTTGAGTTCCTGCAGTAAAGAAGCACTGTCACGAGGGTATCGAGAACCACGCCTGACTCCGTTATACCCGGGGTCAGGAAGTCGCAGCGGTTGGCTGCACGCTCTATTTAAGATAGGGCTGTTTTCCTTATGGTAGCTTTCTGGGTTTGCTTTGCAAACCCTTTTGGCTCACTCAGGGATCCGTAGCTCCTTCTCCTCAGCTGTTCCTTGTCCAGCACTCCCAAACCTCCTTATATTCCTCTCTCACACTTCTCTGGTTGCCAGAGATAGAGCTTCCTGCCTGGACATCTATTCTGACCCACTGGAGCTGTGTTGCTGCGTCCTCTGATTGTTGTTTCAGAACGCTACCCTCCGGATCCCTGTTGGACCTTTGTGGACTGCTGTGGTCGCTCACCTGGGTGTATGTGTTTGTCTGTATTTGTCTGTCCTCTCCCTGGTGTTTCCCTCTTAGTGCAGTGGTGCGGACTAGCTATCCCACCGGCCCGTTCACTATCTAGGGCTCATTTCAGGGAAAGCCAGGGTTTAGGCACGTGATCGCCGCACGGGTGAGGAACCCGTCTAGGGACCTCAGGGCAGTCAGGTGCCAGCCGCAAGGTGAGTTAGGGGTCACCACCTTTCCCTCTCCCTTGGGCAGGGCTTTCCCTGTGTTCCTCCCTGTGCGTGACGTCGGTCATTACATTATCTCTGGCCCTTATTTTGTGTAGGTAAAAAATAAAATAAATAAAAATTTTTTTTTTTTTTTACCTGCTTAGAATCCAGTATGGATCAAATTGCTGCTCTGTCCAAACAATTTAATGGCCTGTCTTTGGAGGTGGTAGGATTGAAGGCGTCGGTCCTCCAGCAACAGCAGCAATTACAACTGACCGCAAGCCCAGCGGTTGCTACTGGTAACCAGGTTGTTGCGGAGCCCAAGGTCCCTCTCCCTGACAGATTTTCTGGGGGAAGGGACAAGTTTTTGACATTCCGTGAGGCCTGTAAGTTATATTTTAAACTGCGCCCTTACTCCTCTGGTAATGAAGATCAGCGGGTGGGGGTTGTTATTTCCCTGCTGCAGGGGGACCCGCAGTCCTGGGCGTTCTCTTTACCTACTGATTCCCAGGCTCTTCGGTCAGTGGATGAGTTTTTCGGGGCCTTGGGTCTCATATATGACGACCCTGACCGAGTAGCACTGGCTGAATCAAGACTACGGAGACTCTTACAAGGAGAGCGGCCGGTAGAGGAGTATTGCTCTGAATTCCGTAGGTGGGCTACGGATACCCAATGGAACGACCCGGCTCTCAGGAGTCAGTTCTGCTCTGGGTTATCCGAAAGGGTTAAGGATGCGCTTGCATTATATGAGACCCCCTTTTCCCTTGATGCGGTTATGTCCCTTTCTATCCGTATAGAGAGACGCCTTAGGGACAGGTTGAAAGAACCGGAGAAATTGGTAACCCCTCCCAAGCAGCAGTTAGTCTGTACGGACTTAGACGAGCCTATGCAGCTAGGAGGAACTACTCGTCAGGTCCGTCCTCCTGAGGTTCGCCGTAGGCGTGGGGGTTTTTTTTTTTTGTGGGGAGAGGGGTCACTTCATTAATGTCTGTCCTTCTTTCCTCAGAAACAAAAGACCGTCGGAAAAACTACTAACCCCAGGCTGTGTGGAGGATGTCAGCCGGGGGGTATACGTCTCCTCCATACGTACATCGCAATTTGTGTTGCCAGCGGTTATTATTTTTGGTGAAAAGACGGAGACTATTTCTTTCTTTCTAGACAGTGGAGCAGGGGTAAATTTGATAGATGCCCATTTTGCCCGCACTTTGGGTTTGTCTCTCTGTACGTTACAGAGACCCATTCCCATATTCGCTATTGATTCTGCTCCCCTGTCTCAGAGAAACCTCACCCACATTGTTCATAATTTACACCTTCGGGTAGGGGACCACCATAACGAGATGCTTTCAGGTTATGTTCTGGAGGGGCTTCCCACTCCGGTAGTGCTGGGCCTTCCCTAGTTGGTAGCGCACAATCCAGTGGTGGATTGGCAGGCCAGGGAGATATCGGAGTGGAGTGAGCAGTGCAGAGAAAATTGCTTAAATAGCAATTGCTTAGTCGCCTCCATAACTACCCTACCTACATTTATTTCGGATTTTGAGGATGTTTTTTCTGAAAAGGGTTGTCAGAAATTACCACCTCATCGTCCTTATGATTGCCCGGTTAACCTTATTCCCGGCGCAAAATTACCCAAGACCAGGTTATATAATCTTTCGGGTCCAGAGAGACAAGCCATGAAAGATTATATCTCCGAGAGCCTGGCTAAGGGACACATCAGACGCTCTTCTTCACCCGTGGCTGCAGGGTTTTTCTTCGTTAAAAAGAAAGATGGGGGCCTGCGTCCTTGCTTAGATTTTCGCGAATTAAATCGGATAACCATCCGAGACCCATACCCTCTTCCTCTCATTCCTGACCTGTTTAATCAGATTGCGGGTGCTAGGTGGTTCTCCAAACTTGATCTTAGGGGGGCCTACAATCTGATTCGTATTAAGGAGGGGGATGAGTGGAAGACAGCGTTTAACACCCCTGAGGGGCATTATGAAAATCTAGTTATGCCTTTCGGTCTGACCAATGCTCCTGCCGTCTTTCAACATTTCGTTAATGACATTTTTAGTCATCTAATCGGCAGGTTTGTGGTAATATACCTAGATGATATTTTAATTTATTCGTCTGATCTGAAAACACATGAGGTGCATGTCAGACAAGTACTGCAGGTCCTACGGACGAATGAATTTTATTCCAAGACACGGAGGCTCCTATTGCTTTAACTTCCTTTACTGACAACCACAGCAGCAAAGAAAAAAAAAAAAAATGGCACATATTAACATATTGCCATGGCAACTGTCCCTCCCCACACAGCAGACCCTATAAATGTCCACCAGTCCTCATCACTTCCTCTTTCTTTGCTGCTGCCACAAGCTAAGTATACTCTGTTCTTGCAGCATCTATGTGCGGTATTATAGTTCGTTTTTATGCTTATTTTCTTCACTAGCCTTGCTGTTGTGTGGGGGGGATAGGTATTAGATTAAGGATATCCTATATAGGTTTTTTCTTTTAGGTTTATCCGCCGTTTTTCTCTCCACATCTTCCCTGTGCCCTTCCCGCTCCTGTCTCCCTTCTGGGGGCGGGTTCGGGGGTCATAGGGGTTGGAGTTCTTTGTTCTTTTGTTTTCTTCCCCTGTGCGGCTTCCCGGTTTTTTCCTCGTCTCCCCCCCCCCCCCTTTTTCTTCCGGGCGGGGGCCCGGCGCCCGCTCGGTATCAGCACTTACCGCCTGTCTCTTCTCCGGCGGTAGTTCTGGTGCTGGGCCGCGATCTCGCGAGACTTCGGCCTCCGGAGTTCTCGGCGGCCATTTTCTTGTAGTCTACACTTCAGCTTCTGCCCATTTCTTCCCTCTGGTGCGGCGCTTGTTCCCGGCGGTTGCCACGCCCACTTCCGCCCTGCGTGCGTTTCCGGTCCTTCGCGATTCCGTGCGCACACTAGCTGGGTGACTACCCCCTGTGTGTCTCCGGTCCTGTAGCTTGGCGGATTTCTTCATTCCCTGGCGCTGACCTGCCCCTTGTATACTTATATTTGCATCTGGTTGCCTGGCTGGCCATTACCTTGGGCACATATAGATATTCGCTCTGCAGCATCATGTCTCATACTGGGCTCCCCTCACAGGTAGTTGAGACAGGGAGGGAAGCACTGATGTCTTCTCCTGCACCTGCTGCTGCTGGCGCCGCGTTCTCTGCGGAAGCCTTTCAGCGGTCCGTCTCTGAAGCCATCATGGCTGCTATGGGGTCTGTTACCACTACCCTCACCAGGTCCATTTCTGATGCCCTTTCAGCACGCCCTGGTGTCTCTAATGACACAATACAAGCTGAATTACCTGTACCTCACACCTCCAGAACCACTGTGATTGGTGAGTCCAATGCCACCCAGGAGAGCGCGTTATCGCGCAAAAGAGCCTCATCCCGCCGGGCAGAACGGGCGCGGAATTGGAAGTGTGCGAGAACGCACCCTGAGCGAGAGATCGACTCTGAGGTCGACTCTGATGAGGAGGTGAGATATGAGGACATGGTTTTCCCTGAGGACGAGCTGTCCGATTCTGCCCCAGCCGACCTTGTTTCGGCTCCCGCCCCGACGCCTCCGGGCGCTTCGTCCTCTGACGGTATACAGGGGCCTTCGGGCGTCCTAACAGACCCCCTTGGAGAACCTCTCTTTGATCCCGACAGTCTCCACCACCCGAGATCCGCCGAATGGCTCCCCATGGATCATGTGGCACAATACCTGGAGGCCCGGGTGCGTTGCCCTCTGTCTAAAGAGGCTCGCAACAAGATGAGAGCGGAATGCCCTAGACCTATTGTGGCAAATAAGGTTTGTGAGACCCCGTCGGTGGACCCTAAAATGGTCCAATTCCTATCAAAATCAGGGTGGAACCCCAGAAGGGGCCTTGAATCGGCCTTAAAAGCGTGCCAGGACAAACTCCTGGACGTTTTCGGCCCACTAGCCAAGATCTTTGAGATGGCTGAGGTCGCCAGGGAATCCAACACATCTGTGGATCCTGAGGATCTCCGTGGGTGGATACAAAGGGCCATCTGTATAGCAGGCAACGTGAATAGTTCCCTGTCTATTGAACGCCGTAAGGCTATTTTATTTAAGATCGAGCCAAAATTAGTGAACTTGTCCCTCACTGAGGCCGGAAGTGCTGCTCAGGGTCTCCTATTCGGAGATTCTTTTATTAAAGACATGGGGAGATTCGTTGGAGCCTTTACGGCTCTTGATAAGGCCCAATCTTCTATGAGGAAGGTGTTCCAGGGCCGTTTTTCCTCAAGGGCCGGCAACTTCAGGGGCCGTTCTGCCGGCCGCTCCTCCTTCCATGCCCGGGGCTCGGGCAGAGGCTCCTTCGGTCAGCGACCCTTTAATCAACGATCCTCCTTCCAGGATACAAGGCCTTCACAGAGTTTCTTTCCATCCCGAGGTGCTCCCAGCCGAAGACCGTTCAGAGGAAGTTCCGGGTTCCGTCGTCCCCTTGGTAAGTGTTCCTCATCCTCGTTCTTTTCCAGTTTGTGTAGGGGGCAGACTCCGACTTTTTTCTCATGCTTGGGAATCAATCACGTCGGACGGCTGGGTGTTAGCCACTATCCAGGGTTTCCAGATAGAACTGGTCCAGTCCCCCTATCATCTCCCTGCCCCCCCGCCTATTCCAGCTTCCGGGGCTGCGTCACTAGCCATAGACAAGGAACTCACAGAACTCTTCCTCAAGAGCGCAATCGAATTGGTCCCACACCCTTCGGTGGGTCTGCTCAGCAGTATTTTCCTGGTTCGGAAGAAAGGAGGGCAGATGCGCCCCGTCATAAACCTCAAGCCTCTGAACAGATTTGTTCGTTACAGGCACTTCAAAATGGAGGGTATCCACCTGCTCAGAGATCTCCTTCTACAGGGGGATTGGATGGTGAAGTTAGATCTGAAGGATGCCTATCTCACTGTCCCGGTGGCGACGCCTTCCAGAGATCTCCTCCGCTTCCTATGGAGGGATCAGGTTTGGCGTTTCACCTGTCTCCCCTTCGGTCTGTCCTCGGCCCCCTGGTGTTTCACCAAGGTCATGCGCCCGGTGGTAGCTTGGCTCCGCAGTCGCGGGATCAGGTTGATCATCTACCTGGACGACCTCCTTCTCATGGCTCAGGACCCCGCTGTGCTCCGCTCGCAGTTACAGGTAACTATGAACCTCCTATCCCGTTTAGGTTTCCTCATCAACTACGAGAAGTCTTCCCTGGACCCCTCCAGGGTTATGGAGTTCCTCGGCTTCTCGGTGGATTCTGTCTCGGAGACTCTCAGCCTCCCTCTGGCGAAACTACGGTCCATACGCAAGGAGCTACGCAAGACGCTAGCGGCGCCTCGGATTACACTTCGCCACCTGGCGCGGATTATAGGACTCCTCTCCTCTTCCATTCAAGCGGTGTTTCCAGCTCCTCTCCATTACCGGGCTCTGCAGCGTTTGAAGCACGCTCACCTTCAGTCCGGGGCTTCGTACGCGGATACGATCTCGCTGGATTCCGAGACTCGGGACGAGTTGCGTTGGTGGATATCGAACCTTCAGGCGTGGAACGGGAAGGCGATTTGTGGGCCTCGTCCGGATTTCACCATCGACTCCGACGCCAGCCTGCTCGGGTGGGGGGCCCACTGCGGCGGAGTTTCCACTGGAGGTCCCTGGTCTCAGGAGGAGGCCTCACTCCATATCAACGCCCTGGAACTCCTGGCCGGCTCTTTTGCTATCCGCAGTTTTGCCAAGAACAGTGCCAGTGCCTGCATTCGCCTACGCATGGACAACGTGTCGGCTGTCCGGTATGTCAACTCCATGGGAGGTACCCATTCGAGCATGCTGTCCCACTTGGCCAAGGAGTTTTGGTCCTTCTGTCTCAGCCAGCAGGTTACAGTGGTGGCGGAGTATCTCCCGGGTCTGCAGAACGTCCTGGCGGACTGGAACTCTCGGTATCTCAGGGATGGCAGCGACTGGAAGTTAGATGGTCTGGTGTTCTCACACATCTCCTCCCTCTGGGGCCCGTTCTGTATCGACCTGTTTGCCTCTCGATTGAACACTCAGTTGCCGCGCTTCTTCAGTTGGCGCCCGGATCCAGACGCGGAGGCTGTGGACGCATTCCTGCAGGATTGGCGCGGATCTCTGCTTTACGCATTTCCACCATTTGCGATGCTTCCACGGGTCCTGTCTCAGGTGCGTTGGCAACAAGCGGAGTTGGTGTTGATTGTCCCGTTTTGGACCTCTCAGTCGTGGTTCCCTCACCTGCTGGACCTGCTCATCCTGCCACCGTTGCTCCTACCGGATCTTCCAGAGCTTCTCTTAGGCGCAGGAGGCGCGCAACACCCGCTCCTGCTGGAGGGATCTCTCCGTCTGTTAGCGTGCAGAATATCAGGCGTTTCGGACAAGACGAGGAGCTTTCGGACGCGGCTAGAAGACTCTTGGAGCAGTCGTGGGCCCCTGGCACCAGAAGAGCCTATAGAGCGGCCTGGGGATCATGGACTAGTTGGTGCGTCGCACGGAGTGTGGATCCCCTTTCAGCCTCTGTCTCTGTCGTTTTAGAGTTTTTGACTTCTTTATTTGAGGCGGGTAAGGCGTACCGTACCATCAACCTCTTTCGGTCCGCAATTTCCTCCTTCCATCAGGGTTTTGAGGGTCGTCCTGCGGGGCAACACCCCCTGGTATGTCGTCTCCTTAAAGGTTCGCGTATGTCGCGGCCCCCTCGGCCGCGTTTTTCTTCCACTTGGGATGTTTCCTTGGTCTTGGATTTTTTCACGGCTTGGCCGTCTAACTCCCTTCTTTCTCTGCGCCAGCTCTCTGCCAAGCTGGTTACCCTTTTTTGTTTGGTATCTTGCAAACGGGTTTCCGATGTCAGGGCATTGGATTTCGATGCCAGGTCCTTTTCCCCGGAAGGGGTCACCTTCAATATTTCGCGCCGGACCAAGACGCATATTCGCTCGGTCTCTTATCCCTGTTTTCCGGCCATCCCAAACCTTTGCCCGGTTGCTTGTCTCCAGGAGTATGAGGCTCGTACCTCTTTGCATAGGTCGACGGACAGTCCTCAGCTGTTTCTCTCTTATCGGCGCCCTTTTGCTCCGGTTGCGACGCCCACGCTGGCTCGTTGGGTTAAATGGTGTATGTCCTTGGCAGGCGTGGATACCTCGGTGTTCACGGCTCATTCGTCTAGGAGTGCAGCTTCCACCTCTATGTTGGTGTCTGGAGCTCGCTTGGAGGACATTATGAGGATTGCCGACTGGTCTCGTGTTTCAACTTTTAAGGAATTTTACTTTCGTCCTGCTCGTCATGTTTTTTCCTCTGTTGTCATGCAGCTTTGAACTTGCAATAGGAGCCTCCGTGTCTTGGAATAAAATTGTGGGATTTTACTAGTCTATGACGTAAAGTCATGATTTTATGAAAGACACGGAGGCGAGTATTGCCCTCCCTTTATGTTTTCCCTCCCTTGGGCTTTGTTTATTTATTATGTACAGTGTCATTTCGAATGATTCATGTTACTGTCTTTGATTGCCTAACATATTTGCAGGTGTTCGGATGCGGATGGAACATTTCCTTTTATGCATTTTTTATTCTCTTGCAGGTTGAATAGGATGGCGATTTGCATCCAGGTGTTCTTACGGGGTACCTTCTGCCTGTTCCAGTTCGGCAGTTCCGTGTTCGCAGGAGGACTCCTTGTTTCCATCTGTTCCGTGAATGGAGTTGATCGCTGTCCCTCCGGCTTTCCAGTTCTGCGGGTTTGCGGTTCCTGAGGTCCGTTTCAGAAGTATCCAGTATCGGTTCCGGTAGAGGTGGCATTCGCCAAGAAAGAGGAAGTGATGAGGACTGGTGGACATTTATAGGGTCTGCTGTGTGGGGAGGGACAGTTGCCATGGCAATATGTTAATGTGTGCCATTTTTTTCTTTGCTGCTGTGGTTGTCAGTAAAGGAAGTTAAAGCAATACTCGCCTCCGTGTCTTTCATAAAATCATGACTTTACGTCATAGACTAGTAAAATCCCACAATTATATGCTAAGATTGAAAAATGTGTCTTCGCCGTTCAGGAGATACAATTCCTAGGTTATTTTTTATCTGCTTCAGGTTTCCGTATGGATCCTAGGAAGGTCCAGGCAATTTTAGATTGGGATCTTCCTGAGAACCTCAAAGCACTACAACGGTTCTTGGGCTTCGCGAATTTCTATAGGAAATTCATTAAAAATTATTCACTTATTGTAAAACCCCTTACTGACATGACTAGGAAGGGGACTGATTTTTCTAAATGGTCTGACGCCGCTAAAGTTGCTTTTTCCTCTCTAAAAGAGAGGTTTACCTCTGCACCTGTACTAGTCCAACCTGATGTCTCTCAGCCTTTTATTGTTGAAGTCGATGTGTCAGAGGTGGGAGTGGGGGCGGTGCTGTCTCAGGGTCCGTCTCCTGGCAAATGGCGTCCTTGTGCTTTCTTTTCTAAAAAACTATCTGCAGCAGAAAAGAACTACGATATTGGCAATAGGGAACTATTAGCTATTAAACTTGCGTTTGAGGAGTGGCGCCACTTCTTAGAGGGGGCAGTTCACCCCGTCACTGTGATTACGGACCACAAAAATCTCCTGTACCTCAAATCAGCTAAGCGTCTCACCCCTAGACAGGCTAGGTGGTCGCTATTTTTTACCAGGTTTAACTTTGTGATTACCTATCGTCCTGGGGCAAAGAACACCAAGGCTGATGCACTATCTCGTTGTTTCCCTGGAGGGGGTAATGTGAGTGATCCGGTGCCCATTCTACAAAGAGGAGTGGTTGTCTCTGCGGTACACTCTGTTTTGGAGGGGAAGGTGTTAGAGGCCCAGGGGGACGCCCCGGTCTCTTGCCCCTCAGAGAAATTGTTTGTACCGTTGAACCTACGTTTCGAATTATTAAAGGAACATCATAATTCGGCACTTGCTGGGCACCCGGGTAGTAAACCAACCTTGGAGCTATTGTCTCGTCGTTTTTGGTGGCCAAGGTTGCGTCAGGATGTATTGGATTTTGTGTCTTCTTGTTCTACCTGTGCGCGCGCAAAAGTTTCACATACACGTCCTGCAGGGTCTCTATTACCACTCGTCATTCCCAATAGACCGTGGACACATCTGTCAATGGATTTTATCACTGACTTACCTTTGTCTGCGGGTAAAACAGTTATTTTGGTAGTAGTGGACAGGTTTAGCAAAATGGTACACTTCATTGCGTTACCTGCACTACCTAATGCTAAGACTCTTGCTCAGGTATTCGTCAGTGAAATTGTGAAGCTTCACGGGGTTCCCTCCGATGTTGTTTCGGATCGGGGTACCCAGTTTATTTCTAAATTTTGGAAAGCTTTTTGTTCCCGTTTGGGGGTACACTTGTCCTTTTCCTCAGCTTTCCATCCTCAGTCGAATGGACAGACTGAGCGTACCAACCAAAACCTTGAGACATATCCAAGATGTTTTGTGTCTGTAAACCAAGAGTTGTGGTCATCATATTTACCGTTAGCTGAGTTTGCCATAAATAATCGTCGTCAGGAATCCACTGGCAAGTCACCATTTCTTGGTGCATATGGTTTTCATCCCCAATTCTGTACTTTCAAAGAGGGGGGGTCTTCTGGGGTTCCCGAAGAGGAACGTTTTTCGTCATCTCTTTCATCGGTATGGCAGAAGGTGCAAGCTAACTTGAAAAATATGGGAGGTAAATACAAATGCATGGCTGATAAGAGACGGTCGCCAGGTCCGGACCTAGGAGTGAATGACTATGTGTGGTTGTCTACTAGGAATATTAAATTGAAGGTTCCCTCTTGGAAACTGGGTCCTAGGTTTATTGGCCCTTACAAAATTGTAGCCATCATCAACCCCGTGGCTTTTCGCCTGGAGTTACCTCAGACTTTTAAAATTCATAATGTTTTTCATAAGTCGTTACTCAAAAAATATGTTCCACCTCTTGAACCATCACCGCTGCCACCCCCTCCTGTTGTCGTGGATGGTAATCTAGAATTTCAGATATCCAAAATTGTTAATTCTCGTCGGGTCCGCCGCTCTCTTCAATATCTGGTGCATTGGAGAGGTTACGGTCCCGAGGAAAGAATGTGGGTTCCTGCGTCTGAGGTAAACGCCGACAGGTTAGTTCGGGTTTTTCATGCCTCTCATCCTGAGAGGCCTGGTCCTGAGTGTCCGGAGGCCCCTCGTAGAGAGGGGGGTACTGTCACGAGGGTATCGAGAACCACGCCTGACTCCGTTATACCCGGGGTCAGGAAGTCGCAGCGGTTGGCTGCACGCTCTATTTAAGATAGGGCTGTTTTCCTTATGGTAGCTTTCTGGGTTTGCTTTGCAAACCCTTTTGGCTCACTCAGGGATCCGTAGCTTCTTCTCCTCAGCTGTTCCTTGTCCAGCACTCCCAAACCTCCTTATATTCCTCTCACACTTCTCTGGTTGCCAGAGATAGAGCTTCCTGCCTGGACATCTATTCTGACCCACTGGAGCTGTGTTGCTGCGTCCTCTGATTGTTGTTTCAGAACGCTACCCTCCGGATCCCTGTTGGACCTTTGTGGACTGCTGTGGTCGCTCACCTGGGTGTATGTGTTTGTCTGTATTTGTCTGTCCTCTCCCTGGTGTTTCCCTCTTAGTGCAGTGGTGCGGACTAGCGATCCCACCGGCCCGTTCACTATCTAGGGCTCATTTCAGGGAAAGCCAGGGTTTAGGCACGTGATCGCCGCACGGGTGAGGAACACGTCTAGGGACGTCAGGGCAGTCAGGTGCCAGCCGCAAGGTGAGTTAGGGGTCACCACCTTTCCCTCTCCCTTGGGCAGGGCTTTCCCTGTGTTCCTCCCTGTGCGTGACGTCGGTCATTACAAGCACACTGGTTTACTGCAGACCCTGACTCTCTGGAATTATTTCTCATTTGGGTGCACCACGCCTTACCACCCCATCCAGAGAGCAGCAACCCGAGGTGATATCTCTGCAGTATCAGGGGAAACGGGAGTAGCGTTGGGGCCACCCCAAACCCAGCCACTGCAGAATGTTGAAAACAGTGAAAATATAATTTATAACCTAAGAAAAATAATCAATTCCATACAAGACACACAAAAGCAGCAGTGACCTCTCCAATCCACAAGTCTGAACTAAAAAACAAAACAAAACATAGGCCGGCCAACACAGTTCTCGTTTTGGTTTCTCTCTTTAATTACATCAATCACAATTTCACCCACCAAGAGTTTCCTCAGTAGGGTTGGTATCTGGATAGTTGGGGAACCTCTGCCCAATGATGTAGTCATAAGGGTATAATGTACAGGTTTCTAGGGTCCTTTTATGTGGTTTACATCTTTAGTGCTTTTCCGTTCTTCATTTGAGATCCATATACAGGTCCTTCTAAAAAAATTAGCATATTGTGATAAAGTTCATTATTTTCTGTAATGTACTGATAAACATTAGACTTTCATATATTTTAGATTCATTACACACCAACTGAAGTAGTTCAAGCCTTTTATTGTTTTAATATTGATGATTTTGGCATACAGCTCATGAAAACCCAAATTTCCTATCTAAAAAAATTAGCATATTTCATCCGACCAATAAAAGAAAAGTGTTTTTAATACAAAAAAAGTCAACCTTCAAATAATTATGTTCAGTTCTGCACTCAATACTTGGTCGGGAATCCTTTTGCAGAAATCACTGCTTCAATGCGGCGTGGCATGGAGGCAATCAGCCTGTGGCACTGCTGAGGTGTTATGGAGGCCCAGGATGCTTCGATAGCGGCCTTAAGCTCATCCAGAGTGTTGGGTCTTGCGTCTCTCAACTTTCTCTTCCCAATATCCCACAGATTCTCTATGGGGTTCAGGTCAGGAGAGTTGGCAGGCCAATTGAGCACAGTAATACCATGGTCAGTAAACCATTTACCAGTGGTTTTGGCACTGTGAGCAGGTGCCAGGTCGTGCTGAAAAATGAAATCTTCATCTCCATAAAGCTTTTCAGCAGATGGAAGCATGAAGTGCTCCAAAATCTCCTGATAGCTAGCTGCATTGACCCTGCCCTTGATAAAACACAGTGGACCAACACCAGCAGCTGACATGGCACCCCAGACCATCACTGACTGTGGGTACTTGACACTGGACTTCAGGCATTTTGGCATTTCCCTCTCCCCAGTCTTCCTCCAGACTCTGGCACCTTGATTTCCGAATGACATGCAACAGTCCAGTGCTGCTTCTCTGTAGCCCAGGTCAGGCGCTTCTGCCGCTGTTTCTGGTTCAAAAGTGGCTTGACCTGGAGAATGCGGCACCTGTAGCCCATTTCCTGCACACGCCTGTACACGGTGGCTCTGGATGTTTCTACTCCAGACTCAGTCCACTGCTTCCGCAGGTCCCCCAAGGTCTGGAATCGGTCCTTCTCCACAATCTTCCTCAGGGTCCGGTCACCTCTTCTCGTTGTGCAGTGTTTTCTGCCACACTTTTTCCTTCCCACAGACTTCCCACTGAGGTGCCTTGATACAGCACTTTGGGAACAGCCTATTCGTTCAGAAATTTCTTTCTGTGTATTACCCTCTTGCTTGAGGGTGTCAATGATGGCCTTCTGGACAGCAGTCAGGTCGGCAGTCTTACCCATGATTGCGGTTTTGAGTAATGAACCAGGCTGGGAGTTTTTAAAAGCCTCAGGAATCTTTTGCAGGTGCTTAGAGTTAATTAGTTGATTCAGATGATTAGGTTAATAGCTCGTTTAGAGAACCTTTTCATGATATGCTAATTTTTTTAGATAGGAATTTTGGGTTTTCATGAGCTGTATGCCAAAATCATCAATATTAAAACAATAAAAGGCTTGAACTACTTCAGTTGGTGTGTAATGAATCTAAAATATATGAAAGTCTAATGTTTATCAGTACATTACAGAAAATAATGAACTTTATCACAATATGCTAATATTTTGAGAATGACCTGTATATCAATGCAGTCAATTACAGGAATCAAAAATGGCCTTCTTGTCCAAATCAACCGGAGGCCAGCTTTTATTTCTTAAACTGGAAAAATGAAAGCTGCTGTAATCCTCTGTGCGGGTTCTAGTCTAAGAACATCCTGGCCAGCTGACAGTAAGTATGCAGATGTCAGATCTTCCAGAGAGGGATGCAGAGCAGCACAGCAAGACCATGTCCAACAAGATGTTGGAAGAATCTTGGCACGGGGCAAAGAGCAGTTCCAGGAGATGGTTATCAGGTTGGTGATACTAACTGGAGGACCCCAAGATACTCTCAATAGATAGTCAATGGACAGTGAGCTAGGATAATTATGAAGTCAGGACAGATCTGGCTTGGATTCAGACAGGGAAATGTCTAGATCCAAATCAGTATCAGGAGGCAGAAGGTCAGGAGTTAAAGTTTTATTTTGATTGTTTCAAGTTATCCCCTATCCACAGGATAGGGCAGGGACCTCCAACCTTCAGCAGTCCAACTGTTGTAAAACCATAACTCCCAGCATGCTCCATTCTCTTCTGTGTAGTTTCTGAGAACAGCTGAGCAAGTGTGCATTCTGGGAGTTGTAGTTTCACAACAGCTGGAGTGCCAAAGGTTGCTTACCTCTGGGATAGGGGATAACTATTAGATCGGTGGGGGTCCTACCGCTGGACCCCCACCTATCACAATAATGGGGACCCAGTAGCACCTGCAGCCCCTCTAAAATAAAGGAGCGGCCCTATGCAAATGTCCTGTGGACAGGGGATAACTTGAAACAACGGAATACCCCTTTAAGGCCTCCTGCACACCACAGTATTTTTTAACGTCCCGCAAAACGTGGTTCCGTTGTACCGTGATCCGTGCCCGTTTTTTCTTCCGTGGGTCTTCCGTGGTTTTTGGAGGATCCACGGACATGAAAAATGAAAAAAAAATCTAAGTCAAGTTTGCCATTGAAATGATAGGAAAAAACGGACACGGATCACGGACACGGATCACGGACGCGGATGACAATCTTGTGTGCATCCATGATTTTTCACGGACCCATTGACTTGAATGGGTCCGTGAGCCGCTGGCCGTGAAAAAAATAGGACAGGTCCTATTTTTTTCACGGCCAGGAAACACGGATCACGGATGCGGCTGCCAAACGGTGCATTTTCCGATTTTTCCACGGACTGTAGGAGAGTACCTGGGGTGGTAGTAGACGGGAGGTACGTGCCACCGGGGGTCCTGGCCCCGGTGGAGTAAGAGCCAGAAAAGTGCATTTTGCAGCGGTTATGCTGTTAACACAGCGGATCCGGCCCGGCTCTTTTTGGGAGCAGGCAGATATGCGGGCGGGTGCCTGTCTCCCCACGGTCCAGGCCAGGTTTTGCAGGGAAGGGTTAAAACCTGACCAGCAACAAGGGTGTGGTGTGCAATGTGAAGCTTCTGTGTTCTCTGGCTGTGAGAGTGAGAAGTGGAGGTGAGCTGGGCTGTGTGCTGAGGCCTGTGGAGGACTGTGCAGGATCCTGCAGCTGAAACCAGGAGGGATCTGTGTCCTGTGGCTAGAAGCAAGACCCATGGACTTACTTCACCAAGGAGAAAAAGGTGACGTTACTCCTGGCTTTAAATAGACTTTGCTTTATGTGACTGAAACAGGCCTCAAGTAGCCTGCAGCAGGGACTTGCTGTGTTTGAACTATTATTTTGCTGTTGTGTGTGACCACCCTCCCTATGAACTGCACCGTCTTTCACAAATATGCACCGTGTGAATAAACAAAGCATCGTGTTTTACACCAAGACCATTCTGTGTTGCCTCTATACTGCACTCGCTACCACTGCCTACCAGAGCGGATCCCCACAGGACCCATTGAAAGTCAATAGGACCGCAGAAAAACACTTTAAGCGGGACAACGGCCACGGGTGCACACAACGGTCGTGTGCAGGAGGCCTAAAGGGGTTATACCATAAGTAATGTAAAAAGATGAGAACCAGATATCATATAGTACTTGAGAATTAAACTTAAAGGGGTTCTCCAAGAGTATAAAATGTCCCCCCATGTGCCGGGCACCCCATATGGATTATATTTACCCCGGTTCCCGCTCCCGTCGCCGCTCCTGGTCCCCGTACCGCCGCTGCTGCTTCTCCCTGCACACGGCTGAAAACATTCGGTGTCGTGGGGGAGGGAGCAGTCAATGGCAGACGGGAATGGGGGGGGGAGCCTCCCTAGCATCGCCGGTGAAGCTACAGAGGCTTGTCCCCGTCCCTACCTGCTATTGGCTGCTCTCCCCCGACGCCAGATGTTTTCGGGGACCAGTAGCGGCGCCGGGAGTGGGGATTGGGATAAGTATATTCCATGTGGGGTGCCCGGCACATGAGGGGACATTTTATATTCTTGGAGAACCCCTTTTAAAACAAGTCCTGTACACCACATGGATCCAAAGAACTGCAAATACTCTGCCAGATTTATATCATGCTGACAGTTCAGGGGGCATGCACTGTCTCAGAGGGCGTGTTCTTTCTGCTACCGCTGGTGGCCGTTGAAGGATGGAACTGAACATGTGCGCCCACCTCAGTAAACTGGACAGAGAATTTAGAAAAAGAGCAAACAGCAGGTGGCGCTATACAGATACATTTCAGTGAATAACTCAGTGGCTATAATTTTTAGTCCAAAAAAAGAGAATAAAGCATGGATTGCACATCCCCATGCTATGCATTGATCTATTATTGCTTCTCAGGGTACATAATAGTATACCAAGCCCTAATCTACATGACATAAGGCATTAGTATATGTTTAGATTAAAATGCATAGGCCCACTCACCACACCAAGGTTGGCTCTAAAGTGGGTACCTACTCTAAATTGGTCCAGTACCACATGGCGACCACTGCCACTGCAATGCCTAGGCCTCAGTTTGTACTTCCTGAGACCACATGAAGAGGTGAGCTTTTGACATCTGTTCACATGGTGCGGTGCTGCATGGCGGCTCCTGTTGCTGCAGTGCTGTGCCTGTGGGTTGGTGTTGCCCAGTGCCAGGGGAGGCTTAGTCTGACAGCAGGTGTGCTGTTGGATGACTGGGTCGCTCTGCCTGCTGGTGTGGTGTTGTGGCGGCAGTGGTCGCTATGTGGCGCTGCACCAAATAAGAGTGGGTACCCACTAGTAGAGGCTACCTTGGGGTGCTGAGTGGGCCTATGCATTTTGATCAATACGTATAACGCCTCATGTAAGGTATGTAGATTAGGGCTTGGTATACTATTATTTACGCTGAGAAGCATTGCATAGCATAGGGGTGTGCGATCCAAGCTTTATTTGGCGGGGGGGGGGGAGAGTTCTATCATTTTTAGTTACATGAAATTAGAAAAGTGTTCAGATCTAGATGCTGGTTTGAAAACTGTAGAACATTTTTCGTGGGACAACCCCTTTAAGTCAAGCATAGGAAATCATGACTCCAAACTGGAATATGGCCAGGAAACTCACCCCAGGGTTAGGAACTAGGGATGAGCGAATCGACTTCAGATTAAACATCCAAATTTTAGGGGGGCGTGGCCTGACCGGGGATGTAAGCGGCTGCAGTGTGTGTCGGCTCCCGCTTGTACTGCTTAATTAGCCTGCTCCGTGGGCTCTATCGGCGGCACGGTCCCATTTAAAGTTTATCCCTGCTACAGTACTTACTCCGGGCCACACTTGCAGGACGTCCCATGGCTGGTGGAGCCGGCAAGAAGAGCAAGGAGGCGGCTGGTGGCGCCGAGCGGGAGTCACAAGATGGCGCCTGCACGCTTCCAGTGAAGAGGCAGGGCAGGACGGGAGGCACTCCGGCTGCAGCGCGGAGTGCACTGACCTCCAGGGCTTCACATCAAATGCCGGAGCTGAAGGGGCCGTATATGGAGGAGGAGGAGAGGATCCCTGACCCAGAGACAGCTTCCACAGGAGGAGACAACTCTGATATGGAGGTTGGTGCAGCAGGGGTTGTGACGGCTGAGGAGGAGGGGGACATGTCTACCCACAGTGCAGAGCCCACATTGAAAGACGTTCTCCAGGCTGTTACTAGATGTGGAGTGACTCTGAATACACTACAACAGCAAGTGGGGTCCCTAAAGCAAGATCTGTCCTTTATACGCCATGACCTACAAAAAGTTAATGAAAGAATGGGGGAGGTGGAGGGTCGTGTCAGCGAAGTGGAGGATAAGCTACCCCCTCTGTCCAGGGCGTCCAGCATCCATGATCAGCAAATAGCAGCATTAATCGCCAAGTCTGATGACTTAGAGAACCGTCTTAGACGCAATAATGTGCGACTTCTGGGGGTACCTGAAAAAGCTGAGGGGCAAGACCCTACCTCATACTTTGAAAGTTGGCTTAAAGAAGTATTTGGCACTGAGGTGCTTTCACCGTTATATGCGGTAGAGCGGGCGCATCGAGTTCCCACCAGACCGCTGCCACCGGGAGCACCCCCGCGTTCTGTTTTGATAAAATTACTTCACTACCGGGACCGAGATGCCATACTGAGGGCGGCCAGAAACCGCCCTGACATTGCTATCAATGGGCAAAAGATTGCGTTTTTTCAAGATTTTTCATCAGAGGTTCAGAAGAAGCGGAGCCAGTTCCTGGATGTCAAGCGGCGACTTCGTTCCTTACAAGTATCCTACTCTATGATGTACCCGGCACGTCTGCGGGTGGCTGCTCTGGGATCTGTGCATTTCTTCAATACACCGAAAGATGCGGCCACGTGGATTGACCAGCATGAGCGTCAGCTGCGACAGGAGGAGAGATGATGGTCGTCCGTCTACTACAAGTTTCCGTCCTTAGTTTTCCCTAGGTGACCTGTTGGAAGGTTATCCCTCTACTGTTCTACTACTGAACTGCCCACGGAGCACGTGTATCCTTTTATGGCGGGGGACAATCTCGCTCAGCAGAAGTAGAGAGGTTGTAACGTTACTGTTGTACCCGGTTTCATGGAGGACTCGTGCCTCAGCCTGCTGGAGGACGTAATGCAGGCGCGATTTTTTGGTTCCAGTTTTTGTTTTTACTATTTTTTTGGTTTGGGGATTGTTTACAGTATATCTGTGTTGATGCTCTGTATCTGTGATGTCATGCTTGCCTGTCGGTGCACTAATGCTATAGTATTGTCTGTACCTACAACACTCACGTTACGTTATGTTATTAGCTGGGTCGTGTTCCTAGTATCTAAATATGGCTAATGTATTTACTATTGTTAGCTGGAATGTGCGCGGTCTGGGTGATCCGTCAAAGCGATTTGCCGTGCTGGATTATCTACGCCCGCACTTTCCCGCTATTATATGTTTACAGGAAACCCACTTTCTACAGGAAGGGGCACAGGCATTCCATAGGTCATGGATGAGCCATACATTTCATTCAGTGTTTTCTAGCTATTCCCGCGGGGTTAGTATCCTGGTTCATAAGTCAATCCCTTTCCAGGTCCGGTCATCCAGTGTTGACCCTGACGGCCGCTTTGTATGTATACACTGCACTATCTATACGCAGGAGTACCTGCTGGTGTCAATATATATACCTCCACCTTACAGTAGTGTGGCGTTGAGAGGCGCCCTGACATTTATTAATTGTAATCCTGACATTCCAGTCCTTATGGTGGGGGACTTCAATAACACTATACACCCCTACTGGGATAGACATGGGGGGACGCAGGTGGATGCTGAGGGTCCTGTTTCATCCTTTGGCAGATTGCTGGAGGAAGTGGCCCTGATAGATTTGTGGCGTGTCCGTCACCCCAAGGTGCGTCAGTTTTCTTGCTATACTAGATCACATGAGGCCTTGTCACGCATTGATCTGGCGCTGGGATCTGAGTTGGTGTGTAGGCAGGTGGAGGAGGTGAAATATCTGGCTAGGGCTTTGTCTGACCATTCCCCTCTGCTTTTGCGTTTGGCCACCGCGCCCGCGGTTCCGGTCTCTCAGCGGTTGTGGACATTTAATTCTTTCTGGCTGCAGGTGATTGATTGTTCCCATGTCAGCTCCACTATACAGGAATATTTTACCTTAAATGTAGGCTCAGCTGCAGGCGGGATGGTGTGGGACGCCATGAAGGCCTGCCTAAGGGGTACGCTTATTCAAGGGATTAGTAGGGCCAAACTTAAAAGTAGACAGTTTGGAGAGTTTTTGAGGGATCGAGTGGGGGTGACGGAGGCGCAGTATGTTGAAAAGGGTGATCAGTTATCTCTATCCATCTGGAAGGAGGCACAGGACGCATATAACGCGCACGTTGTGGAGCTTGCACGTACTAAACAATCTTTTCAGCATCAGAAGTATTACGATGAGGGAGAGAAGGCGGGCCACCTTACTGGCTACTGTGGCTAGGGCGCAGACTGCGTCAGCATATGTTACGGCTTTACAGGGGGAGGACGGTAGGGAAATAGTGGATAGCCAGGCCATAGTGTCGGTGTTCCGTGCTTTTTATGCTGATTTGTACCTGATCGCGTCTAGATTATAATAGGGACGATATCTCATTGTATTTGCAGGGGGTATCCTTGCCTAAGTTGTCAGACTCAGATAGTGCTTATTTAAATGGCCCGCTACAATTGCTGGAAATCGAGGAGGCGGTGGCCTCTATGGCAAATAATAAGTCCCCGGGTACTGATGGGCTGCCGGTGGAAATCTATAAGAAGTTTGGAGACATCTTATTGCCCCAGCTGCTGCAGGTTTATCAGGAGGCCTCAGAGACTGGGTCGCTTCCTGCTTCAATGCAAGAGGCTATTATCGTGGTTCTTCCCAAACCTGGGAAGAATCCACTTCTTCCGGATTCCTACCGACCAATCTCATTGTTACCCACAGATATAAAGATACTGGCTAAGGTGCTGGCTCTACGCCTTTCTAAGATTATCTCCTCCATTGTGCATATGGATCAGTCGGGATTCTTACCGAACAGATCTACAGCGATTAACATCCGGCGTCTTTATCTTAATATGCAGATTCCGGTAGATAACCCGGGAGATAGAGTCATTTGTTCCTTAGATGCCGCTAAGGCATTCGATAGTATAGAGTGGGAGTACTTGTGGGAGGTACTGGAGAGGTTTGGGTTGGGAGATAACTTTATAGCGTGGGTACGGTTGTTATATGGTGGGCCTACAGCTCGAGTACGGGTGAATGGAGGTTTATCAGAAAAGTTTCGGCTTTATAGGGGTACTAGGCAGGGTTGCCCCTTATCTCCATTGCTATTTGCCCTGGCTATAGAGCCATTGGCGGCTATGATTCGGAGTCATGCGGACATCATTGGGTTTAAGCGGGGCGGGTTTCAGGAGAAAATAGCGTTGTATGCGGACGATGCATTACTGTTCCTGGCTGAGGCTAGAGAATCCCTTCCAGTAGTTATGGATGTGATTGGTACTTTTGGGCAGTACTCTGGCCTGGTTATCAATTGGAGTAAATCATCCCTCCTTCCTATAGATCGTGTAGATCACTCTGCGGATTATGCTCAGTCAGGATTACAGGTGCTGAGTGAATTCAAGTATCTGGGGGTGGTGGTGTCTAGGAAGCTTACTGATTATGAGAAACTGAATTTATCTCCCCTCATGGGCAGATTCAAACAAAAACTTCATGTCTGGTCTAAGCTGCCGCTATCAGTGGTAGGACGGATTAATCTTATCAAGATGATCTGGATGCCGCAGCTGCTTTATCTACTACATAATTCCCCCATATGGTTACCGCTCAGGTTCTTTCACTCAATTAATAGGCTGTTTAGGGAGCTTATATGGAGGGGGGGTTCAGCTCGACTACGGCTGGAAATACTGCAGAGAGGTAAAACTGATGGGGGATTGGCTCTTCCAAACCCGTGGGTGTATTTTTTAGCTTCCCAACTTCAGCATATGAGGGGCTGGGAAAGGGGAGAGGGAGATACTCAACATAGGCTACTGAGAGACTTTTTGGTGGTGTCAAATCTTTATGAGGCGTTAGAAGCGGAAAAGCTGAAGCTGTCGGGTGTGGTGTTCCCTACACTGCGCCTCTTGCATAAAATTTGGTGGAAAGTGAGGGACATGCAGGGCATTAAAGGCGTAACGCAGTATACTTCTATATGGGACACCCGGTGGTTGCCTAATTTAGGTTCTTTGCAGGGAATGGGGGGTTGGCAAGACAGGGGTATTATTAGAATTCACCAACTTATTGATAATACTGGTCTTAAATCTTATGAGCAACTTCAGACGGAAACTGGATTGCCGTCCTCCAATTTCTATAGGTACTTGCAGCTGCGCCATGCCTTCTGGGCTGACCAGGACAGGCGGCATGTTGAGCACGGTATTTCAAAACAAGATTATTGTGTTTATAGAGAAGAGGGATTCCTCCTCTGGGGTTATCTCTTTGCTTTATCAGGCCTTGTTGGATCTATTTTTGCAAGACCACCCGATAAATAGTAGGACAAAATGGGAAGCGGAGATGGGGCCGTTAGAGGAAACCCAGTGGCAGGAGATATTGGAGAGGATTCCGCAGCTCTCTCTCAGCGAGGCCCATAGGCTGTCGCACCTTTATCTAATTCATAGGGTTTATAGGACTCCTCAGTTCCTGTTTAATATTGGTCTTCGGTTAGACTCCAAATGCCCGCGATGCGGGGAGGAGGATGCGGGTATGCTGCACATGCTGTGGTCGTGCTCGGCCCTGGAAGGTTTTTGGCGCGCAGTGCTGCATCTCATTGACTCTCTGTATGAAGTTACGCTGGATGTGACGCCATTTGTCTGTGTATTGGGGTATGTGGAGGACTTGCCAATCACTGAGCCCAGGAAAATAGCAGTGGCCAGAATGTTGTATATGGCTCGTAAGCTGATTGCTCAACATTGGCTGGATGAGGGTAGTCCTAGTAAAGCCGAATTTGTAGCTAAGATTAATTGGTTACTTAACTTGGAACGAGGGGTCTATAGAAAGAGGGGTGCCATGGCCAAATTTGAAAAGCTCTGGACTCCTTGGATCGATGCCCCCGGGTTGGCGTCCAGGGAACTTCAGAGATACCGTCTGGGCTTAGTGTGAGGGCTTTATCGATCATTGTACGTATTTGGCTCGGTGATTGGCGATTTCTCACTGAAGACATGGTATGCTTTTGCGATATGTAATGTGGGGAGGGTATGGCCGATGGCAGATGTATGGTCCAACTTCGATTATAAGATCATAAACTGTCTTTCAATATTTTGTGGAAATGTTGTAGGGATGGGGCTTGTGCCTGTGTACTTTAAATGCAATTGCACTGATGTAACCGGATGCTGCAGCTGTGGAAGATGGAGGGCATCACACTGATGGTTTGTGGGGGGAGGGTATGTGGGGGTTGGGGCCTTACGTTTGTAATATTAAAAACTGCTAATAAAAAATTACTTAATTTAAAAAAAAAAACATCCAAATTTTATTCGCATAAAACTTCATTCTAAGGCCTCATGCACACGACCGTTGTGTGCACCCGTGGCCGTTGTGCCGTTAGACGTTTTTTTCAGCGGCTCCATTGACTTTCAATGGGGCCGTTGAAAACTCGGCTTGTGCACCGTTTTTACACCGCGCCCGTTACCCGTGTTTCGAGGCCGTGAAAAAAATATAACCTGTCCTATTTTTTTTCACGGCTAACGGATCGCGGCCCCATTCAAGTCAATGGGACCGTGAAAATATGCGGTTGCACACCCGATTGTCGTCCGTGCCCGTTTTATTTAATAATTTTGCCATGGCCAAACTGTCTGCCAAATCTAGAGCCAATAAATTGTAAAAAAAAAAAAAGATACAGGAAGTATTAGGTCACTGGTTATGCTAATTTCTAGCCACCTGTGCCTAACAGCTTCTGTGTGGTGAGGCAGACATTTTAGACTCCATAGAACAACCATGCCACGGTGGAATGTGGAGAAACTCATAACCCTGGTCCAGGAGAGGCCCGAGCTCTGGGATACCAGAGCCAATTCCTATTTGGACCGAGGGCGGAAAGATGCTGCATGGGAGCAAGTGGCCCGCAGCATGAGGAGTACAGAATGGGCCAAAGCAGATAGCCGAGGCCGAGCAGATTTAGGTAAGTGATAGCAATGTAGTTCTGCTGTCCTTGTCCTCTGTGTGGCAAAATGATGTCGTTTTAACCACCTCCGGACCGCCTAACGCAGATGTGCGGTCCGGAGGTGGCAGCGCTGCGCACAGTCACGCATAAACGCGTCATCTCGCGAGACGCGAGATGACGCGACCTATGCGCAGTTCGCGCCGGCATTTCGCACAGAAGTATTTCGTCAGCAACCTGCCAGCCAATGATCGCGGCTGGCAGGTTGCTGATTTTTAAAAAATCCAATCAAAGTGCCAGATAGCAGATCATATTAGTAAATATGATCTGTTATATGGCTGCCTGCTCCTCTGCTGGTTCTTTTCGTCGGTTGGATCCAGCAGAGGAGCAGGCTTCACAGTGAGTACACCAAACACTACACTATAGCCCCTGATCACCCCCCTGAACCCCAATTAACCCTTTGATCACCCCTTTGATCGCCCCTGTCAATCACAAGTGAAAAGAAAAAGGTGATCAGTGCAAACTGTCACTTTTTTTTTTTCACTGTTATTGACCGTTAGGTTTTAGTATAGTTTAGGTCCCTTGGTTAGGTAGTTAGCGATCAGTTAGCGCCCAGCCCACCGCACCGCAGTCCGTTATTCGCTGATTAGCGTATCGCTAATCAGCATTTGTACTTTTATAGTATCTGGAAGTGATCAAAACTGATCACGGTCAGATCTATAATAGTACTAGTGTCACTTTAGTTCGCCCTCCACCCAAAACTGCACATTCACTTTACACGCACTGCGGCGATAAAAAAATCAGTTTTGATATTTTTTATCAACCGCAGCGGCCTCCGGTACTTCGCTAGCCTCCCCTTTGTAAGACAGGCTTGCTTTTTTTTTTCTTGGGTAGTCTCAGGGAATACCCCTAAATTTAGTTGCCCACATGTCTAAACTCCCTGAGGTCACAATAATGTTTTTTTTTTGGAACACCATCATTTGGCATAAAGGCCTGTACATGGTTTGTAAATGAGACGTCTAATAAATACCAGACCATGCCTTTTCTAACTTTATATGGCTGTCCCTCCCTTTGCTACAGCATACAGTACTCATGTGTAATCACATGTCTGGGTACTTTTTTATGGGTGAGACGTGTCCTTGTAATTGAGCATCTTACAGTTGTCACCTTCACATATTGTTATGAATTTTAGTTCAAATGGCTTGCACGACTCGTCTCCTCCATCATTAACCTCTTCATTAGTATCCACACCCCAGCATGACTGTACCATGTGTTGGTCAATTTGGTGATGTTGGTGCTTTTTCCTTTGTCTTTGAGGTGTTTTTTGCCTCCTTGAACAATTGGAATGTATTATACTATTTATTATTGTTGTTTCTAAAAGTGTGACTTATATGTCATTTCTTAATAGTAAAACAAACTAAGACCAGATGGGCAAGCTGCCGGGACCAGTTCCGGAGGGAGGTCACCAGCAAAGGCCGGAGCGGTGAGGGCCCATCGCGCAAACGGCCTTACATATATACCCCACAGCTTCAATTTTTAAGGCCAGTTATGGATTTGAGGCCGTAAGTTATTTTAATGATACTTAAAAAATTAATTATTGTTGTAAATGTACAATTGCATCTGGGTAAGCAAAAGCTTCCAAGAAAGTAATGGGTTGAGTTGGGTTGTACTGTAGAAGACCTATCCTTTCAGTTGGTCAGCCATGTCATAACTGACTCCATCACGCTCTTTTCAAATTAAAACTCCCAGCATGCAAGAATGGATGTAAGCTAACCAGTCCTGCTTGGAGTTGTAGTTGTGCATCAGCTGGCGGGCATCAGTTTGTACAAGCCTAGTGTTGGTGGTCTCCATCATTTCAGGGGGTGAGTCACACCAGGCACCACAGCTGCAGATCTGTATGATTAGACGACACGTGCAGTGCGCAGATTGCGCCTCTCCTCTCTGGTTTGTACCTGTTGAAGCAATTTATTTATGGTCCAGGAACATATATGTTTGCAATGTGACCAGGAATAGAGAAGGGAGATGACATGGGCACACTGCACGCATTATCCCCTCATACAGTTGATAAGTGTGTTTGTCGTTTGTTGGTCACACACCAATATATTCTTTTATACATATCCTATGGATAGGTATGATTATTGAGACAGATGACTAATCCCTCCCTATTTTTTGGGAGCCCTGAATACTGGTATTTTTAGTAAAATCCAATTGGCTGCGGGAAATGTGTGCTCTACCCCAAACCAAATAATTAAATGTTTGGTAAATTGTTAGCCAAAAGGTATTTGACTGGGCATTGATATTGGTAACTTTGATTGGCACAAACCATGACATGGATTCTTTACTTTGAACATCTTAGGCCCCATGCACACGGCCGTTGTTCACAGCCGTGTGCGGGCCGTGGAACCGCGGCCTGGATCCCTCCTGAGAGCAGGAGCGCACGGCGTCACTGGTTGCTATGACGCCGTGCGCCCCCTGCTGCCGGCACAGTACAGTAATACACTGGTATAGATTGTACCAGTGTATTACTGTACTGTGCCGGCAGCAGGGAGCGCACGGCGTCATAGCAAC
Organism: Bufo gargarizans; assembly: GCF_014858855.1. Taxonomy (NCBI): domain Eukaryota; kingdom Metazoa; phylum Chordata; class Amphibia; order Anura; family Bufonidae; genus Bufo; species Bufo gargarizans. The sequence goes on along the minus strand of NC_058088.1, from coordinate 62,836,196 downwards.
CAGTGACGCCGTGCGCTCCTGCTCTCAGGAGGGATCCAGGCCGCGGTTCCACGGCCCGCACACGGCTGTGAAACACGGCCGTGTGCATGGGGCCTAAGATTGCAAAAAACAAATCCGATGTTAATGGATTCGAAGGATGTTGCAACTACGCTTCACCAGCCGCATTTTAAGTAATACTCCCACCATGCTCAAGTGTTGCCTGGTACATGTTTTGACTATTTAAATGATGTTGGACTGGGTTAACATTACATCTTGTATGTTTGGATGGTGGTATTGGGGCACATACAGACGAGATGGCCTGATTCTCAGCAGTGGGGTTGGTCCTTGAATGACTAATCCTCTTCTGAGGCTGGACAGCTCCAAACGGCCCACAATGTTTTCCCATCTCAGTTTCATGATCACTTTTCCACACTTGGCCCTTTGTAACATTTAAAATGTATTATAAATATGTTTCTCTCTATTCACATCAAAGATGTTATGCATTGTGTAATATCAAATATCAGATGTTTGCTGACACTCCGTATATATATTTTGGATACACATGGCTGTTTCCGCCAAAGTTAAATGATGTACTTTTTTAAAGATGTAAGCAAATGTTAATATTTGTATTTATGTTTCTTTCAATTACAGTACTGTGGACAGTCTGGAAGCCTCGGAGGAATCCGACACAGCCGGGAGTGAAACCCCTGCGTTCTTCTCCCCCGCCACAAGTCCCGCTGCAACGCCAATTGAGGACCCTGAGGACTCGGCACAGGGCCAGGACCCACTCCCACTGGCTAGTCCACCTCGTCATGTCCAGCCCCAGCCAAGACGGCGCCGCCAAGTCCCTCCCTCTTCCTCTGGGCCAGAGAGTCGGGAAGCAATTGATGCCCGAGTCATTGATTTTCTGGCCCAGAGGAGGAGTGATGGCAAGGAGGAGAAAATGTTGAGGGGACTCGGGCCGCTACTGCAGCAGGTCCCTGCGAATGAGCAGCCAGACTGCATGGCTTGCTTAAACATGGTGATCAAAATGTTTATTTGCCCCAACCATGGAGACCTCATTGGGCCATTAAATGCGTTGAAACTCAACATTGAAAATGCAGGCCAGCAGCCAAATCCTGCGCCATATTCATTCCCTCCCCAACCCACCCAAGGCCCTTCTTATGCCCCCCCCCCCCCCCCAGTACCTTCCACCTCAGGGGCCTATTCATCCTGGGGGCCAGCCCCTTTACCAGCCCCGTTTACCAACTGGTGCCCCAACACAGGCCCAGGTTAGGCCACGGTCCACATTTGCATCGGGCTCATTCACGCGGGACCTTCTTGATTTGTAATTTGGGAGGGTTGTTTTATATTAAGCACTTTATTTTTATGTTATTTGTGTGTTGTTAGATTATTTTCATTGCCAGTGTTTTGGGTGACCCCTTATTTTGACTAAAGTATGGTTTGGGGCCCAAAAAATTGACTTGTTTTATTTGCACACTACACACAACATGTACATTTAAAAATGCATTCTAAAACAAAAGCTACACACACTGTATCTCAGAAAGCCACACTTTATTTGGACAATCAAGATCTTGATCTGTGCAGATGAGGTATTAGAAAACTTTTTGGACCATACAAGCAAAATATCAAGATGTTTGTGAAAATTTCCATTTAGACAGAAACATCATTAATATTTAGTTAGATGTATGTTTAAATATGTGGTGTCCAAAAAATCTCAGCCCGCAAGCCCACGTCAAGGGTCCTCATTATCTTGCGAGTCCCTACACTCAACTAACACAATCATTTTTAGTAATTTAGCTAGAAAATAAAAAAAACTAAAGAGCCCAGAAGATTTCAAAACCTGCCACGAATAGCGTCCCTCTGCCACGGCAAAGACCCCTCTGGGCTGATAAAGTAGTCTGCAAAGAGTTCCCGAACTGCAATGCCTGCAGTCCCAGGTCGTCTATGCAGGGTCCTTTCCAAACCCAAATCTGATGACGTAGGAAGATCTTCCATGTCAAGAGAAGAGGAAGCCTCGTGAATCCTGGTGAAGTTGTGTAGAACAACACAAGCTTGAATCACCAGGGTAGCATTCTCCGGATCCATCTGTATGGATGACAGAAACACCCTCCACTTGCTAGAGAGTATCCCGAAAGCGCACTCCACATACCGACGGGCACGAGTCAACCGGTAGTTAAAGATACGCCTCCTGAGTCCTGACATCCAAACCACGCTTTGGGAAGGGCCGCATAACATGTGGAGTCAATGCAAACCCTTCATCCGCCACGATGACAAACGGAGCCGGCGGACCTGCATATCCGGGCAGTCTTCTGGACTCGGGCAGGGCAAGCTGGTTGGCACGAAGCCGCTCACCCATTCTAGAAGCACTAAAGATGCGAGCATCCGCGGTGCTTCCATAGGACCCGATATCTACCATTATAAACCGGTAATGACTGTCAGCAACAGCCATCAGCACTACCGAGAAAAACTGTTTATAATTGAAGAAACGGCTCCCTGAGTGTGGCGGCTTCTTCACACGGATGTGCTTGCCACCCATTGCCCCGATGCAGTTTGGTAACTGCGCCGAATTTTGGAAGCCCTCAGCGATCCGAAGCCAATCGTCCACCTTGGGCTGTGGCATCACCGTCTCTCGGAGTTGCTACCAGATGACATGGCAAGTGTGTCGTACAATTCTCGAGATTGTTGAGGTCCCTAAAAGAAACTCAAAATGCAGGGATGCAAAAGAGTTCCCAGTGGCAAGGAATCTGTAGGAAAAAGGATATAAAAAAAAAGTCAGCAACAAATCGCATGTAAGAACAAATTCAGGATTCTAGTATAATGCTGTATACAGTACACGATTGAAAACACCATATGTCTAGTGGTGGGGAACCTATGGGACGGGTGCCATAGTGGGCACTCAAGGCCCTGTGTGTGGGCAGTACTATCACAACTAAGTGACAACAACTATGTTTAGACCCTTTTTAATGCACTAAATGCTGTGCAAGTGCACAATTATGTGAACATTATGCATGATGAGGACGATAGCTGGAAATCTCGTGGGTTGCCAGCAGCACAATCATCCCAAATAGGGTCCAGACCGGTACATCGACTTGGACCAAGGTGGTGCACGCAGAGAGAGATCCTGACAGAGGGACCAATTTCATTCAGACACTATCAAAAACCACGGCACTCGACAGTATAGGATGAAAATTGTTGACAGATTAATAACTCTGAAAGGAAGGTTACAGCTGCTGAATCACGGCGGACTGAGTGTATTAAACACCATTTTTAGCAAACGCCTGGCGAGTGCAGTGTATTTTTGGAGTGTCTGGAGGACGATAGCTGAACACAAGTTTTGAACTTTATCCAAATGGTAAAAAATACTCAAAAAATGTTAGGTCATGTGAGAGGGATTAATGTGTAAAGAAACAAACCATTAAACTCCCCCCCCCCCCCCCCCAAAAAAAAAAAAGGGCAAAGAAATGCTACTTCAGCAAACAGTAGCACATGTCTCACAGCAGCCATTTTGGAGCACATGTTACTCCTAACACAAGCACTGTACATTTCTGTTGAAACTTAACAAGTACTATACTGCTTACCTCACCGTGACGATGAGCCTTTCCTCAGGAGTAATGCTGCGCCTCATATTGGTGTCCATAAAGGTAAGGACAGTACGTAGAGACGACAGCGATCGGTCAAAGGTACCCACTGACATCCGACAGAAGGAAAAGAACTTCTCCGGATGGCGGCGAAGATCTTGGTATAGCGTATGGAAGTGTCCTTTCCGGTGCCGTTGTGAAACAATCGGATGGACCCAAACTCGTCGCCTTCTACTCGGTTCCTCATTCATCAAAGGAGTGCGCTGTCCCCAACGCCGAGAAACCAGCCAATGCAGCACGACCTCGTCCTCAGAATCAGACATGGTAATACAGCAAAGAGAAGCGGCCAAAATAACCTCTGTACTCTGGAAAGACTACAGAAAATGGCCACCAATGCATACTCAGGTGCCCTTGATTTATAGCAGTATCCTGGGTGGATATATTAAAATGAATTTTTTTTAACCATTCCTAGATTTCTGACGGGCCGCAAAAAAAACGGGAACACGGACACACGGAAGCACATTGGAAGCAAAAACGGCCACGGATCACGGAACAACGGAACCACGTTTTGCGGCCCGAGAAAAAAAAACTGTCGTGTGCATGAGGCCTAATACTGTACAGAGCAGGATCTCCATACAGTACCACTTGGAACCGAACACTAGTTCGGGAAATTGTATTTTTACAGTAGAAATTGATTTATGAAGTTATTATGCAAAGTAATAACTTTGGCTCATCGGAGCCAATACATTCTAATACTGTATGGAGCTCCTGCTCCGTACAGTATTAGAAAAAAGTTTTATGCGAATAAAATTCGGATGTTTCTTCCGAAGTCGATTCGCTCATCCCTATTAATAACCAAACAGTGGAGGTTTTGAAGTTCTGGGAGGGTGATGTGGCATTGTGCTGGGTGAAGCCCATGGCATCCTGTTGTTTTGGAGGTGCCATGGTTCTTGATGGGCAGACATGCTGGGCTGCCAGGCAGATGTGGTAATGAGCGGTGGTTATTTTCTAGAGAAAACAGGACAAAGTTATTACTATTAGGTCGTGGGGGTCCAGCAGTCCTATAAAGATGAATGGAGCGGTAGTGCACGTGTCTGACCTGCAGCTCCATTTATTTCGGGGGTCCCCAGCATTCAGAGTGCCACCGATCTGATCCTTATCTCCTATCTTGTGGGTAGGGCATAACGTGTTACAATCAGAATATCCCTTTAACCGCTACAGGACCGCCGTACGCAGGATTGCATCCTGGCGGCGGCCCTGCTCTTCTGGGTGGACGCATATACGCGTCCTCCCGCGATAGCCGAGATTTCCTGTGAACGCGCGCGCACAGGCGCGCGCGTTCACAGGAAGGGAAGGTAAGCGAGTGGATCTCCAGCCTGCCAGCGGCGATCGTTTGCTGGCAGGCTGGAGATGCGATTTTTTTAACCCCTAACAGGTATATTAGACGCTGTTTTGATAACAGCGTCTAATATACCTGCTACCTGGTCCTCTGGTGGTCCCTTTTGCTTGGATCGACCACCAGAGGACACAGGCAGCTCAATAAAGTAGCACCAAACACCACTACACTACACCCCCCCCCCTGTCACTTATTAACCCTTTATGAACCACTGATCACCCCTGATCACCCCATACAGACTCCCTGATCACCCCCCTGTCATTGATCACCCCCCTGTAAGGCTCCATTCAGACGTCCGTATGATTTTTACGGATCCACGGATAGATGGATCGGATCCGCAAAACGCATACGGATGTCTGAATGGAGCCTTACAGGGGGTGATCAATGACAAGGGAGTGATCACCCATATAGACTTCCTGATCACCCCCCTGTCATTGATTACCCCCCTGTAAGGCTCCATTCAGACGTCCGTATGATTTCTACGGATCCACGGATACATGGATCGGATCCGCAAAACACATACGGACGTCTGAATGGAGCCTTACAGGTGGGTGATCAATGACAAGGGGGTGATCACCCATATAGACTTCCTGATCACCCCCCTGTCATTGATCACCCCCCTGTAAGTCTCCATTCAGACGTCCGTATGATTTTTACGGATCCACGGATACATGGATCGGATCCGCAAAACACATACGGACGTCTGAATGGAGCCTTACAGGGGGGTGATCAATGACAGGGGGGTGATCACCTCATATACACTCCCTGATCACCCCCTGTCATTGATCACCCCCCTGTAAGGCTCCATTCAGACGTCCGTATGATTTTTACGGATCCACGGATACATGGATCGGATCAGCAAAACACATACGGACGTCTGAATGGAGCCTTACAGGGGGGTGATCAATGACAGGGGCGTGATCACCTCATATACACTCCCTGTCACCCCCTGTCATTGATCACCCCCCTGTAAGGCTCCATTCAGACGTCCATATGTGTTTTGCGGATCCGATCCATGTATCCGTGGATCCGTAAAAATCATACGGACGTCTGAATGGAGCCTTACAGGGGGGTGATCAATGACAGGGGGGAAATCAATGACAGGGGGGTGATCAGGGAGTCTATATGGGTGATCACCCCCCTGTCATTGATCACCCCCCTGTAAGGCTCCATTCAGACATTTTTTTGGCACAAGTTAGCGGAAATAGTTTTTTTTTTTTGTTTGTTTTTTCTTACAAAGTCTCATATTCCACTAACTTGTGTCAAAAAATAAAATCTCACATGAACTCACCATACCCCTCACGGAATCCAAATGTGTAAAAATTTTTAGACATTTATATTCCAGACTTCTTCTCACGCTTTAGGGCCCCTAAAATGCCAGGGCAGTATAAATACCACACATGTGACCCCATTTCGGAAAGAAGACACCCCAAGGTATTCCGTGAGGGGCATATTGAGTCCATGAAAGATTGAAATTTTTGTCCCAAGTTAGCGGAAAGTGAGACTTTGTGAGAAAAAAAATAAATAAAAAAATTCCGCTAACTTATGCCCAAAAAAAAAAATTCTATGAACTCGCCAGGCCCCTCATTGAATACCTTGGGGTGTCTTCTTTCCAAAGTGGGGTCACATGTGGGGTATTTATACTGCCCTGGCTTTTTAGGGGCCCTAAAGCGTGAGAAGAAGTCTGGGATCCAAATGTCTAAAAATGCCCTCCTAAAAGGAATTTGGGCCGCTTTGCGCATCTAGGCTGCAAAAAAGTGTCACACATGTGGTATCGCCGTACTCAGGAGAAGTTGTGGAATGTGTTTTGGGGTGTCATTTTACATATACCCTTGCTGGGTGAGATAAATATCTTGGTCAAGTGCCAACTTTGTATGAAAAAATGGGAAAAGTTGTCTTTTGCCAAGATATTTCTCTCACCCAGCATGGGTATATGTAAAATAACACCCCAAAACACATTACCCAACTTCTTCTGAGTACGGCGATACCAGATGTGTGACACTTTTTTGCAGCCAAGGTGGGCAAAGGGGCACACATTCCAGAGAGCACCTTTCGGATTTCACAGGCCATTTTTTACAGATTTTGATTGCAAACTTCTTCTCACACATCTGGGCCCCTAGAATGCCAGGGCAGTATAACTACCCCACAAGTGACCCCATTTTGGAAAGAAGACACCCCAAGGTATTTTGTGATGGGCATAGTGAGTTCATGGAAGTTTTAATTTTTTGTCACAAGTTAGTTGAATATGAGACTTTGTAAGAAAAAAAAAAAAAAAATTCATCATTTTCCGCTAACTTGTGACAAAAAATAAAAAATTCTAGGAACTTGCCATGCCCCTCACGGAATACCTTGGGGTGTCTTCTTTCCAAAATGGGGTCACTTGTGGGGTAGTTATACTGCCCTGGCATTTTACGGGCCCTAATGTGTGGTAAGAAGTTTGCAATCAAAATGTGTAAAAAATGGCCTGTGAAATCCGAAAGGTGCTCTCTGGAATGTGTGCCCCTTTGCCCACCTTGGCTGCAAAAAGGTGTCACACATCTGGTATCTCCGTACTCAGAAGAAGCTGGGTAATGTGTTTTGGGGTGTCATTTTACATATACCCATGCTGGGTGAGAGAAATATCTTGGCAAAAGACAACTTTTCCCATTTTTTTATACAAAGTTGGCATTTGACCAATATATTTATCTCACCCAGCATGGGTATATGTAAAATGACACCCCAAAACACATTCCCCAACTTCTCCTGAGTACGGCGATACCAGATGTGTGACACTTTTTTGCAGCCTAGGTGGGCAAAGGGGCACACATTCCAAAGTGCACCTTTCGGATTTCACCGGTCATTTTTTACAGATTTTGATTGCAAACTTCTTCTCACACATCTGGGCCCCTAGAATGCCAGGGCAGTGTAACTACCCCACAAGTGACCCCATTTTGGAAAGAAGACACCCCAAGGTATTTTGTGATGGGCATAGTAAGTTCATGGAAGTTTTTATTTTTTGTCACAAGTTAGTGGAATATGAGACTTTGTAAGAAAAAAAAAATAATAATAATCATTTTCCGCTAACTTGTGACAGAAAATAAAAAGTTCTAGGAACTCACTATGCCCATCAGTGAATACATTAGGGTGTCTAATTTCCGAAATGGGGTCATTTGTGGGGTGTTTGTACTGTCTGGGCATTGTAGAACCTCAGGAAACATGACAGGTGCTCAGAAAGTCAGAGCTGCTTCAAAAAGCGGAAATTCACATTTTTGTACCATAGCTATAACTTTTACCCAAACCATTTTTTTTTTTTACCCAAACATTTTTTTTTTATCAAAGGCATGTAGAACAATAAATTTAGCGAAAAATTTGTATATGGATGTCGGTTTTTTTGCAAAATTTTACAACTGAAAGTGAAAAATGTCATTTTTTTGCAAAAAAATCGTAAAATTTCAATTAATAACATAAAATGTAAAAATGTCAGCAGCAATGAAATACCACCAAATTAAAGCTCTATTAGTGAGAAGAAAAGAAGGTAAAATTCATTTGGGTGGTAAGTTGCATGACCGAGCGATAAACGGTGAAAGTAGTGTAGTGCAGAAGTGTAAAAAGTGGCCTGGTCATTAAGGGGGTTTCAGCTAGCGGGGCTGAAGTGGTTTAGAGCTCCTATACACATGAATCTGGGTTACCGATTTTTTTTCGTTGCTTTAATTAAATCAAAGCCCTAAATTTTCATGTTTTTTTATGTTTTTAATTAAATTTTGGGGGAGATTTATCAAACTGGTGTAAAGTAGAACTGGCTTAGTCGCCTATAGCCACCAATCAGATTCCAGCTTTCATTTTTCACAGTTCTACTTTACACCAGTTTGATAAATCTCCCTCTTTGTTTCCAGCCATTTTTCCCCTGTACAAGTGGTGAAAAAGCCTGAAAAAACACCATCGCTTCAACATTCATACCTCCACCCCAAATCTAGTGGGACCGCCCATATACGGGTGAGTTTTACCGCAGCCCCACCTACTTTTGTCTCAGCACAGCCTGAATTTGCAAGGACTGTCTCCTCACTTTCCGGTATAACGTTAAATTGCCCTACTTCGTGAGATTTCCCTACCTCCTAACTTCCGGTCGCACCGCTAATGACGTGAGGAGGCGTTCCTGAGTTTTGACAATCTGCTAATGCGCAAACGGACAGTTTAGGGAAAATCTCACAGCGGAGTTCTGCTGCACACCGGGACACTGCGCATGCGCCGTAGAGCCTCAGTAGGGAAATATTACGGGCCAGTGCGCAAACGCGGCTAACTCCAGAAGTACCATCCGATCTCCGCCCCTTCGCAGTGCGGGGGTAGGGAGATCTCATGGCCATAGCTTTTGTTAAATAAATATTTACTTAACAGAAAATATGGCCATGAGATCTCCTTAGGCAAAGTGTGGATAAATTTATAGATAAATAATTATCGATTTATAAATATATATATATTTAACAGAAAATATGGCTATGAGATCTCCCTACCCCCACACTGCGCAGGTGAGGAGATCGGATGGATCTTCTGGAGTTCGCCTCGTTTGCGCACTGGCCCGTAATATTTCCCTACTGAGGCTCTCTGGCGCCTCCTCACATCATTAGTGGTGCGACCGGAGGTTAGGAGGTAGGGAAATCTCACAAAGTAGGGAAATGTAAGGTTACACCGGACTGTTGGCATCTGTGCCTTAACATGCCCTATTTATTAAAAAAAAATAAAAAAATTGGAAAATACGCCACCAAAAATAGTCATTCCAGCCTAAATGTCACATGACCATTGCCTCAGCAGTCACGTGACATTCATGCAATTATATGATTGGTGCATGAGAATTTTTTTTGTTTAGTTCAAAACAGCCTCCTGCTCTTTTTAACCGAAAAACTTGGAAAACCCCAGTTTGAAAAAAAATCTGTCCTATCTTTGTAGTCATTTTATTAACTGAAGGTGTAGACTGGACCTAGAGAGTCGACTATGGAGGTAAGGAGTAGTCTCCTGCTACAAGCCCCGCCCCCGGCAGCACAGAGCGTCCGCGGAAGAACGTGGACCCGCACGCTACATCATGACGTCATGCCGCGCGGAATGCGAAAATACCTAGCGGCGGCGTCATCCTCTGGCTCTTCCTGTGCGCACTGTTCCTGGTTAGAGCAGGATGGCGGTGGTGTCGGGGCAGAAGCGCCGGTTACCGGCAGCGCTCGTGCTCCTGCTGTGTACAGGCTGGTGCTCGGCGTTTTATCTTCCGGGTCTGGCTCCTGTAAGTTTCTGTGAAGAGGGAAAAGAGAAGGAGAACTGCAAGGTGAGTGCGGGGAGGGAGCAGCTGACAGCTAGTCAGAGGCTGGTGGCCGGCAGCAGTTACTCCGTGCTCATGCATCCCACCCAGGTCCAAAAGACATACATTTAAAGGGGTATTCCCATCTCGCCACCCTCATCTCTTGCTGTCTACGTCTGCTCTTCCTTGTTCCCCAGCTCTGAATAGGGTTGCCACCTTTTCTTCAAGCCAAACCCGAACAGAAGGGAGGGAGGGCCCCCTTCCAGGCCCCGCCTCCAGCCACGCCCATGTCCCGCCTCCAACCATCTCCCGTCTCCACCCCTGGTCGCTGTCGCACCGCGATCGTTACGCCCCTGATCCCATGCCTGCGCCGTCCCGTTTAGTATTCGGCGCAGGCGAGGGATTTACGGGACGAAGAGGAGAACTCGGACGTCAATCAACAGGACATGGGCGTGCCACTGCCAAAGGGTGAATAGACGGAGCCTCTAGGTGCTGCAGGAACGCCCTCATAGCACCTAGAGGCTTATTAGCATATTATAAGTCTTTATTTTAAGAGAACGGCGGCAGCGGCAGGGAGTTATAAAACACACTGTTATGTAGTGCTGACATTGGCCCATCGCTAATGTCAGTCAGCTACATAACATAACGTTTTTTCTGATGATTGACAGATTCAGAAACCTGTTTAAAGGGCTTCTGTCACCCCACTAAACTTTTTTCTTTTTTTTTGGCTTCTTATAATCCCTATACTGTGATATATGAATACATTATGTTATTAGTCATTTTTGTTCAGTAGATAATGAATAAAACGGACTTTTATAATATGTAAATTACCTCTCTAGCAGCAGGTAGGGCGGCTACTTGCTAGTAGCAGCCGCATTCTCCTATCATAATGACGCCCCCTCCGCGTGTTGATTGACAGGGCCAGCGAACGCGATCGTCCTCTGGCTGGCCCTGTCTGCTATCAAGATCGCGCCTGCGCCATGACAGTATTCAGTCGGCGCAGGCGCACTGAGAGGAGGACGCTCGCTCGGCTGCTCCTTCCTCAGTGCGCCTGCGCTGATGACGTCACATCTACACCCGGTGCAGGCACACTGAGGAAGGTGCGGCCGAGCGAGCGTCCTCCTCTCAGTGCGCCTGCGCCGACTGAATACCGTTACGGTGCAGGCGCGAGATCTTGATAGCAGACAGGGCCAGCCAGAGAAAGATCGCATTCGCTGGCCCTGTCAATCAACACGCGGAGGGGGCGTCATTATGAAAGGAGGATGCGGCTGCTACCAGCAGGTAACCGCCCTACTTGCTGGTAGACAGGTAATTTACATATTATAAAAGTCCATTTTATTCATTATCTACTGAACCAAAAAGACTAATAACATTATGTATTCATATATCACAGTATAGGGATTATAAGGGTACTTTCACACTTGCGTTTTTCTTTTCCGGCATAGAGTTCCGTCACAGGGGCTCTATACCGGAAAAAAAACTGATCAGTTTTATCCCCATGCATTCTGAATGGAGAGTAATCCGTTCAGTTTGCATCAGGTTGTCTTCAGTTCAGTCGTTTTGACTGATCAGGCAAAAGAGAAAACCGCAGCATGCTACGGTTTTCTCTCCGGCCAAAAAAACTGAATACATGCCTGAACGCCGGATCCGGCATTTTTTCCCATAGGAATGTATTAGCGCCGGGTCCGGCATTCAGAATACCGGAATGCCGGATCCGTCGTTCCGGCATGCGCATGCGCAGATCGGCAAAAATATGAAAAAATGTACAAGACGGATCCGTCTGTCCGCATGACAAGCGGAGAGACGGATCCGTCCTTGCAATGCATTTGTGAGACGGATCCGCATCCGGATCCGTCTCACAAATGCTTTCAGTCAGCGGCAGATCGGCGGATCCGGCGGCCAGTTCCGACGACGGAACTGCCCGCCGGATCACACTGCCGCAAGTGTGAAAGTAGCCTAAGAAGGCAAAAAAAAAAAAGAGTTTAGTGGGGTGACAGAAGCCCACACTGTTACATACAATTACACAATTCAAATGTTTTATATTTATACCTTTTTAGAAGTGAGTGACTATCTAGGACAGGTGTCAGGACTCAGAGTCAGGACTGTCTTGGTCAGGTTGTCTGCAGGCAGGGCACAGTGGGCACTGGGCTGGGCACTACATGGGCAGGCTGCTGGAGCTGGACTAGAGAGGAGAAGAAGAATGATTTCAATTCTCCCTCTCTGCCTCTCTCTCTGATGTCACTTCCTGTGGACCTGACTTCCTTATCAGAGAGAGGGAGGGACTGGGAGGCAGAGGAGGAGCGAGGAGACCGAACAGTGAGTGAGCAGCTGCGCTGCCTGGGGGCATCACTGTAGTGTAGACTGGAGGAGGGAGGAGGGAGGAGGAGGGAGGAGGAGGGAGGAGGAGGGAGGAGGCTCGGGAGCGCTGCGCTCACCTGATCACCCTGCCGCTGCAGTGCCAGTGAGTGACTGCAGTTTGAATGAATAATCCTGTGCCCGGGTCTAAGAAAGGCTTATACCCGGGCACAGGATTACAAACCCGGACTGTCCGGGTCAATCCCGGACGGGTGGCAACCCTAGCTCTGAAGCTATGTGGCTGCCATGCTTCCCCTCAGTGCTGCCCCCCTTTGGACTCTTGATTAAGCCTTAGGCCACATGCACACGACCGTTGTGTGTTTTGCGGTCCGCTTTGCGGACAAGAATAGGACAGGTTATATTTTTTTTGCGGACCACGGAACGGAGCAACGGATGCGGACAGCACACGGAGTGCTGTCTGCATCTTTTGTGGCCCCATTGAAGTGAATGGGTCCACATCCAAGCCGCAAAAACTGCGGCTCGGATGCGGACCAAAACAACGGTCGGTACGTCGTGTATTTCCGATCACCGGCGGACGGTGATTGGAACCCACTGCCTGCTCAATGGCTAAATGCCCCCCCCCCCCCCCCCCCCCCCGTTTCGGCGATCAATTCAGACCTGCGGTTTGTGGCGGTGCCATCGGGTCCCCATGCGGCTGTAGGGTGGACCCGATGGCATGGAAGGCAGCGCAATGCCTAAGGAAGGCATCGTGCTACCTTCCGGTGACGAGCCTGTGAGATCCAGCCCCCTGGATCTCACAGGCTGGAAGCTGTATGAGTAATGCACACAGTATTACTCATACAGCCAATCTGAACCGTTAGACCAGGGCCCATGAGCCTTTAGCTACAGGGGGGCTTCAAATGGGACATTGTGTCAAAAAACAAACAAACAGTCCAGCAAAATCTGCCTTTCAAACACTGTATGGCATTCCTTTTCTTCTGTGCCATGCTGTGTGCTCGTACAGCGGTTTACAACCACATATGGGGTGTTTCTGTAAACTACAGAATCAGAGCCATAAATATTGAGTTTGGTTTGGCTGTTAACCCTTGCTTTGTAACTGGAAAATAATTATTAAAATGGAAAATCTGCCCAAAAAGTGAAATTTTGAAATTGTATCTCTATTTCCCATTAATTCTTGTGGAACACCTAAAGGGTTAACAAAGTTTGTAAAATAAGTTTTAAATACCTTGAGGGGTGGTTTCTATTATGTAAGCCTCGCAAAGTGACTTTAGACCTGAACTGGTCCCTAAAAATTCAAGATTTGCTTCTAAACTTCTAAGCCTTCTAACGTCCCCAAAAAATAAAATCATTCCCAAAATGATCCAAACATAAAGTAGACATATGGGGAATGTAAAGTAATAACTATTTTTGGAGGTATTACTATGTATTATAGAAGTAGAGAAATTGAAACTTGGAAATTTTGCAATTTTTTTTTTTTACACATTTTTGGTATTTTTTTTTTTTATAAATAAAAATTAATTTTTTTGACTTCATTTTACCAGTGTCATGAAGTACAATATGTGACGAAAAAACAATCTCAGAATTAGGGATCGACCGATATTGATTTTTTAGGGCCGATAATTTGTGAACTTTCAGGCCGATAATTTATACCGATATTCTGGGAATTTTTATTTTTGAAAACAAAATAAAAAATTCCCACAAATCTGCTGAAAATTAATGTTTATTGTTAATGTGTATTTTTTTTTTTTTTTGTAAATCTTTCTTTTTTATTTATACTTAATATTTTGGTGTTTTATTTTTGTAACTTTATTTTATTTTTTTTACTAACTTTTAGCCCCCTTAGGGATTAGAACCCTTGTCCTTTTCACCCTGATAGAGAGCTATCAGGGTGAATAGGAGCTCACACTGTCCCTGCTGCTCTGTGCTTTGTGCACACAGCAGCATGGAGCTTACTATGACAGCCAGGGCTTCAATAGCGTCCTGGCTGCCATGGTAACCGATAGGAGCCCCAGCATTACACTGCTGGGGCTCCGATCGGAGGAGGAGGGGAGAGGGGATCCTGTGGAGGGGCGCACTGCGCCACCAATGCTTAATACTGGGGGGGCTTGGGGGGAGGCGCACTGCGCCGCCAATGCTTAATACTGGGATTGGGGGGGGGGGGTGCACTGCACCACCAATGAAGATTAAAGGGGTTGTCCAAGTTATATTTCTTTATGACCCGGCACCCCCTCCGATCAGCTGTTTGAAGAGGAGACTCGCACGGTGTCAGCGTCAGCGCTGCCTCCTCTTCACTGTTTACCTTCTAGCCGTTGCATCTGCAGTGGTGAGCAGGTGTAATTACACCCAAGCCTTCCTATTGAAATGAATAGGAAGGCTTGGGTGTAATTACACCTGCTCACCACTGCAGATGCGACGGCTAGAAGGTAAACAGTGAAGAGGAGGCAGCGCTGACACCGTGCGAGTCTCCTCTTCAAACAGCTGATCGGAGGGGGTGCCGGGTGTCGGACCCCCTCCGATCTGATATTGATGACCTATCCTGGGGATAGGTCATCAATAAATATAACTTGGACAACCCCTCTCTCATTTATTCATATACAGGAGGCGGGAGCTGGCTGCAGAATCACATAGCCGGCTCCCGACCTCTATGAGCAGTAGCTGCGATTCCGCGGCACCTGAGGAGTTAACTACCGCAGATCGCAGCTACCGCTCATAGAGGCCGGGAGCCGGCTATGTGATCCTGCAGCTCCCGCCTCCTGTATATGAATAAATGATAGATTAATCTTCATTGGTGGCGCAGTGGCCATAGCTCCTCCCCTCCTCCTGTCCCCTCTCTCCTCATTGGCGGCAGCAGCAGCACAGGGGGAGGAGACGCTGCTTCCTTCTCCCCTGTGCTGCTAAGGGGAACATGGAGAGCGCTGTCAGCAGCGCGATCTGTGTTCCCCATACACTATCGGAATATCGGCAAAATAGATGCCGATACCGATAGTGTTCAAAATCCCGAATATCGGCCGATAATATCGGTAAATCCGATAATCGGTCGATCCCTACTCAGAATGGCCTGTATAAGTCAAATCATTTTAAAGTTATTACCACTTAAAGTGACACTGGTCAGATTTGCAAAAAATGGCCTGGTCCTTAAGGTGAAATATGGCTGTGTCCTAAAGGGGTAAAAGGGACACTGACAAACCCTATGCAGTCATAGGTCTTTTAAAGGGAGTCTGGTCACCTCCATATGGCCATATACAGTGCTTACATGGCTCTGTAGCGCACCTATACAGGATTGGAACTGTACCCTTTGTTCTTGTCTTTAGACTTGCACCAGCAGGAAAAACGAAGTATAATTCATATGCAAATGATCACTCGCAAGTGCCCAGGGGAGGAGTTCAGTGTGTAGGTGCCCAGGCTGCTCTGCCTTCTTTTCACTTTACTCCTCCCCCAGCCTCTGCCTTTGCCCGCCCTCCAAGTCCGGACCTATCGATGAGGCAAGAGACTTGGAGGGCGGGCAAAGGAAGAGGCTGGGGAGGAGTAAAGTGAAAAGAAGGCAGAGCAGCCTGGGGACAATGTATTGCTCCAGGCCCCCCCTTTTCATCCTTGAAACCTAAATAAAAAACTACGCCCTCTTTTGCACAATTTAAAGAGATTGATACGTTTGTAAATCTCGTAACACAGGACATCAAGTCTCATAAAATGAGAAAGGATCATATTACATCTAGTCTAAGCACTCAGGAACTAGAGGCCCTGGAAGAACTCAAGAAAAATGAAAACATAATTATTAAGCCTAGTGATAAGGGCGGAAACATAGTCATCCAAAATAGAGATGACTATGTTGAGATGGTACTGAGACTGTTACAGGATAAAAAAACGTATCAAATAATCCCAAATGATCCTACTAGGGCCTATACAAATGAATTAAAAACTCTACTTTCTGATGCCAGATCCAGAGATCTGATATCAAAGGATGAATTTGTGTACCTCCTAAAAAAAAAAAAGACCCTACCATCTCTACCTTCTATGCATTACCCAAGGTGCATAAGGATAAAATTCCGATTCCAGGGAGACCAATAGTGTCAGGGAATGATAACCTGACTCAGGGTATAAGCCAATATGTGGACCAGATATTAAGACCATTCGTTACCACACTACCCTCCTATATTAGGGACACAAAAGATCTCCTGAAAATTAACGAAATGACAATAACATCAAATACCATCTTAGCGAGTCTGGACGTCGAGTCCCTATACAGTAACCTAAAACCTTACGGTCTTAATGCCGTACACCAATTCCTGAGCACAAGAAGCAGTATATTTCACCAACACAATCACCTAGTATTATCTATGTTGGAATTTGTTTTGGAGCACAATTTTTTTTATTTTTCAAGGACACTTCTATAAACAGGTCAATGGGACCGCTATGGGGACGTCATGTGCCCCTACTTATGCAAATTTATTTTTAGGGTGGTGGGAGAATGAGAGAGTATTCACGGAGGGGATGTCGTCGTATACCTGTCACATCCTCTTTTGGGGCAGGTATATCGACGACGTCCTCATCCTTTGGGATGGTGGAAAACCACTATTCAAAGAATTCACACAAGTGTTAAATAATAACGATATAGGGATGAGATATACATACGAAATACAGGAGCGAGAGAGAGTTTTCCTGGACCTAAAAATTAAAATTATGGAAAATGGACGTCTTAATAAAGAAGTACACAGGAAGCCAACTTCTACTAATAGCTACCTACACTGGACGAGTTGACATCCAGATCCACTCAGGAGAGGAATACGTACGGGTCAATATCTGAAGGCCCGTAGGAATTGCTCTGATGAAGGAACCTTTGAAAATGAGAGCAGGAATCTTCTTGAGAGAGTCAAGAAGAGGGGATATCCGTCGGCTCCCCTAAAGAAAGCCTATAACGGAGCAAGGACTGTGAATAGAGAGGACCTTCTGAAATCTGAAAGAATGACATCATCCGGTGTATAGGAACCTTTGATGGGTATAATAGAGAGATATACAATATACTAAAGAAGTACTGCCATATAATACAGACGGATAGAGATTAAAAAATGGTACTTACCATCAATCCAAGTGTGACATACAGAAGAGGTCCCAACCTTAAAGGGAGTCTTTCACCGAATATGACCATTACAGACCACTCAGATCAGGTTCTCCATTACTTTCCCCAGCTTACTATGGTACCTTTCATATTGCAGTCCATCGCTGATTTGCTCCAAAAAACACTTTTGTACCATATGGTAATTAGGTTCTGAAGGTGCCCAGGGGCGGCGTTCTTCCGGCCGGTGCCCAGGCCCCTGGACGCTTTGCTCATCAAACCCCTCCTCTTTCACCCCTCTGGCCCGCCCTTGTTTAATCTGATTACCTCCTCCTCTCCATCTGAAATCCCGTGCCTCCGCCGGCTGGATCGCACGCATGGCGCATGCGCATTTAAAGTCCCTGTTCCTCTGCCCATAATGAGCAATGCAGTGCGCACGCGCCGGGAATGTGTGGAGCGACGAGGACGCAGGATTTCAGAGAGAGGGCGGGCCAGAGGGGTGAAAGAGGAGGGGTTTGGTAAGCAAAGCGCAGAGGGGCTTGTGCACCGGCCGCATGAACGCCGCCCCTGGGCACCTTCGGAACCTAATTACCATATGGCATTAAAGTGTTTTTTGGAGCAAATCAGCGATGGACTGCAATATGAAAGGTACCATAGTAAGCTGGGGAAAGTAATGGAGAACCTGATCTGAGTGGTCTGTAATGGTCATATTCAGTGAAAGACTCCCTTTAAGGAGAAAGAAAACCGTTTAAACAGAGGGAAATATCAAGGGTCATCACCCTGTGGAGACTGTTCTTTTTGTAAGTATATTCCACGGAATAAAAAATTTACAAATCCTGCTGATAAAAGGGAATATGACATCAGACTATCACATGCAAAACTCAAGGAGATATATACACTACGTGCAGAATTATTAGGCAAATTATGGTATTTTGACCACATCATCCTCTTTATGCATGTTGTCTTACTCCAAGCCCTATAGGCTCGAAAGCCTACTACCAATTAAGCATATTAGGTGATGTGCATCTCTGTAATGAGAAGGGGTGTGGTCTAATGACATCAACACCCTATATCAGGTGTGCATAATTATTAGACAACTTCCTTTCCTTTGGCAAAATGGGTCAAAAGAAGGACTTGACAGGCTCAGAAAAGTAAAAAATAGTGAGATATCTTGCAGAGGGATGCAGCACTCTTAAAATTGCAAAGCTTCTGAAGCGTGATCATCGAACAATCAAGCATTTCATTCAAAATAGTCAACAGGGTCGCAAGAAGCTTGTGGAAAAACCAAGGCGCAAAATAACTACCCATGAACTGAGAAAAGTCAAGCGTGCAGCTGCCAAGATGCCACTTGCCACCAGTTTGGCCATATTTCAGAGCTGCAACATCACTGGAGTGCCCAAAAGCACAAGGTGTGCAACACTCAGAGACATGGCCAAGGTAAGAAAGGCTGAAAGACGACCACAACTGAACAAGACACACAAGCTGAAACGTCCAGACTGGGCCAAGAAATATCTCAAGACTGATTTTTCTAAGGTTTTATGGACTGATGAAATGAGTGAGTCTTGATGGGCCAGATGGATGGGCCCGTGGCTGGATTGGTAAAGGGCAGAGAGCTCCAGTCCGACTCAGACGCCAGCAAGGTGGAGGTGGAGTACTGGTTTGGGCTGGTATCATCAAAGATGAGCTTGTGGGGCCTTTTCGGGTTGAGGATGGAGTCAAGCTCAACTCCCAGTCCTACTGCCAGTTTCTGGAAGACACCTTCTTCAAGCAGTGGTACAGGAAGAAGTCTGCATCCTTCAAGAAAAACATGATTTTCATGCAGGACAATGCTCCATCACACGCGTCCAAGTACTCCACAGCGTGGCTGGCAAGAAAGGGTATAAAAGAAGAAAATCTAATGACATGGCCTCCTTGTTCACCTGATCTGAACCCCATTGAGAACCTGTGGTCCATCATCAAATGTGAGATTTACAAGGAGGGAAAACAGTACACCTCTCTGAACAGTGTCTGGGAGGCTGTGGTTGCTGCTGCACGCAATGTTGATGGTGAACAGATCAAAACACTGACAGAATCCATGGATGGCAGGCTTTTGAGTGTCCTTGCAAAGAAAGGTGGCTATATTGGTCACTGATTTGTTTTTGTTTTGTTTTTGAATGTCGGAAATGTATATTTGTGAATGTTGAGATTAGGGCTGCAGTAAACGAATATTTTTGTAATCGAGTATTCTATCGATTATATTTCTCGATTCATCGAGTAATCTAATAAGAAAAAGCTACTTAAAATAACGTACGTAATTAGGTATGTATAAAGTTATTGGTTTGAAGGGGTTAATAACTTTATACATGCCTAATGCCAAGGTGCTTCCATTAACCCCTCCAAACCAATAACTTTATACATGCCCATTGGGTTTGGAGGGGTTAATGGAAGCACCTTGGCATTAGGCATGTATAAAGTTATTGGTCTGAAGAGGTTAATGAAAGCACCTTGGAGGTGCCTTCATTAACCCCTCTCTAAACCAATAACTTTATACATGCCAAGGTGGTGCTTGCAGCCTCCATTAACCACTCTCTTTCCATCTGCCTCCCCCCCCAGCCTCTGATCTGCCTCCCCCCCCAGCCTCTGATCTGCCTCCCCCCCCAGCCTCTGATCTGCCTCCCCCCCCCAGCCTCTGATCTGCCTCCCCCCCCCAGCCTCTGATCTGCCTCCCCCCCCCAGCCTCTGATCTGCCTCCCCCCCCCAGCCTCTGATCTGCCTCCCCCCCCCAGCCTCTGATCTGCCTCCCCCCCCCAGCCTCTGATCTGCCTCCCCCCCCCAGCCTCTGATCTGCCTCCCCCCCCAGCCTCTGATCTGCCTCCCCCCCCAGCCTCTGATCTGCCTCCCCCCCCAGCCTCTGATCTGCCTCCCCCCCCAGCCTCTGATCTGCCTCCCCTCCCCAGCCTCTGATCTGCCTCCCCTCCCTCCCCCCAGCCTCTGATCTGCCTCCCCCAGCCTCTGATATGCCCCCTCTGGTAACGCAACTCCCCCCCTCCCTCCCTCCCTCCCCAGTATTAATCATTGGTGGCAGTGTCAGTTCCAATCGGAGCCCCAGCAGTGTAATGCTGGGGCTCCGATCGGTTACCATGGGAGCCAGGACGCTGCTTAAGTCCTGGCTGCCATGGTATGTTAGTGAGCAGAGAGCAGCGCATTATACTCACGTGCGCTGTGGCTGCCGGTCGCTCCTTCTTTTGTCTGTGCGGCGGATTGCTAATGCTTACAGCATTAGCAATGCGCCGCACAGACCTATGAGAAGGAGCGACCGCCGGCCACAGCGCACGTGAGTATAATGCGCTGCTCTCTGCTCACTAACATACCATGGCAGCCAGGACTTAAGCAGCGTCCTGGCTCCCATGGTAACCGGTCGGAGCCCCAGCATTACACTGCTGGGGCTCCGATCGGAACTGACACTGCCACCAATGATGGGGGGGAGGAGGGGGACCCTGTGGGATATGGCCGGCACATTCATTGGTGGCGCAGTGGCCACAGTCCCTCCCCTCCTCCTCCGTCCCTCCCCTTCTCCTCCTACTTGGTCTTCAGCGGCAGCTGCGCACAGTGGGGAGGGAGAGACTCCCTCCCTCCTCCTCAGCTGTGCCGGCCGCTCAGTCCTGCCTCTCTGGCTCCGGAGGACACGGAAGCGGTGAGTGAGACGCTTAATTTCACTCCCGCTCCGTGATCACGTGATCTAAACGATTCCTCGATGCAGGGAAACTGCATCGATGAATTTTTTGACTCGATTTAATCGAGTTATTCGAATAATCGTTTCAGCCCTAGTTGAGATGTTATATTGGTTTCACTGGTAAAAATAAATAATTGAAATGGGTATATATTTGGTTTTTGTTAAGTTGCCTAATAATTATGTACAGTAATAGTCACCTGCACACACAGATATCCCCCTAAAATAGCTAAAACTAAAAACTACTTCCAAAAAATATTCAGCTTTGATATTAATGAGTTTTTGGGTTCATTGAGAACATGGTTGTTGTTCAATAATAAAATTAATCCTCAAAAATACAACTTGCCTAATAATTCTGCACTCCCTGTGTGTGTGTGTATGTATGTGTGTGTGTGTATATATATATATATATATATATATATATATATATATATATATATATATATATATATATATATATATATATATATATATATATATATATATATATATATATAATGTTCAGTGGCAGCACCGTCGATGGAAGATATGGGTGCAACTGGCCCAGTGTGGCTAAAAGTCAATCCAAATAGATAAAAAATAACAAAAAAAGGGCAGCACTCCAACAAGTAAAAGATGAAAAAAAATTCCTTTAATTACCCATATGGGACAAGCGATGTTTCGGCTCAATGTGTGAGCCTTTCTCAAGGCTCACACATTGAAAGGCTCACACATTGAGCCGAAACGTCGCTTGTCCCATATGGGTAATTAAAGGAATTTTTTTCATCTTTTACTTGTTGGAGTGCTGCCCTTTTTTTTGTTATTTTTTTTTATATATAGCATCATGTCCCTGCCCCAGGTTGTATGTGGGTAGAACCACTCGGGAACTGAGACGTTGGATATCAGGCCATCTCAGCTCGATAGAAACCGACAAAGATACACCAATCGCAAGACACATAAAATATGTGCATGGAAACAAACCATCAGTTCTATGTTTCTGGGGCATAGAGAAATTAACTATGGGTCCTAGGGGGGGGTAACCTTGATAAAAAACTCTTGCAAGATGGATTCAGCGACTCAATACAATGAGTCCAATTGGTTTGAATGAGGGCTTCACATATACAGCATTTATATAATGCCCTGAATATAAGAATGGGAACTATAAATAATGGAAGAGAGTCCTAATGGACCCTGTATGGAAAATACTCCTCCTTTCTCAATGACATATCTGTAGATAACTACTACAAAAAATAGAAAAATTTGTTCAAAAGTAATGATTAGTCCAGAAAAACATAGGCCATTGCATATCTAGGGAATCTAAAAGATGGGTCTCTACAAAATGAAGAAATGCGGCTACTCCAGAAAGGTGGAGGTGAATTTACATGTGAAAAAAAGAAATAAGAACTAATTCTGAAGAATAAGAATATACTTTGGATACATGACAACTGATTTAAGAGATGTTGATATATACTTACTGTATATACTGGCGTATAAGACTACTTTTCAGCCCTAGAAAGTGGGGGGTCGTCTTATACGCTGGGTATGGCGGGCGCTGCAGTGCCGGGACGCCCGAATTATCAACAGAGAAAGCCCGGGCTATTGCCTTGTATCCCCAGCAGCAGAGAGCTGCGATGTAACCCACGGCATATGCCCCCCCAGCGCTGTACCTTGTATACCGCCCCCAGCTCTGTACCTTGTATGCCTCACCCCTGCTCTGTACCTTGTATGCTCATTGTACCGCCATCCTCCCGGCCGCTCGCATCTGTCTCCTACGCATGTGCGAGATTTCGTGCGGCGAGCGTGGATACACAGGATCCTCACGGCCGCTCGCTCCTGCGCATGTGCGAGATCTCCGTGCGGCGTATCTAAGTGCGGCACATATGTGAATATGAAGAATAACATAACAAAAACATGTTCAGGGTATAGGTGGCACATGTTTAGGGTCTGGGAGGCAGGGAGGGAGGACAAGGAAGGTGGTGGGATGCAGGGATGGTGGTGATACCATGGGATGGCGGTGGTACCTAGGGATGGTGGTGGGATGGCAGTGGTATCTAGGGATGGTGGTGGGATGCAGGGATGGCAGTGGTATCTAGGGATGGTGGTGGGATGCAGGGATGGCATCTCCCTGCCTCCTAACGCACACCCCAAAGGCCGGCCCTGAACGAGCCCCCCTTTACGGAGCCTGGCGCCCCCCCCTGGGGTGCACGCCCCACTATTTGAGAAGCACTGGACTAGGGAGAGGCGATCTGCAGACGCCGAACCTGTGTGAGGGCCAGATCAGAAAGATATAAGCAATATAGCAAATGTGAAACTGTCGGGGAGGAACATTATAATAAAGACATAGTCGAGGACGCAACATTGTTACAAAGTGTTGCGTGTGCCTGGTGTCGGCTGACACCTACAGGCACTGAAGTGTTATTACACAGATTAAATATAGAGAAGTCCATATATGATGTCTATGAGAGAATGTCCTCCTGTTTAACCAGAAAATACGAATACTGAGCCCACGGGTCCAAGCCCCCCATATACATTTTAAAGAGTGGGTTTTTTTTTTTTGTGTGTGTGAAATATAGAATTTAATAAAAGGAAAATAAAAGTTATATTTTAATATAAGACCAGAAACAGGAAATTATAGTCAGACTATTGGAATATTGATTTGACCTCCTGGGTTCAGTGGGTAATCTGAAATAGTGCAGCCTGGGCACCTACACACTGAACTCCTCCCCTGGGCACTTGCAAGTGCTCATTTGCATATGAATTATACTTCGTTTTTCCTGCTGGTGCAAGTCTAGAGAAAAGAACAAAGGTACCGTTACAATCCTGTATAGGTGTGCTACAGAGCCATGTAAGTGCTGTATTTGGCCATATGGAGGTGACAGACTCCCTTTAAAGTGTATTCCAATCATATAAGAGTACCCCCTGTCCGCATTTTAAACCATGTATAATCAACTTTTATATTTATGTCATTCACCTTCCTTTGTGCCCAAGGGGCGGTTTTTCTCATACCTTTGTGCCCAGCCGCGCCCCAACTGTCGTTTCCTAGCGCCACCCAGCTCATTATTATTCACTGCGCTGGGCGGCTTTTACAGTCCCCGATCCTGTTAGATCCCGCGCATGCCGAATTGAAACGTATGGGCATCGGCCTCACTTGTACCTTCTGCGTGTGCGCCGACTCTCTCCTCACAGGCACTTCAATCCAGCGCAGAAGGTACAAGTGGGGCCAATGGCCCCACGTTTCAATTGGGCATGCGCAGGATCTAACAGGATCGGGGACTGTAAAAGCCGCCCAGCGCAGTGAATAACAATGAGCTGGGCCGCACTAAGAAATGACAGTTGGGGCGTGGCTGGGTACAAAGGTATGAGAAAAACCGCCCCTTGGGCACAAAGGAAGGTGATTGACATATGAATATAAAGTTGATTTTTACATGGTTTGAAATGCGTACAGGGGGTACTCTTATATGATTGGAATACACTTTAAAAGACCTATGACTGCATAGGAATATCTAAATGTTTATAGGGCCTGTCAGTGTCCCTTTAAAGAGAACCTGTCATCAGTATTATGCAGCATAGTGCAGCGACAGACCCGCTGATTATCCGTGATGGCAGTCAGTACTGTTAGTGTACAGACACATGAATGCTGCAGCCTGCACCAGCGCTGCAAGGGAGAGGAGTCCGCTGCCAGACAACGACTGGTAGGTTTATTTCCTGCTGTGTATAGGAAAGAAGCCTGTCTGTCATCATCTGGAGGTGAGGACATCTGGGCGGACTATGAACATACTGACAGGTTTCCTTTAAGAACAAATAAAACCTTTTAGAACAGGGCTTGACAAATCCCAGGTTGCCATGGCGACCAGGAATTTTGTCCTGGCGCCTGGGTATTTGCCCTCACATGGCTGCCCCCCAGTAATCCGGGGGCGCTCCTGGTACTCCGCCACCTCTACGTGGACTTCTCGGACAGTTCGGCAGGGAAGGAGTTACCCGGATCCGCCCCTCCCGCTCACTGGATGCTGCTTGTGACTAGAGACCTCAGCTTCTCTAGTGGGCGTTCCTTCTCCCTGGCTGTAGCGCTATCCAATCGCAGCTCAGGGAGAAGGAACGCCCAGGAGAGAAGCTGATGTCTCCTCCACATTGCTCCGATAGTAATTAGCATATGGAGCAGGAGCCAGTAATGGGGCACGACGGCCGAACGGAGCAGCGCCCAAGAATAATAAGTGCTCAGACATCTCTAGTCTCTGGGCGCTGCTCTGTGTAGCCTGCTGCTTAAATTCTGGACCAACGTCTTTAACACATAATAATCACATAGCCGGCACCTGAGAGGTTAACTGACGCTTATCTGCTGTTAGTACCCGCCTCCTGTATTAAGGGTTAATTATCATTGGTGGTGCAGTGTCCCACACCCCATTAAAATCATTGGTGGCACAGTGCTCCCACCCCTCTCAACCCCCCAACATCCATACCCACTTAGCTCGTATGCTCCGCCCAACATCCATACCCACTTAGCTCGTATGCCCTGGCAAACCCGATTCATTCACATCAATCGATGTGGATGAATAAATCATTGCCGGTAAGTGTTTGCCAAAGCATATAAACACCGCCGCCTCCTCAGCTCATATGCCTCGGCAAACGTATCTTTTACTGCAGAGGAGAAATCTCGTCTTGCAGCTCCGCATACACCGACTTTTGTGTAATCTGACAGCAGCGCAATGCTTCTGTCAGAATGCACATCAGTGCTGCAGCTAGTTGATCGGTTTGTCCACCTGGAAGGTAAAAAAAACAAAAAAGAAAAAACCAGGCCGCAACGCAATAAATTTTATTAACTTTATAATAACCTTTGAACAGAACATATAAACTTTATTTAAAGAGGACCTTTCACCAGAATTAAACTTCTGAAGTAACTATGCAGGCATGTAGAGCAGCGCCCAGGGACCCCCCCTGCACTTACTGTTATACCTGGGCGCCGCTCCGTTCTCCCGTTATTGCCTCCGGTATCTTCATAGTTAGGCTCCACCCAGGGGAACCTGCCGTCGGCTCATTCTCTCATGCTGCAGCGCTGGCCAATCACAGCGCTCAGCTCATAGCCTGAGAGAGAAAAAAGCCTATGAGGTTTGCGCTGCTGTCAGATTACACAAAAGTCGGTGTATGCGGAGCTGCTAGACGAGATTTCTCCTCTGCAGTAAAAGATACGTTTGCCGAGGCATATGAGCTGAGGAGGCGGCGGTGTTTATATGCTTACTGGTGATTTTTTTTTAATTTTTTTTACCTTTTATAGGACAAACCTCTCCTTCCCCATGGGAAAATGTGCAAAGCGCAAATCGCCCAAAGATGTGGCGAAGTACATTATGTACTTTGTCCCAGGTGAAAGGAGAGGTTTGCAGCAGCTCTGTGTGAAAGGGCCCTAAGAGCCCTGTGTGCCTGTCCTGTGAGATGCAATCCCTATGCTTAGTGTACCTGTGTGTGGTACTTCTGGAAACACTCTCCAAAGCATAGGGCAGGGTGGTCAGGGCAGAGTGGTCAGGACAGAAATAGCGCGTGTCACGCCTTATTCCACTCCTGCTACAGACACAACATCTTTTTCGGGGTGACGGTTGGGTTGAGGTACCAGCAACGACATTGGGGAAATGTCGCTCGTATAGACGGCTAACTACACTGGTGGATGGGGCCACAGAACCTCCTGGATACAGGAGGTTCTCGACGATGAAATTTGAGGAAGGATCCTGTTCTCTCAGCCTTACTGTAGAGAACAAAACTATTATATACAGCCAATTGAATCAAATATACAGACACCTTCTTATACCAGCGTCTGGTGCATCGGGAAACTAATTACGGAGCCAACATCTGGTCATTGAAGTCCACCCCTCCCATGTGAAGGTTATAGTCGTGGACTGAGAGGGGCTTTTCAATGACACTGGTTGCTCGCTCAATTTGGATTGTCGTGTCTGCGTGAATGGAGGAGAGCATGTAAACGTCACGCTTGTCTCTCCATTTCACCGCGAGCAGTTCTTGGTTACACAAGGCAGCCTCTCCCCCCCCCCCCCCTTGCAAGATGGGTGGTAACGAGCCGTTGGGGAAAGCCCGCGCGACTAGTTCGCGCGGTGCCACAGCAGCCAATCTGTTCTAGGAACAAATGCCTGAAGAGGGCCACACTTGTGTAGAAATTGTCCACATAAAGATGGTACCCCTTGCCAAATAAGGGTGACACCAAGTCCCAGACTGTCTTCCCACTGCTCCCCAGGTAGTCAGGGCAACCGACTGGCTCCAGGGTCTGATCTTTACCCTCATAGATCTGAAATTTGTGGGTATAGCCTCACAGAGCTTATACAATTTGACCCCATACCTGGCGCGCTTGCTTGGGATGTATTGTTTGAAGCCAAGGCGCCCGGTAAAATGTATTAGGGACTCGTCTAAGCAGATGTTTTGCTCAGGGGTATACAAATCTGCAAATTTCTGGTTGAAGTGGTCTATGAGGGGCCGAATTTTGTGGAGCCGGTCAAAAGCTGGGTGGCCTCTGGGACGGGAGGTGGTGTTTTCGCTAAAGTGCAGGAAACGCAGGATGGTCTCAAATCGTGTCCTGGACATAGCAGCAGAGAACATGGGCATGTGATGAATTGGGTTTGTGGACCAATATGACCGCAATTCATGCTTTTTGGTTAGACCCATGTTGAGGATAAGGCCCAGAAAATTTTTAATTTCGGAAACTTGGACTGGTTTCCACCGGTAAGGCTGGGCATAAAAGCTTCCCGGGTTGGCGGATATAAATTGAGTGGCATACCGATTTGTTTCTGCCACAACTAAGTCCAAGAACTCCGCAGTCAAGAACAGCTCAAAAAATCCCAGGGCCGAACCGATCTGAGCTGTCTCAACCCGAACTCCAGACTGGGCGGTGAAAGGGGGAACTACAGGTGCGGCTGAAGTTGGGGACTGCCAATCAGGGTTTGCCAGCACCTCAGGGATTCTAGGGGCTCTACGGGCCTGTCTGTGCGGTGGCTGCGATGGGGTAACTACTGCACGTGCCACCGTACCAGCTTCAACTGCCCTTCTGGTGCTCGCCACTTCACCAGGTTGTACGGCAGTGCTGGTACTAGGTCCAGGAAGGGCTGCGCTGCTGGTGTATGCCTCACCACGTAATCCGACAGAGCCAGCCCCACTCTGCTGCCCTTGAAGCGGATCCTGCGCAACCTGTGGTCTAGCGACACAGGGCCGGGTACGCCTGGTGCTATCAGGGACCTCAACCTCCTCGTCCGAACTTTGGGTCAGACTGCCACTGCTTTCTACAGGTTCATATTCTGACCCGCTGGATTCGTCAGATGAGGGTTCCCATTCCTCATCCGACTGGGTCAGAAGCCTGTAGGCCTCTTCAGAAGAATACCCCCTGTTTGACATTTGGGCTACTAAATTTAGGGGTATTCCCTGAGACTACCCAAGAAAAAAAAGCAAGCCTGTCTTACAAATGGGAGGCTAGCGAAGTACCGGAGGCCGCTGCGATTGATAAAAAAATATCAAAACTGATTTTTTTATTTATTTTTTTATCGCCGCAGCGCTTGTAAAGTGATTGTGCAGTGATAAAAAAAAAAATATATTTTTTGTCACTGCGGCGGGGCGGGCGTGGGTGAACGCATGTGTGGGCGACCGATCAGGCCTGATCGATAAACACTGCGTTTTGGGTGGAGGGCGAACCTAAAGTGACACTAATACTATTATAGATCTGACTGTGATCAGTTTTGATCACTTAAAGATACTATAAAAGTACAAAAGCTGATTAGCGATACGCTAATCAGCGAATAAGTGACTGCGGTGCGGTGGGCTGGGCGCTAACCGATTGCTAACTACTTAACCAAGGGGCCTAAACTATCCTAAAACCTAACCGTCAATACCAGTGAAAAAAAAAGTGACAGTTTACACTGATCGCTTTTTTTCCCTTTCACTAGGTGATTGACAGGGGCAAAAAGGGGTGATCAAGGGGTTAATTGGGGTTCTGGGGGGGTGATCTGGGGCTAAGGTGTAGTGTTTGGTGCTACTCACTGTGATTCCTGCTCCTCTGCTGAGACCAACCGACGAAAAGGACCAGCAGAGGAGCAGGGAAGCCATTTAACACCTTATATTTACAAATATAAGGTGTTAGATGGCTTCTGATTAGAGATTTAAAAATTGCCAGCCTGCCAGCAACGATCATTGGCTGGCAGGCTGGTGACGCAATGGTGCTTAAACTTTTGCCGGCCTGGCTCAGACCGAAATATCGCGTCTCGCGAGATGACGCACGGATGCGTCCAGGAGTAGGGCTGAAACGATTACTCTATTTTAATCGAGTAATTCGACACAAAATAATCCTCGATGCAAATTTTTTGCATCGAGGATTCGTTTGTGTCATGTGACCATGGAGCAGGAGTGAAGCGCTTGCTATTGCTCACCGCTCTGTGGTCACCCGCCGGCCCGCAACGCGCTGTACTGGATCCTAACACATCGTCAGGTCATAGTGCACGTAAGCGCGCACTATAACCCGACGCTGTGTGCTGAGTGGCTGGCAGCGGAGGAGGCGGGGCGCGAGTGGCAGTACAGATCAGAACTGCTGGCTGCTGGTTATCGGCGGAAGGCTGGTAAGTGGCTGCATGTGTGGAGGGGCACTGTGTGATTAGTGCTCACCATGTGTGTCCCGGCACGGAGAACCCCTATGATAACACGTTTACCACCCAGTGGTGGAGCATGGACTTCTAGTTAGAGCTGTGTCACCTGTGCCGGAATGGCCAGAGGATGATAGGGGTAGTAGTGCTCACTGGCCTTGTTTAGAGGGGCTGATGATTGGCAGCATAGGGTGTTAGAGCACCCCCTGTCGTTAGTGGCTGGTTCAGCGTGGTTTGGGTTTTGTTTCTTTTTAGTTTCTGATGTGGGTATATGCCTTCACCATGACATCACCGAGCGCACTATCCCTGCACTGTGACATCACCGAGCTCACTATCCCTGCACTGTGACATCACCGAGCTCACTATCCCTGCACTGTGACATCACCGAGCTCACTATCCCTGCACTGTGACATCACCGAGCTCACTATCCCTGCACTGTGACATCACCGAGCTCACTATCCCTGCACTGTGACATCACCGAGCGCACTATCCCTGCACTGTGACATCACCGAGCGCACTATCCCTGCACTGTGACATCACCGAGCGCACTATCCCTGCACTGTGACATCACCGAGCGCACTATCCCTGCTGAGCTGATGGCACAAGGGGAGAACGAATGGCGTTGGGGACTGATGGCTGGGGGTCTGGTGAGTTTTTATAAAGGAAAACAGTCTATTAATTCATTTTTTCGTATTAGAATACTCGATTAATCGTAAAAAATAATCAATAGAATACTCTATTTCTAAAATAATCGTTTACTGCAGCCCTATCCAGGAGGAATGAATCGACCGCTTCCAGGACGCATCCGTGTGTTAGGCGGTCCGGAGGAGGTTAAGGAGCGGCAATACAAAATATTGAGACATCGACACAATTCTAACATTTTTGGCTCTATACACCAGTGTTTCCCAACCAGCGTGCCTCCAGCTGTTGCAAAACTACAACTCCCATCATGCCTAGACAGCCTTTGGCTGTGCAGGCATGCTGGGAGTTGTAGTTTCACAACAGCTGGAGGCACACTGGTTGGGAAACACTGCTATACACCACCGCAATGGATTTGAAATGAACGAACAAGATGTGCTTTAACTGCAGACTGTCAGCTTTAATTTGAGGGTATTTACATCCAAATCAGGTGAACGGTGTAGGAATTACAACAGTTTGCATATGTGCCTCCCACTTGTTAAGGGACCAAAAGTAATGGGACAATTGGTTTCTCCGCTGTTCCATGGCCAGGTGTGTGTTATTCCCTTATTATCCCAATTACAATGAGCAGATAAAAAGTCTAGAGTTAATTTCAAGTGTGCTATTTGCATTTGGAATCTGTTGCTGTCAACTCTCAAGATGAGATCCAGCTGTCACTATCAGTGAAGCAAGTCATCATTAGGCTGAAAAAACAACCCCATCAGAGAGAGAGCAAAAACATTAGGCATGGCCAAAACAGCTGCTTGGAACATCCTTAAAAAGAAGGAACGCATCGGTGAGCTCAGCAACACCAAAAGACCCGGAAGACCACGTTAAACAACTGTGGTGGATGACCGAAGAGTTGGCCAGATCAAGAACACTCTCCGGGAGGTAGGTGTATGTGTGTCAAAGTCAACAATCAAGAGAACACTTCACCAGAGTGAATACAGAGGGTTCACCACAAGACGTAAACCATTGGTGAGCCTCAAACAGGAAGGCCAGATTAGAGTTTGCCAAACGACATCTAAAAAAGCCTTCACAGTTCTGGAACAACATCCTATGGACAGATGAGACCAAGATCAACTTGTACCAGAGTAATGGGGAGGGAAGAGTATGGAGAAGGAAAGGAACTGCTCATGATCCTAAGCATACCACCTCATCAGTGAAGCATGGTGGTGGTAGTGTCATGGTGTGGGCATGTATGGCTGCCAATGGAACTGGTTCTCTTGTATTTATTGATGATGTGACTGCTCACAAAAGCAGCAGGATGAATTCTGAAGTGTTTCGGACAATGTTATATGCTCATATTCAGCCAAATGCTTCAAAACTCATTGGACGGCGCTTCACAGTGCAGATGGACAATGACCCAAAGCATACTGCAAAAGCAACCAAAGAGTTTTTTAAGGGAAAGAAGTGGAATGTTGTGCAATGGCCAAGTCAATCACCTGACCTTAATCCGATTGAGCATGCATTTCACTTGCTGAAGACAAAACTGAAGGGAAAATGCCCCAAGAACAAGCAGGAACTGAAGACAGTTGCAGTAGAGGCCTGGCAGAGCATCACCAGGGATGAAACCCAGCGTCTGGTGATGTCTATGCATTCCAGACTTCAGGCTGTAATTGACTGCAAAGGATTTGCAACCAAGTATTAAAAAGTGAAAGTTTGATTTATGATTATTATGTCCTATTACTTTTGGTTCCTTAACAAGTGGGAGGCAAATATGCAAACTGTTGTAACTTCTACACCGTTCACCTGATTTGGATGTAAATACCCTCAAATTAAAGCTGACAGTCTGCAGTTAAAGCACATCTTGTTTGTTTCATTTCAAATCCATTGTGGTGGTGTGTAGAGCCCCAAAATTTTAGAATTGGGTCTGTCCCAATATTTATGGACCTGACTGTAGAATAGTACTTAGACTGGTCCCGAGGTTCCTTCCTAAAGTAGTGTCACATTTTTATAGAGAACAGGAAATTATCCCCCTTTCTTAACCCTAAAAATAGGAAGGAATCTTCTTTTCATACACTCGATGTTAGACGTACGATTATGAAGTACTTAGTCTACTAAGAGTTTCAGAATGTCTGATAGTCTCCTTATTCAGTTCTCAGGGAAAAATAAAGGTTAGAAAGTTTCCAGCTCCTCTATTGCTAGGGGGATAACATTCAGGGTTTTTCTTGTCCTGATAACCCTGGTGGAGTGACCTTTTAAGTTATGTCCTTACCCCAAGCAGAGAATGCAGGAGCCTCTCTGGAAGAAATTTGCAGAGCGTCAACCTGGTCCAGTATGCATACTTTCATAAAACACTGTTAGATTTTTCCAGTACTTCAGAGTTGTCTTGGACGCAAGGTCCTCCAGGCAGTAACCTCCCTTAATGCTATAATTTTGTATATCTACTTGTCATGGTGATATGGAAAATCTGAATTAGACTTGCCGGTAATTCGGTTTCCATGAGATCACCATGACGGCACGTTAATCCCTCCCATTTTCTTCTTTTTTTCTCTACTGAGGTTCTTTGTTGGTATGAAATACTTCCTGAACCTATATTTTTATTGTCGCTATGTTATTAATCGCCATCACCACCACGAGTGGAAACACTGGTGCATGGTGGTGGGAGGGGGTATTTAACCTTTCTCTGTTCTTGCCCCTACAGAGGTCAGGGGTTAGTCTCCTTGTCATGGTGATCTCATGGAAACCGAATTACCGGTAAGGCCTCATGCACACGACCGTTGTTTCATTTCGTGTCCGTTTTTCGTCATTTTCTGCGGACCCATTGACTTTCAATGGGTCTGTTGAAAACTCAGCTAATGCACAGTTTGTCGTCCGCGTCCATGATCCGTGGTTCCAGTCCGTCAAAAAAATATAACCTGTCCCATATTCTTTCACGGAAAACGGTCCGCGGACCCATTCAAGTCAATGGGTCAGTGAAAAAATGCGGAGGCACACAAGATTGTCATCCCCGTCCGTTTTTTTTCCCTATCATTTGCATGGCAAACTTGACTTTTTTTTTTTTTTTTTTTTACTTTCCTTCACCATTCTGGTGATCCTCCAAAAATAAAGGAAGACAGACGGAAACAGATCACGGAACAATGGAACCCCATTTTGCAGAACGGAACACAACAACGGTCGTGTGCATGAGGCCTAAATCTAATTCATCCACAAAAATGGACCAGAAAAGGACCTGCTGTGGTTCAGACACTGTGTTTCACCTCTGTAATACTCACTCCTGAGCTTCCTCCCTGATTTTTCTGCATTGCAATAAACATGACGCTGTAAAACACCGGTCTTAATTAATTTGCCCCTATGTTTTTACTGCAAAAAATAAAATAAATGTCCAGAACTGGATTACCAGGACTTAAAGACTGATCCATGTGATCTCCTTACAGTTGGTCTTTTTTCAGTTACTGAGGAGCTGTGTCCAGTTAGTTTGTGTCTTAGAAATAATTATTTGGTTAATGTATCTTTACATTATAAATTTTTTTATTTTTATTCTCATTTAGTCTCGGATTGAGCTGTTTGTAAACCGTCTGGACTCTATTCAGTCTTTTCTACCATATAAGTATGATGCGTAAGTACATCTCATTATCCCTTGTCCTTTTTCAATACCTACACAGAGAATATCACAAAATCATTGGGGGTCATTTAGCAAGACTGGCGTTTTACGCTTTTCTTTGTTTCCCCTCCCCTCTCGTAATTTTTTAGGTGCACCTGGAGGAAAAACCAGACCAGCCTTTAACTGGAGTAGCTTTCGCTCCTCTTTTTTACAATGGTTTCCAGGCTTAAAAGATGGTAGATATGTTGAGACCGAAGGGTCTGACCCAAGTGTCAAATGCGGTGCAAAAACGCTCTTTTCGCATAGGCATTTGAAAAGTTGCAAAACAAAATCTTACAACTTTTTTATGCCAAAAAGTGGCATGGCGCTCTTGGTAGATGACACCAATAGTCTTTGTAACCCTTTTTATACATGCAGAATATCAGCTTAAAGGGACACTGTCATTTGGATTTTACTTACTGCGCTAATAACATCACTACATTAGTCGCCACGATTTACATAAAAATATACTATTATTCCTGCCCTGTGTCTTTTATTTGGTCTATAAAATCGGTTTTATTAATATGTAAAGTACCTCAATAAAGAGCCCAAGGGGACGTCCCTCCGGCAGTTGAAGCCCAGCCGCTCCCATTACTTTGGAGCAAAGCACTGCCCCACTGCTAATTTATTCGCTGCTCAGCGCCAACGTAATGTTTGTGCAGCTGGCGCATGCGCAATGAGTTCTGTGAGGCCGATGCCAGGAGGGATGTCCCCTTGGGCTCCTTTATTGAGGTACTTTACATATTATTAAAACCGATTTTTATAGACCAAGTAAAAGACACAGGGCAGTAATACTAGTATATTTTAATGTAAATCGTGGAGACTAATGTGGTGGTGATATTAGCTCAGTAAGTAAAATCCAGGTGACACTGTCCCTTTTAAGTAGTGTTTGTTTGTCCGTCCGATCAATGGCTCACCTAAACGCCCCACCAATCGGATCTGTTATTTCATCATAAACATGCATGTTGGTTGTCAGCACATCTCCCCATGAAACAGGAGATAAGCCACTGGCATAATGTAAAGTTTATAGAGGAGAAATGATTCTTGTAATGATCATGTGTAAAGACTTAAAACGAGCGCCGATCAGCATGATTTATCGTCGATTGGCGCTTGTTACGGCCTTGCATCGTCTAAAAGAACCCTTAGAATAATCTTAATTTACGATTGTACATTTCTTTGGTGATCGGATCTGAGATTCAAACATCTAACTGCTTTCATGCTTCTATTGGTTCATATTCTGTGTAATAACCCTTTCATTCTCACCACTACAGCTTTGACTTCTGCACGGATTACAATGAGAAGCATCCATTAGAAAATCTTGGCCAAGTGCTTTTTGGTGACCGAATTGCATCGTCCCCGTACAAGGTTTGTACTGTGTTGTGCCAAGTAAAATACTTCAGTGCAGGGGCGGACTGGGGACCTAAAGTGGCCTTGGAAAAATTACTAAAAGTGGCCCTGTTTGGCCCAAATTGAGGGGGAGGGGGGCAACACAAGTAAGCGGGGCCAGCAATACCATATTGTGGCACATTATACCACCCCAACAGAGCTAAATACCACAGTCTATCACAAAATACTGCCAGCAGCACAAAAAACTTCCACTGGCCGGCCGGGAAGATGACTCGGGCAGCCCCCTAGGCATCAGCCCACTGGGAAGTTATCCCTGTAAGGTCTATAGCCAATCAGCCCCTGGTGCAGGGTAAAGTAGCAGCGGTCACAGCTGTAGTAATAGACCTCTAGACAAAGGAGATGAAACATTGCTTTCAGCAGAATCTGAATAAATTTGCTGCAGTTTTGTAACTACATTGGAAATATTGTCATTTCAGTTTACATTTAACAAGAGTGAAACCTGTAAGGTAGTCTGCCAAAAGGAATATGACCCTAAAACTAATCTTGATCATCTGGATTTCATTAAAAAAGGAATACAGCTTAATTATCAGCATCACTGGTGAGTTGGAATATCTTACTCTTCCACATATAAGCTGTGTGCACCTTCACAACCAATTTTTTTTATTGCACCAGTACAAATAAAAAGAGCAAAAATTCTTCATTGTAATCATCCTTTTGCTTGAGGTATGCAGGTCCTATACAAATGTATGCATCTCCATGGTAACGGGCTACAAACAAGCCGTGTGATCCTGCAGTCATACCCCATCTGTCTCTTACAGTCCTTGTATCCTATATGTACAGTTGTGTTCAAAATAATAGCAGTGTGTTTTAAAATGCAAGTAAAGCTCAGAATCCTTCTAATAGCTTTTCTTTCCATACACACAAATGCATTGGGAATACTGCACATTCTATTCCAGATCAAAACATAAAGAAAAATATATCAAATTTGTGTTCCTCTAATTTTTTTTTAAAGAAAAGTGAATATTAACAGCAGTGATTGTATTCTTCTTTACAAACTCAAACATTCACTATATAAACTTAAAAATGTTTGAAGATTTTGCTTTCCTTTGAATCACCGAACTAAGGGCTCTTTCACACTTGCGTTCTTTTCTTCCGGCATAGAGTTCAGTCGTCGGGGCTCTATGCCGGAAGAATCCTGATCAGTTTTATCCTAATGCATTCTGAATGGAGAGAAATCCGTTCAGGATGCATCAGGATGTCTTCAGTTCAGGACCGGAACGTTTTTTGGCCGGAGAAAATACCGCAGCATGCTGCGCTTTTTGCTCCGGCCAAAAATCCTAAAGACTTGCCGCAAGGCCGGATCCGGAAATTAATGCCCATTGAAAGGCATTGATCCGGATCCGGCCTTAAGCTAAACGTCGTTTCAGCGTATTGCCAGATCCGAAATTTCGCTTTTTCTGAATGGTTACCATGGCTGCCAGGATGCTAAAGTCCTGGCAGCCATGGTAAAATGTAGTGGGGAGCGGGGGAGCAGTATACTTGCCGTCCGTGCGGCTCCCGGGGCGCTCCAGAGTGACATCAGGGCGCCCCAAGCGCATAGATCACGTGATCGCATGGCACGTCATCCATGCGCATGGGGCTCTCTGACGTCATTCTGGAGCGCCCCGGGAGCCGCACTGACTGTAAGTATACCGCTCCCCACTACTACTATGGCAACCAGGACTTTAACCACTTCAGCCCCGCTAGGTGAAACCCCCTTCATGACCAGGCCACTTTTTACACTTCGGCACTACACTCCTTTCACCGTTTATCGCTCGGTCATGCAACTTACCACCCAAATGAATTTTACCTCCTTTTCTTCTCACTAATAGAGCTTTCATTTGGTGGTATTTCATTGCTGCTGACATTTTTACTTTTTTTGTTATTAATCAAAATGTAACGATTTTTTTGCAAAAAAATGACATTTTTCACTTTCAGCTGTGAAATTTTGCAAAAAAAACGACATCCATATATAAATTTTTCGCTAAATTTATAGTTCTACATGTCTTTGATAAAAAAAAAAAATGTTTGGGCAAAAAAAAAAATGGTTTGGGTAAAAGTTATAGCGTTTACAAACTATGGTACAAAAATGTGAATTTCCGCTTTTTGAAACGGCTCTGATTTTCTGAGCACCTGTCATGTTTCCTGAGGTTCTACAATGCCCAGACAGTAGAAAACCCCCACAAATGACCCCATTTCGGAAAGTAGACACCCTAAGGTATTCGCTGATGGGCATAGTGAGTTCATAGAACTTTTTATTTTTTGTCACAAGTTAGCGGAAAATGATGATGATTTTTTTATTTTATTTTTTTTCTTACAAAGTCTCATATTCCACTAACTTGCGACAAAAAATAAAAAATTCTAGGAACTCACCATGCCCCTCACAGAATACCTTGGGGTGTCTTCTTTCCAAAATGGGGTCACTTGTGGCGTAGTTATACTGCCCTGGCAATTTAGGGGCCCAAATGTGTGAGAAGAACTTTGCAATCAAAATCTGTAAAAAATGACCGGTGAAATCCGAAAGGTGCACTTTGGAATATGTGCCCCTTTGCCCACCTTGGCATCAAAAAAGCGTCACACATCTGGTATCGCCGTACTCAGGAGAAGTTGGGGAATGTGTTTTGGGCTGTCATTTTACATATACCCATGCTGGGTGAGAGAAATATCTTGGCAAAAGATAACTTTTCCCATTTTTTTATACAAAGTTGGCATTTGACCAAGATATTTTTCTCACCCAGCATGGGTATATGTAAAATGACACCCCAAAACACATTGCCCAACTTCTCCTGAGTACGGCGATACCAGATGTGTGACACTTTTTTGCTGCCAAGGTGGGCAAAGGGGCACATATTCCAAAGTGCACCTTTCGGATTTTGCAGGGCATTTTTTACACATTTTGATTGCAAAGTTCTTCTCACACATTTGGGCCCCTAAATTGCCAGGGCAGTATAACTACGCCACAAGTGACCCCATTTTGGAAAGAAGACACCCCAAGGTATTCTGTGAGGGGCATGGTGAGTTCCTAGAATTTTTTATTTTTTGTCGCAAGTTAGTGGAATATGAGACTTTGTAAGGAAAAAAGAGAAAAAAAAGGAAAAATCATCATTTTCCGATAAATTGTGACAAAAAATTCTAGGAACTCGCCGTGCCCCCCACGGAATACCTTGGGGTGTCTTCTTTCCAAAATGGGGTCACTTGTGGCGTAGTTATACTGCCCTGGCAATTTAGGGGCCCAAATGTGTAAGAAGTACCTTGAAATCAAAATGTGTAAAAAATGGCCTGCGAAATCCGAAAGGTGCCCCTTTGCCCACCTTGGCTGCAAAAAAGTGTCACACATGTGGTATCGCCGTACTCAGGAGAAGTTGGGCAATGTGTTTTGGGGGGTCATTTTACATATACCCATGCTGGGTGAGAGAAATATCTTGGCAAAAGACAACTTTTCCCATTTTTTTATACAAAGTTGGCATTTGACCAAGATATTTTTCTCACCCAGCATGGGTATATGTAAAATGACCCCCCAAAACACATTGCCCAACTTCTCCTGAGTACGGCGATGCCACATGTGTGACACTTTTTTGCAGCCTAGATGCGCAAAGGGGCCCAAATTCCTTTTAGGAGGGCATTTTTAGACATTTGGATCCCAGACTTCTTCTCACACTTTCGGGCCCCTAAAAAGCCAGGGCAGTATAAATACCCCACATGTGACCCCACTTTGGAAAGAAGACACCCCAAGGTATTCAATGAGGGGCATGGCGAGTTCCTAGAATTTTTTTTTTTTTTGCATAAGTTAGCGGATATTGATTTTTTTTTTGTTTTTTTTCTCACAAAGTCTCACTTTCCGCTAACTTAGGACAAAAATTTCAATCTTTCATGGACTCAATATGCCCCTCACGGAATACCTTGGGGTGTCTTCTTTCCGAAATGGGGTCACATGTGGGGTATTTATACTGCCCTGGCTTTTTAGGGGCCCGAAAGCGTGAGAAGAAGTCTGGAATATAAATGTCTAAAAATGTTTACGCATTTGGATTCCGTGAGGGGTATGGTGCGTCCATGTGAGATTTTATTTTTTGACACAAGTTAGTGGAATATGAGACTTTGTAAGAAAAAACAAAAACAAACAAAAAATGTCCGCTAACTTGTGCCAAAAAAAATGGCTGAATGGAGCCTTACCAGGGGGGGGGTGATCAATGACAGGGGGGGTGATCAATGACAGGGGGGTGATCACCCATATAGACTCCCTGATCACCCCCCTGTCATTGATCACCCCCCCTGTAAGGCTTCATTCAGACGTCCGCATGATTTTTACGGATCCATGGATACATGGATCGGATCCACAGAACGCATGCGGACGTCTGAATGGAGCCTTACAGGGGGGTTATCAATGACAGGGGGTGATCAGGGTAATCAGGGTGATCACCCCCCTGTCACTGATCACCCCCCCTGTAAGGCTCCATTCAGACATCCGCATGATTTTTTACGGATCCATGGATCCATGGATCGGATCCACAAAACGCATGCGGACGTCTGAATGGAGCCTTACAGGGGGGTTATCAATGACAGGGGGTGATCAGGGTAATCAGGGTGATCACCCCCCTGTCACTGATCACCCCCCCTGTAAGGCTCCATTCAGACATCCTCATGATTTTTTACGGATCCATGGATACATGGATCGGATCCACAGAACGCATGCGGACGTCTGAATGGAGCCTTACAGGGGGGTTATCAATGACAGGGGGTGATCAGGGTAATCAGGGTGATCACCCCCCTGTCACTGATCACCCCCCCTGTAAGGCTCCATTCAGACATCCGCATGATTTTTTACGGATCCATGGATACATGGATCGGATCCACAGAACACATGCGGACGTCTGAATGGAGCCTTACAGGGGGGTTATCAATGACAGGGGGTGATCAGGGTAATCAGGGTGATCACCCCCCTGTCACTGATCACCCCCCCTGTAAGGCTCCATTCAGACGTCCGCATGATTTTTACGGATCCATGGATACATGGATCGGATCCGTAAAAATCATGCGGACGTCTGAATGGAGCCTGACAGGGCGGTGATCAATGACAGGGGGTGATCAGGGAGTGTATATGGGTGATCACCCGCCTGTCATTGATCACCCCCCTGTAAGGCTCCATTCAGACTTCCGCATGATTTTTACGGATCCATGGATACATGGATCGGATCCGTAAAAATCATGCGGACGTCTGAACGGAGCCTGACAGGGGGGTGATCAATGACAGGGGGGTGATCAGGGAGTTTATATGGGGTGATCAGGGGTTTATAAGGGGTTAATAAGTGACCGGGGGGGGGGGGGGGGTGTAGTGTAGTGTTTGGTGGGACTGTACTGACCTACCTGAGTCCTCTGGTGGTCGATCCTAACAAAAGGGACCACCAGAGGACCAGGTAGGAGGTATATTAGACGCTGTTATGAAAACAGCGTCTAATATACCTGTTAGGGGTTAAAAAATTCGGATCTCCAGCCTGCCAGCGAGCGATCGCCGCTGGCAGGCTGGAGATCCACTCGCTTACCTTCTGTTCCTGTGAGCGCGCGCGCCTGTTCACAGGAAATCTCGCGTCTCGCGAGAGGACGCGTATATGCGTCCAGGAGGAGTAAAACAACCACCTCCCGGACGCATATACGCGTACGGCGGTCGGGAGGTGGTTAATAGCGTCCTGGCTGCCATAGTAACACTGAAAGCATTTTGAAGACTGATCCGTCTTCAAATGCTTTCAGTACACTTGCGTTTTTCCGGATCCGGCGTGTAATTCCGGCAAGTGGAGTACACGCCGAAATTGGACAACGCAAGTGTGAAAGAGGCCTTATATTTCGTTGTATAACCGCTGTTTCTGATATCTGCTGTACATCTGTGTTGTACCCGACAATGGAGTCAACCAACTTCTGGCCCCTGTGAACAGGTATTCCAGCCCAGGATGATTGGACTGTATTCCACAGTTCTTCTCCATTTCTTGGTTTTGCCTCAGAAACTGCATTTTTGATGTCACCCCACAGGTTTTCTATTGAATTAAGATCCGGGGATTGGGCTGGCCGCTCCATAACGTCAATCTTGTTGGTCTGGAACCAACATGTTGCACGTTTACTGGTGTGTTTGGGGTCGTTGTCTTGTTGGAACACCTATTTCAAGGGCATTTCCGCTTCAGCATAAGGCAGCATGACCTCTTCGGGTATTCTGATGTATTCACACTGATCCATGATCCTTGGTCTGCGATAAATAGGCCCAACACCGTAGTATGAGAACATCCCCATATCATGATGCTTGGCCACCATGATTCACTGTCTTCACAGTGTACTGTGGCTTGGATTCAGTGTTTGGGGATCGTCTGACAAACTGTCTCCGGCCACTAGACCCAAAAAGAACAATCTTGCT
Organism: Bufo gargarizans; assembly: GCF_014858855.1. Classification (NCBI taxonomy): domain Eukaryota; kingdom Metazoa; phylum Chordata; class Amphibia; order Anura; family Bufonidae; genus Bufo; species Bufo gargarizans. The sequence goes on along the minus strand of NC_058088.1, from coordinate 62,794,267 downwards.
TTCAACAGTCCACAAAATGTCTCTTTAGGCCAGTCCATGTGCTCTCTGGCAAATTTTAACCTCTTCAGCACATGCCTTTTTTTTTTTCAACAGTGGGACTTTGCGGGGGCGTCTTCTAATTGTAACAGTACTCACAGGTAACTTTAGACCTTCTCTGATCTTCCTGGAGCTGATTGTTGTCTGAGTCCTTGCCATTTTGGCTATTCTTCTATCCATTTGAATGGTAGTTTTTTTGCTTTCTTCCACGTCTTTGCGATCATTTTAGCTGAGCAGCCTATCATTTTCTGCACTTCTTTATATGTTTTCCCCTCTCCAATTAACTACACACTGCTATTATTTTGAACATGCCCATTTCAATAAGTGATTGAATTACACAGAATCAGCAGCATGCATGTCATGACTGTTGGGTTTCTATTACTCTACTACACCTGCTAGTAAATTATTTGCTATGTACAAATATAATTTCTACCAAAAACTGTGATTGATCAGGTCAGTGATGTCTGACTGCTATTATTTTGAACACAACTGTATGTAGGATTACTAATCAAGGAACGGTGGATGTTAATAGTGTATTACTTCATAATCTGACTCGCCACAGAGTATGCCTTATATAGAATATAATAATCTCCGACTCCACAGAGAATGCCATATATATATAATATATATATATATATATATATATATATATATATATATATATATATATATAATATCCGACTCCAGAGTATGTCTTGAGAGATATATATATATATATATATATATATATATATATATATATATATATATATATATATATATATATATATATATATAATATCCGACTCCAGAGTATGTCTTGAGAGATATATATATATATACCGGCTTCGCACGGGTATATTTAATCTATTTCACTTAATGTTTGTGTATGTCATAAAAAGATATCTACAGTACCCCACCCCTTTAACGGTGACCCCTACAGCAGCCTACCTTCTTAACAGTAACATCCACAGCGCCCTCCCCTTTAACAGTGACCTCCCCTTAATTAGTGACCTCCACAGTACCTCATCTCGTTAATATTGATTTCCACAATAATCCGCCCCCTTAAGTGTCCTCCACAGAGCTCCGTTCCCTTAAAATGTGACCTCTACAGCACCCGTCTCTTTACACTGACCTCCATAGCAGACTGTCCTCATTAACAGTGACCTCCACCGTTCCCTGTCCCCTTAACAGTGACCTCCACAGCGCCCGCCCCTAGGGTGGCCAGAGGTCCGGTTTTAGGCCGGACGGTCCGACTTTCATATTCCCTTTCCTCCGTCTGGCGCAGGGACTGGATGGACACAGGGATGTTTTTTTGAACAGCTCACTCTCAGACAGCAGCAGCACTGTGCTGTCTGAGCGTGAGCCGCAAGGAGAAAGTCACCCTCCCTCCCACCCCTGCAGCTGACAGAAGTTGATTTTCGCCTTCATTTTTTTCAATCCCCATCGGCTGCGGAGTGGGAGGGGACGTGGACTAACAAGTCGGGGCGTGGCTTAGTGGGGCCTGGGGTTGAGGTTTTTAAGTCCGTCTTTTGAGGGTGGCCTGAATGGCCACCCTATCTGCCCCCTTAACTGTGACCTCCACAGCACTCCGCTCCCTTAACAGTGTCATCCACAGCGCCCTGCCTCTTTTAAAGGTGACTTACAGCAGTGAAGAAAAATGGTTGGGTTGTTATGGAAACCTGGTGTAAAACTGTGTATGTGGAGACTAAGGGCCTGCAAGCTTTCATTTGGTATTAAGGGACCAGGCTTCTGTTGGCTAATGCATTTTTGGGGAATATCTCAGGAACGGCACGTGCTAGAGAGCTGAGACCCGGTATAAAACCTTCCCGGACACCTGATGTACCTGTGTGCCAAATTTGGTGATTGTAAATGCGACGGTGCGGATTCCTTTAGCGGAAATACATACATACACTCAGCTTTATATATTAGATAATATCCAACTCCACAGAGTATGTCCATGTCCTATAGCCACAGTTGTTCTGTAGTGTGAAGCTGAGCCGACTGACCTTTTACTCTGTTCTTCAATAGGATTATAGATAACATGCCGGTGACCTGGTGTTATTTTGTGGAGGATGGCCAGAAATACTGCCGCCCTGGATTTCCAGTAGGATGTTCAGTCACCTCAGATGGGAGAGTGCAAGGTGCCTGTGTTATGGATGTAAGACACAGTGACTATTATTTATGTGCATGGAAGAATGTGTCTGACATATGTGATACATGTCACCTGAAATGGAAATGCTGGGATAATCAATGCTTCAGGATGTAATGCTGGCCATACAGCTGTTAGCTGAGCGCTCCTTCACCACCAGCTATTCCTCCTGACGCCTATACACATGCATGCTCGGCCAATAGGGGAATAGGCTTCTTTCATAGATTGATTTACCAGGAAATTTATTCCAGCGTTCCAGCCACTAAGTAAGGTCTGTGAATATTTGGGGTCATTTATTAGAATCAGCGTTTTAGATGCCGGTTTTTAATAAAGTGCTTGAGGCACCTAAGTTGTGTAGAGGCACCAGCTTCTAGATATCCACAGCCGGCGTAGATTTAGATAATTTTCTATGCCTAAAATGGGCGTAGAAAATGATAAATGAGACCAAATGGCTGGCCCCCTTCCCACGCCACGCCCCCCTTTTTTGAGAAGTGGCGTGGATGGGGAAGAAGTGGCAGATTCAGCTGCAATTCCCCTTTGCGCCCCCCACAGCATTTTCCTGCTTTGAGCATCCAGAGCTGCATTGAAATACATTGTCAGAACGAGTCTTCTCAGCACAGCAGTCTGGCCTGTGTATTTTAATGCAGCTTTGACCGCTGACAGCAGGGTAATAGGGGGCAGCTGGTTAAAAAAATAAGAAAAGTGATCTGGACTATCTGCAGCACTACTCGTGTATTACTGTAGATAATAGTCCAAAATCGGGGTGACCTTCCCTTTTAAAGGGCTTCTTTCTATGGCAGCCCCAATGCCTTACACAGGATTCGGAGCCTGCCAGCTATGGAAGCCTAATGGATCCAGCCCCCCAACCCCCCCCCCCGCCCAAAAAAAAAATATTAAAAAAATACACATATTAGCTATCACCATATCGATAACATCTGGCTCTATAAAAATGTCAGTTAAACGCTGTGCTGTTTAAAAAAATAAAAACTGTGCCAGAAAAGTGTAATATTGAATGATCAAAAAAATTATATGTACCCAATGATACCAATAAAAACGTCAGCTCTCCCTGCAAAAAACGAGCCCCTACACAAGACGATCGGCAGAAAAATAGAAGAAATGTGGCTTTCAGAAAATGAAGACCCAAAAACATGTTTTTTTTTTTCTTTCCAAAAATGGTTTATTATGTAAAACAAAAAAGGAAAAGATAGGCATGTTTGGTATTGTTGCGTCTGTATCCACCTGCTCTACAAAAATAACACATGATCTATCCTTTCAGGAGAACATCGTAAAAACAACTGAAAATAAAAAACAGTGCCAGAACAGCCATTTTATGGTTACCTTGCCACACAAAAAGCATAATATCAAGTGATCAAAAATAGTACCAATAAAGCGATCACCTTATCCCGTAGTTTCCAAAATGTGGTTGCTTTTTGGGCCTTTCTACTGTAGGGGTTCATCAGGGATTCTTCAAATTAGGGATCAACTGATTATCGTTTTTTACCGATATTATCAGCTGATATTCAGGATTTTGAAAGTTATCAGCATCTATTTTGCCGATATTCCGATAACGAATCGGGAACACGGATCGCGCTGCGATCCGTGTTCCCTCAGCAGCACAGGGAAGAAGAAAGCAGTGTCTCCCTCCCCCTGTGCTGCTGCCACCAATGAGAGGAGGGAGGACAAGAGGGGAGGGGCTGTGGCCACTGCGCCACCAATGAAGATAACTCTTTCATTAATTCATATACAGGAGGCTAGACTGGCTGCAGAATCACATAGCCGGCTCCCGACCTTTGACAAGTAGCTGCGATCTGCTGTAGTTAACCCCTCAGATGCCGCACCTTAGGGGTTAACTGCCGCGGATCACAGCTACCGCTCATAGAGGGTCGGGAGCCGGCTATGTGATTCTGCAGCCAGCTCCAGCCTCCTGTATATGAATTCATGAGTTATCTTCATTGGTGGTGCAGTGCGCCCCCCCCAACCCCAGTATTAAAAACATTGGTAGCGCAGTGCGACCCCCCCCCCCCAAGCCCCCCAGTATTAATCATTGGTGGCAGTGGCCACAGGGTCCCCTCTCCCCTCCTCCTCAGTGGCATTTCCCATCGGAGCCCCAGCAGTGTAAGCCTGGGGCTCCGATCGGTTACCATGGCAGCCAGGACGCTATTGAAGCCCTGGCTGCCATAGTTTAGCTCCCTGCTGCTGTGTGCACAAAGCACAGAGCAGCAGGGGGACAGTGTGAGGTCCTCCTATTCACCCTGATAGAACTTAGGGTGAATAGGACAAGATCTGAAAGTTCAGATTTTTGGTATCTGCTCTAAAAAATCTATATCGGTCGATCCCTACTTCAAATGTGACATGGCAACTTAAAATGATCCCATTGAGATCTGGCCTCCAAAATCCATATGGCGCTCCTTCCCTTCTGTGCGCCCATACAGCAGTTTACGACCACATATGGGGTGTTTCTGTAAACTGCAGAATCAGGGTAAAAAGTATTGGGGGTCATTTAAACTGGTGTAAAATAGAACTGGCTTAGTTGCTCATAGCAACCAATCAGATTTCCTTTTCCAAATGAGCTGTCCAAAATAAAAGGTGGAATTTGATTGGTGGCTATGGGCAACTAAGCCAGTTCTACTTTACACCAGTTTGGTAAATGACCCCCATTGAGTTTTGTTTGGCTGTTAACACTTGCTGCTTTATAGGATAAAAATTTAAAATCTGTAAAAAAGTGACATTTTGAAAGTTCATCTCCATTTTCCTTTAATTCTTATGGAACACCTAAAGGGTTAACAAAGTTTGTTAAATAATTTTTGAATAATATGAGGGGAGGAGGTTTTAAAATGCGTTCAGTTATGGGTGATTTCTACTATGTAAGCCCCACAAAATGACTTCATAACTGAATTAGTTAAAACAGTGGGTTTGTAAATTTTCTTAAAAAATTTCTAAATTGCTTCTAAAATTTAAAGCCTTCTAACGTCCTAACAATAAAATGACGTTTACAAAATGATGCCAACATAAGCAGACATATGGGGACTGTTAAGTAATAACTATTTTAGGAGGTATCACTATCCATCTTAAAGGGAGTCTGTCACCACATTTGAGCCTATTATACAGATCTAATAGCGTTATACACAGGGCTGTGAAGTCGAGGAGTCGGAGTCAATTTTGGGTACCTGGAGTCGGAGTCGGTAAAAAATGAACCGACTCAGACTCCTACTAAATTTAAATTGGAATAAAAAAAAAAAAAAAAAAAAGCAAGTTTAAATGTCCGAATTCATAAACAGTTATAATTAATGACTTCTCTACTGTAAGAATAAAGGCCAATGCATGCAGTGCCTCACGTAACCGCAAAACAAACGCGTTCAGTGATGTGAAGAAGCATGCTTTTCATATGCTTCACTATATGGCACGCAATGCACAATTAGGAGTGGCAATACATATACTTTACATTGTGTTGTGTTCTGATGTTACAGGGAACACAATGCCCATGGTTTACCTAGCCTCTCACTGATAAGGGATTAAGTAAATATGTGTTTTGCAGGACTAGAGACACTTGTATAAGTGAAGGGAATGGAGGGTCAATAGTTCAAGACTGAAGCTGTAAACCATTGGAAAAACTGCTGTCATTCAGCTAACCCTATAAAACGTGTGAACTCAGAATGTTATCTTAAACTTTAAACATGACTATGGGATTCTTCTAGGGAAATCATGTTTTAAAATAAATGTCCCTTCCTGGATCCTCCCACTGCCCTATCTTCAGCAGAAGATCAGCACACAAAGGAGAAGGCAGCAGCTTCTGCCCAACTACCTCTCTGTGCTAGAAGAGCTTAGAAGAACTTCTTTCTTTCCTTCAAGGATGTATAAAATACATTCGCATATTAAATACATAGGAGTCGGAGTCGGGGAGTCGGAGTCGGAAGTACAAAAAACTGAGGAGTCGGAGTCTGAGCATTTATCTACCGACTCCACAGCCCTGGTTATACAGGTCCTTCTCAAAAAGTTAGCATATTGTGATAAAGTTCATTATTGATAAACATTAGACTTTCATATATTTTAGATTCATTACACACCAACTGAAGTAGTTCAAGCCTTTTATTGTTTTAATATTGATGATTTTGACATACAGCTCATGAAAACCCCAAATTCCTATCTAAAAAAATAAGCATATCATGAAAAGGTTCTCTAAACGAGCTATTAACCTAATCATCTGAATCAACTAATTAACTCTAAACACCTGCAAAAGATTCCTGAGGCTTTTAAAAACTCCCAGCCTGGTTCATTACTCAAAACCGCAATCATGGGTAAGACTGCCGACCTGACTGCTGTCCAGAAGGCCATCATTGACACCCTCAAGCAAGAGGGTAAGACACAGAAAGAAATTTCTGAACGAGTAGGCTGTTCCCAGAGTGCTGTATCAAGGCACCTCAGTGGGAAGTCTGTGGGAAGGAAAAAGTGTGGCAGAAAACACTGCACAACGAGAAGAGGTGACCGGACCCTGAGGAAGATTGTGGAGAAGGACCGATTCCAGACCTTGGGGGACCTGCGGAAGCAGTGGACTGAGTCTGGAGTAGAAACATCCAGAGCCACCGTGTACAGGCATGTGCAGGAAATGGGCTACAGGTGCCGCATTCCCCAGGTCAAGCCACTTTTGAACCAGAAACAGCGGCAGAAGCGCCTGACCTGGGCTACAGAGAAGCAGCACTGGACTGTTGCATGTCATTCGGAAATCAAGGTGCCAGAGTCTGGAGGAAGACTGGGGAGAGGGAAATGCCAAAATGCCTGAAGTCCAGTGAGAAGTACCCACAGTCAGTGATGGTCTGGGGTGCCATGTCAGCTGCTGGTGTTGGTCCACTGTGTTTTATCAAGGGCAGGGTCAATGCAGCTAGCTATCAGGAGATTTTGGAGCACTTCATGCTTCCATCTGCTAAAAAGCTTTATGGAGATGAAGATATCATTTTTCAGCACGACCTGGCACCTGCTCACAGTGCCAAAACCACTGGTAAATGGTTTACTGACCATGGTATTATTGTGCTCAATTGGCCTGCCAACTCTCCTGACCTGAACCCCATAGAGAATCTGTGGGATATTGGGAAGAGAAAGTTGAGCGACGCAAGACCCAACACTCTGGATGAGCTTAAGGCCGCTATCGAAGCATCCTGGGCCTCCATAACACCTCAGCAGTGCCACAGGCTGATTGCCTCCATGCCACGCCGCATTGAAGCAGTCATTTCTGCAAAGGGATTCCCGACCAAGTATTGAGTGCATAACTGAACATAATTATTTGAAGGTTGACTTTTTTTTGTATTAAAAACACTTTTCTTTTATTGGTCGGATGAAATATGCTAATTTTTTTAGATAGGAAATTTGGGTTTTCATGAGCTGTATGCCAAAATCATCAATATTAAAACAATAAAAGGCTTGAACTACTTCAGTTGGTGTGTAATGAATCTAAAATTTATGAAAGTCTAATGTTTAGAAACAAAAGGAACAACCTCCGCATAAGAGGGCTCCCTGAAAAAAATACTACAACAGGACCTGGAAGCCTGGGCACAGGACTACTTCTTCTGCAACCTATTGAGATTGACCGAACACATAGGGCCTTGGGCCCAAAGACTGGTGAGCCATCCCACCCATGCGACATCATATGCAGAATCCGTTTTTATAAAGACAAGGAAGCCATTCTTAAAGCTGCAAGAAACTCTGAGGCAATCCTTTTTGAAAATAAGGAACTCCTCATTCTACCAGATCTTGCAAGACGCACCTTGATGCTACGCAAAGCGCTGAAACCCCTTCTTGCCATTCTTAGGGACAACAACATAATCTATAGATGTGGATTCCCGTTTAAACTGTTCGCTAAGAAAGATGGGAAAACAGCGGTTTTTGAATCCTTAGCAGACTTGCCAAGACTACTGAACACCTATTGATCTTCCACCCTTGGAGCTCCCTGTCTGGTCCAGAGCAAGACCAATCTATTCCATGCCACAACTCGACAGGTGGCAGACATCGCCTCCTAAGCAACGGAGATCTCCCAGATGACCGCAGACACCGGCAGATGGAGAACACAAATGACTGCAATTGTCATCTTCCTGGCTTTTTGTCTTCCTCTATTCTGTTCACTTGTATACAGATGGATATCTAAGGCTGCCATGTTAAGTAGAATCTGCTCTCAAAGTATAGGACGTGTTTTATTTGTCCTGAATCATTTAGAGTTTATCACTGTTGGGTTGCCTTTTGGCCCTTGGCTTCTCCCACCCTCAAGTAGAGAACACAGCACATAGTGCTGACTGTGACTGAAGTCACCATTTTAGAATAGCACTGAGCTGACCTAATCTGCTATCCCCTCTCCCTCTTTTTTTTTTTTTTTTTTTTTTATCTTCTCTTCTCTCCTTCATCAACTCATATCCCTCCTCTTGAAAGCTATGTTCTTGCCCTCTCCACTTGGTTTCGGTCTCTTCCCTCATGTGTCTCCCCTTCCCGCGATGTCACCTTTATGGATAGGTGCCCTGTCTAGTCTGGCACACAATAGCTATGGGAGACTTGATTACTTATTTGACTCTCATAAACTCCTAGATTCAGCTCCCCGATGCTCCATGGACAACTTCCTATGGTCAGACCATGCCCCGATGTATGGCCTATTGTCCAACTGTCCCACACGCCTGCTTTCATACACCTGGAGGTTAAATGATAATCTCTTGAATGATCTCGTGTGTGTGTGTGTGGCTGACATTCGAAAGGCCATCACAAATTTCATCAAAGACCACCAATCAGATACTACTTCCCCGCCCATGAAATGGGAAGCGCTCAAATACATACTCGGAGGATTGTTCCTGTCCCATGGAGCTAGACTTAAAAAAGAACGCTCATATAAATTCTCCACACTTCTCAAAAACTTAGACCACAAGATGATTATGAACGAGACATTCCCTTCTGACCAACTCGAGGCAGACATTTCCTCCCTACGTCACTAAATATGGCAGTTATTAGATCAAAAATCCTTGTGTATTCGAGACAGTCAAGTATGGTTTTTACGAATACGGAGCTAAAAGTGGCAAGTGGTTGGCGAGGGCACTCCACCCCCAGATTCCCTTAACACATGTGTCCTCTATAAACACGACCTCAAGGGGCCTAGTACACACTCCCGCGGAGATGACCTCTGAGTTTCAGCCATACTATGCTAACCTATATGACTTGGAGGCTAAGCGAGAGACCAACAGTAGATCTGTCACGGAAGACGTGAGACATTATTTATGTCACTATGGTCCTGCTAGCATTCCATGTGCCGCCTCATGTAGCATGGAAGAGGATTCCTACCCATCATTAAAGAACTCAAGAATGGTAAGAGTCCTGGCCCTGATGGTCTGACTCTACCCCCCCCCCCCTCCCCCCTCCTCACCTTTTTATAAAACATTTGGGGAAGAACTCACCCTGATAATACTAAATGCATTTAATTAGATAAAAAAAAATTGCCCCTTTCCACGTCAGACTTTACAAGCTCACATCACAGTAATCCCCAAACCGGGCAAAGATGCCTCTTTATGCGCCAGCTACCGACCTATTTCCCTACTTAAAGGGTTTCTGTCATCAGAAAAATCATTATGTAGCTGGCTGACATTAGCGATGTGCTAATGTCAGCAGAACATAACTGTATAACTAATATCTCCCTGCCTGCCGCCGATCGCGCTAAATAATGACTTTTATAATATGCAAATGAGCCTCTAGGTGCTAGTGAGACATTGCTGCAGCACCTAGAGGTTCCGTCCTCTCGCCGTTTGGCACGCCCTTGTAAAGGTGATTGACATCCTCAGTCTCCTCCGTGCCGTATGGAGCCTGCCCTCATTGTACATCACTCTGGTGTCCAGAAACTGGATCTCAGTTCTGGAATGAATGAGGGTGAATTGTAAATTCGGATCATGGCTGTTCAAAAAGCCGTGGAAATTCACCAAGTCGGTCTCAGAACCTGGTTCGGTATGTTCGCGGCATCACTACCCTGCTCCTCCCCCTGTATTATGTACACTTATATATGTCCAGTGCAGATACTGTATTGGATTAAGTTTATTATATTTGATATGCACATAAGGTCTTTGATGTATCTAGCATGTATGATCATGCTTCTTAATTCATGATTTTCATTTAATGCACTGTGATTCTGTATTCATTTATTACACTGTTGTTAAGATTTGTAACACACCCACTGGGTGATATGTGATCACATGACTTGTATGTTGATTGTATATATAATATTATTTTTTTTCTGTATGTTAAACAGCTGCAGGGATATCTTGCGTGTTTATTCATATGCAATTGGAGCACTGCTTTTGTAACACCCCTGTGCGCTGCGACTACCCCTTCCACTTGATTGACAGGTCTAGAAATCAAGATGGTGAGGGCAGAGCTGTGTACTAGCGTTTTTACCGATATTATGGGCCGATATTCAGGATTTTCAAAGTTATTGGTATCAGCATCTATTTTGCAGATAACGAATCGGGAACATGGATTGCGCTGCTGTCAGCGCGATCAGTGTTCCCTCAGCAGCACAGGGGAGAAGTAAGCAGTGTCTACCCCCCCCTGTGCCGCCGCTGCCACCAATGTCTGTGGACATGCAGGATCTCATAAAGGCAGTCAGGGATGTGCTCTGAGTGCAGGAATCTGTGTTGTTCCAGACGCCCTGCCTTGGCTTTTCCTAACCATGCGGACCTCGACGCACTTCTGGCTAAGGAGTGGCGTCACCCTGATAGACGACTTTAACTCTCCAAGGCATCCTACGCCCTTTTCCCCTTTGCAGAAGAGTCAGTCAACCTATGGTCTGAACCACCTCAGGTTGATCCCAAGGTGGCGCGCCTGGCCAAGGCGACCACCCTTCCTTTGGCAGATGCGGCTTCCTTGTTGGATCCCTCTGAAAAGGGGATCGACTCTTTAGCCAAATCTGTTTTTGTTGCAGCAGGGTCTGCTGTCCGTCCAGCATTTGCCGCGTCTTGGGTGGCTAAGGCCTGTGTTGTCTGGACCAAACAACTCATCCGGTCCTTGCCCCAGGACTCTGGGGGCCGCTAGCCCGCCTTTCAAGAAAACTTTTTCAAGAAGTCTGGCGGGCGCACATGGACGACGCTTGAGTTCTGGAAGTCGTTTCCTCCGGTTACAAAATCGAATTTTCCGATCTCCCTTACGGTAGTTTTTTCCAGTCGTCTCCACCCAGGCCATTCAATCACTTAATTCTCTAGGGGTCATCGTCCCAGTTCCGAGCTCGGAACGTTTCCAGGGGTTTTATTCAAACCTTTTCACAGTCCCCAAGAAAGACTGGTCGCTCCGGCCCATCCTGGATCTGAAGGCCCTCAACCTGTTTGTCCGGGTCCGCCACTTTCGCATGGAGTCCCTCCGGTCGGTGATCGCCTCCCTGGAAGAGGGCGAGTTCCTGTCGTCCATCGACATACAGGACGCTTATGTCCATGTCCCCATTGCCCCTTCCCACCAGAGATTCCTTCGCTTTGCGGTGGGTTATCTGCATTTTCAGTTAGTGGCCCTGCCCTTTGGTCTGGCTCCTGCCTGAGAGTCTTCACTAAGGTATTGGCTCCCCTCATCGCTCTTCTGTGTACCAGGGGAGTTGCGGTGATTCCCTACTTGGACGACCTTCTGGTGAAGGCCCCTTCCCTTGCAGACAACCTCTCCGGCCTCCACATTACCCTTTCTGTTCTGTCCCAGTTCTGGTGGCTGGTGAATTTTCCCAAGTCCTCCCTGGTCCCCGGCCAGAGGATGACCTTCCTGGGCATGATCTTCGACACTCGCCTCGGGCGAGTCTTTCTTCCCCAGGTCAAGGTGACGTCTCTCCATTCGGGGGTGGCTCGCCTCTGTGACCCGTCCCCTCTTCCCATCAGGACGTGCATGTTGGTTCTGGGCCTCATGGTGGCCTCCTTTTTGAGGCGATCCTCCTATGCCCAATTGCACACCAGACTTCTCCAGAGGTCCCTCCTCTCCAGGTGGGACAAGTCTGTCTGGCCTCGATCGCCTGATCCGCCTTCCCCCTGAGGTCCGCTGGGACTTGGGTTGGTGGCTCCTACCTCACAGGTCTTTCCTTCTGCTAGGTTGGCAGGTGATCTCCACCGATACCAGCCTGATGGGCTGGGGGGCTGTCTTCGGGTCCCTCACTGCCCAGGGTCAGTGGTCAGTGGAGGAGTCTTCCCTGTCAATCAATGTCCTGATGCTCAGGGCCATTTTCCTTGCTCTCTGCCACTGGGCTCACCTACTAGACGACCTCCCGATCCGGATCCAGTCAGACAATTCCATGTCCGAGGCTTACTTGAATCACCAGGGGGGCACCAGAAGCGGGACTGTCCTCAGGGAAGCCTTGCGAATCCTGCGGTGGGTGGAAGAACATGTTCCCGCTCTCTCCGCAGTGTACATCCCCGGGGTCGACAATTGGGTGGCGGACTTTCTCAGTCGCCATCGTCTCGACCCGGGCGAGTGGTCCCTCCATCCGGAGGTGTTTCTGCACCTGTTTCACCGGTGGGGAAACCCCAGGCGTGGACCTGTTCGCTTCTCGTCTGAACCACAAGAGTGATGGATGCTGTGGTTTTTCCTTTGTCTCAGTTCAGCCTCCTTTTACCTCTTCCCTTTTCCGCTTCTTCCCTGGGTACTCAAACGCCTCAAGGAGGCTTGGGTCCCGGCGATCCTGGTGCCTCTGGAGTGGCCCCGCAGAGCGTGGTACGCAGACCTCGTGTTTCTGCTCACCGACATCCCATGGCAGCTTCCCCTGCACGCCGACCTCCTTTCCCAAGGTCCGCTATTCCACCTGAATTTACCTCAACTGCGTTTATCGGCAGGGCTGTTGAGGCCGCGGTCCTGAGGTTCCGTGGTCTCTCGGAGTCTGTCATTCAGACTATGCTTCACGCCCGCAAACCCAAATCGGCCAGGATTTATCGCCGTACCTGGCGGCGTATTTTTCCTAGTGTGAATCTGGCCAGTTTCACCCTCTCTGTTTTTATGTGCCTAGGATCCGGTCTTTCCTTCAGGCTGGTTTTGACAAGAGTCTTCGACTGGCCTCTCTTAAGGGTCAGATTTCAGCCTGTCCATTCTTTTCCAGGTGAAGACTTTTTTTCTCCAGGGGGTCGCTCACCGTGCTCCCCCCTTTCGTTCCCCTGTGGAACCATGGGACTTGAACCTTGTCCTTGACGCTCTTCAGTCCTCTCTCCTTTCGAGCAACTGAAGGATGTCTCTTTCCTTCGTTTCATTTAAAGGGACACTGACAGGCCCAATAAGCATAATTATATGCATGCACAGGTCTTCTATTGTGTATTAAAAACATATAAGTCTAACTCCTGTCCACCTTATGAACACTGCAAACTGATGTTTTATAACCTGATGTAATCGGTCTTCTTTCTGCCCAAGGGGCGGCGTTTCAGCTTCACTTGGGCCGAGCCAGCCGCGCCCCAACCGCCGTTTTAAAGTGCTGCCCAGCTGATCAATATTCACTTCGCTGGGCGGCTTCTGCTGCCCCAGACGTTCCGAGATCCCATAGCTTTCTACTGGGCATGCGCGGGATCTCGGAAGGTCGGGGACAGCAGAAGCCGCCCAGTGAAGTGAATATTGATTAGCTGGGCGGCACTTCAAAGCGGCAGTTGGGAGCGGCTGGCTGGGCAGAAGTGAAGCTGAAACGCCGCCACTTGGGCAGAAAGAAGACAGATTACATCAGGTTATAAAACATCAGTTTGCAGTGTTCATAAGGTGGACAGGAGTTAGACTTATATGTTTTTAATACACAATAGAAGACCTGAGCATAGATAGATAGATGGTAGAAAAAGTCCAGCGGGAGCACCAACCAGGCAGCGGGTGTCCACAGGGGCCGCGGCAACACCCCAATAATGTAATGAAAAATATTGTAAAATATATAAGTTGCCACAATATGGGTGAATAAAAGTTCACTATTTTTCACTTTTAATTGGAGTGCTGTCCATTTTCTTCGAGATAGATATAGATATATATGAAAAACGCTTGAGAAAGGCTCAGTTGGAGCCGAAACGTCGCTTTGCCATTGATGGGTGAATAAACACAGATTTTTTCAAAGAATTGCTTGGAGTGCAGTCCAATTTTTGCATCTTCTATCTATATATATATATATATATATATATATATATATATATATATATATATATATATATATATATAATTATGCTTATTGGGCCTGTCTGTCAGTGTCCCTTTTAAGGTCGCCTTCCTTGTGGCGATTAGCTCTTCCTACCTTTTCGAAGTTCTATCAGATCCATTCCTTGGCCTCTGCTGATGCCAGCTTGGGTCGCAAGATTCTGCAAGCAGCTGTGTGTTAGGTGACTTGTATGGCTGTTTCTTCCCTCCCTCGTGCACTGCTTTTGGACGTCCCATGGGGCTGTGTCCCCCAATGCCATTCACGAGAAAAATTTATTTTTGTACTCGCCATAAAATCCGTTTCTCGTAGGATGCATTGGGGGACACAGATCCCGCACTCTTTGGTTATTTATAGACTTCCCGGGTTTTTGTTCTCGTCCTATCTCTGGTTTAGGACATGTTGACTTCTTATTTTTGTTCGGTTTGTTGCTCCTACTGCTTTTTTGACCAACTGGTTAGCTCCAGCATGTGCAGTGGGTATAGCCCAGATGGGTGGAGCCAACACTTTTCTTTCTAGTGTCAGCCTCCTAGTGGCAGCTGGGCATATACCCATGGTGCGGTATCCCCCAATGCATCCTACGAGAAAAGGATTTTACGGTGAGTACAAAAATACATTTTTTTATATATATGCAAATGAGACTCTAGGTGCAACGGGGGCTTTGCTGTTACACCTAGAGGCTCTGCTTTCTCTGCAACTGCCGCTTTCCTTCACTTTGACAGGACCAAGCAGTGGAAATGTGGTCACACCTGGCCCCAGGGCCAGCCTTTGGGGTGTGCGGGCTGTGCGGCCGCACAGGGCGCCATAGCAACAGGGGCACTGGGCGGCCGACAGCTCGCAGTGTAATGGCGGCGGCGGCTGGGCACAGGGAGATGAGCGTTTCCATTGTGGAAGCGCTCATCTCCAGTCATCTGTATCGCCGTCCTCAGGACAGCGATACAGATGCCTGCCTGTGCTGCGGTAGGGGAGGGAGAGGCGTGTCCCTTTCCCTTCGTCTGATAGGCTGCAGGCACTAGGCCGGCAGCCTATCAGAGGGCGGCGCAATGACGTCATTGCGCCGCCTGAGCCATACAGCGTGGGACACAGGCCAGAAGAGGCCTGCATCACATCACTGACATGGAGGTAAGTATGTGTTTTTTTTATTATTATTTTTATTATGTACAATACTTTTACTGGCGGGGGCTGTTATTACTGGCACAGAGGGGCTGTTATTACTGACACAGAGGGGCTCTTATTACTGGGGGCTGTTATTACTGGCACAGAGGGGCTCTTATTACTGGGGGCTGTTATTACTGGCACAGAGGGGCTCTTATTACTGGGGGCTTTTATTACTGGCACAGAGGGGCTGTTATTATTGGGGCTGTTATTACTGGCACAGGGGGGCTGTTATTACTGGGGGCTGCTATTACTGGCATAGGGGGCTATTATTACTGGCACAGGATTGGGGGCACTATAGGTGCATCTACTGAGGCCACAAAGAAGGGGTATTTTATATGGGCTCTCTGTACAGTACAATTTTATACTGGGACACATGGTGGGTACTATGGGGAAGGGGGGAGAGGAGTACTATGGGGTCATCTACGGGGGGCACTAAGAAGGGGTATTTTATACTTGCAAATTATAGGGGACACTGAGGGCATCTACTGGAGCATTTTATACTGGTACATTATGGGGGGCACTAGGAAGAAAGACGGTGTGGAGCACTAGGGGCACTATATAGGGGTATTTTATACTGGCACATTATGGGGGCACTATGAGGACATTAGCTCAAATTGGGGGCATTACAAGGGGGTATTTTTTGCACTGTCACATTATAAGGAGAATTATTACTACTGGGGGGGGGGGGGCATTATGGTGGGCTTTTACTCCCCCATGGTATAACCCCCTAGTAGCAGCACCAGCCTCTCCCTGCTCTGCTATCCCTCTGCCCCTTCTTCAAATACTTATTATGAAATCTTTCTCATTAGGATAAAACCTCATCAGCTCCACCGAGCCCCCGGCCAACGTGTGGAAGTGGCGTCCGAGATCCCCAAGGGCCAAGCCAAGTAACTGTAAGTTTTCATGTGAAATATGTTTGTTATACACATATAGCATACACTGTGCCACACAATATATATATTTTTTTTTTTTTAGGGGGGGGGGGGGGCGCCACAAGGTTAGCTCGCACAGGGCGCCTGAACACCTAAGGCCGGCCCTGCCTGGCCCTGTCAAAGTGCAGAGGGCACGGCAGGTGTGGAGAGAACAAAGTCTTTAGGTGTAACAGCAACTTCCCTGTTGCTCTTAGAGGCTAATTTGCATATGTTAAAACATCACCAGTGCGCTCACAGAGAATACACTGGGATCGTTGGTGACCTAATCATTCTGAGAGCGAAGGTGTTTCTGCAGAAAGTGGATGAGGTAAGTTTTTATTTATTTTTTAATCTCCACAGTGTGGCTCGGGGTTAACTTTCACTGCCAGAAGCTGTAACCTCGAACCACACTCTGACCGCAAAACACTAACGCCGCAGATGGCTGGCACTTGCATAAAGAAGTCCTATTCTTGTCTGGACAATAGGATATGCTCTAAGTTCGGGGCCGCGCTCCGGAAATGCAGATGCGGACAGCACACTGTGTGCTGTCCGCATCCATTCCTGCCCCATTGAAAATGAATGGGTCCGCACCCGTTCCGCACCATTCATACGGACATCTAAACTTACACTGCAGTGTCCCAGAAAGTCCATTACCTGTTCCCTGCGAGTCGGGCGGCGCATGAGGCAGAACTGGGAGGGAAATTCAAAGCAATAAAGTGACATACACACACAAGCAGTGATACAGTGTAATCTGTGAGGATTACACTGTATCAAACCAATCACCTTAGATTTGTCCCTAGGGATCATTCTCCAGTGCCCTGTCTGCCCTTTTACTGTCATTTCTGCCTGGAAATTTTTTGGCCATGGCATCAAAAAAGCGTCAATTGAGTGCAAAAGCAGTTTTAGACCAGATAAATGACAGTGACTTAGAAGTACTCGCTGAATTGAGCGATAGCGATTCATGGGAAAATTCCTCATCTGACACTGATCAGACAAGTGACTGATGAATCTACACCTGAGCTCAGCGGTGTGCGAACTTGGTGCTCTATTGACTGTGGTACGGGTCAGGCAGCGCCCCCAAGATTCCCGTTTACTGAAACACCTGGTATCAAAGTAGACGTTGAGCACAACAACCCTTTGGCACACCTACAATTATTTCTGACCGATGAGGTAATAGAAAAAATTGTTACGGAGACAAACCGGTACAAAGAGCAACAATCCGCTACTCTATGTCGCTAGTTTTCAAGAAGCAGAAAGTGGGAACCAGTGACCAAAGATGACATTTGGAAATTTCTGGGCCTAATAATACTCAGGGAGTGATGGGAAAACCCCTGCAGAAATGGTATTGGACTACTAATAAATTACTTGCAACCATTTTTTTTGGGCACGGTCATGTCAGAGTACAGATTTTCCCTGATTATGACATTTTTTCACTTCACAAACAATAAGGAATTTGATGTAACTACTCATCCTGCTCCAAAACTAAAGACAATTTGGGAAATATATCAAATTATTGTAAAGAGTTTCCAACAGACCTATGTGCCAGAAAGAGACAAAAGCATAGAAGAAAGTCTAATGGCCTACAAGGGCCGGCTCAGCTGGATACAGTACATTGCATCAAAGAGGGCACGATTTGGCATAAAATCCTATATGCTATGCGAATAGTCAACTGATTACATTTAGAATTCAGTTATATACACTGAAAAAGGCACAAAATTCTATCCAAAGTACAGTGACTATGGAATGTCAACATCTTCCGTCCTCGCACTCATTGAACCATTGCTAAATTAGGGCTATTGTGTAACAACTGACAACTTTTATACATCTCCTGAATTTTATGAGTTTCTTCTAAAAAACAAAACCGATGCCTATGGAACCGTTAGGGCTAACCGCCGTGACATGCCATCAATGTTTAGCAAGAAGATGAGAAATGGTTGCCTGGCAGAAAGGCAAGATGATGGCACTGCGTTGGCATGACAAAAAAGATGTGTGCCTAATGAGTACTGTTCATAATACCTCGACTGTTATGGTACACACGAAAGGTGGGAAAGAAGTCATGAAGTCACATGTAGTGATGGACTACAATAAAACCATGAGAGGTGTTGACAGAGCCGACCAAACAATTACATTCTACCCAGCAATGCTGAAACGGCAAAATAAGTACTACAAGAAGATCTTCGGGCATCTTCATGAGCAATGCTTGTGGAATGCCTACATTCTGCACAGAGAAAAGAGTGACAAGCCTCTGGTTCATTCTGACTTAATTTGGAAAGTTGCTGAACGGATCTTTGTGAACCACCAAACACCATCAATGGCTGTGAATAGACCTGGACGTCGTGCTGTTGATGTTGTCAACCCAGAACGCCTGACTGGTTGTCACTTCATGGACTACATCCCACCAACCAAAAACAAAAAAAAAATTCAGCACTTACAAGGATGTGTGTGGTTTGTTGCTCAAAGCGAGATGATAATGGAAAGAGAAATCCGAAAGGAAACCAGGCTCCATTGTCCTGATTGACTTTGTGCAGTCCCATGTTTGAAAAAAAATGTTCACACCCTGGAGGTTTATTGAACCAATATGCAGTGTCTATTGTTACAGGGACTAGTGATGTTGCACCCTTGTTTGACAAATTGTAGTGTTTTTGATTTAATTACATTATTGAATAAAATTATATTTTCATGCTAAACAATGTACCGCTTTGGGTACAAAATTACTGACCTAATCAGACCGCAGGGAGGTTAATGGCTCATTTTATTTTATATGTATATATATTTTTTCCCTTGCTAGTGTACAATGGGGTCCACCTGGCTGTAAAAATGGACAAAAATAGGATGTCCTATTTTTTGACTACTGCTTAACCACCTCACATCCGCCCATAGGATGTTTAACTCTGAATGGAAGTTCTGGAACGTCTTTTCAGAGATCGCCGCTGCACGGTATGTGCTTCCTGTCCCGGCCCGGCGGTCATGTGAGAGAGTGGGAGCTGTCGGGTCTTTCACAGATCTCGATCAGCCCTGCACTGGTGCTGTAGAGCCTCTCTGGGGGGTGTATTTCCCCTGTAACTGCAGCTACTATGTCAGCCCCAGTTGCATGAGAAATCAATAGTGGGAAAAAAATAAATGAAGTCAAATGTCCCCCAGAGGTCTTGTATGACCTTATGGGGGACAAAGTGTTAATTTTTTTTATTTATTAAAAAAATATAAATAAATAAATAGACATATTTGGTATTGCCGCGTCCGTGACAGCCAGCTCTATAAATATATCATATGATCCACTCCATCCGATTAACACCATAAAAAATTAAAACTGTAAAAAAAAGCAAGTTTACATCACAAAAGTGCAACACAAAGTGATCAAAAAGGCGTATGTCCCACAAAATGGTACGAATAAAACTTTCACCTCATTCCACTAAAAATGAGTTCCTACATAAGCAAATCGAAAAAAAAAAAAAAACTATAGCTCTCAGAACATGGAGACATTAAAACATAATTTTTTTTGTTTCAAAAATGCTATTGTGTTAAAGTAAATAAAAATAAAAAAGTATACATATTAGGTATCGCCGCGTCCATAACAACCAGCTCTATAAAAATATCACATTACCCAACCCCTCAGGTGAATGCCATAAAAATTAGATTCAGTGCCACAAAAAAGCCATTTTTTTTTGTTACCTTACATCACAAAGTGTAAAAGCAAGCGATCAAAAGTCATATGCACCCCAAAATAGTGCCAATCAAACAGTCATCTCATTCTGAAAAAAATGAGACCCTACCTAAGGCTACTTTCACACTAGCGTTCGATCGGATCCGTTCTGAACGGATCCGATCATATTAATGCAGACGGTGGCTCCGTTCAGAACGGATCCATCTGCATTGTATTGGCAAAAAAAAGCTAAGTGTGAAATTAGCCTGAGCGGATCCGTCCAGACTTTTACATTGAAAGTCAATGGGGGACGGATCCGTTTGAAGATTGAGCCATATTGTGGCATCTTCAAACGGATCCGTCCCCATTGACTTACATTGTAAGTCTGGACGGATCCGCACGGCCAGGCGGACACCCGAACGCTGCAAGAAGCGTTCAGGTGTCCGCCTGCTGAGCGGAGGCTGAACGCCGCCAGACTGATGCAGTCTGAGCGGATCCGCATCCATTCAGACTGCATCAGGGCTGGACGGAAGCATTCGGGTCCGCTCGTGAGCCCCTTCAAACGGAGCTCACGAGCGGACAGCCGAACGCTAGTGTAAAACTAGCCTAAGACAGTCGCCCAAAAAATAAAAAACTATGAATCTCAGAATATGGAGAGACTAAAGCATGATATTAATTTTTTTGTTTCAAAAATTTGTAAAACTTAAATAAAAAAGTGTACATATTTGGTATCGCCACGTCCGTAACAACCTGCACTATAAAAATACCACATGACCTAACCCCTCAGGTTAACACCGTTAAAAAAATAAAATAAAATTTAAACTTTGCTTTAAAAAAAACACGTTTTTTGTCACCTTCACTAAAAGTGCAACACCAAGCAATCAAAAAGGCGTATTCCCCCCAAAATAGTACCAATCTAACAGTCACCTCATCCTGCAAAAAATGAGACCCTACCTAGGACAATCGCCCAAAAAAGAAAAAAAAAATATGGCTCTCAGGATATGGAGACACTAAAATATATTTTTTTTGGTTTAAAAAATGCGGTTATTGTATAAAACTTAAGTAAATAAAGTATACATATTGGGTATCGCTGCGTCTGTAAGAACCTTCTCTATAAAAATATCACATGTCCTAACCCCTCAGGTGAACGCCGTAAAAAATAAAATAAAAACTGTCAAAATAGCCTTTTTTTTTTGTCATCATACATCACAAAAAGTGTAATAGCAAGCGATCAAAAAGTAATATGGACCCCAAAATAGTACCAATCAAACCATAATCTCATCCCACAAAAATAATACCCGACCTTAGACAATCGAGCAGAAAATTAAAAAACGACGTCTCTCAAACTATTTAGACACTAATATGATTTTGTTTTTTGTTTCAAATATATTAGTGTGTAAAACAAAAAAAAAAAAATATAGATATTGGGTATCGCCGCGTCCGTAAGAACCTGCTGTATAAATGTACAAAAAATATCACATAATCTAACCTGTCAGAAGAACACTGTAAATGATAAAAATAAAACTGCCAAAACACACAAAGTGTAATATAGAGCAACCAAAAATCATATGTACCCTAAAATAGTACCAACAAAACTGCCACCTTATCCCGTAGTTTCCAAAATGGGGTCACTTTTTTTTTATTTATTTTTTTGGAGTTTCTACTCTAGGGGTGCATCAGGGGGGCTTCAAATGTGACATGGTGTCAAAAAATCAGTCCAGCAAAATCTGCCTTCCAAAAACCATATAGCGTTCCTTTCCTTCTGCGCCCTGCCGTGTTGCCATACAGCAGTTTACAACCACATATGGGGTGTTTCTGTAAACTAAAGAATCGGGGCAATAAATATTGAGTTTTGTTTGGCTGTTAACCATTGCTTTGTTAGCGTAAAAAAATGATTAAAATGGAAAATCTGCCAAAAAAGTGAAATTTCATCTCCATTTTCCATTAATTCTTGTGGAACACCTAAAGGGTTAACAACGTTTGTAAAATCAGTTTTGAATACCTTGAGGGGTGTAGTTTCTAAAATGGGGTTTTGGGTGGTTTCTATTATGGAAGCCTCACAAAGTGACTTCAGACCTGAACTCGTCCTTAAAAAGTGGGTTTTGGAAAAATTTCAAGATTTGCTTCTAAACTTCTAAGCCTTCTAACATCCCCAAAAAATAAAATTACATTCCCCATATGCCTACTTCATGTTTGGATCATTTTGTGAATGTAATATTAATACCTAAAAAAAAAAGTTATTGCTATCTATTATAACAATAGAGAAATAGAAATGTGATATTTTTTTAAAATTTTTTGGTAAATTAGTTGTTTTATAATTAAAAATGTCATTTTTTGACTCCATTTTACCACTGTCATGAAGTAAATATGTGACGAGAAAACCATCTCAGAATAGCCTGGGTAATTAAACGTGTTTTAAAGTTATTACCACAAAGTGACACATGTCAGATTTGCAAAAAATGGAAGGAAGGGGGAAATGGCCCGGATGTGAAGTGGTTAAAAAAAGAAAAAAAAGCCATGTGAATAGCCTCATAGACATCTATTAGTTGTTTATTCCATTCATGTGAATGTAGCCTAAAACAACTCCTTTAAAAAAAAATAAAAAATCTTTCTCGCCCATATTCATTGGGGGACACAGAGACCTTGGGTATAGCTATGTCCTCTAGGAGGCGTTGACACTAGATAAAGCTGTTAGCTCCTCCCCTGGTAGCTATACCCCCTCCAGCCTGGAGAGAGAGCTTCAGTTTTCTCTAGTGTCAATAGGAGGCAAGACCTCCCTGCTCTGCAGGGATCTCCTGAAGATTTTATTTTTTTCCTTCCTTTTCAGATGGGACAACAGTGGTCGCCTCGCCTCCCTGTTCTCCCGGGGTCGAGTTGCGCCAGTGCCGATTCCGCACTGCTGCCTCCCCCACAGAAGAAAAAGTGGACCAGGGCAGCCTCGCTCCCCTGCATCCCGCCAGCCAAGGGGTCACCTAGGTCCGCCAAAGAGAAGACCCTCCCGCCATACCAGACGCCTGCCACTCCGGTGCCAGCTGCTGAGGAGGTGACCCTGCTGGAAAAGGTGACCTTGAGGGTCCACTTCGGGAGGGTGAAGAGAAGAGGATGAGAGAGGTGAGTACATGGGGCTAGGTGAGTATGAAGACCTCTTCCCCCTCCCTCCATCTTTGACAGCCTGGGTCGCCCTATGGTTAACGGCCAGGGGGCTTTAGTCAACTATGACAAGACCCCTAAGAGAGAAGGGGTTAATCCGCGGGCGCCATGCGACACGCGGTCCCCCCTTCACTTGCCCTCTAGGCCGACTGTTTCCGGCTCTTAGAGGGTTACTGTATCTTCCCCCCGGGCACCTCCGGCGAAAGACTGGGCGCAGTCCGTCTCTGGCTGCAGTATCCTTTAATTATTCTTTCGGGAGCAGGCGTCACGCACGCAGCTCCGAAAGGGTTAACGCCCCTGGCTTTTCGCGCACCCTCCGGGGTCGTTTGCGGAGAACCTCTGGAAGACATCTGACCCCTTGCGGTAGTCTCGCGCCGAGGGGCACTTACTTAACAAGGTCCTCCGGCTGTCACGATTCCGGCCGCGGGGTGAACATCCCGGTCCTCCGGGCGCCGCTGCAAATTTAGGCCCCGGCTTCTCTTGGGGCCTATAGGCTTCCTTCCCCTGTTGTCATCCCGGCCGCGGTGCGGCTTCTCAGGCGGGATGTGTGTCGCGCTCCGCTCCGGTCCCTCCCTCCACCCTCCGGCTGACTTCAGTACAGAGGGGCAGGGTCCGGGGTGGCTGTGCATCGGTACTTTAGGCCCTGGTTTCGCGACCTGCTAGGCCGCGACTCAGAGGGGGAGGGTGGCGGGCTGGCGCGAATTATTCCCGCCTAGCTGCCGCTGCCCCGCCCCCATCAGCACCGCCCCTGGACCTAATGTCGTTATTGGTTAACCCTTTCCGGCCAGCCACTTCTGTTGGGCCAGTTCCGGATTATCAGGGGTTGGATGGCCTGGGAACAATAAAATTGCTTATTGCACTGTTAACCCCTTCCTGCCAATTATCCACTTGAGGCTAGGCAGACCAGTTTAAAAAAAAAAAAAAAAAAAGTTAAATGAGGCTGGAAATAAATGTCTACTTCCATTCAGGCCCTACTCCCCTCAGTCATGTCCACTCTGACTGTGCGGCACAAAAATGGGCCCGTGTCCTGCCCCGGACATGTGACGACCTCTCTTACCGTAGTTTCCCACTCCGCCCTCTGGGCCGTTTGGTTGATAATCCTCCACCTGCGTAGTCCAGTGGAGGACCTCTGACAGTTTCCAACCCACCCTCAGGGGAAGCTTGGTTGCTTCTGTCCACCGGTGCAATGCAGTTCAGGACCGCTGCAGTTACCAATCCACCCTCCGGGGTCATTGGTCATGATTCTCCACCTGCTCAATACAGCGGAGAGCCTCTGGAACTCCCATTCCACCCTCCGTGATTCTCCACCTGCTCAATACAGCGGAGAGCCTCTGGAACTCCCATTCCACCCTCCGGGGTCGTTTGGTTGATAATTCTCCACCTGTTCAATACAGTGGAGAGCCTCCGCAATTCCCAATTCACCCTCTGGGGTCGTTTGGTTGATAATTCTCCACCGGCTCAATACAGCGGAGAACCTCTGGAATTCCCATTCCACCCTCCGGGGTCGTTTGGTTGGTAGTTATCCACCTGTTCGATATAGCGGAGAGCCTCCACAATTCCTAATCCACCCTCCGGGGTTGTTTGGTTATAATTCTCCGCCTGCTCAATACAGCGGAGAACCTCTGGAATTCCCATTCCACCCTCTGGGGTCGTTTGGTTGATAACTCTCCACCTTCGCAACTCACAGGAGGACAGCTGAAGTATTCCCGTAATTCTCCACCTGCGCAATTCAGTTAAGGATCTCTGCGGGATCCCAATCCGTCCTCCGGTGCCGTTTGGTCGATATTCTCTACCTGAGCCATACTGTGGAGAACCTCTGGAATTCCCAATCCACCCCATGGGGTCGTTTGGTTGATAATTCCCCACCTGCGCGATTCCAGTGGGGGGAAAAGACTGGAAATTCCCAATCCACCCTCTAGGGTTGTTTGGTTGATAATTTTCCGCGGGTTCCTTTTTTGTATACGGGACCTCTGTTCCCAATCCACCCCCAGGTAGTTTGGTTGATGAGCCCCAACTGCGCAGTCCGCGACTGCTGGGGGCGATTTTCTAATGCATATACCTGCGCGCAAGCGGACCACAGCAGGTCGTCTTTTCCTCGATATCTCCACACCCCCTCTCTTCCTCCCAGGGTCACGCTCGGGTGCACCCTCTCTCACGGGAGTGGGTCCGCCCGAAGGGGGGGGTGAGGAGTATCATTGATTCGGGCCTTGACGTGAATCCGAATCAATCTCCTTAGGTTGAGTCTACGGTGGCCAGCGGCACTTGTCGTGGGCATTACCCCCTTCCTTAGGCGGTATCGTTGCACCACTACGATACGGTGTTCACCTTTATACTTGTCCCCTGCCATGGGTGGACTAGGTACAATAACACTATTTTCAGGGCATTCCACCTTCTGTAGGTGGTGGAATTGTACCTCCACTGGGTTCTGTGCCTGCCGTGTTCATTTGCTCCTTCCATTGGTGGAGCGATTCCATTCTCACTGGTCACTAGGGGTACTGTATCCATTACCTCCTGTCTCGGGTGCTAATTGCTCTCCCATAGGGTACAGGATTGCCATATGCACTAGTTTTCACCGTGGATATTAACCCCCCTTCTGGTGGAGTGTCTGCCTGTGGCACCAGTTTGGATACGGTCCGACTGTCGCACTATCCTTCCTTAGGCGGAGTGTTGCGCGTCATTGTTCTTACTACTTGCCTTACCCTCTTTCGTTAGTGATCACTAGCGGGGGAGTATCTGTACATCTTCGGATTCTGCAATTCAACGGCGCCACGGCTCTAGGTGCCTGCGCTTATTTCATTGGGGGCGTGGCGACAGTTGGTACTTGACGGTGCTCGGTACACTTACTCTAGTACTATATGGGTTCCGCCAGTGCATACGTGGCTATTCCTCCTTGTGTTCCTTGGAGCTGGTTTTGGGCAGGATTATATCTCCTGCCCAAACCCACTTGTGTCCTAGGGGCTCCCATCTCTATGGGTTTCCATTGTCCCAATCGGGAACGGTGTTGTCCGCATCAGTAGTGGTGCGTACACCATTGCACATATCTGGTTTGTGTGCCGACGGGCCAAGTGTTACACTGACTCCTTACTCTCTTCCACCATTCCTGTTGTGGGAAGTGTTTGGGTTGGCACTCTGGTTTAGCTTGCAGCCTATTCAGCCTGTGCGGGTACTAGCGTTCGCAGTCGCTACAGTGGGGCATTCCATCAGGTAGGGGTTCTACCCTGACGCTTGCTGGGCAGTTGTTCCTGTTCAGCGCCCTTCCCGGGTGGAGCGTTTAAAGTTAGCTCTCCTTCCCTGGGGCGGTATGGTACCGTGGCTTCTACCGGATTCCTCTACGGTATGGGGGTCCTGTAGTAGCCATTGCGTAATCTGGCTCCTCCTGTACGGCTCCTTCGTCAGTTGACGGATTCTTCTGTCTCCGTATTCGGTGGCGTGCGCTGCATAGGCTCCTCCTTGGCGGGGTATGGCATCCCTGCTTCATCCGGTGGCTACTTCTGTATACTGCTAGTCTCGGATGGGGAACGGACTTCGTCCTTCCCCCTTTTCTTTCCGTTCTTCCTTCTCTGGCTTGGGGTTCACGGCCATTCCGCAAACCTTGGTGGTTCCTCTGTTGCTACTCCCCCTCATCTATGTGATGCAGGGTTTTTGGTTCTGTGGTTTTTTCTTTTTCTTTCGGTCTCGTTCCGGAACGACTGTTGGCCTGTGGCGTTCCTGTATTCCTCCTTCTACAGGTGACTCCTACCGTTGGTCCTGGGCGCGCTACCGGTGTGTACCTCTACCTCTCGATACTTGACTGGTGTCGGCATGTCTGTCCGATGTAGTCATGCCTTTTCGCTACGCATTCCGTGGCTAGACTATGAGACTCCCCACGCCAGGATGTGCGGGGGTGCTGTCGCGTCTGTTGATGGAGTTTTGTTCCTGGGACGGGACACCCCTTCTCTTCTTCCTCCTTAAGGCAGAAGTTTTTCTCTAATCTTGGTTTGGTTGTTTGCTTCCGTCAAGCGGTTTTGCTACACCGTCGTTACACGGTCGCTAACGGAGTTCTTCCGTCTATGATTCTCATATCGTCACTACCTTTGACTATCCAATGTGTTGATTCCTGGCTTGCGGTTGGGCATGCCTCATTCAGGCAGCTTCTCAGTCTCCCGTCACACCCGGTCGGCTCGGGGGGACATTGGTGGACCACTTCCGTAGCTGGGTAGGTTCGGCACTGTGTGGCCTTCCAGCGTCCTCTGACCCACCCAGGGTCCTCAATTCCTTCCTACTGGGAATAGCCGTACGGTTCCTCCATGCCGTCCTCCTTTTACCGCCTTGGGATCAGACCTTGGTCTTTTTAGCACTCCGGAATTCTCCCCTTGAACCTGTCCTGGTTTTGCCAGGGGTAGGAGCTTTCCTGGGGTCGTTCTTCCTTTCTCCCGACGGTGATCTCTGATTTTCATCTCGATGTAGAATCTGGCCTTCAATCACTGCGTACCTCCCCTTCACACCCTCAGGAACAGGTGTTGGGTCGTTTGGCCGTTGTCAGGGCTCTGACTGTTTATTTGTCAGCCTCCAGTTCCTTCCGGCGTACGTGCTCGCCTTGGTTTTGTCTTTCCGGAGGGTCCTCGCATAACATTGGCGGCCTCCAGGGTGTCAATTGCACGTCTGCATTGGTTTGAACTTCTGTCCCCGGGACAGGGTTCCACCCTTCAGTGTTGCGGCTCCTTTCACCAGAGGGGTTAGCGCTCTTGGGCTCGGATGGTTCAGGGTTCAGCCGCAGTTGTGCGGGGCGGCTACTGCCCTCCTCCGCTCATTCACAAATCTTTGCCTAGTGCATGCTTATGCATCGGCGGGCACCGCCTCTGGAGGCTTGGTCTTGCAGGCAGCAGTTTTCTGTTGCCTGCAGGGGCGATGGCTCCGTGGGTCTGTGTTTCTTTCCCCCCCCTTGTGGACTGCTCTTGGACGTCCCAAGGTCTCTGTGTCCCCCAATGAATATGGGCGAGAAAAGGAGATTTTTGTATAACTTACCAGTAAAATCTCTTTCTCGCTCTTCATTGGGGGACACAGCACCCACCCAGTATTGTTGTTTGGTCACAGTTGTGGCAGTTGATGGTTTGAGCCTGTTGGGTCCTTGCCATGGTTGGTGTTCTGTGTTTTTTCTTTGTTGGCTTGCTTCTCCTACTGCTTCTCACAAACTGAAGCTCTCTCTCCAGGCTGGAGGGGGTATAGCTACCAGGGGAGGAGCTAACAGCTTTATCTAGTGTCAACGCCTCCTAGAGGACATAGCTATACCCAAGGTCTCTGTGTCCCCCAATGAAGAGCGAGAAAGAGATTTTACTGGTAAGTTATACAAAATCTCCTTTTTACACCGCTTTACTGAAGACCAGGTTTTGGGGGCATTTTTTTTTTTTATCAGATCTCATTCATTCAGGATTGAAGGAATATATTGTACTAGTTTCTACATGTAAAAGACAACACTTAGGGCTCATGCACACCAACGTATTTTCTTTCAGTGTCCATTGCGTTTTTTTGGGGACCGTTTACTGAACCATTCATTTCAATGGGTCAGAAAAAAAAATTAAGTTACTACTTTTGCATTCCGTTTCCGTATTTCTGTTCCGCAAAAAAATAGAACGTGTCCTATTGTCTGCATTACGGACAAGGATAGTACTGTTCTATTAGGGGCCTGCTGTTCCGTTCGGGAAAATATGGAATGCACACGGACGTCGCCTGTATTTTTTGCAGATCCGTTTATTGCGGACCGCAAAGTACATACGGTCGTCTGCATGAGCCCTAACTCTCAGAACAGTTCTGAAGCTTTAGCAGAGCTGGTCTTCTGTTGATTTAGCTGGTTTTACCACAGCTGACCTTGTCCAGTATTGTGCACTGGCATTGAACTTGGCAGCATGCCAGTCTTATATGCTTTACATTCACTGAAATGTTACTGCTCTACCCATACCACGCAAGTAAACATATGCATTTCACTTTAGTTTTTTTTTTCCCCTTTTTCCTTTGATGTGGAAAAAAATGTTTTATTTTATTTTTTGTTTTTTTTCAGTCTGAATTTAACACTAAAGATACTTTTTATCTGTTCAATCACGTCGATATAATAATCACATACCACAGTGGTAAAGATGAAAACTGGGATGGCGCTCGACTGGTTTCAGCAAGCCTTGAACCAAAAAGGTATTTGTCCTGGCTCTGCATTTTTGTGGTTGTTTTTCAGTTTATTAATATTATTATTCGTTACGGTGTGTGTCCTTTTGGGGGGGAGAGAGAATCTCCCATCCATCGCAGGGCAATCGCCTTCCTAGCTAGGAATAAGGTTTCCTCCAGGAAAATTCTGTGATAATGGGACCACGACTCCTCGTCCACGATACCCAAGATGCTCATTTTGGGACACAGCTGCAGTGCCGAAGGGACCATAGTAGTAAGAACCTCCAGTATCGTCGCCCAGTACTGGCGAATGATTGGGCAATCACAAATCATATGCCAGAAATTAGCACCTTCCACACCGCATCTGTGACACCTGGAATGATCAATCCTACCCATCTTTTGAAGTCTAGTGGGAGTGAGATAGCTGCAGTGTAGAATAAAGAGATGAATTATCTTATTGTTAATAGAGGGGGATACTCTGATTTGGGCTATTAACGCCTCCTCCCACTCCGCAGAAGATAGAGGGTATAAGCGACTTCCACCTATCCTCGACAGCCAACGGGGTCACCAGCATACGACAGTCAAGCAGATGTGTGTATAGAGCTGACACTATCCCTCTAGGGCCCTGGGATCCCAATGATAGGATACTTGGATATGCACCTGCTCCCACCCTGAAATTAGGCCCTCAGCGCATGTCGCAGCTGCAGGTACCTGTAGAAGAGGGTACGCGGCACCAAGAATCTTTCCTGAATCTGCAAGAATGAAATCGGCTGCCCTCCCTCATACAGATTCCCCAACACCTGAACCCCATACCTCCTCCATTCAGACACCCCCTCTAACCGCGCCAGATGAGGGAACATACAGTTGTCCCATATGGGGACTTCACTGGGTAGATCCTTGTAGGCATTCAGTTTGGACGCCTGCCAAATCTGATGGGCTAGCTTATGAACTGGAAGTGTGCCCTTTTGTAAGTGACAAGAACCTTCTAGGACAGGCCACAACGTAGATACCTGCAGATAGTCATGCAAATAGGATTCTGCATTAGGTCGTGGGGCCTCAGTGACCCAGGAAGGGCAGCACCCCCTTGCAGCCTTGACCTCTGAAGAACTGAGATTGAGAGCTTTCTTCTGGATTTGCCCCAGACAAAGACTGTAATCAGAGCGTGGATTCGCTTGAAGAAGCCTCGGGGGATAGGGGTACATGCGTGGGACAACAGGTACAGACCCTTGGGCAGCAGCACCATCTTCACCAAATTCAGTCTCCCCATAACTGACAACGGAAGGGACTCCCATGCTCTTACTTTATCTTGGAACATAGATTCCAGGGGTTCAATATTCAAAGCATAAGAGAGCTGTGGTACCTTGGTAATGATTACCCCTAAATACTTAAACCTATCAACCACAAGCAAGTTGTGATGACACTCCGGCCAATCGTGTTCCCATAAGGGCATAATGGCAGACTTGCCCCAATTTATGTGTAACCCAGAGTATTGCCCAGAGGACTCTATGACTGCAATCGCTCTCGGGAGAGACGCCTCCGGGTCAGACACAAACAGGATCAAGTCGTCCACATACAGTCCTATCTTATCCTCCCTGCCTCCCACAGACACCCCAGTATAGATTGGGTCCTGCCTAAGTCTAATGGCTAAATGTTCTATCGCTATTGCGAACAACAGAGGCGATAGCGGGCAGCCCTGCCTAGTGCCCCTAAGCAGGGAAGGTCTGTCAGAGTATGAACCATTTAACTGAATACGTGCAGAGGGATTACGGTAAAGAATGCCAATCAATCTAATAAAATTAGGGCCAAAGCTCCTCAGCACAGCTGTCAAGAAGGGCCACTCTAGTGAGTCGAAAGCTTTAGCCGTGTCTAGGGAAGCTAATGCCCATCTCGCTTTCTCGGCAGCTCCCACCTGCGCTCTTCTAATGTTGTCTGAGGTGGATCTCCCAGGTATAAAACCCGACTGATCAGGGTGGATCACAGACGTGATCACCTTGTTCAATCTGTTGGCTAGAATCCTAGTCGGGATTTTATAGTCCAGGTTCAAAAGGGAAATTGGACGATAAGATCCACAGTCCAGCGGGTCCTTGCCAGGTTTCAAAATCACAACAATGGAAGCATCATACATCGAGTCCGGCAATGATCCGCAGGAGTGCGCCGCTTTATACAACTTTAACATCTGCGGGCCCAAACTCTCCCCATACTTCGAGTACACCTCCACCGGGATGCCATCCGGACCAGGGGCTTTCCCTGACGTTAAATCCTTAATGGCTCTCTCCACATCCTCCTCCATAATACCCCTGTCCAAGTCATTCAGCCTAGGGTGGGAAACTTCACTGAGGTACAGTTCAAGCTCCTGCCCTGAGTAGCTAGGCACCGACTTGTATAGATCCGCGTAAAAGGTGTGAAAGCATTTCAAGATATCCTGCACCGTCTCCACTATGCGTCCATCAGTCTCCCGTAGGCGAAGTACTGGTGGAGCCATAGTGTTAGTGCGAGCTATATGCGCAAGCAACTTTCCTGTCTGATTGCCCGTTTCGAACGCCTGTTGCTTAAGGAAAAAAAGTTTTCTCTTACTCTTTTCATACAAGTGCAGCATATACTGCCTTCCCCTGGACAACCACTCCACCCTGCGCTCCTCTGTGGGGGACTCAGTAAACTCCCTCTCAGCCTCCCTGCATCTGGCATGCAAGTCATCCTCCTTACACTGCATGTCCCTCTTTACATACGATATGGAGGACTTAAGACACCCCCTAAGGTACGCCTTCAATGTCTCCCACAACAGTAAGGCCTCTTTCACACGGGCGTCATGTTTTTTGCCCGGATAAGAGGCGGGTGCGTTGCGGGAAAATGCACGATTTTTCCGCGCGAGTGCAAAACATTGTCATGCGTTTTGCACTCGCGTGAGAAAAATCGCGCATGTTTGGTACCCAGACCCGAACTTCTTCACAGAAGTTCGGGCTTGGGATTGATGTTCTGAAGATTGTATTATTTTCCCTTATAACATGGTTATAAGGGAAAATAATAGCATTCTGAATACAGAATGCATAGTATAATAGTGCTGGAAGGGTTAAAAATAATAAAAAAGTTAACTCACCTTCTCCTCTTGTTCGGGTAGATCCCGGTCTGTTCTTTAGCTGTGGACTGAATGACCTGTGGTGACGTCAGATCACATGCTCCAATCACATGGTCCATCACCGTGGTGATGGAGCATGTGATCTGACGTCATCAAAGGTCCTTTAGCCCACAGCTAAAGAACAGACCGGGATCTACGCTAACAAGAGGAGAAGGTGAGTTAACTTTTTTATTATTTTTAACCCTTCCAGCACTATTATACTATGCATTCTGTATTCAGAATGCTCTTATTTTCACTTATAACCATGTTATAAGGGAAAATAATACAGTGAATAGACTGTCACCTAGAACCCATGCGTGAAAATCGCACCGCATCTGCACTTGCTTGCGGATGCATGCGATTTTCTCGCAACCCCATTCATTTCTCTAGGGCCTGCGTTACGTGAAAAACGCACAAAGAGGAGCATGCTGCGATTTTCACGCAACGCACAAGTGATGCGTGAAAATCACCGCTCGTGTGCACAGCCCCATAGAAATGAATGGGTCAGGATTCAGTGCGGGTGCAGTGCGTTCACCGCACGCATCGCACCCGCACGGAAAACTCGCCCGTGTGAAAGGGGCCTAAGGGATCAGTAAAGTCACCCTGGACTTCAATAAACATGCTCAGCTGATCTGGGATTCTGTCATTTAAACCGAACAGGGTGAGCCAGAAAGGGTGTATACGCATCTTGCCGCCCGTGTAGACAGTGTCGGAGATCTCCAGCTCCGCCAGCACCGGGGCATGATCAGAGGGCCCCTGTGGTCCATGGCGAATGTCCACCAGATTTGTATACACTATGGAGTTTCCAAATAAATAGTGTATCCTAGACATAGCTCCTCTGGAAGGAGTGAAACAGGAATATTTCCTTGTATATAGATTCCTGGCCCTCACATATCTATCCATCCCATTTCTTGGGAGATCCTAGCAAGGGTCGTGGTTTCCCCACCTAGCCCACCTCTGTCGGCTCTACAGCTAAATCTGTCCAGATCCTCGCTCATCACTTGATTGAAATCCCCCATACACAAGAAGTGGGCAGCGGGGTAGTTGGCCATGAAGCCCACCACTGCTTGCAGCAGGGAGAGAGATGCAGGAGGGGAGTTGTACAGATTAACAATCACATATGGAACACAATCAATATGAGCAAATATGAAAATGTACTATCCCCCTGGATCCACCACTGAGCGATGAACCTCACACCTGAGGGATCTATGAAGCAGCAGGGCAACTCCTCTGGAGTGAGAGGTACCGTAAGCACTAAATAAGTGCTGGGCCCACGGTTTTTTAAGCCTGTTTCCTGTTTCCGGGGTGAGATGGGTTTCCTGAAGGCCCAGTATATGTGGGTTAAATGATCTAATCTGGGCAAACACTGCAATCCTCTTTTTAGGGTCTCCCAAACCTCTCACGTTCCATGACATAACTCTTAAGGGGGCCACGAGGACACTAGAATTGAATCAGAGACAGATATCCTCTCACGCAAAACATGTGCCAATAATGCATGCAGCAGAACCAGCTGAAACAGTTGTTCCCCTGCTAGTATCATGGAGACATTCAGCTATACTTGAAATGTGTAAACTTGAGCATACAATAACACAACATATAACCATAACATAAGTGACCTGAGTGTGTCAGGTGCAGAACCGACTAACTTAGTGGTCCTTAACTTGGGGACCTGCATGGTGTAGGTAGATGTTGTTACCACACAGGTAGTGCTTCTCCCCTCATTACCGCAGTAACATAAAAAACTGCTGGCCTTAACACAAGATGATGGGACAAGTTAATATAACATCCACAAATTTACTCGGAGATGTCCCTGAGAAGCGATTGTGCTTTCCCTGGAGGCCATTAAACTGGAGCGGCCATTTTAAACCGCGGCCGGGGCACACTATCTCACATAATAAGGTCAGGAAGTCCCATCTGTAACAGACACAAGGGAACAAGTAATACTTGCTGTGCAGCCTTCCTCAAGGCCCATTCCTCAGCCTCTCTGGGGTCACTAAAGAAAACTGTTTTGTCGCCGTCTATTAGTCTGAGGCGAGCTGGATAGGCCATAGAGTACTGTAGATTCAGCTCCCGTAACCGGCGTTTAACCGCCACAAACGTGGCCCTCCTCTTCTGGAGATCAGCCGAGAAATCCGGGAAAAGGGAGATCCTTGCATTGTCATGCCTGATATCCTGCTTGCTCCTCGCCTGGCTGAGAATAAGGTCGCGATCCCTCCAATTCAAAAGGCGTGCTAGGAGTGGTCTTGGGGGAGCCCCGGGTGGGGGGTGTCTGGCTAGAACACGATGAGCTCTCTCCACCGCATACGCAGGAGTGATGGGCGCCTCAGGGAACTGTGCCTTGAACCAGGTCTCTAAGAATGCAGCCGGATCGCGGCCCTCCGCTTTCTCAGGTAGGCCCAGGATCCTCACATTATTGCGACGCAATCTATTTTCCAGATCGTCGCATTTCTGTTGCCATTGACCCACTGACCGTTCCAAATCTTGCACCCGCCCTTCCAGCGGTCTGGTCTGATCTTCCAGGGCAGACACCCGGTCCTCAGTGGTTTTGACCCGGTCCCACAATTGCTGCATGTCATGGCGGAGCAGGCTGACATCCACTCTCACCTCCTCCAGCTTCCCGGTGAGCGAGGACTGGCATGATGATATCGCCACAAGCAGCTGATCGTAAGCAGCTTTAAGAGTAAACTCTGGCTCGATGTGGTCTTCAGCCTCTGCCTGCTGAGCGGCCTGCCTGCGGGTGACTGCCGCGCGCGATGGAGTCGCGGTGCCATTTTGGGTCTCAGATCTTGCAAACTCTTTCAGCCTCTCAGAGGCTGTCTGTGCTTTGTTGGGCCCCATAATCGGTGTGCGGGGTCTCCTCCTGCGTCTACACACCGTCCACTCTGTTCCTGGAGTCGGCAGTTTGTCAGGATGGCTCAGGATTGTAGGGGGTAAGCGGAGCTGCTCTCAAACGTGTGCTCTCATGCCAGCAGTTGGCCATGCCCCCATTTTTTTCAATTTTTTAATTTATATGATTCCCGGAGGCAGGTAATTAGGTTGCTCTAAGGAGGTCAGGCCTAGAGATGGAGCGATGGCTGTGTTCACCACATATCAGTTGACTGGCCAATAGTTTTATGCCTGAGCCAGGCCTAACTTATGATATTTTTCTTTGTGCACTGGTCCCTAGTTCATAGCTGGATAGAAAACCCTGCATGCAACATATTTCTGTTGAGTAAAAGGGAGACATCTGGCGTTAGAGCTGATGTACCGGTTCCCAGAAACTATCCCATAAAACATTGGCTTCCCTCTGGCGTTTCTGTACCACCAGCAGGAAAGTACAACAGATGGCTGTATATATGTAAGCCCAGCTCTGAAGTCACTATAGGGAGAAAGTTTGGAGCCATGCTTTGACTGTTGGAATGCAGGGACGGTCCTAATTTTCAATTGTGTCCCAAGACCTAATGGCTGTATTACACCAGCAGATTCTGCAGACGATTGTCTGGAAGGAAGCGTTCCCTCCCGGCAATTACCCCCTCCCCATCAGAGCCGGTGACGTCGCCGAACACACTGCCGGGTGGAAGCCTCTGCCCAGCAGTGTGCTATAGTTAATAAAAGAGCCCTTGCCCTGTGCGATCCTGCACAGGGCAATGGAGAGCATCGGAGCATAAACTGCTCCGATGCTCAAGTCAGGGGGGCTGCCTAGGTGAAATTATGGGTATGTCCGGGTTCAGCTGTGAACCTGGACAACCCCTTTAAAAATCTTGATAGCGCGATGTACGAGTGTTGGCTTGTTCATCAGGTAATGAGCTGCACTTTTGGGGCTGTATTACACAGCCAGATCGTCGCTAATAAGCACTTATAGGAATGCTCAATAGCGATGATCTGGATGACCATCAGCCATTGTAATACAATCTTAAAACTCTGTTCACATATGCATCGTGGATTCTGTTTATCACACACACCAGTGCCTTATTTGTTGGAAAACAAATGCCACCGACATTTAACAGACCCCATTGATTTATAAAGGGGTCAGATCTGCAGTGGTGTCTATGCAAAAAAAACAAAAAGAAAATGCAGTGTATATGTCCTGTAAGAGAAGCTCATGTGTGATCATTGATATAGTGTGTGTGTGTGTGTGTGTGTCCGAGTATTCATGTGTGTATATATTCTAATGAGGTCTATACAATTGTTACACTCAGCTGAGCTGTTGAGGTAAAGGTCTTGTCTGGGACTTAAAGGAGTTATCCAGTATCTACAACAGTTCCCCTATGTGCCGGTTCCCTCCATGGGAATATACTTACCCCATTCCCGGCGCCGCTCCTGGTCCCCGCACTGCCGCCGCTGCTTCTCCTTGTACACAGATGAAAACATCTGGTGTCCGGGGGAAGCAGCCAATGGCAGGCTGGGTCAGGGGCGAGACTCCCTAGTGTCACCCGCTAGGGAGACTAGGGGGGTGCCATGGTCCAGCCATCTTGGGAAAATGGGGGAGCTGCATGACCCAGTCACCAGCCAATATCTGTAGTGCTTCTGAGTGCATGGATGAGGTAGAGAATTTGGAGGATCAGGTTCAGATAAATGGACTGTATATGGAAAGGAGTTAGATCAGGGGATGTGATAGGCCACCCTAAAAAGATGTGCCTAATTTCTTGGTGTAGGGCAGTGATGGCGAACCTTTTACAGACGGAGTGCCCAAACTGCAACATAAACCCACTTATTTATCGCAAAGTGCCAACACAGCAATTTACCTTGAATACTACAGTCCAATATAGTATATCTTCAATGTACTGTATCATTTATCTACAGTATCCTGCCTACATTCAGTGCACTGCCTGTGCTGTTCATAGTGCGCCCTGCGCTGATGAGTGACCGGAAAGTCTAAGGCATATTGGTACACCATAGACTTTTTCCAGGGTGTGGGTGCCCACAGAGAGGGCTCTGAGTGCCGCCTCTGGCACCCGTGCCATAGGTTCGCCATCACTGGTGTAGGGCATTCCAGAGAATTGGTGCAGCTCGAGAGAAGTCTTGAAGCTGGAAGTGAGAGGTTCAGATTATGGTGGATGATAAAATCGTTTGCTGAGCGTAGAGCACAGGAAGGGTGGTAGACAGAGATGTAGGGGGTGCAGCACTGTGGGTGAGAATAAGCAGTTTAAATTAGATTGGATTGGATGGGCAACCAGTGCAATGACTGGCACAGAGCAGAGGCATCGAAGTAACAGTTAGCCAGATAGATTACCCTGGCTGCTGCTTTCAGTTTAGATTGGAGAAGGGAAAGTCTGGTGAAGGGGAGGCCAATTAATAATGAGTTGCAGTAATCGAGACTGGAATGGATCAGGGCAACATGGTGAGAAAGGGTCGGATTCTGCAGATATTTTTGAGCTGCAGATGGCATAAGCAGGCGAGAGATTGAATATAGGGGGTGGAGGAAAGATCAGTGTGAAACGTAACACTGAGACAGCGGGCATGCTGTGTAGGCGTGATGATGGTGGCGCACACTGAAAGGGAGATATCGGGTTTAGGTAGGTTAGTAGATGGAGAGAACACAAGATGTTCAGTTTTTGAAAGATTCAGTTTCAGATAGAGAGGACATAATGTTAGAAACAGCAGGAGTTCTGTAATACAGCAGGGGTGATGTCGGGGGATGAAATGTATAGTTGTGTATCATCAGCGTAGAGATGGTACTAGAACCCAAATCTACTGATGGTCTGTCCAATTGGGGCTGTGAAGAGAGAGGAAATGAACGAGCACTGAACTGTAAGGAACCCTAACAGCAAGAGGGAGAGGAGAAGTGGAGCCAGTGAATGATATGCTTAAAGAGTGGTCATAGAGACAGGAAGAAACCAGGTGAGTCCTTTAGGCTGATAAATTGGTGCACGATAAGCTGGAGATGGTGGTCTACAGTGTTAAAAGCTGCAGAGAGGTCAAGGAGAGAGATCAGTGAGTAGTTACCGTTGCATTTTGCTGTCGGGGTCATTTGTCACTTTGCTGAGGGCAGTTTTTGTAGGATGTAGGGTGCGGAAATCAGATTGTAATGGATCAAGGAGAGAGTGAGCAGAGAGATGGAGGATGAGGCGAGAGTAGACCATACACTCCAGGAGTTTAGAGATGAAGGGAACATTGTAGACTGGTCTGTAGTTAGTTCTGCAGAACGGGTCAAGAGAAGTTTTTTTTTAATAATGGGATAATGATAGTGTTTGAAAGAGGAGGGGAAGATACCAGGATAGAGAGAGATTGAAGATTTTTATTAGGTGAGTGGTGACAGCCAGAGAGAGAGAGAGAGAGAGAGAGAGAGGATGTGAGATAATGGGGTCAGAAGTGCATATGGTAGGACAAGAAGAAGAGGGGAGCTTGGAGACTTCCTCTGTGACTGGGTCAAATGTAGACAGTGAGCCAGAGAAGATGCTGGTGCCCACAGCATGGTCCTGAAACAGAAGATTCATACTTTCCTGCTCCATGCTGCTCTGGTCTTCTGCATTGCCCTTGCTCTCTCAATCTTTTGGTCCCCACACTGTTTACATCCAATTGACTATGGGCATGGTCACATGCACCGCTCCAGTCAATGACTGGCTTCAGCAGGGATGTGGCCCCAAGCAGCACGTCACCCCTGAAGCCAATCTTTGGCTGGAGCGGTGCATGTGACCATGGTTTGTCAATGGTATGTATACAGTGCGGAGACCAGAAAATTGAGATGGCAGAGTGGAACGGGTAAATATGAATCTTATGTTTTTAGGGCCATGCAGCGGATACTTGATAAAAAAAAAATATTTTACTGGAAAAACCCTTTAATGACCTCAGGATTGGTCATCAGTATCTGATCGTGGGGGTCCCATTCTTGGCCTCCCTGTCATTTACAGAATGTCACTGCTGCAGCCAATCGGTGTCCTCAGTATTAGACCACAGAAGAAACAGACCAACACTGAAGAGAATGGCGCTGAAGAAAGGGCTGAAAATTAGATGTTTTTATTTTAGGCTATTGCAGAATTTGTCCGAGACTCTTTTTATTTTCTCTTTTTTTTAGTAGGAAAGGATTGCAAATGAGGTCTTAAAGCGGTTGTCCGGGATTGAGGACTTTGTTCCATTAGTACAAGACAGACATACATATAACATACATACATGTCCTACCTTTTCCACATGTTTCTGAAGGCCCGTTTTCTTATAGGAAATTATTTTACGGAAGTGAACTTTTTAGACTCAGTGACAAACTGGGTCCCTTGCAGGAGCGCTGAAGCCTCTTCTTCCAGCTGCTCAGGGAGCCCGGTGACCTCACCGGCACTGATGGGTGGACTTTAGCGCTGCTGTAGCCAGTAAAACAGCTAGGGCAGCACTAAAGCCCGCCCATCAGAGCCGGTGATGTCACCGAACACACTGCTCGATGGAAGCCTCGGTGTTATTGTAAACAAAAATGTCTTTGTCCTGTGCAATTTAGCGCAGCGCAAAGAGCATCGGAGCATGAACTGCTCCGATGCTCAAGTCAGGGGGGCTGCCTGGGTGAAAATGGGGGTATGTCACAACCCCTTTAACAAGCTCTGGTTCTAATGCCACCAGATGTAAGGCAGCTATCCTATATGTCAATGTTCGACCCTTTAGGCCTCTTTCACACGGGCGTCAGTTTTTTTTGCCCGGATAAGAGCCGGGTGCGTTGCGGGAAAATGCGCGATTTTTCCGCGCGAGTGCAAAACATTGTCATGCGTTGCACTCGCGTGAGAAAAATCGCGCATGTTTGGTACCCAAACCCGAACTTCTTCACAGAAGTTCGGGCTTGGGATTGATGTTCTGAAGATTGTATTATTTTCCCTTATAACATGGTTATGTTAATCTGTGAAGACGTTCGGGTTTGGGTACCAAACATGCGCGTTTTTTCTCACGCGAGTGCAACGCATGACAATGTTTTGCACTCGCGCGGAAAAATCGCGCATTTTCCCGCAACGCACCCGGCTCTTATCCGGGCAAAAAAACTGACGCCCGTGTGAAAGAGGCCTAAGGCTACTTTAACATCTGCGCTTTCCCTTTCCGATATTGAGATCCGTCATAGGATCTCAATAGCGGGGTAAAACGCAAGCAGCGTTTCTGAGTGCATCCTGGGAAACTGATTAAGACGGATCGTTCATGACTCACAATTTAAGTCAATGGTTATGGATCAGTTTTCTCTGACTCAAAAGAAAACCGATCCGTCCCCCATTGACTTACAGTGGTTTTAGAGACTGATTCGCCATTGCTATGTTAAAGATAATACAACCGGATCCATTCATAACAGATGCAGACGGTTGTATTATCATGACGAGAGTGTTTTTGCTGATCCATGACTAATCCAGAAAAAAACGCTGATGTGAAAGTTGCCTAAATAGGCCTTGAGACATGACTTGGATAATAAATAAGACAGTATGGCCTATAAGTCTGCTCATGCTGATTAAGGTGCTCTCCCCAAGGAGAGACAGTACCCCTGAAATCCTCTTTTTATAGTGAATTATTATATATGGATATCATCTTTTTATAGTGAATTATTATATATGGATATAATCTTAGTTTGAGCTTTATATAAAGAAATGGATGGACAGTATTATATATAAACTGTATATCATTCCTAGTTATAAACACGATGATGATGAGCCAAAATGTGAAGGCCCCTCAATGGAGATCCCCATAGAACTCACAAGCAAGCTGAAAGTCACATACTCATACTCTGTGTCGTTTCAGGTAAAGCTATACTGTCTATCTGTCTATCTATGTACTATATTGATCTACCTGTCCATCTTTCTAATATATTTATCTAATCTATTGATAACATCTGTATATAATTATGTGTAGATGGATAGAATGTGCATGTTATAAATTGACTTGCATAACTACCTTGAAATGAAAGTGACTGTATTACTGTTACAGTAGGGACTTTAAAGTGAATAGCCAGGTGTGCCACTATGCTGAGAAAATTAAAACCATCCTAAGACTGTGTTCACATCTGCGTTCGGGGCCTCCATCACAGAGTTTGTCAACACTAGCGGAGAGAAAAGTCTTGCATCCAGGACTTTTTTTTATTCTTGGCCTAAAAACATTCTCCCAAATGGAAGCCTAGTTAGTTCCCGCAGCGGGCGTTTCCTCCTCGCTCCTGTTTCTCCATTAAGCTCCCCCAACGGAACAGCCGCGCGCACGAGCCAGGCGTACAACATCAGCGAGAGGCAAAAACAGTGAGCCAGTCTCTCAGGGAGTTCACCTGGTCCTGGCCTCTGATTGTCCCAGATGGGAAAAGTGTGACAGCGGAGCAGGATGTAAAAGATAGTACTCGGTACTGATGAATAAAGGTGATACTCTTCCTGTCTAGATCCGCTCATCAGAGGCACTTGATATCTACCCAATAGCAGGAGATAGGGAATATACGTACCTGCAATGAGTCCCATCAGTGTAAGTACCATATAGTATATTGTCTCCCCGTTGCCCCCATACAGTAGAACGCCTCCTTATGGCCCACCCCATACAACATAATGTCACCTTGTGGCCCCCATACAGTGTAATGTCACCTTGTGGCCTGCACCATACAGTATGTCACCTTGGCCCCATCTACCCCATACAGTATATCATGTGGCTCCCAAACACTTATGTCTCCTTGTGGACTGCCGCCCCATACAGTATAATGTCTCCTCATTGGATGGGTATTTATCTCAATATATGTAGTTATCGTGATAAATTTCTTAATATCCTTATCGGAATATTTTTTAAATCGCCCAACCCTAACTCTCACCGATCACAAGAACGGGGTGCTGGTCACACACACACACGCGCTGCTGCTCTATTCAACTCTATGTGACTGCTGGAGCTGCCCTATGTTTCTCTTCAGCTGTCCTATAGAGTTGGATGAAGCTGTAGCACACGTGTGACCATTGCTGCATTCGCTCTAGGGACTCTGGCACCTTTATTATTGTGGTCAGACCCCTCAGTGAGATGGGGATAATTTCTATGGTGAGACAACCCCCTTTAAAGGGAGTCTTTCACGCCGATTGACGCTATTAACCTATTAACACACTTATGTCCACGAAATCCCCCCTATTAAAACTGTTCTTACCATTAGTTCCCTGCTAGCATCGTTCGTCCCCCAAAAACTTTTATTCTGTATGCAAATGAGGCTGTGAAGGTGCCCAGAGGCGGCCTTACAACGGCCGGTGCCTAGGCCCTTGGGTCATTTTCATACCAATTCACTCCCCCTCCTCCGCGTCTATCCGCCGCGT
The DNA here is from genome assembly GCF_014858855.1 of Bufo gargarizans. Taxonomy (NCBI): domain Eukaryota; kingdom Metazoa; phylum Chordata; class Amphibia; order Anura; family Bufonidae; genus Bufo; species Bufo gargarizans. Next base: position 62,751,683 of record NC_058088.1, on the reverse strand, counting down.
CTGCCTGCCCTTGGTCTCTTCTCTATCCTTCCTCCTACTGTCCGTAATCCCGCGCATGCGCCGATGATCGCGATATCGGCGCGTGCGCATTGAATGACCACAGTCTGGACGGGGCATCACAGTTTACTGTGCGCATGCGCCGGCTTGGGCCTAACTTACGTTCTTGCCGTGATGCTGTGATCACGGCAAGAACGTAAGTTAGGCCGGGGCCGGTGCATGCGCACGGTAAACTGTGATGCCCCAGCCAGACTGGTCATTCAATGCGCACGCGCCGATATCGCGCGCGGTCATCGGCGCATGCGTGGGATTACGGACAGTAGGAGGAAAGGTAAAGAGACCAAGGGTGGGCAGACGCGGAGGGGGAGTGAATTGGTATGAAAATGACCCAGGGGCCTGGGCACCTTCACAGCCTTATTTGCATACAGAATAAGTGTTTTTTGGACGAATGATGCTAGCAGGGAACTAACAGCAAGAACAGCTTTAATAGGGGGGATGCCGTGGACATAAGTGTGTTAATAGGTTAATAGCGTCAATCGGTGTGAAAGACTCCCTTTAAGCCCTGTCCTTTTAGCTTTGCCCCATCCCCTCAGGTAACCACCAGCAGAAGATGGAAGAATTAGCAGGAGCTTTATCCCTTTTTACAAGACCACTTTTTTTTTTTTTACCTTTTTAGGAGCAATCGGAGTGCTGCAGACTAATAGTGGGGGAGGGGCAACTATAATTCTTGTTTACATTTAACATTTCTAGGTTTAATGGTCCTTTCAAGGGGTTAAATATGTGTATTTCTTTCTTTTATATTTAGGAAAACAATGCTATTAAATGGGCTTCTCGTTGGGATTATATATTGGAATCCATGCCACACGCAAATATTCAGTGGCTCAGGTAAGAAAGGCAGAATTACATTTTCTGGGCTGGAACCCGTAGTACAGTATTTTTTTTATTTATTTATTTTTAATAAAAAGGCTACTGAATGTCATCCTTATGTTCCTGACATTGAATCACTGGACTCGCCTGTTTTTTTAGTCTGTCAGATCACACTGTGAGCGGCCTTGAATAAACCTCCAGGTAGACTTGCTGATTAAGAAAACAGCAATTTACACTTGTAAATGCTATTAATTTGATATTCATGAAAATATATAATGGGTAATTATCATACAGTATTTAATTATTACTAAACCTGTAGTCTGTTACACATAGATGGCCATCTATAATTTTTGGCTGGCTGTTACAGTCCTAGCTCTTCCATGCAGATTCAGCTCTGCGAAACATGTCATGTTAATAGAACTGGTGAGATATGCATGTTTGGCAGGCCCCCACTTGGCCGGACCTTTAAAGGAAAGCTTACTTACCTGCTTCTTGGCGCTGGCTCCCCGCTCCTTCACCTCCCAGCCTGCAATGCTCTGCTGCACTCTCTTGCTAAAAACATCCGGTTTGACGCCGCCTGCAGCCAAACACTTGCAGCGGCAGTGACCAGCTCCACTTATGTCATGACAAATAGTACCATGAGGCAAGGGAATCCAGGCTCCGCTATGGCTAGCGATTGGTGCCAGGCAGCGCCAAACCAGATGTTTTGAGTAAGGCCTCTTTCACACTACCGTTTTGCGGTCCGTTTTTTGCGGTCCGTATACGGAACCATTCATTTCAATGGTTCCGCAAAAAAACTGAATGTGTTCCGTATGCATTCCGTTTCCGTATTTCCGTTTTTCCGTTCCGTTGAAAAGATAGAACATGTCCTATATTTGGCCGCAAATCACAGTCCGTGGCTCCATTCAAGTCAATGGGTCCGCAAAAAAAAACGGAACACATACGGAAATGCATCCGTATGTCTTCCGTATCCGTTCCGTTTTTTGCGGAACCATCAATTAAAAATGTTATGCCCAGCCCAATTTTTTCTATGTAATTACTGTATACTGTATATGCCATACGGAAAAACGGAACGGAACAACGGAACGGAAACGCAACCACAACGGAAGCAAAAAACGGAACAACGGATCCGTGAAAAACGGAACGCAAAACACTGAATTCAACATACTGTAGTGTGAAAGAGGCCTAAGGAAGCACATCGAAGCATTGCAGGCCGGCAGGGGGTGGGACACCAGCGCCGGGAAATGGGTAAGTAGGCTTCCCTTTACAGGTCCGGCCAAGTGAGGGGGATTTGCAAACCTCCCCATTCTTGGACATCCCCTTTAATGTGCCAATATGCGCCAAAGTTTTGGCACATTTTTGGAGTAAAACTCCGAATTTGTACATGGCATAAAGATAGACTGGATTAGCATTTTGGGTGTGTATGACTTTTTGATTACTTTTGATGGCATTTTTGGGGGGAGGTTACGTGATAAAAAAATGGTAAATCAGCCATTTATATTTTTTCAGCCATTCAGCACATGGGATACTTTTATTAAATTTTTTATTTTAATGGTATGAGTGTTTTCAAAGACTGCAATGCCTATGCTGTTATGTTTTTTTTTTTTTTTTTTTTTATATACCTTTCTCATGCTGTGGTCCCATTTGACCATGGCACCTGAGAGGTTAAATGTCCACGAGCGGCATATTGCTAATTGCAGACATTAGCCCTGTGTCTATCCGGAAGCTATAGCACTCGCCCCCGTTTTTTTTTTTTGTTTTTTTTTAGAGCAGATGTCACCTGTCGCCAAAGGGTTAAAGTTGTAACCTGCTTTCTGATCCTCCAACACTTAGCCTCTCAAACTGACACAGGACAGGAAGTCAATTACTTCTTTATTCATTCCTATGAGACTGACATGGAGGCTCACACAGGAATACATAGAGAAACTGTCTTCCTGTCCATACATAGGATGCTGTGTTATTTGGAAAGTCTGAGTGGCGGTAACATGACACAGCTGAGGATCAGAATGGAGGGGATAACTCACAAATACAGTCACTGGTTAGAAGATTACATTCACTATAGTGAACATCTTGTACCTTTGTAACTGGCCAGAGAATAACCTTTTTGTGGGACTGTTCCTTTAAATAGTGCAGATGTTTTATTTATGTGGATTTCAACACAGTGAAATGATGCATCTCTTTAGTTGGTAGTTTATTTACCATCTTTGTCCCCCCCTCCTCCTTTTTTTAGTATCATAAACTCGCTGGTAATTGTCGTCTTCCTCTCCGGTATGGTGGCAATGATTATGTTTCAAACACTTCACAAGGATATTGCTCGATACAACCAAATTGATTCTTCAGTGAGTATCCTGCGTCCTGCATGTTGTGCAGCTGTTGATATCACCAGTTGCGTGGTTCTTTAGTAATCGGTTTTAGGCTACATGCACACGACCGTATGTGTTTTGCGGTCCGCAAAAAAAAACTGATGACGTTCCGTATGGCATCCGTTATTTTTGCGGATCCGTTTTTTGGGTGGATGCATTGTAATAATGCCTATCCTTGTCCGCAAACTAGAAAAAAATAGGACATGCACAATTTATTTTTATTTTTTTGCGGAGCAACGGAACGGACATACTGATGCGGACAGCACATGGTGTGCTGTCTGCGTTTTTTGGGCCCATTGAAATGAATGGGTCCGCATCCTATCCGCAAAAAAAAAAAACAGATCGGACACTGAAACAAAATACGGTCGTGTGCATGAGGCCTTAGCCTGTTGTCTGTCCAGTGGGTAATATGTTTTACAAAAGGCTTGAAATGGGTTGAAAAAAATAAAAGCGTCACTCAACCTGTGCTGCTGCACCACAAAGAGGAGGAAAAGCTGATGTGCAAGAGTAATTGGGATGTGCAGATAGGAGAGCACATTTTTGTGGGACGATCGGTAGTTTTTATTGATACCATTTTTGATCACTCTTTCTTCAATGTTTTTGGTGAGGTGAAGTGATGAAAAAATGGCGAATTTGTAATTAATTTTTCCAGGACGTCCTCCATGACAGCACCCATGGAGGATGTCCTTATTGGCTTCTGTAGGGACAGGAAGAGAGACAGTTTAAAGGGCCTCTCCCCACCCCCTTTCTCCAGTGTTCTTCCTATCCTTACTGGGATAGGAGGAGTAGACAGCTCTCTCCTAGCAAGGTTAGGTAGGGAACGGAGCGAGTCTGGTCGGGGGGTGCTTACCTCTCCTCTTCAGACTCCTGCAGCCCCTGAACCAGCACCACTCTGGGAAGCGGTCCCCTGGTTAGGTCCCCGATTCCCTTTTCTGGCCGGCCGCAGGAATCGGGGACGTCGTAGCCGCTTCTCCCCCCCGGAGCTCTGGGCTTGGCTGCGGCTCCTGCGCTCCCCTGCGCACGCTAGGTCTAGGATCCCGAACTGCGCCCGCGTCGCCGGAAGTGTCATGGCGGCGCGCATCAGCATGCTGGAGACACTCTGAATCGGGAGGTCTCGCATGTCTAGGGGGTTGACTCTTCCTTGGAATGAGTCCCCCCGGGAAGAGCAGGAGGAGGCGGAGCCAGACGGCGACGGGCGGACCGGTAAGTGAATTAAACTTATTTAAAATGTCTGATGGCAGCCTGGTGAGGTTGCATCATGGAGGTCCAGGCGTCGAGTAAGCAAGAAACTTGTTCAGACTCCCCCGTCCAGGCCCCTGTAAGCAGCTGCCTTTATGCTTTAACAGGGGCATTCTTTAGGAGTTCCCTAATTAGTCTTATTCCCTTTTCCCTTAGACTTCTAAGGAGTCAGGGCACAGACCTCATGGAGACCCTAAAAAGAAGGGAAAGAAATGTGCGACCTGCCAAACAAAGCTTCTGGAGTCGTAAAAAAACAATTATGCCCAGAATGCATTTCCAAAATTCTGAAAGATGAACGATCATCCCTACTGTCAGATTTGAGGGATATCGTAAGACAGGAGGTGCAGGCGGCAACCTCAAGCCAGATCCCAGACCCATCATCCCCCCCCCCCCCCTTTTCCAAAAGAGCCAGGATCCAGTCAGGCTCTGATTCAGAGGAAGAGGGGTTATGTGCTTCAGACAACAATGAATCAGTGTCCTTTTCTCAAGATGAACAAAGGAGATATTTCTTTTCATCCGAGGATTTAGATCCCCTACTCACCGCTATTAGACAGACCATGGCTATTGAGGAGGAGGAACAAACTCGTTCAGTTGAAGACGAGATGTTCGGCGGTCTTAAAGTCAGGAAAAGGAAGGTTTTCCCAGTAAATAAAAATGTAAAGGATCTCATCACAGAAGAATGGGCTGATGGAGAAAAGAAGCTCTTCATTCCCAGGGATTTTAAAAATCGACTGCGATTTGATCCGAAGGACACTAATCTCTGGGACGAAGTCCCTAAAGTAGATGTCCAGATGGCCAAGGTCTTGAAAAAGACCTCAATACCATTTTGAGGATTCATCGCAGCTGAAGGACCCCATGGATAGAAAGTTGGATGGTCTGTTGAAAAAATCCTGGGAGTCAGGGACAGCTACAATTAATACTAACATTGCAGCCACTTCAGTTTCCAGAGCCTTAGTCTTGTGGATTAATCAACTGGAGAATCACCTCAGGGCTAAGACATCCAGGGAAGAAATCCTAGAGTCTCTCCCTCTTCTAAAGATGGCTTCAAGTTTCCTGGCGGACGCCTCAGCGGAAAGTATTAGATTCGCAGCCAAGTCTCAGTCTCAGACTAACGCTGCTAGACGTGCCCTCTGGCTCAAGTCCTGGTCTGGGGATGTAGCGTCTAAGAACAGACTCTGCTCCATTCCGTTCTCTGGCTCTTTCATGTTCGGCCCAGTCTTGGACTCTATCCTCCAGAATGCGGCGGATTACAAGAAAGGTTTCCCTGAGGAGAAACCTAAAAAGCCCCAGCCCTTTCGTAGACCCTCGGGCCAAAGTCAGGCCAAGGCCTATAGAGGGAAAGGTACATCGGCCGTTGGAGCTACCCCAAAGGGGGTAGGGGTTTCCTCTTCAACCCCAATACCAACACAGGGAAACCATGACGCCAGACCGGTAGGAGGGAGACTTCGTCACTTTTGGGAAAGATGGAAGAGAGTTACTCACAATCAATGGATCCTGGACTTCATCAGGAGGACGGCTTCAGGATAGATTTCAGAACTCCTCCTCCACAAACCTTCCAGGTGACTTACTTCGAATCTCCTCTCCTTCAGCAACAACTGCGGTCACATATTCAAAAGGTTCTGGCTCTGGGAGCTATCACCCAGGTTCCTCCTCCCCAGCAGTTCACAGGTCACTATTCGAGACTATTCTTTGTGAAGAAGCCAGACGGATCGGTGAGGACGATCATCAATTTAAAATTCCTAAACAGGTGGGTAACCTACTACAGGTTCAAGATGGAATCAATAAGATCCTCTACTCCTCTGATCCCACCAGGTACTCACCTTTGCACACTGGACCTCAAGGACGCGTACTACCACATCCCCATACATCTCCAACATCAACAGTAACTAAGGTTTGCGGTCAAGTACAAGGAGGAGATCCTTCACTACCAATTTCAGTGCCTGCCGTTCGGGATTTCATCTGCCCCCGTCTCTTCACAAAGATAGTATCAGAAATGATGGCCTACCTTCGCCAGAGTTCGATTACAATCGTGCCCTACCTGGACGAATTTTTACTGATAGCAGATTCAGTACAAAAATTGGAGGGGGACATCCATCAGACTTTAGCCATATTCAAAGATTTGGGGTGGATCGTGAACTATCCAAAATCGGACCTGGTACCAGACACGAGGAAATAATTCCTGGGCACTCTCCTGGATACGAGGATACAACACTCCTTTCTACCAGAGAGGAAACAAATCAATTTAAGAGAAAAGATGGAGTTGTTCAAAAAGAAGAGAACCCACTCAATCAGAGAAGCCATGCAGATCCTGGGACTGATGACCTCCTGTATCTCAATTATACCTTGGGCCCAATTCCACTCCAGGACCCTCCAGGAGGCAGTATTGACAGCCTGGAACAGAGACCACCGCTCTCTGAACTCCAGGATAAAATTATAAGACAGAGTTGTGAAATCCCTGTCCCGGTGGATAGAACCAATGTATTTGGAGAAGGGGGTTCCGTGGAATATGACTCCAGCCATAACAGTTACCACGGATGCAAGTCTGAATGGCTGGGGGGGCATGTGGACCAGCATCTCTTCCAGGGTTCCTGGGTGCTTCAGGACAGAATAAAATCCTCAAATTACCGAGAACTGAAGGCAGTGCTGAAGACTCTGAGTGCAACCAAACATCTTCTCAAAGGTCAACACTTCAGGATCCTATCCGACAAAATAACAACGGTATGTTATCTAAAAAGACAGGGCGGAACCAGATGCCTGCTCCTTCAGGATCTAGCAGATCAGATCTTCACATGGGCAGAGAGGGAAGTTCTGTCCATTTCAGCGACCCATTTAAAGGGGTCTCAAAACTTGAGAGCCGACTTCCTAAGCCGTCACAGGATCGACGCAGGAGAATGGAATCTGAACAAACAGGTTTTCAGACAGATCTGCCAGCTATGGGGTCAACCAGAGATAGATCTCTTCGCGTCCAGGGAAAATTCTCAGCTGGACTGTTTCTACCCTAAACCCCAGTGGAAACCCAGTGGCAGTAGACGCCTTAGCCCAGAGTTGGGACATGAAGCTGGCTTATGCCTTTCCTCCTTTGCCCCTAGTCCCGGCAGTCTTAAAGAAGATGAGGACTAGTGCTACCACTCTGATCCTTATTGCGCCAGACTGGCCCAAGAGAGCCTGGTACCCTATCTTGAAAGAGATGTCAGTCAAAGATCCGTACCCCCTTCCAGACAGGAAAGACCTGTTAATGCAATGGCCTCTGGAGCATCCCAATCTCAACAAGTTGAGACTGACTGCTTGGATCCTGAGAGACAGACCCTGAGGAAGAAGGGTCTCTCCGATCAGGTAATATCAACGCTGCAACAAGGCCGTAAACCAGTGACTTCGGCCATATATCTTAAAATATGGAAGAAATTCTCATCTTGGCTAGTTCAAAATCATCCAGGGTCTAGAAATCCGTCCATAGGCAACATACTAGATTTCCTCCAGAGAGGGTTTGATATGGGTTTAAAACCAAGCACACTCAAGGTACAGATCTCAGCCTTAAGTAGCTGCTTAGACTTCCCATTAGCAGAACACAGGTGGGTCAAGAGATTTGTCAGAGCAGTCTCCAGAATGCGACCCACCCTAAGACAAACGGTTCCCACGTGGGACTTAAATATAGTACTAAACAGCATATGTGATTCTCCCTTCGAACCTATTGAGGATATTTCCGAGAAACTTCTATCCTTCAAGACGGTGTTTCTATTAGCCATCACTACTGCTCGTAGGATAGGCGAGATTCAGGCCCTGTCAGTTAGGGAACCCTTTTTGAAGGTCCTAGACTATAGGATAGTTCTTAAGTTGGATCATTCCCTTTATCCCAAGGTTGTCTGTGTTTCACAGAGAACAGGAGATAATTCTCCCTTCATTTTGTACCGCCCCCAAAAACACACAGGAGGAGCGGTTCCACTGTCTGGATGTGAGAAGAGCAGTCCTCTCCTACATCAAGCGGACGAAACCTTGGAGAAAGTCAGCAAACCTCTTCATACAATTCGGTGGTAGAAACAAGGGATGCAAAGCCTCTAAGACCTCTTTAGCCCTCTGGATCAAGGAAACCATCAGGGAATGTTATAGACTGCAGAATTTGTCTTGCCCCATAACTTTGAGGGCTCATTCTACCAGAGCCATGGCTACAACCTGGGCGGAGAAAGCCGGAGCTTCCATCGATCAGATCTGCAAGGCAGCAACCTGGTCTTCCTCCACTACCTTTGTCAGACACTACAGACTGGACTCAATGGCCAATCAGGACTTAGCTTTTGGCCGTAAGGTCCTACAGGCAGTGGTCCCCCCCCCCTAAGATTACGTTCTAAGTTGTTAGTTCTCCATGGGTGCTGTCATGGAGGACGTCCTGGAAACATATGTTTAGTTTACCGGTAAACGGCTTTCCAGGAGTCCGGAATGACAGCACCCAATACTACCCCCCCATTTTGTTCCTTCCGGTACACTAATTGGTTTGTATATTTATACTGCTACTGTATACAGTGTGAATTAACATTGTTCTCAAAATAAAGATGTGGCAGCCTATCCGGTGTAGTAAGTTATAAACACTGGAGAAAGGGGGTGGGGAGGGGCCTTTTAAACTGTCTCTCTTCCTGTCCCTACAGAAGCCAATAAGGACATCCTCCATGGGTGCTGTCATTCCGGACCCCTGGAAAGCCGTTTACCGGTAAACTAAACATATGTTTTGTTTTTTTCCCCCCCTGTTACACTGTTCGCTGTCTGGGAGAAATGTTTTTATATTTTAATAGTATAGACATTTTCCGATGCAGCGGTGCCTAGGATTTTCATATTATTTTTTTTTTTTAATATAGCATGCAATCATTAGATTGCTATTTGTATTCAGTAATGGAATTTTATCTATTACAGAATATAAAAACCTGTATATTGTAATGCAGTGCTGCCTCCTGCATTGGCCTATTACTTCTAAGGAACGCCTTCCCCCAATGTCAGCGAGGGGAGGCATTCCTGCCCTATTCACATCATAGGGGCCCAGGTTCTCCTGTTGGCATGGTACGATGGTCACACGTGTGCTCTGCTGCTCCATTCAGCTTTATGGGACTGAGCTGAGTACTTTTTTTTTATTTTTTATTTATGGAAAATTGCCTTTTAACAAAGTAAGAAATGGTGCTTATAATAATTTTTTTTTTTTTTTTTTCTAACTCTGAAGGGCTTCTGTAGTGGTCATAATTATTGTTATATCACAGTTAACATTTTGTGTGATTTTGTGATTTTAGCAGTCTTGCTTGTGTTTACCCCATTGTTGATTGAACTTGTTGCATTTCCACAGAAAGATGCCCAGGAGGAATGTGGCTGGAAGGCGGTTCATGGTGACATATTTAGACCACCATACAAGGGAATGCTGCTGCCCGTCTTTCTGGGGCAAGGAACACAGATTTCCATCATGATATTCATCACATTATGTGAGTATCATACGTCTGGCCAGAACTACCACTGGTATTAAAAATATAAAAAAATCTTAATCACTGTTTCCCATAATTGCCCTGCCAGTTACTGGACTCTAACCATGTGCATGCATACCTTACATAATTGGCAGCAGTTGTCCTCGGGTTTGTCAGTTATTGTTTCTTCCGTTTTCTTTAGGGTGCATTGACACGACTGTATGTATTTTGAGTTCCGCAGAAAATTTCTAAAAACCCACTTTTTCAGGACCAGTTCAGGTCTGAAGTCACTTTGTGAGGCTTACATAAGAGAAACCACCCAAAAATGACGCCATTTTAGAAACTACACCCCTCAAGGTATTCAAAACTGATTTTACAAACTTTGTTAACCCTTTAGGTGTTCCACAAGAAATAATGGAAAATAGAGAGAAACTTTCAAAATTTCACTTTTTGGGCAGATTTTCCATTTGAATCATTTTGTCCAGTTACAAAGCAATGGTTAACAGCCAAACAAAACTCAATATTAATGGCCCTGATTCTGTAGTTTACAGAAACACCCCATATGTGGTCGTAAACTGCTGTATGGGCAGACGGCAGGGCACTGCCATACAGCTTTTGGAAGGCAAAATTTGCTGGACTGGTTTTTTGACACCATGTCCCATTGGAAGCCCCTCTGGTGCACCCCTAGAGTAGAAACTCCAGAAAAATTACCCCATTTTGGAAACTACAGGATAGGGTGGCAGTTTTGGTACTATTTAAGGGTACATATGATTTTTGGTGGCTCTATATTACACTTTTTGTGAGGCAAGGTCACAAGAAATAGCTGTTTTGGCACTGTTTTTATTTTTTGTTATTTACAACATTCATCTGACATATTAGATAATGTGGTATTTCTATAGAGCGACAATACCAAATATTTTTGGTTATTTGTTTCAGTTTTACATAACAAAGGATAAAAAAATAAAAATGGTCACAAAAATGGCAGTTTTGACACTTTTTTTTTTTTTTTTTTTTTGCAGTGTTCATCTGAGGGGTTAGGTCATGTGATATTTTTATAGAGCAGGTTCTTATGGACACTGCGATACCGAATATGTATACTTTTTTTATTTATTTACCTAAGTTTTACACAATACCAGCTTTTTTTAAACAAAAAAATTATGTTTTAGTGTCTCCATATTCTGAGCCATAGTTAGGGGGCTCATTTTTTGCGGGATGAGGTGACGGTTAGATTGATGATATTTTGGGGGGCATTCGCCTTTTTGATCACTTGGTGTTGCACTTTTTGTGATGTAAGGTGACAAAAATTGCTTTTTTTTTTTATTTTTTACACCGTTTTTATTTGTTATGGTATTTATCAGACAGGGTGGATCGTGTAATATATTTATAGAGCCAGTCATTACGGACGCGGTGATACCTAATATGTGTGTCTTTTTTTCTGTTTTTTATTATAAAATATGGAGACATTTTCACTTTTGGGGGTCTGAGCCCCTCTGAAATGCATTACAATGCTTTTGTATTGTAATACATTGCCTGTTCGTGTACTACAGTGAGTAGTACATAAACAGGTTGCCTAGGAGACCCAGCCTGAGGCTGGATCTCCTCGGCTCCTGTAGAAGGCAGTTCCTGATGCTGTGCAAGGCATTGGGCAGCCTCTGCACGGCATCGGGCTGCCTTCTGAGACAGAGTCCCCGCCACAGCAGCGCGGGGACTCTATGAGCTCCCTCGAACACAAACCCCTTCTATGCTGCGGTAGCGGCAAATTTCTGTAAACCAAAGTGTGCCACATTTTGGTGTAATTTACACCATCTAGGTGCCCTCACATTAGTAAATGTGGGCCAGTCTGTTAGAAATGGAGGTTTGATGCTAGTGTCAACATTCATCATGTGCCCTTCCCTCTCCGCTTCCTTCATCCACTGTTTAGCAGTGATATTTTTTGATCGCCAAGCCTCTTCTGCTGCCAAACAGGCAAATACAGGGAAGCCCATGAAAAAGTAGCCCACCTCCTATATCTCCAAATCAAACTGCCTAATAGTAAATCTGTCTTAGTTGTCCATAGTAACCAATCAGAGCTCAGCTTTTTTTCAGAGCCCTGTAGGAATTTGAAGCTGAGCTCTGATTGGTTGCTTTGGACAACTAAGACTGATTTACTAGTAAAAGCTGATGCCGGCAAATTAACCCCTTATACGATCAATGCTGACCACGGCATATAAGAGGATCACAGAGGAAAGTGGCTCCCTCTGCATCAGCCCCACAAAGTCTGCCAGGGCAACCTCAGGGTTTACCATGCACAGAAGCCTATAAGACCCAGCCCAGCCAGTGTGAAACTGACAGTTTCATTGTAGTACAATACAGCATAAGAAATGTTGAACTGGGACAAAAATAAAAAGTTAAAGTTTTTCTAAAAACAATTTTTCCCTTTAAGCAATTTTTTTATAAAAAAAAAACTAATAAAATAGACGTATAAGATATTGCCGCATCTGTTATGGGTGGCTCTATAAAAATATAATTTATTTTTTTGTCAGTGTGCCCCAAAAAAGTGTCATTTTTGAACAATCAAAAAATATTATGTACCCAAAAATGGTACCAATAAAAATGGCAACTTTTCCAACAAAAAAAAAACGTGCCCCTACAGACTATCGGCAGAAAAAAATGGCTTTTAGAAAATGCAGACATAAAAACTTTTTTTTTCAAAAATGCTTTATTAAGTAAAACTGAGACAAAACATAAAAATAGACATATTTGGCACAGTCGCGTCTGTAACAACATGCTCTTTACAAATAACACATGAACTGTCCTGTTAGGTGAAAGCCGTAAAAAAAACTAAAATTAAAAATTGTGCCAGAATAGCCATTTTTTGGTTGCCTTGCCCCACAAAAACCCCGAAGCCCAAAATAGTACCAATAAAACTGTCATCTTATCCTGTAGTTTCCAAATTGGGGTCACTTTTTGGGACTTTCTACTGTAGGGGTGTATCAAGGGGTCTTCAAATGTGACATAGCTCTTAAAATTATTGCAGCAAAATATGCCCTCCAAAATCCCTATGTTGCTCCTTCCCTTTTGTGCCCTGCTGTGCACCCATACAGCAGTTTACAACCACATATGAGGTGTTTCCTTAAACTGCAGAATCAGGATAACATATAGAGTTTGTTTTGCTGTTAATCCTTGCTGTGTTACAGGAAAATATGGATTTAAAAAGAAGTGGAATTTTGAAATTTCTCCTCCATGTTCCTTTAATTCTTGTGGAACACTGAAAGGGTTAACAAAGTTTGTAAAAGCATATTTGAATAATGTGAGGGGTGTAGTATCTTAAAATGGGGTCACTTGTGGGTGGTTTCTATTATGTAAGACCAAGTGTCTTCATACCTGAACTGGTCCTTTTAAAAAAGCGGGTTCTGGAAATAAATAAAAAGTCTAAAAATTGCATCTAAAATTGTATTCCAGCTAACATACAAAAAAAAAATTACATTTATAAAATTATGGTAACATAAAGTAGACATATGGGAATTAACAGAAGAATGGTACCTTACAGAGTTCTAAGAAAAGATGCTCTAGAAGTGCAGTCATTGTATGATTATTCCACTGTGAGGAAACTGTAATAACCGTGCTCATGTGTTTTCTCTCAAGTCCTGGCCTGTCTTGGATTTCTCTCACCCGCTAACAGAGGGGCATTGATGACATGTGCTGTTGTGTTATGGGTCTTGTTGGGAACCCCTGCTGGTTACGTATCTGCCCGGATGTATAAGAGTAAGTGACATTCTATATGACTGCATGAACTAATACCTTTCACAGCGAGTGCGGGTTATGTCTAGATGTTCATTTATCGTTGTTAACATGTCTTTTGTGTAACTATATTCATATTAGACATTTCACTTTTTCCAGTCTCGAGGCAATCCGCTCCTACTTAGCCTGACTGTGGCAGTAATGGTTGGAGACTAAACCACTTATCTTCTCCATACATATGTATGCTCAGACTGAACTGAGCAAGGACAAAGGATATTTGACTGCAGGAAATATGTCCTGTAACAAAGTCCCCAACCTTTTTTTCCCCCAAGGACCAGTTTTATGCAAGACAATTTTCCCAGGGAGCGGGTGAGGTAGGGGGGTTCTAGGGCGGGGCTTTTTGAGGTTCAAAAACTTGGTGGGCTGGGCACCTGTGAAGAGAAGGATTAATAATAATCCACCATTTTGATATTGAAACACTTGATGTGCGATTAATATAATACACCGTTTTGAGGGTCAAACACACTTTGTGCTAGGCTGGGCACCTGTGAAAAGAGGCAGAGAAGGCAGAGAGACTGAGGCCAGCAGAAGCCATTTCAGTCAGATTAGAGCCAAAACTGCAGAATGGCTGTAATCTGACTAAAATGGCTGCTGCTGGCCTGAGTGAGTCTCTCTGCTGCTCTGAGTGCCTCTCACTCACACATCCCACTACCCTGCCCTGCTGCCCCTCAATACTATTGATGGAGCTTTGGCTGCTGCTAGTCCTCCTTCTTGCTGCTTCCTTAGTTCTTAGACTGGGGGCGGGCATTGAGAAGACTGGGGGCGGGCACATCAGCGCTGGCGGGGATAAAGCACGTCAGCTTCGGCTTCTGTGCTGGAGGAGGCGTAGCTGCCTGATGTGAGCGACTGAGTCACGGAGCCCTCCTCTCTTCTCTTCCACCGCGGTGCTGATGGGGGCGGGACCAACTCGGCTGTTAGTCTGCAGCAGGCAGCGGTAAGTGAAGCGCTGCTGCTGCAGATATGTAATTTGCTATTACTGTGGCGCAATTGCGATGTCGGCAAAGGGCCCTTTTGCCGCGGCCCAGCAAACAATCGTCCGGCCGCAGCCCGGCGGTTGGGGACCGCTGGCTTAACCTGCTGACAAATATCCCTACTACTTTCCTAATCCTGCTTTTCCCCTGTCTGGGTATCATCATGTAGGCATTACATGTTTGGTGTCTCATGGAGTAGCATGTTCCTTTAAGGGTACTCCGTTACTCTGTGATAAGTTATTTATATTCAGCTTCTCAGTTATTGTAAATTTACATTTTTCAGCATTTGGTGGAGAGGGATGGATATCAAATGCGCTAATGACAGCACTTTTGTGTCCTGGGTAAGTTGTTTCTTTGCTTTTCTGATTTTCGTAGTGCTAGCATAAAGCAGTATTCACATATGATGTGCCGTTAAAATATCTGAAACACCACATGTGGCTTTGTCATGCAGTAATTGGTCTCAGAGTTTCTACAGGTGAAACATTTATTTTATAGGTACTACATGCAAAACCATGCCAAATCACAGGAACGCCGTTTTTTTTTAAAGGGGTTCTCCATGAATTTGATATTGATGGCCTATCCTCTGGATTTCAAAAGAGGGGAATGTGAGAGAGAGTACAGGGGGAATGACCTGAAACGTGCACTCTGGAGAAAGTAGCATGCCTACTCCTCTACTATGCCGGTCTTTAGGTATGGGGGAAGTGAAGTCCACCATAAGATAAGGGTACTTTCACACTAGCGGCAAGGCGTGCTGCCGCTAGTGCACGCGTGCCTCCGGACTACCGCTGTCCGCATCTTTTGCGGCCCCATTGAAGTAAATGGGTCTGCAGCCAAGCCGCAAAAACTGCTGCTCGGATGCGGACTAAAACAGCGGTTGTGTGCATTTAGCCTTAGAATGTATTGGCTCCGATGTGCCGAAGTTATTACTTCGCGAAGTCTCGCGAGACTTCACATAATAACTTCAGAAATTGATTTATACTGTAAAAAAACATTTCCCGAACTCTGGTTCGGTTCCAAGTGGTCCTTGGAACCGAACCCGAGTTTGGGAAATGTTTTTTTTTTACAGTATAAATCAATTTCTGAAGTTATTATGCGAAGTCTTGCAAGACTTCCGCTCATCAGAGCCAATACATTCTAATACTGTACGGAGTACAGTATTGAAACAAAGTTTTATGCGAATCGACTTCGGATGTTTCATCCGAAGTCGATTCACTCATCCCTAGTCATTTCTCCTGCAATGGCTTAGAAAATGTATTTACTTAAAAAAAGTATTACATGACAGCCGTTCAGGTACATGGCCGTCCATATAATACATGGGTGGCTTGAGTCCACCAAAACGGGAGCTGAGTGACTGTGTTCTGGCTCATTGAAGGGGGTTGCGGGGAGGAGTAAGAAACAAACTGTGTGATGTCCATATTCCCTAACAGTACATATGGACAGGGGTTGGCGGTCATTAGAATCCTATCCTTTTAATGTGTATCTGTTGTATGAAAAGATCACTTTGGCTGAATGCTGTCAAGGGTTGAATGGTTACAAGTCAATTTTCTTCCTTTTGTTTTCAGGATCATTTTTGCTGATTTCATTATTATGAATGTCATTTTGTTGACAAAAGGCTCTTCAGCAACTATTCCACTTGGGACACTGGTGGCTATCCTGGCTATGTGGTTTGGTATCTCTGTCCCACTAACATTCCTGGGAGCATATTTCGGATTTAAACAGAGAGTAAGTTTACAGTCTGTTATAGGTCTGCATGGTGAAACAAACCAGAAAGCTATCGGCTCATTTTCCATGTGATGTGATTAAATCTTGTGCAAGTGCTTGGTGATGATTCCCAATCAGGACAACAGCTTTGGTGGTGCTTCCAAAGTGCGCTGTTCATGTACTGGGTGATGAGCGTAGATCTTGGAGATATAGACCATATGCAGACTACCGATGCCACTTAGTGATCAATTTTTCTTCTTAAAGAATAACTAGTATTAAATGTTCTAAGCAGTATTTTTTTCCTAATATACCCCTTCACTCCCGGTGGGTTTTGCGTTTTCCATTTTCCACTCCCTGCCATGACTTTTTCATGATACCATTCACAGGCTTGTTTTTTTGTGGGACAAGTTGTGCTTTATAATGGCACCGTTTAATATTGCTCGCGATGTAGAAGGAACTTGAGAATAAAATCCAAATTGGGTGGAATTGGAAAAGAAATGCAATTCCGCCACAGTATTATGGGTCTTTATTTTTACAGAGTTCCCTTTGCATTAAAACTGAACTGTTACCTTCATTTTTGTCGGGGGGTAATAATTAAATTAAGAATTATTAATTATGGTCATAAAATAATTAACCATAAAAAAAATTATAAAATTTGTCATAAATTCTTAAAATCATGACCTGGTGAATTGTAGACAACCTAATTAATACAATTCACATCTGAGTCCGACTATTTCCTCAGATAAATAAGTTCTTTTTGACGTGAGAGGACGTTAATGATAAAACATGTAGTTCTGCATTATACAATAATACACAGGTTTATTGGTTACAAGGTTATAAACCTATACAGGGAGTGCAGAATTATTAGGCAAATTAGTATTTTGACCACATCATCCTCTTTATGCATGTTGTCTTACTCCAAGCTGTATAGGCTCGAAAGCCTACTACCAATTAAGCATATTAGGTGATGTGCATCTCTGTAATGAGAAGGGGTGTGGTCTAATGACATCAACACCCTATATCAGGTGTGCATAATTATTAGGCAACTTCCTTTCCGTTGGCAAAATGGGTCAAAAGAAGGACTTGACAGGCTCAGAAAAGTCAAAAATAGTGAGATATCTTGCAGAGGGATGCAGCACTCTTAAAATTGCAAAGCTTCTGAAGCGTGATCATCGAACAATCAAGCATTTCATTCAAAATAGTCAACAGGGTCGCAAGAAGCGTGTGGAAAAACCAAGGCGCAAAATAACTGCCCATGAACTGAGAAAAGTCAAGCGTGCAGCTGCCAAGATGCCACTTGCCACCAGTTTGGCCATATTTCAGAGCTGCAACATCACTGGAGTGCCCAAAAGCACAAGGTGTGCAATACATGGCCAAGGTAAGAAAGGCTGAAAGACGACCACAACTGAACAAGACACACAAGCTGAAACGTCCAGACTGGGCCAAGAAATATCTCAAGACTGATTTTTCTAAGGTTTTATGGACTGATGAAATGAGTGAGTCTTGATGGGCCAGATGGGCCAGATGGATGGGCCCGTGGCTGGATTGGTAAAGGGCAGAGAGCTCCAGTCCGACTCAGACACCAGCAAGGTGGAGGTGGAGTACTGGTTTGGGCTGGTATCATCAAAGATGAGCTTGTGGGGCCTTTTCGGGTTGAGGATGGAGTCAAGCTCAACTCCCAGTCCTACTGCCAGTTTCTGGAAGACACCTTCTTCAAGCAGTGGTACAGGAAGAAGTCTGCATCCTTCAAGAAAAACATGATTTTCATGCAGGACAATGCTCCATCACACGCGTCCAAGTACTCCACAGCGTGGCTGGCAAGAAAGGGTATAAAAGAAGAAAATCTAATGACATGGCCTCCTTGTTCACCTGATCTGAACCCCATTGAGAACCTGTGGTCCATCATCAAATGTGAGATTTACAAGGAGGGAAAACGGTACACCTCTCTGAACAGTGTCTGGGAGGCTGTGGTTGCTGCTGCACGCAATGTTGATGGTGAACAGATCAGAACACTGACAGAATCCATGGATGGCAGGCTTTTGAGTGTCCTTGCAAAGAAAGGTGGCTATATTGGTCACTGATTTGTTTTGGTTTTGTTTTTGAATGTCAGAAATTTATATTTGTGAATGTCGAGATGTTATATTGGTTTCACTGGTAAAAATAAATAATTGAAATGGGTATATATTTGTTTTTTGTTAAGTTGCCTAATAATGATGCACAGTAATAGTCACCTGCACACACAGATATCCCCCTAAAATAGCTAAAACTAAAAACAAACTAAAAACTACTTCCAAAAATATTCAGCTTTGATATTAACGAGTTTTTTGGGTTCATTGAGAACATGGTTGTTCAATAATAAAATTAATCCTCAAAAATGCAACTTGCCTAATAATTCTGCACTCCCTGTATAAGTAAATAAACACGATACATGCAAATGAATATATATAGCGTTAATATAAAGCATTACAAGCTTAACAATACATGTGAGTGGAAATAACTTGTCATATTATAACCAAGCTATTATTAGGTTAGGATATCAAAGTAGGAACATAAGTTATATACATATACAGGGAGTGCAGAATTATTAGGCAAGTTGTATTTTTGAGGATTAATTTTATTATTGAACAACAACCATGTTCTCAATGAACCCAAAAAACTCATTAATATCAAAGCTGAATATTTTTGGAAGTAGTTTTTAGTTTGTTTTTAGTTTTAGCTATTTTAGATGCCACTGGCCAAACTGGTGGCAAGTGGCATCTTGGCAGCTGCACGCTTGACTTTTCTCAGTTCATGGGCAGTTATTTTGCGCCTTGGTTTTTCCACACGCTTCTTGCGACCCTGTTGACTATTTTGAATGAAACGCTTGATTGTTCGATGATCACGCTTCAGAAGCTTTGCAATTTTAAGAGTGCTGCATCCCTCTGCAAGATATCTCACTATTTCTCGTGCTTTTTTCCATTGGGGGACACAGACCATGGGTATAGCTTAGAGGTATTAGTAGGAGGGACACTATGCAAATGAAAGAGCTCCTCCTCCTCGGGCTATACCCCCAGACTCCACCAGGAGGAACTCAGTCTTTGCTTAGTGTCTGGTGAAGGAGGTTGACACTCTCTGATTCTACTCCTTTTTGTTATTTTTATTCTAGATGGGGACACAGGTCGGCATGGCGCCTTCCTGGTCCCCCGTGGAGTGCCCGCCGCCGTCTTTGGGACGTTGCCTGGCTGCCTCCATTTCCCCCCAAGAAGATAAGTGGATCCGGGCTCGACCTGTTAGCTCCGGCATCCCACCAGCTGCTGGGACGCCTGCTGCCTACCCTCCTCCAGAGCACTGTTCTCCTGGATTGGAGTCAGAAGTCTGAAGAGGCGCATCCCTGCTGGTCTGGACATCGAGGGAGCATGCTGAGCAGATAAGTGTTGCCCAATCCCTCCCCCTCCCTGTGTCTATTTGTCTGTGGCTACCTGGGTGAGCTTGAAGAAGGATCCTGATGGGGCACTTTCTTCATTTTGGCACTGGAGTACTGGCATCTCTTCCCCCTTAAACTGTGGGCTTCAGCGCTTCTCTCGTCGGGCCTTGGCTGCTGCGCTCCCTCAGCGCCCGCCGGCAGGCCGCTCCTCCACGTGGTGTTTGTTTAAATCACGCGCACGCTTATTTCCGCGCGCGTGCGCTTATTTTCGCGCATATTTTCGCGCATATTTTCGCGCGTGCGCTTATTTTCGCGCATGCGCATATTTTCGCGCGCGCGCTTATTTTTCGTGCGCGCGCTTTTTTCGCGCCATAATGACGCATTCGGGGAGGCGGAGCCTCGGCATGCCGCTCTGACTCTCCTTACACCGGAGACTCTGTTTGCTCATGGCCGTGCAGCTCCTCATCACTCTACTCCGTTTTGTGCCAGGCAAGCTGGTAGCTCAGTGGTACTGCTGCTGCTGCCCCATGTCCAGGCTTTCTGAGTTCAAAGCCCCTTTCAGCCTTCAAAAATTGTTTATATTATTCTAGATGGGGACACAAGTCGGCATGGCGCCTTCCTGGTCCCCCGTGGAATGCCCGCTGCCGTCCTTGGACGCTGCCTGGCTGCCTCCATTGCCCCCCAAAGAAGACAAGTGGATCCGGGCTCGACCTGCAGCTCCGGTATCCCACCAGCTACTGGGTCTCCTGCTGCCACCCTCCACCAGAACACTGCACTCCTGGACAAGGAGTCAGAAGCCTGATGAGGTGCATCCCTGCTGGTCCTGGAGTCGAGGGAGAAGTTCTGCAGGAGCAGATAAGTATTACCTGCATCCCTGCCTTACCCCCCTCCTCCACGTCCCTGGGGGCCTGCGGTCCCCGCTTGGGCATCTGCCATGTCCAGCGCGGCCGCTAAATTGGTCTTAGTCGCCAAGGCAACCATGTCCTTTAATCCTGTGGCGCTAACGACTCCATCTCTCTCAGTGGTCCCCACAGTGGGTGACTGACTACGAAGAGGCAGCGTGAGCGGCAGCATCCCACCTCGGATGTCTCCGTCTCTCCACCCCCCTCACCTCGCCGGTGGCGCTTGCGGACTGCTCTTCCCCCTCCCTAGGGAGAGTAATCCGAAGGAGAATTATCCGGCTCGGACGAGCCAGGTCCTTTTTGGACTATAGGGCATTTTCAAATCCTGTGACGCCAACCACCTCTCTAAGTGGTTTTCCACAGAAGACGCCCGACTACTAACAGGGAGCGTGAGCAGCAGCATCCCTCCTCGGATGGCTCTGGCTCTCCCCCCCCCCCCTCGTCTAGAGGCGCGTTCGGTCGACTCTCCCCTCCCTTAGGGAGCGCAAGTCTGAAGGAGAATTTCCGGCTCTGATTAGGTCATGAAGCGGGACCCCTCGCCTAAGCTCTCCACCAGGGTGGCTGACTTAGTGGTGACTGTCCGAGACACCTTTATTCTCCAAGGGGATTCTCCTCCTTCCACTGGTCAGGAGTTCCCCCTTTTTCCGTCCAGGCAGTCGGAGACTACCATGTTCCCGGTCCATGAGGGATTTTTCCGCGGTCATGTCCAGGGCCTGGGGTGGTCTTAATAAGGTTCTCGACCACCCAGCGCATGAATATACTTTCCTTTCCCTGCTGACGGCGAGGAGAGGTGTCTCCTCCCCCTAAGGTGGATCCTCCGGTGGCCGGATTAGCCAATTATGTGGCCCTTCCTGTCTTAGTCAGTTCCTCTTTCCAGGATGCTGTAGACAGACGCATAGACTCTCTTCCAGGTCCTTTTTTCGCTGGCAGCGCGTCCCTGTGACCTACCTTTCACTCAGCAGGGGTAGCCAGTGCTCTCTCGGTGTGGTTACAACACCACCACCAGGAACTGGCGGTACGAGATGCGGCTACTAACACACTGGAGTTGGTTCTCCAGATGTCTCAGGCTTCTAAGATTCTTTGCGAAGCTTCTAGGGACATTGTTTCCCTCTTTGCCCGCAGGTTGGCCATCTCTGTCACTCAGCGCGAAGAGATCTGATTGAAAGTGTGGGACGCTGACGCCTCCACCAAGCGTTCCCTTGCTAATCTCCCCTTTGGGGTTTCCAGACCTTATGGGGATCAGCTGGACGAGTTCATCTCTGCATGCCTTTTGCCGTTTCTCATCTGGTAGGCCGTCGCCTGCTTCCTCCGCCGGGGGTCTCAGGTCGCCCGCAAAGAGGCCTTCCTTTGCACCAGCCTTCCCGGCACTAGAGGGCCCAGTCAGCCCGTCCTGCTGCTCCTAGGCCTATCACATGTCCCGATTGCGGAATCCCACCATCGATTCCTGCGCTTCGCCATTATGGGTCGACACTGTCAGTTTGTCGCCCTTCCTTCGGGTTGGCGACCACCCCGCGGGTCCTTGCCACGGTCCTGGACCGCTCATGGCGCTTCTTCGTACCAGGGGCATTCCTTTGCTGCCCTATCGGGACGATATCCGGATAGAGGCCCCCCTCTCTACCGCAGACCACGGACAGCGTCCGGATCACTGTTCAGACCCTGGAACGGTTCGGCTGGCTGGTAACTTTCCCAAACTCCTGCCTCTTCCCGTCCCAGAGGCTCTCCTTCCGGAGGGTGATTTTGGACACCTCGGCTGCCTAAGTATTCTACCAGCCTTCAAGTCCTCCCAGGTCCAGGGGGCAGTGTCGCATCTGCTGCGCTCCCCGTGCCTCTCCATTCGGGAATACTTGCAGGTCCTGGGTCTTATGGTAGCCTCTTTCGAGGCCTTCCATATGCCCAGTTTCACACTCGCCTGGCGCAACAGGAGATCCTTTACCTTTCAGCGGGTTCGGGCAGCTCTCCCTTGGTGGCTGTTCCCAAAGAACCTGAGGTCGGGGAGTTCCTTTCTCGCATTCTCCTGGACGATCGCCGCCACCGATGCCAGCATCCTGGGTTGGGGGGGGCGTTTTCCAGTCTCGCACGGTTCAAGGAATTTGGTCGGCGGCAGAGTCTCGCCTTCCAATCAACTTTCTGGAACTGAGGGCGATTTTTTCCGCTCTCTCTCTCCTATTGGACCTCTCTCCTTGCGGGCCTCCCAGTGCGGGTTCAAACGGGCAATGCCGCGGCCGTGGCCTATATCGACCATCAGGGCGGGACCCGCAGCCGGATGGTGATGCAGGAGGTGAAGAGAATTCTGACGTGGGCGGAGACGCACGTTCCGGTGTTGTCAGCAGTTTGCATTCCAGGAGTGGACAACTGGACAGCGGACTTTCTAAGCCACAACACGGTGGATCCAAGCGAGTGGTCTCTGCATCCAGAAGGGTTCGAGGAAATCTGCCACAGATGGGACCGTCCGGATGTGGACTTAATGGCGTCCGGGTTCAACAACAAGATCCCAGTGGTCCTGGCTCGCGCCCGAGATCCGGAGGCGTACGGATGGATGCGCAGGTGTCTCCGTGGCAGGACTTCAGCCTCCTCTGTTTTCCTCTCCTACCAAAGGGTCTACGCCAGTTCGAGGCGGAAGGGACTCCGACCGTTCTCATCACCCCAGAGTGGCCTCGCCGCGCGTGGTTTTTCGGACGTGGCTCGGTTGCTGGCGGACGCCCCATGGCCTCTTCCCGACGGACAGGACCTACTGTCTCAGGGCCCGTTCTTCCACCGGAATTTGCGGTCTCTTCGTTTACCGGCGTGACTGTTGAAACCGCCATCCTGATAAAGATGGTGTTCTCGGAGTTCTCAGTGGTTAGGACCATGATCAGTCCGGGGAAGTCTTCTTCCTCCCAGATTTACTATCGTACCTGGATGGCCTTCCTATCCTTTTTTGAGGGTTCGGGGTTCCCTCCCCTTCGGTTTTCCATCTTGATGGTACTGTCTTTTCTTCAGTCTGGGCTTGTGCAGGGACTGTCGCTTAGTTCCCTGTAAGGTCAGGTTTCGGCGCGGGCCGTCAGAGGTCCCTTGCTCTTAAGGGTCCGGTGGTGACCTTTCTTCGGGGGTGGCGCATTCGGTTCCCCGTATGTTCCCCCTTTGTCTCCTTGGGATCTCAATTTGGTTCTGCGCGCTCTGCAGTCGGCCCCCTTCGAGCCTTTGAGGAGGGTCTCTCTGACTGTTCTCATCTGGACTTCCTTGTGACCATAGCTTCTGATACAGCTACATAGCGTAGTGATTAAAGTTCTGGGCTATTATGCAGTGGCTGTGAGTTCACGTCCCATCACGAGCTTTTAAGTCAGACTGGTGTCGGAGCTGGCCGCTCTTTCCTGTCAGGAGCCTTTCTGGTTTTCCACCAGGATTAAGTTGTGCTCCGTCCAGTCCCCTTCTTTTTGCCCAGGGTGGTCTCTCCCTTCCGCCTTGATGAGGATCTTGTCCTGCCTTCCTTTTGTCCTTCTCCGGCTAACCCCAAGGAACGCACTCTGCATTCCCTGGATGTTGTATGGGTCCTGAAGGTGTGTCTCGCGGCTACTGCTTCCGTCCGCCATTCTTGGCGCTCTGGATCTGCTTGGCTATTTCCGCGGCTTGTCACGCTTGTGGTGGAGTTCCCCCGGCTAGAATTGCCGCTCACTCCATTGGGGCGGAGGGGGCTTCCTGGGCAAGACGCAGTCGTGCCTCTGCGTCTCAGCTGTGTACGGCGGCCACCTGGTCGTCCTTGCATACCTTTGCAAATTTTTGTCAGTTGCATTCACTGGCTTCGGCTGATGCGGCTTTGGCCGCAGGGTTTTGCAGGCTGTGGTTCCTGTTTGACCGTTGGGGCGTTCCTCCTGGCGGTGCTGATATTTTTTCCCACCCCATGGACTGCTTTTGGACGTCCCATGGTCTGTGTCCCCCAATGGAAAAAAGCACGAGAAAAGGAGATTTTTGTGAAACTCACCTGTAAAATCTTTTTCTCGTCTTTTCCATTGGGGGACACAGCTCCCACCCATTATTCCTGTTGCAGGAGGGGTCTTTAGTTCAGTTTTTCTGTTTCTGGTTGGACCTTATGGCTTGGTCCGATGGTTTCCATGATTTTTTCTTGCTCCTTCTCCTACTGCTTGTGCAACGCCTGAGTTCCTCCTGGTGGAGTCTGGGGGTATAGCCCGAGGAGGAGGAGCTCTTTCATTTGCATAGTGTCCCTCCTACTAACACCTCTAAGCTATACCCATGGTCTGTTTCCCCCAATGGAAAAGACGAGAAAAAGATTTTACAGGTGAGTTTCACAAAAATCTCCTTTTTTGCCTTTTCTGAGCCTGTCAAGTCCTTCTTTTGACCCATTTTGCCAAAGGAAAGGAAGTTGCCTAATGATTATGCACACCTGATATAGGGTGTTGATGTCATTAGACCACACCCCTTCTCATTACAGAGATGCACATCACCTAATATGCTTAATTGGTAGTAGGCTTTCGAGCCTATACAGCTTGGAGTAAGACAACATGCATAAAGAGGATGATGTGGTCAAAATACTCATTTGCCTAATAATTCTGCACTCCCTGTAAGTTATATACATCACTATATACATCTGTTCAGAGAAAACCTCATGATATCAAGATGGGCATGTCTAATCCTAGACATCAATATAGAATGCTAAATACATTCTGCCCCCTTCTAACCAACTACACATCACATGACTTCAAGATGGGCAAATCCATCCAAGGATATAACTTAGAAGAGATAACTGTATCCTTCCACCCCATCCTGGACTATTTTACACATACAACTTTGGTAAGAATATTAAGACAAATAACAGGGATCTAGGATCTTGCTAGACCATATCTTAAATGGGAAGGACTTGAAATAAGTATTTCCTGTGTGAATCCATCACTTAGCTTGGCGAAGAATGTTCTGTCAGTGTGTGTGTGTGTGTGTATATATGTATGTGTGTGTGTGTGTGTGTGTGTATATATATATATATATATATATATATATATATATATATATATATATATATATATATATGCAATTATTTAATGATTTGCTAGATTGAGTCTAGATTCTTCTGCAGGTAGAATGAAGCCTCACAATATCCTAAGACTACATCTCAATATAGAGATGATCAATTTAAGTATTTATTTACCAATCTAGATGGTATAATTTCACCCACACTATCAAATTAGTCTTAATAAAATGAAATATAATTTTTCTGTGTCTCTTACCAAGTCCTAGTAGGAATCTCACTTCTGCTCCTAGGAAAGCTGGGTGGTCCATCATAGCGCATCTCACATGGCTTTCATCTTGATAGACCCCTCTAAAGAGCTTTACTTGTCTCCTTCCACCCCATCCTCTTCCCCCTGTGTATGGTTTATGACCACAAACGTATCAGTTAAGCACACCTTCCTAGTTTGGAACTTTCCAATCATTGTCGGATGGGCGTGACCATTGATAAAAAATGTGACATCATAACCTTACCCAGAATGCACTTTTGCTACTGTTGTAATGTCACCTACTCATACCTAGGTGACACTGCTGTGTAAGCTATTTGCAATATAGTATAGAGGGTTAACTTATGCAAGTCTGAATAAAACGTATTCTATACATTTGACCTTAGAAGCTTTAATTTTAAAGCTATAGGGATTCATTCTGACACTTGTAGCAATTATAGACAGACCTCTAGGCGTCTCTCTGAATGTTTCTCACACTGTTGACTTACGGACCATGATTATATTAATGGCCTTGTTTTCTCGCAGAGATTTCAGTACCTCCTGTCATACCAAAGATATGATTCATTGTTACAAATGCACATCTTTACAGACACTCTTTTAGAGACAAATATTCTCCTAATGAGAAATCTATATAATATACTGGATACATGTTGTCTTCATAACATATAATATTAAGTTCGGGAGCACCATCCAAGGTATTGGTTCAAGGTCCAACAAGACTTGAGGAAGGCTCTTGTGAGCCGAAACATCGCAAGTTTGCCACAATATGGGTGAATAAAAGTTTTCCACTTTTACTACTCAGGAGTGCAGTCCGACTTTTTTATATATATATATATATCTCCTACTGATTGTCTTATGTTAAATGAATACATACATATTATATATTTTGCTTCATTAATAAATACCTAATTGTATAGGTAATTATCCCCAGCTGCATAGAGCTTATCTTTATCTCCCGTCATAAATTTATAAGTAGACAAGGAGAGGCCTCTTCTCAGACTGGTATATTAATGAGAAGAATAACACTAAAGCAGAAACCTTTGTGCGACCTTACTTTGGCCTACTCAAGACATACAAAATTGTAAATCTAGTCGAGCAGGGCAATGAACATCCATCCTGACTAGAATAATTGGATATCAATGCATTTACCTATGAAAAGGCACAACATTCTCCAGATCATTGTGATTACAGAGATACCACGGCAGCCTCTGATCCATTCGTGAGGACCAAGGCTACCGCACACACTATCCAGTTCCCTGCTAGCGGGAGCTGTTGCAGGTCCTAGAGCAGTGGTGGCGAACCTATGGCACTGGTGCCAGAGGCGGCACTCAGAGCCCTCTCTGTGGGCACCCGCACCATGGAAAAAGTCTAAGGTGTACCAATATGCCATAGACTTTTCCTGCCATTTATCAGCGCAGGGAACACTATGAACAGCACAGGCAGCGCAGGGTGCACTATGAACAGCACAGCCAGTGCATTGAATGTAGGCAGGCTATTATAGCTAAATGATAAAAGTACATGGAAGATATACTATATTGGTATTCATATTAAATTGCAGTGTTGACGCAGTGTTGTGATAAATAAGTGGGTTTTGGGTAACAGTTTGGGCACTCGGTCTGTAAAAGGTTCGCCACCACTGTCCTAGAGCATGCGCTTTTTTTTTTTTTTTTTTTTTTTTTAGCCATTTGACCATGGCATCTGAGGGGTTAAATGTTTGAAATTGTGTGTTTTTTCGACTGCCTATATTGGTTCCAGGTCTCTGCTGTCTAAAATGATGTCAGTGCGCACCATCTCTAAAGACCCATCCAGCGCCGTACATGTACAGCACGGTTAAAGAAGCAAAAAGCCGTAGGGAGATCTGTGCTTCTTCCCAATATACAACTTAAAAGGGTTGCACAGGATTATAAAAATATGGCTTTTTTTTTAATTTCTGAAACTGTGCCACATCTGTCCATGGGATGTGCCTGGAATTGTAGCTACTCTCCTAGGATTAGGCTGCAGTATTACACACAACTTTTACCAGCGTGTCACTGGATCTGAATTGAAACTTAACTTTAATTAAAGAGGACCTTTCACTAGAATAAAACGTCTAAACTAACTATACAGACATGTAGAGCGGCGCCCAGGGATCCCCCTGCACTTACTGGGCGCCGCTCCGTTCTCCCGGTATAGCCTCCGGTATCTTCATAGTTAGGCTCCACCCAGGGGAACCTGCCGGCATCTCATTCTCCCATGCTGTAGCGCTGGCAAATTGCAGCGCTCAGCTCATAGCCTGAGAGGCTTTTTTTTTTTTTTCTCTTAGGCTATGAGCTGAGCGCTGCGATTGGCCAGCACTACAGCATGGGGAAATGAGACGCCGGCAGGTTCCCCTGGGTGGAGCCTAACTATGAAGATACCGGAGGCTATAACGGGAGAACGGAGCGGTGCCCAGGTATAACAGTAAGTGCAGGGAGATCCCTGGGCGCCGCTCTATATGTCTGTATAGTTGGTTTAGAAGTTTTATTCTAGTGAAAGGTCCTCTTTAAATCAGTTAAAATATAAGTGTGGTCAAATGTCAGCAAGTATTGTCTGTACACCAATCTTCTGGATAGGGGATAACTATTAGATTGGTGGGGTCCTACTGCCAGAACTCCCACCGATCACAAGAACAGAGGCCCCGTACACCCTGAAATGAATGGAGCAGCCAGTCGCAGATGCACGTACATTGAGCCACTATCTCCGAATGAGAGAGGACACAGTCATGCGCGTGGGCCCCTGATCTCGTGATCGGTGGAGGTCCCAGAAGTAGGACCCCCCACTGATCTAATAGTTATCAGGGTCCTACTGCAGGGATCCTGTGGATAGGGGATGACTTAATCTAACCGGAATACCCCTTTAACAGCTTATAGTATAAAAGCCTGATTTTCATACTTGTCTTTGTAGGCAATTGAACATCCCGTTCGCACAAATCGGATTCCTCGTCAGGTTCCCACACAGTCCTTTTTGACCAAACCGTTCTCGGGTATTATCATGGGAGGCATTTTACCTTTCGGATGCATTTTCATTCAGCTGTTTTTCATTCTCAACAGCATTTGGTAAGTGTCTGCACAAATTCAATCATTGTCTTTTATATGTCTTTGGACACCTGAGAATTGGTGGCAAATGTTTTCCTTGGATATTGGCAGAAGTGAATAAAGCTATGCTACAGATATGCTAATGAGCTCCTAACGAGCTCTGCCTCTAATGCTACCAGATATAAGATAGCTGTCCTATACATCAATGTTCGAGATTTTAAACAGGCCTAGAGACATGACTTCGATAATAATTAAGCCAGCATCTCCTTCTGCAGACAGCTGTTTCGGGGTGATTGCCCGTCATCGGTGCAGAGCAGAGAGTACAAACTTAACTGGGTCAGAGGCCTAGGTCAGGATTTAGGGAACACAATGGAGAGCACCTTAACCGCTACAGGACCGCCGTACGCAGGATTGCTATATACTTATATTTATACTCACGTGCGCTGTGGCCTGCCGGTCGCTCCTTCTGTCTGTGCGGCGGATTGCTAATGCTTACAGCATTAGCAATGCGCCGCACAGACCTATGAGAAGGAGCGACCAGCGGCCACAGCGCACGTGAGTATAATGCGCTGCTCTCTGCTCACTAACATACCATGGCAGCCAGGACTTCAGTAGCGTGACTCCTGGCTGCCATGGTAACCGATCGGAGCCCCAGCATTACACTGCTGGGGCTCCGATCGGAACTGCAAACTGCCACCAATGATG
Source organism: Bufo gargarizans (assembly GCF_014858855.1). Lineage (NCBI taxonomy): Eukaryota > Metazoa > Chordata > Amphibia > Anura > Bufonidae > Bufo > Bufo gargarizans. Next base: position 62,722,051 of record NC_058088.1, on the reverse strand, counting down.
GGGGGGAGGAGGGGGACCCTGTGGCCACTGCCACCAATGATAAATACTGGGGAGGGGGGGGGGGGGTTTGCGTTACCAGAGGGGACAGATCAGAGGCTGGGGGAGAAGATCAGAGGCTGGGGGAGAAGATCAGAGGCTGGGGAAGGGGGGGGAAGATCAGAGGCTGGGGAAGGGGGGGGAAGATCAGAGGCTGGGGAAGGGGGGAGAAGATCAGAGGCTGGGGGAAGGGGGGAGAAGATCAGAGGCTGGGGAAGGGGGGAGAAGATCAGAGGCTGGGGAAGGGGGGGGGGGGAAGATCAGAGGCTGGGGAAGGGGGGGGGGAAGATCAGAGGCTGGGGAAGGGGGGGGGGAAGATCAGAGGCTGGGGAAGGGGGGGGGAAGATCAGAGGCTGGGGAAGGGGGGGGGAAGATCAGAGGCTGGGGAAGGGGGGGGAAGATCAGAGGCTGGGAAGGGGGGGGGAAGATCAGAGGCTGGGGGAAGGGGGCTGGGGGAAAGATCAGAGGCTGGGGAAGGGGGGGGGAAGATCAGAGGCTGGGAAGGGGGGGGTAAGATCAGAGGCTGGGGAAGGGGGGGGAAGATCAAGGGCTGGGGAAGGGGGGGGAAGATCAGAGGCTGGGAAGGGGGGGGAAGATCAGAGGCTGGGGAAGGGGGGGGAAGATCAGAGGCTGGGGAAGGGGGGGGGAAGATCAGAGGCTGGGGAAGGGGGGGGGAAGATCAGAGGCTGGGGAAGGGGGGGGGGAGATCAGAGGCTGGGGAAGGGGGGGGAAGATCAGAGGCTGGGGAAGGGGGGGGGAAGATCAGAGGCTGGGGAAGGGGGGGAAGATCAGAGGCTGGGGAAGGGGGGGGAAGATCAGAGGCTGGGGAAGGGGGGGGAAGATCAGAGGCTGGAAGATCAGAGGGGGGGAGAAGATCAGAGGCTGGGGAAGGGGGGCAGATCAGAGGCTGGGGGAGCACATGAGAGGCTGGCGCCATGGTCAGCTCCCTGCTGTTGTGTGCACTATGCACAGGGCAGCAGGGGAGTGCAAAGTCCTATCACCCTAATAGAGCTCTATTAGGGTGAATAGACAAGGGTTCTAGCCCTTAAGGAGGCCAATAGTTAATAAATAAAAAGTAAAAAAAAATTAAAAAAAATTTAAACACCTACACCTGTGTGCAGCCAGCCTACGCCTACACCTACACCTGTGTGCAGCCAGCCTACGCCTACACCTACACCTGTGTGCAGCCAGCCTACGCCTACACCTACACCTGTGTGCAGCCAGCCTACGCCTACACCTACACCTGTGTGCAGCCAGCCTACGCCTACACCTACACCTGTGTGCAGCCAGCCTACGCCTACACCTACACCTGTGTGCAGCCAGCCTACACCTACACCTGTGTGCAGCCAGCCTACGCCTACACCTACACCTGTGTGCAAGCCAGCCTACGCCTTGACACCTACACCTGTGTGCCAGCCAGCCTACGGCCTACACCTACACCTGTGTGCAGCCAGCCTACGCCTACACCTACACCTGTGTGCAGCCAGGCCTCGCCTAACACCTCACCCTGTGTGCAGCCAGCCTAGCGCCTAACACCTACAACCTGTGTGCCAGTCCGAGCCTACGCCTACACCCTACACCCCTGTGGGTCAGCCAGCCCTACGCCCTACACCTACACCTGTGTGGCAGCCAGCCTAGCGCCTACACCTACACCTAGTGTGCAGCCAGCCTACGGCCTACACCTACACCCTGGGGTTGCAGGCCAGCCTAAGCCTACACCAGTACACCCTGTGGTGTCAGCAAGCCTACGCCTACACCTACACCTGTGGTCGCAGCCAGCCTACGGGCCTTACACCTACCACCTTGTGTGCAGGCCAGCCCTACGCATACACTACACCTGTGTGCAGCCAGCCCTACGCCTACACCTACAACCTGTGTGCAGCCAGCCTACGCCTACACCTACACCTGTTGCAGCCAGCCTCGCCTACACCTACACCTGTGTTGCAGCCAAGCCTAACGCCTACACCTACACCTCGTGTGCAGCCAGCCTACCGCCTACCACTACACCCTGTGTGCAGCCAGCCTACGCCTACACCTACTACCTGTGTGCAGCCAGAGCCTACGCCTACACCTACACCTGTGTTGCAGCCAGCACTACGCCTACACCCTACACCTGTGTGCAGCCAGCCTACGCCTACACCTGTGTGCAGCCAGCCTACGCCTACACCTGTGTGCAGCCAGCTTACACCTACACCTGTGTGCAGCCAGCCTACACCTACACCTGTGTGCAGCCAGCCTACACCTGTGTGCAGCCAGCCTACGCCTACACCTGTGTGCAGCCTGTATTATAGGCTGTACATAAGTATAGGTGGAGGGCATGCTGCTGCAGAACACAAGGGGTGAAACCACTGGCAGTCTATCACTGGGATGGGATGGTGTGTTCCTGCCAGTGGTTTCACCCCTTGTGTTCTGCAGCAGCATGCCCTCCAGGTCTGTCCCCAGCATACTTATGTAGCAGGTGCAGCATGCTCAGTCTCAGGACGGAGTCTAGCTTCTAAGATGGCAACGCCGCCTCCACGTTACCTCTCCCTGTGCACTGCTGCTCCTCCTCTTCGGTCAGAAAAAGGGGGAGGAGGAGGCAGCAGTAGCGAGGGAATATGTGGTAGGCGGCGCCCCTCTTACAACGCACACAGAAGGAGGAAGTTTGGAAGAACTCATAAATAGTGTGGGCAAGTGTGTGGGCATTTTGCAAGCAGGCTGAGCGGGCGCTGAGCGGACTTATTAAACTTCTGAGCTGGGGCCCAATAATTTGTTGCGCGGCCGCTCACTTGCACAGCTTAGAGGGAACACTGGACACCACGGAATTAGAACTGCATCCCCTTCATTCTCATCATCGATGCAGGTCCCAAAGATTAGCACTTCACTGATCATAAAACAGTGGCATATCCTAGAGATATAACATCACTTTACAACATGGTAATGCCCCTTTAATTGATATATGGGAGTACTTTATGAAATTAGTGGTAGATGGAATAAAAAAGTTAATTATCTCAGTGAGGAATTCTATTATGTTAGATACAATTAGCATTAATTAGAATGTTTCATGCAATGCTCTATATTTCAGATTTTGGCCCCTTTTAGACAAGCGGGTGTCACGCTGAGGACTTGCAGCTTGACACCTGGCCTGAACTTCCAGCACTGCCGGGGTCGCATAGCATTATATTGATTTATGATGCTATGTAACCCTTACAGTTCTGGAGTGTATTGGATAACACTGACAGCATTATATCTATTGATAGCAGGGGGCTACAGCTGCAAAGTGATGGCTTATCCTGCATCTTATATCATCTAGCACCCATAAATCTCACATCTGCCCTGGGGGTTCTAGCAAAAAGAACAATAAAGAGCTGCATGTACCGCAGAATGCTGGAATCCATACTGGGAACCAGAAGGACCTAACATTAGGCGGTGTTGGTGCTCGGCCTATGCCTTATCCTTCGATTCCATTTTTCTGTTCCTATACCACAATAGAAAAAGATTAATTCACCGCAGATGTGAATCTTGCCTAAGCCCAACCATAGGACTTGTGTGCGGCGTGGCCGCATAACTGCACAATATAGCCACCTATCTACAGTAAACAGCCATTCATGCATATCTGATCTTTAATATAGTATTTGTGTTACAGCATAACTGTGAAAATACTAGGATCAGTCATCGTTCTGCCTCGCATTCCCTCATCCACACAGTTGGGCACAGCAGGATCAGATTGAGCTCTCATGCAGCCCGTTTGAATTATTGTTTTTCTCCAGCTATTTAGTGCCGACTAGTTAAATCGAGGTTTCCTTTTTCATCTGTATGAAATGCAGCTGTAATCCTCTAAAGCAGCGCTAGATTCTTTAAATTTAAAAGTTTCATGCCTGTGTCCTTTGCTGTATTTCATAGTACAATATTCAGCATAGCTCCATTCTATAGATCTGTGTGCCTCCCATCATGTTAGGAATGTGCGCCTCGTGGATTGTTCTGTGTGCTTTTCACAGTGTGTATTTTGTTTTGTAGCAATCATCAAATGTACTACGCGTTTGGTTTCCTGTTTCTGGTTTTCATTATACTCCTGATAACTTGTTCAGAGGCTACCATCTTGCTTTGTTACTTCCATCTATGCAGAGAGGTACTGATGCCACTTCTAACTTATTTGGGGATTTGATACGTACATTATCTTGGTGTTGCCGTCTTTTTCCTTATAACTGTTTCAGCCTTTTGTATTTTCACTGGACGTGCCAATAAAAAACTTTTTTTTTTAAATTGGACTCCCCAGTTAAAAAAAAAAAAGTTTTGTTTTAGGCTTCATCCACATCTGCATAAGGACCCTCCGGTACTGTGTTCCGACATAGGAGCAAATGATTGGAATTGCCATATGCATCATACCCGAACACCACCAGGTCCCTAATCGCTATAACGGGATCCATCAGGTTTCTGTCATGAAAATATCACTGCTCCTCTGCCAGAACAGAGTACAAAAATGGCTTAACACAGATGATGTAGCCTTACAGGGTTATTCAGCGTGATGTCCCTCACTGCTCCAGGAAGCTTTGGATATAACTTTGTCAACTCTGTGGCTTCTTTGACTATCCAAGAAGAAGCCACCAATGCCTGCACCAGCTAACAGTCCAACAAGGATGCTGTAAGGCTCTGTGTAACATTTTTTTATATATTTTTTTTTTCTCTCCTTATATGATAGATTTTTTTTTTATTTCTGTTACCTTTGAATGGCTATTTGCATCACAAAAACAGCTCCCGGGGCTTTTTGGCTGACAAACCTGTAAAAGAACACAAAAGAAAATTGTCTCATTGAAAATTGTTCCATTTCTTGCAGGATTATCGTTGGTGGTGGCGGTCCTTCCTAACAAGCGGATTCACTGCTGTTTACGTCTTCATCTATGCCGTTCATTATTTCGTCTTTAAGCTTCAAATCACAGGAGCTGCCAGCACCATTTTGTACTTTGGGTACACAATGATCATGGTTTTAATTTTTTTTCTGTTTACAGGTAAGTAGCAATTATACTGAAAATTCCCAGGATTATTTGTCTAATTTCACTGTTCCGGTTCATAAAATATGTGCAAAGGATAGTCAGTGTTATCACCTGGTGTTAGTTGCGAAAAAGGATGTTAAAGGAGTTGTCCACATGTGTAATATTGATGACGTATCCTCAGCATAGGTCATCAATATCAGTTCGGCGGGGGTCCGACGCCCGCCAATCAGCTGTTTGAAGAGAACACAGCACTTATATGAGCACTGCCTTCTCTTCTCTATTTACCTACTTGCCGTTGACATTGCAGCAGCGAGCAGGTGTAATTACAACTCCACAGTCGCATTAACTTGAATAGTAAGGAGCAGTCTATTGAAGTGAATGGGCATGGCGAAGCTGTAATTACACCTGCTTGCTGCAGTCAATGGTTGCAGCACTGCGTTGTTTTCAAAGTGCTGATCGGTGGGGGTGCTGGCCATCTGGCCCCTGCCAATCTGATAATGATTATCTATCCTTAGGATAGGTCATCAATATTACAAAAGCTTACAACCACTTAAACTTTTTCACCACCCTAGAGGGTGAAAGAAAAAAGAAGGATGGTAAGTAGTGCTATTCCAGGGATTTCCTGAGAGCACCGAGGGGGCTCCACAAAGCCAGAGAGTTTGCAAAGTTCTAAATATGATATAAACTATAAAGAAAGATGGATATGTAAAACAGTTAAAAAAAAGCAATTATAAAAATTGTATATAAAAACAGATATACATCAGCCTTGGTACCATATTTTGTCACAATTGTGACTGCTGATGGATAAAATGTATGTACAATTGCAATGGTAAAGGACTTACTTTACCGGGGAGGAAAGTAAAGGATAAACTCAATACACCAATACTTGCACCTCCCCTGCCGAGGTCGCCTTTAGTTCGGGAGTATGGCTTCTAGGTCCCCAAACGAGAACATTGGGGTTCCTGGATATAAAAGAAGTCTTTATTTCTGATTGAAAATCTTGACGCGTTTTGGGATAAGCATTCCTTTATCAAGAACATGAATAAAAAGCTGGTGTGACAAACTTTATATAGGAGAACAGAAGCACATAGTTAACAGTCAGGTGGTTGGAAGGGGCCGGCCCTATCTGACCTCACTTCCTGGTACTCCACAAATAATGAATTGGCTTATGTGATTAATAAAATCAATTTGAAATCTAGTGTAGGGGGTGGAGTTTTATGCGTTCCAGGGTGGGATGCATGGGAGAGAACTTAGTCTTAAATTGTATATATTTCACACCTAGGGGACACCTACCCTAAGAGAGGTCGGTGTGCAGTCCCAGTGATATTTTTGGGCTTCTCTGGGGGGGGGGGGGGTCTTGCGCTGTCTCTAATAGAGCAGGAGTGTTAGATAGCCGCATGCACAACTTTTTAAACTGTTTTACATATCCGTCTTTCTTTATTGTTTATATCATATTTAGAACTTTGTAAACACTGTGGCTTTGTGGTGCTCCCAGGAAATCCCTGGAATAACACTGCTTACCGTCCTTCTTTTTTCTTTCACCCTATCAAATCCACAGTTCACTGGTGTGTGCAGATTTTTACGGTTTGGGGAGCTGCCTTACGTTTCTTCTTCCACGGTCTACCACTTCCATCCCTTGGTGACATCCCTTGGCGCTTCCCACCACATTCCCCCTCCCATTTTTCTTATTCCACTTCCATTCACCTAACTTATTTTTTCGTTTTTCTTTTACCTACAACACCCTAGAGGACAGCCTTTGTGCAATATGTCTCTGTATCTGGGGTCTATAGTGGTAGACATGGCTGTTGCTGGGTAGTTAAAGAGGACCCGTCACCTCTCCTGACACGCCTGTTTTAAAGAGGACCTTTCATGGGTCCGGACTTTGTTAACTAAGTAGCAGGACACGTAGAGCGGCGCCCAGGGATCTCCCTGCACTTACTATTATATCTGGGCGCTGCTCTGTTTGCCCTCTGTGTCCCCCGTTACCGTCTCCCGTGCTGTATGCTTATTACTACTATCGGAACACCAGGGAGGAGACATCAGCTTTTCTCCCTGGTGTTCCGATAGAAACCACCCAGAAATGACCCCATTTTAGAAACTACACCCCTCAAGGTATTCAAAACTGATTTTACAAACTTTGTTAACCCTTTAGGTGTTCCACAACAAATAATGGAAAATAGAGATGGCATTTCAGAATTTCACTTTTTTGGCAGATTTTCAATTTTAATAAAAAAAAATTCCAGTTTCAAAGCAAGGGTTAACAGCCAAACAAAACTCAATATTTATGGCCCTGATTCTGTAGTTTACAGAAACACCTCATTTGTGGTCGTAAACTGCTGTATTTGCACACAGTATTGCGCAGAAGGAAAGGAACGCAGTAACAAGATTTTTGTGGACTCGCCTGTAAAATCTTTCTCGCTGAGTTATCATTGGGTGATAACCCAACGGTGCCAAAACAGCTTATTTTTTTTTTTTTGTTTTGTTACCTTGCCTCAAAAAGTGTAATATAGAGCAACCAAAAATTTCTACTCTAAGGGTGCATCAGGGGGGCTTCAAATGTGACATGGTGTCAAAAAAACAGTCCAGCAAAATCTGCTTTCCTAAAAACATTTCTCGCTATTTCTCGTTATTATTGGGGGACACAGGACCGTGGGTATAGCTTGCTGCTGCAACTAGGAGGCGACACTAGGCTAGAACTGTTAACTCCTCCCCTGCAGGCTATACCCCCTCCAGCCAGGAGAGAGCATATCAGTTTGCGCCAAAGCAGTAGGTGTAGGAGAAAGAAACGAGAAGAATAAAAATATGCAACAAACGCCAGTGTTCCGAACAAAACTAAGGACGCAACCTGGCATCGCTAAACATTAGCGTCAAAAGGAAATATCCATACTAGGTGGGTGCTTTGTCTCCCAATGAAAACTCGGTGAGAGAGATTTTACAGGCGAGTCCACAAAAATTTAGTTTTCTCGCTAGTTCTCATTGGGGGACACAGGACCGTGGGATGTCCCAAAGCAGTCCATAGGGAGGGAAGAGCCCACACCCATGTAAAAAACGCCCTCATAGAATCTCAGGACACTGCTGTCTGCAAGACCTTGCAGCCCAAGGCAGCATCCACCGATGCGAAAGAGTGCACCTGGTAGAACTTGGTGAACGTGTGCAAGGAGGACCAAGTCGCCGCCTTGCACAGTTGGGGAGCCGAAGCCCGGTGACAGCAAGCCCAAGAAGCGCTCAACCGCCCTGGTTGAATGAGCCGTGACGCTGAGGGGCGGAACCTTGTCCCAGAAGTGGTACGCCTTGGTGATGGTCGAACGAATCCACCTAGCGATCGTCACCTTGGAGGCCGCCAAGCCCTTGCGAGGGCCTTCAGGAATGACGAGCAAGGCGTCCGTACGCCGGAAGGAGCTGGTGACAGATAAATAAATCTTCTGTGCCTGCACCACGTCAAGCCAATAAATGGAGAGCACGCTCTCGAGGATGTGATTGAGAAGGGCAAAACGAAGGGAGAACAATATCTTCGTTAAGATGAAAGGCCGAAACTGAAAAGAAGGTATCGGGCGAAGCACCGCCTTGTCCAGGTGCAGAATTAGAAAGGGCTCCTTACAAGAAAGCGCTGCTAATTCCGAAACCCGCCTAATGGACGTGATGGCCACTAGTAATGTCACCTTCCTGGAGAGCAAACAGGGCGACTCTGAGTGGAGAGGCTTGAAGGGGGCTGATTGTAGTGCCCCCAGTACAAAGTTTAAGTCCCACGTGCGGACCGGATGATGATAGGGGGGGGGGGGGGGCGGTGTGAGCTACCTCCTGAAGGAAGGTCTTAACCAGACCCTTCAAGGCCAAGGGGCGCTGGAAAAAAAAATCAACAGCTCAGAGACTTGACCAAAATACAAACCTGCTTGCAAGGAGGAAAGAACGATGGGCAGCGAGAACCGCATAGGGGGAAGGTTACGTTCCTCGCAAAACCGCAGGAAAGAAAGCCAAGTCCTATAATAAATCTTGGACGATGCTGACTTCCTGTCTCTGATCATGGTGCTGAATCCTCGTTTCTTCAGAATGGTGGTCTCAACAGCCACGCCGTCAAACAAAGCGACTGTAAATTCTGGTAGAAGACACGGCCCTGAGAGAGATGGGTCGCGCTACGTCTGCCAGAAGAAAGAATATGTCGGAGTACCACGCTCGACGAAGCCAATCTGGTGCGATGAGGATCGTCTGGATTCTGCGCAAGAGCCAGGGTAGGAGAGGAATGGGAGGGAATGCATACAGCAGGGCGAACCCGTCCCATGGCGCTACCAACGCGTCTATGGAGTATGCCTTGTAGTCCCTTGTGCGTGAGAAGAAGACTGGAAGTTTGTGGTTGAGCCTGGAAGCCATCAAGTCCACATCCGGTCGGCCCCCAACTGAGACAGATGGCCTCACCTCCAGATGCAGAGACCACTCCCCTGGGTCCGTGGTCGTCCGACTGAGGTAATCCGCTGTCCAATTCTCCACTCCCGGGATAAAGATCACTGAAAGAGCTGGCACATGTTTCTCTGCCATCCATCGTAGGATCTTGGCTGACTCCTCCATCACTGCTTGACTGCGGGTTCCGCCCTGGTGATTTATATATGCCACAGCCGTGGCGTTGTCCGACTGGATTCTGATCGGCAGGCCTCTCAGGAGGGGGGGTCCAATATAGGAGGGACAGGTGAATGGCCCGGAGTTCCAGGATGTTGATGGGCAGTTTGGATTCCGATAGAGACCATACGCCCTGAACTGTTTGACGTGGGAAAACTCTGCCCCACCCCTGGTGCCAAACCAAAGGGAAGGGCGACGAACTGGTAAAGAAGGGAGCCTATGGCATAGCGGAGAAACCGCTGATGCATCGGGGCAATGGGGACGTGTAAGTACACGTCCTGGATTTCTATTGAGGAAAGAAATTCGCCTCAGTCCAGAGAAGCAATCGCGGAGCAAAGGGACTCCATCCTGAAATGTTGAGTCCGGAGGAACCGGTTCAGAAACTTGAGGTCTAAGACCGGGCGAACTTGACCCTTCCTCCTTTGGAACCACAAACAGGTTTGAGTAATAACCTGTGAATTGTTCCAATGGGGGAACTGGGACGATTACTCCCCGAGTGAATGGCATTTTGATGGGCAGAGAAAAGGCTACTGCCCGGGCCAGATCTGTGGGTCGACGAGAAAGAAAAAGGTGTTCCGGAGGGATCGAAGAAATTTTGATCTTGTAACCGGAGGTTACACTTCTAGAACCCACGCGTCTGATATGTGGGTCCGCCAGACCTCCTGAAACAGGAAGAGACAACCCCCCCCCCCCCCCCCACCCGTGAGGATGGGGGCGCCCCTTCATGCTGAGGACTGCTTTTTGGCAGAAGAAATAGTGGGCTTTGCTCGCTGCTGCCAGGCTGGCCGAGTACGGAGGAAAGTCTTTTTCTGCTGGCCCCGCGTGGTTGAACCATAGTCGGGGCCTGTTGCTCGTCTAGTAGCCGAGAAACAGCGGAAGGAATGAGCGCCAGCGTTTGAGGCTTTAGTGCGGAAGGAGCGCTTGGACCACCCTTGTGGGAGGAGAGTACTCTTTCCTTCCGTGGCCTCAGAAATGATTTAATCTAGTCTGGTTCCAAACAACCGGGACCCTGAAAAAGGAAGGCGTGTGAGGGAGCGCTTTGATGAAGGGTCTGCAGTCCAGACCTTAAGCCACAACTCGCGTCTCTAGGATACTGCGAGGGCAGATGAGTGGGCTACTAGAGTGCCTGCATCAAGGGAAGCCTCACAAAGATACTTCCCTGCCAGCGAGATTCGGCATGCTAAGGATTTGAGCTCCTCCCTAAGGACACCTGATTCCAAGTCCTGCTCCAGGCGGAGTGCCCACTCCCACACTGCTTTAGTTACCCAGGCTGAAGCAAATATGGGGCGACCTGCTGAACCGCTTGCTGCAAAAAGAGACTTGGAGAAGGATTCCATGTGGCGGTCTACTGGGTCTTGAAGGGATTAGCCGTCAGCCAACGGAATGGCGGTATGTTTGGCCAGACGGGCGACGGGAGGGTCCACCTTCGGTGGAGAGGACCATTTTCGACAATGAGCCTGCGGAGGAGATGGCCGCCCCCTGTGTCTCGGTGGGCATCGTAAGCCCTCCCTTCAGGCAGGGTTTTTTGCGGCCTACTTTCTGTAGAGGCCTCAGCCTTGATTTTAATGTGTGGCCGGACGGGGGGGCGCCGACCTCGGCTGGCGGAATGTAAAGGTGGCGCTACCCGTCTCGGGTTAGCGCGCGCCTAAGGGGAGTGCCCGGAGACGCTGCGGGCCGACCCCGCTTGTCAGCGCGGGATGGCAAAAAAATTAACCCCTTCAGTTAGGGGTTCGTCCTGGATCCTGATGGTGGTGCGATGCTGCCCGCAAAGTATGGGCCCCTTTAACCCCTGATTTGCTGCACGGGAGGAAATACTGCTGCCAATGATAACCAGCCGGCTCAGTGCCTAGTTAACCCTGTAAGTGCCACCAACCTTGCTGCCCTTATTATGGGATGGGACCCTTGTATTGGGTGTGCAAGGGAAGGGGGTTCCAGGGGGGGATACTTGGTTTACTCACCCCATCTTCATCCTCTTCTCTTCACCCTCCCTAAGTGGACCCGCAGGGTCACGTCTTCCAGGAGGTTCACCTCCTCAGCAGCTGGCACCGGAATGGCGGGAGGGTCTTGTATTCTGGCGGCCTTAGGGGACCCTTTGGCTGGCGGGAAGCAGGGGAGCTGTGCTGCCCTGGATCCTCCTTTTTGCTTCTGTGGGGAGTTCGAGCGGTGAGGGAATCGGACACCGGCCTTGCTCCCCGGGATAACAGAGAGGCTGGGCGACTCTGTTTCCCAAACCTAAAAGGGAAAAAGAAAAAATCTAAAAATCAAATGAAAAAGCCACCCTGCTTAAAGGGTTTCTATCATCAGAAATTCTGTTATGTAGCTGTGTGACATTAGCAATGTGCTAATATCAGCAGTACATAAGTGTTCTTTATACTTTTGTCCCTGCCGCCGTTCTCCTAAAAAACACACTTTTTAAAAAATATGCTTATGAGCCTCTAGGTGCTATGAGGACGCGCTCCTGATGCCGGCTTCCTCACTTTGGCGTAGAATACAGAAGTGGACGGCGCAGGCGCGGGATTTCTTCAGCGATCCAGCTAACTGATGTCACTCAAGAGGAGCGGGGCGGGCTAAACTGAGGACCTGGGCGGGATAAATGGTTAGTAGACCGAGCCTCTAGGTGCTGAATCAATGCCCTCATAGCACCTAGAGGCTCATTAGCATATATATACATATATACATACATTTTTTTTTTTTTAGGAGAATGGCGGCAGGGACAAAAGTATTAAGCACACTGTTATGGACTGCTGACATTAGCACATCGCTAATGTCAGTTAGCTACATAACAGAATTTCTGATTATAGAAACCCTTTAAGGCAGGGAGGTCTGCCTCCTAAGGACACTAAGCTAAAACGGATATGCTCTCTCCTGGCTGTAGGGGTTATAGCCTGCAGGGGAGGAGTTAAAAGTTCTAGCCTAGTGTTGCCTCCTAGGGGCAGCAGCAAGCTTTACCCATGGTCCTGTGTCCCCCAATGATAACGAGCGAGAAATGTTTTTTGGAAGGCAGATTTTGCTGGACTGGTTTTTTGACACCATTTCACATTTGAAGCCCCCCTGATGCACCCTTAGAGTAGAAATTTTTGGTTGCTCTATATTACACTTTTTGAGGCAAGGTAACAAAAAAAATTTAACAAAAAAAAAAAGCAGTTTTGGCACAGTTTTTATTTTTTTTGTTATTTACAACATTCATCTGACAGGTTTGATCACGAGGTATTTTTATAGAGCAGGTTGTTACGGACACGACAATACCAAATATGTCGGCGCATGCAGCAGGGTTCCGGCTATCAGTGATTGCCGGAACACTGCCGTGGATCAGGCGGGCGCGTCTCCTGCACCCGCCCGATCACAGGTCTGTAAGTCACGGACATCTGCGCCGTACATGTACAGCGCAGGTTCTTAAAGGGTTAATAGCTTCATGCATTCCCCATGTAATAGCAATAATGGAGCATCAATTCTTACGGCTCTATGTTGTGCCATTCCTTTATTATCTCTACTAGAAGCTATTAATGAATTGCTATTAGCCTTCAGTAAGGGTACAGAGGGGAGGTAACCAGTTGGGGGGTGTACCTGCACAGACTCATTCAGTCTTTTCAGTCTATGCATCTCCCATTCCTTCCACAGCTATCCTAGATGCCGGGCATCTCCCATTCCTTCCACAGCTATCCTAGATGCCGGGCATCTCCCATTCCTTCCACAGCTATCCTAGATGCCGGGCATCTCCCATTCCTTCCACAGCTATCCTAGATGCCGGGCATCTCCCATTCCTTCCACAGCTATCCTAGATGCCGGGCATCTCCCATTCCTTCCACAGCTATCCTAGCTGCCGGGCATCTCCCATTCCTTCCATAGCTCTCCTAGAGGCCGGGCATCTCCCATTCCTTCCACAGCTATCCTAGATGCCGGGCATCTCCCATTCCTTCCACAGCTCTCCTAGATGCCGGGCATCTCCCATTCCTTCCACAGCTATCCTAGCTGCCGGGCATCTCCCATTCCTTCCATAGCTCTCCTAGAGGCCGGGCATCTCCCATTCCTTCCACAGCTCTCCTAGATGCCGGGCATCTCCCATTCCTTCCACAGCTCTCCTAGATGCCGGGCATCTCCCATTCCTTCCACAGCTCTCCTAGATGCCGGGCATCTCCCATTCCTTCCACAGCTCTCCTAGATGCCGGGCATCTCCCATTCCTTCCACAGCTCTCCTAGATGCCGGGCATCTCCCATTCCTTCCACAGCTCTCCTAGATGCCGGGCATCTCCCATTCCTTCCACAGCTCTCCTAGATGCCGGGCATCTCCCATTCCTTCCACAGCTCTCCTAGATGCTGGGCATCTCCCATTCCTCCCACAGCTCTCCTAGATGCTGGGCATCTCCCATTCCTCCCACAGCTCTCCTAGATGCCGGGCATCTCCGATTCCTCCCACAGCTCTCTTGAATGCCAGGCATTCCCCATTCCTTCCACAGCCCTCTTGAATGCCAGGCATCCCCCATTCCTTCCACAGCTCTCCTAGATGTGGGGCATTCCCCCATTCCTTCCACAGCTATCCTAGATGCCGGGCATCTCCCATTCCTTCCACAGCTATCCTAGATGCCGGGCATCTCCCATTCCTTCCACAGCTATCCTAGATGCCGGGCATCTCCCATTCCTTCCACAGCTATCCTAGATGCCGGGCATCTCCCATTCCTTCCACAGCTATCCTAGATGCCGGGCATCTCCCATTCCTTCCACAGCTATCCTAGATGCCGGGCATCTCCCATTCCTTCCACAGCTATCCTAGATGCCGGGCATCTCCCATTCCTTCCACAGCTATCCTAGATGCCGGGCATCTCCCATTCCTTCCACAGCTATCCTAGCTGCCGGGCATCTCCCATTCCTTCCATAGCTCTCCTAGAGGCCGGGCATCTCCCATTCCTTCCACAGCTCTCCTAGATGCCGGGCATCTCCCATTCCTTCCACAGCTCTCCTAGATGCCGGGCATCTCCCATTCCTTCCACAGCTATCCTAGCTGCCGGGCATCTCCCATTCCTTCCATAGCTCTCCTAGAGGCCGGGCATCTCCCATTCCTTCCACAGCTCTCCTAGATGCCGGGCATCTCCCATTCCTTCCACAGCTCTCCTAGATGCCGGGCATCTCCCATTCCTTCCACAGCTCTCCTAGATGCCGGGCATCTCCCATTCCTTCCACAGCTCTCCTAGATGCCGGGCATCTCCCATTCCTTCCACAGCTCTCCTAGATGCCGGGCATCTCCCATTCCTTCCACAGCTCTCCTGGATGCCGGGCATCTCCCATTCCTTCCACAGCTCTCCTAGATGCCGGGCATCTCCCATTCCTTCCACAGCTCTCCTAGATGCTGGGCATCTCCCATTCCTCCCACAGCTCTCCTAGATGCTGGGCATCTCCCATTCCTCCCACAGCTCTCCTAGATGCCGGGCATCTCCGATTCCTCCCACAGCTCTCTTGAATGCCAGGCATTCCCCATTCCTTCCACAGCTCTCCTAGATGTGGGGCATTCCCCCATTCCTTCCACAGCTATCCTAGATGCCGGGCATCTCCCATTCCTTCCACAGCTATCCTAGATGCCGGGCATCTCCCATTCCTTCCACAGCTATCCTAGATGCCGGGCATCTCCCATTCCTTCCACAGCTATCCTAGATGCCGGGCATCTCCCATTCCTTCCACAGCTATCCTAGATGCCGGGCATCTCCCATTCCTTCCACAGCTATCCTAGATGCCGGGCATCTCCCATTCCTTCCACAGCTATCCTAGATGCCGGGCATCTCCCATTCCTTCCACAGCTATCCTAGATGCCGGGCATCTCCCATTCCTTCCACAGCTATCCTAGATGCCGGGCATCTCCCATTCCTTCCACAGCTCTCCTAGATGCCGGGCATCTCCCATTCCTTCCACAGCTCTCCTAGATGCCGGGCATCTCCCATTCCTTCCACAGCTCTCCTAGATGCCGGGCATCTCCCATTCCTTCCACAGCTCTCCTAGATGCCGGGCATCTCCCATTCCTTCCACAGCTCTCCTAGATGCCGGGCAATCTCCCATTCCTTCCACAGCTCTCCTAGATGCCGGGCATCTCCCATTCCTTCCACAGCTCTCCTAGATGCCGGGCATCTCCCATTCCTTCCACAGCTCTCCTAGATGCCGGGCATCTCCCATTCCTTCCACAGCTCTCCTAGATGCCGGGCATCTCCCATTCCTTCCACAGCTCTCCTAGATGCCGGGCATCTCCCATTCCTTCCACAGCTCTCCTAGATGCCGGGCATCTCCCATTCCTTCCACAGCTCTCCTAGATGCCGGGCATCTCCCATTCCTTCCACAGCTCTCCTAGATGCCGGGCATCTCCCATTCCTTCCACAGCTCTCCTAGATGCCGGGCATCTCCCATTCCTTCCACAGCTCTCCTAGATGCCGGGCATCTCCCATTCCTTCCACAGCTCTCCTAGATGCCGGGCATCTCCCATTCCTTCCACAGCTCTCCTAGATGCCGGGCATCTCCCATTCCTTCCACAGCTCTCCTAGATGCCGGGCATCTCCCATTCCTTCCACAGCTCTCCTAGATGCCGGGCATCTCCCATTCCTTCCACAGCTCTCCTAGATGCCGGGCATCTCCCATTCCTTCCACAGCTCTCCTAGATGCCGGGCATCTCCCATTCCTTCCACAGCTCTCCTAGATGCCGGGCATCTCCCATTCCTTCCACAGCTCTCCTAGATGCCGGGCATCTCCCATTCCTTCCACAGCTCTCCTAGATGCCGGGCATCTCCCATTCCTTCCACAGCTCTCCTAGATGCCGGGCATCTCCCATTCCTTCCACAGCTCTCCTAGATGCCGGGCATCTCCCATTCCTTCCACAGCTCTCCTAGATGCCGGGCATCTCCCATTCCTTCCACAGCTCTCCTAGATGCCGGGCATCTCCCATTCCTTCCACAGCTCTCCTAGATGCCGGGCATCTCCCATTCCTTCCACAGCTCTCCTAGATGCCGGGCATCTCCCATTCCTTCCACAGCTCTCCTAGATGCCGGGCATCTCCCATTCCTTCCACAGCTCTCCTAGATGCCGGGCATCTCCCATTCCTTCCACAGCTCTCCTAGATGCCGGGCATCTCCCATTCCTTCCACAGCTCTCCTAGATGCCGGGCATCTCCCATTCCTTCCACAGCTCTCCTAGATGCCGGGCATCTCCCATTCCTTCCACAGCTCTCCTAGATGCCGGGCATCTCCCATTCCTTCCACAGCTCTCCTAGATGCCGGGCATCTCCCATTCCTTCCACAGCTCTCCTAGATGCCGGGCATCTCCCATTCCTTCCACAGCTCTCCTAGATGCCGGGCATCTCCCATTCCTTCCACAGCTCTCCTAGATGCCGGGCATCTCCCATTCCTTCCACAGCTCTCCTAGATGCCGGGCATCTCCCATTCCTTCCACAGCTCTCCTGGCTATTGGTGACAGTCAAATCAATAGGAACAGCGAAGTTGGTATAGGTGTTATAAACTGAAAGTATACTTTTAAGAATGTTTCAGCCACAGTTATCTAAATATAAAATGATTCGTGCAAGGGGATTTTTTATTTTTTTTAATGTATTCTTTTGCCTTTTCTGTTTCGCTGGGCGCCTGTCATTGACACCAGTGGGAAGATTTCCTTTTTTCATACCCACCATCATCCACTCTGTTTATACAGCAAGGTGTTTAGCTAAAAGCAAGCCCGCTGGTGAAATAGATTCAGTTGCTGTGACTACTGGTTCCTATTCGGAAGCACAGTAAATATTTGCATACAAAGCCAATTTTGTCTCTGTAGCCGCCTGTAAAACAATTGCCGCCCGTCTTCTGGAGCACAAGAAAGCCCATTTCACGGGGAAAAAATGTAAATGAATTAATTCCAATCTGCTCCGAAAATGCAGCGAGGCAGTTGTCTGCACGTGTGTGTTTTCACTTTCCTAATGTATGTTTAGACAGATCCAACCTTAAGCTCTGCTAATTTACTGCTCATTCTGCCAGCGTCTCAAACTGAGTGGGAAACATTTACAGAATTTCCCTTTATATTACCGCGAATGAGAGTAGATTACCGCTTTTGCAGGTTTTTACTGAAACGCTGCACTTAAAGAATTTTCCTTTATCTTTTTAAGGCTGAGTATATATTGCCGTGCTTGAGTCGAGAATGAAAGAATGCCACTTTCAGCCTTAAGAAGAAGAAGCATTATTTAGTTTTTCCGGTTTGTTTTCTATCAAGGACATTTGATCTTTTCTTTTGTCCTTTTCCATTTTAGATTCCTCTCATTCCATTTTTAAACAGTATGTTAACCCTTTCACGTCTGCAATCTGTATATATACGTGATAGCTGCACATACCCCGTGCAGCTACCACGTATATATACGTTCTGGCAGCTCTTTAATCCAAGCGCTGCAAAACGCTTGGATTAAAGCTTCTGCCCCTGCCCTGTATGCTGTCACGGACAGCATACAGTGCAGTAATGCCGGCAAGGGACCAATCAGAGTGGCCCCTTGCCGGCAATCGATCCGATTGGTTAGTCTGTGCAGACTAACCAATCGGATCGCGGCAGCGTTAAAATGCCGGTTTCAGGCTCTGATCTGCGCTCTGCAGATCAGAGCCTGAAATCGGTAAGGTGTCCTCGTGCCCCCCGATCCTCCAAGCCTTTGGTGTGCCCCTCTGGGGTCCCCCCCATCTGTGCCCCGCTGACCTGTGCCACGGAGATCTGTGCCTCCTGCGCAGCTGCGCTGATCTCCTTCCTGCCCTGATGCGGTCCGCCCCCTGCATTCATTTTCTGGCCGCCGGCGCCCCCCCCCCCCCGCGGTTGCGGCATCCATCGGGTTAACAGAGGGAGGGGGCTCCCCCTCTCCACCATCGGGGCTGCAGCGCTGTGATTGCAGCGCCCGATGGTTGCCATGGCAACCGGACGCTTTGCAAAAGCGTCCGGTTGCCATGGCAAAGGCGTCCAGTGCTGCCACCTACAGGCAGTCTGGAAGTATTTGCAAGAGCATTGCAAAGTATAGTACAACTATCAGCCCCACTGGATCTTAAAGATCCAAGAGGGAACTGATAAAAAAAAGTGAAAATAATAAAAGTAAAAATAAATCAATAAATAAATAAAAATGTAAAAAAAAAAAGACATTGCCTTTTCCTATGAAAAAATGAAAAAATAAAATAAAATACACATATTAGGTGTCACCGCGTCCGTAACGACCGTCTCTATAAATATATCACGTGATGGACCCCGTCCGATAAACACCATAAAAATAAATTTTAAAAAAACTGTGCCAAAAAAGCTATTTTTGTCACCTTACATCACAAAAAGTGCAACAGCAAGCGATCAAAAAGGCTTATGACCCCCAAAATAGTATCAATCAAACCATCACTTCGTCCCGCAAAAAATGATACCCTATTTAAGACAATCGCCCAGAAAATAAAAAAGCTATGGCTCTCAGACTATAGAGACACTAAAACATCATTTTTTTGGTTTCAGAAATGCTATTATTGTGTAAAACTTAAATAAATAAGAAAAAGTATACATATTAGGTATTGCCACGTCCGTAACGATCTTCTCTATAAAACTATCACATGACCTAACTCCTCAGATGAACGCTGTGAAAATAAATAAATGAAAACAACTGTTCCAAAACAGCCCATTTTTGGGTCACCTTGCCCCATAAAGTGTAATAATGAATGATCAAAAAATCCTATGTACCCAAAAATGATACCAATAAAAACCTCAACACTTTCTGCAAAAAACGAGCCCCTGCACAAGACGATCGGCAAAAAAATAAAAAACATATGGCGTTCAGAAAACCAATCCAGCACAATCTGCCTTCCAAAAACCGTATGGCATTCCTTTCCTTCTGCGCCCTGCCACATGTGGGGTGTTTCTGTAAACCGCGGAATCAGGGTAATAAATATTGAGTTTTTTTTGGCTGTTAACCCTCAATGTGTTAAAGAAAAAAAATATATAAAATGGAAAATCTGCCAAAAAAGTGAAATTTTAAAATTTCTTCTCCATTTTCCTTTAATTCTTGTGGAACGCCTAAAGGGTTAACAAAGTTTGTAAAAATCAGTTTTGAGTAACTTGAGGGGTGTAGTTTCTATAATGGGGTCATTTATGGGGGTTTCCACTATGTAAGCCTCACAAAGGGACTTCAAACCTGAACTGGTCCTTAAAAAGTGGGTTTTGGAAATTTTCTTAAAAATTGTAAGAATTGCTTACTTCTAAACCTTCTAAGGTCCTAAAAAAATAAAATGACATTTCCAAAATGATGCCAACATAAAGTAGACATATGGGGAATGTTAAGTAATAAATATTTTATTAGGTATCACTTTCTGTTTTAGACGCAGAGAAATGGAAATTTGGAAAATTGTGAATTTTTCCTAATTTTTGGTAAATTTGGGATTTTTTCATAAATAAAGGTGAAATATATTGACTCAAATATATGACTATCATGAAGTACAATGTGTCACGAGAAAACAATCTCAGAATGGCGTGGATAAGTAAAAGTGTTCCAAAGCTATTACCACATAAAGTGACGCATGTCAGATTTGTACATTTTGACCTGGACATTGGGGCATCAATGACCCTTGGTCATGAAAGGGTTAAAGATCTTACAAGATAACAGCAGTGCAAGTCTACTGTATGTGCCGATCACCGAACCGCTCGTTCATCAAGTGAAATGATCATTAGTGCAGGCACCTAAATTATGGTTTCTGGCCAGCAGATCGTACAGTCTACACGGCGATCTGCGGCCCAGAAACAATGCAGCTGTATGAGGACGTGTGACTGCTCCATGTAAATGCAGTTCTTCACCTCCACTTAAAGGGGTTGTCCAGGTTCAGAGCTGAACCCGGACATCCCTCCATTTTAACCCTGGCAGCCCCCCTGACTTGAGCATCGGAGCAGTTCATGCTCCGATGCTCTCCTTTGCCCTGCGCTAAATTGCACAGGGCAAAGGCATTTTTAGGAGTTCCGGTGACGTACCGGGGCTCTCCATGGGGCTGACAGGAACCCCGGTGACGTCACTGGCACTGATGGGCGGGATTTAGCTCTGCCCTAGCCAGTAAAACGGCTAGGACAGAGCTAAAGCCCACCCCTCAGAGCCGGTGACGTCACCGAACACACTGCCGGGCGGAAGTTACCGCCCGGCAGTGTGTTATTGAAAACAAAAGAGCCCGTACCCTGCGCGGTTTAGCGCAGGGCACAGGAGCGCATCGGAGCATGAGATGCTCCGATGCTAGGCTCAGGGGGGCTGCCGGGGTGAAAATAGGGGTATGTCCAGGTTCAGCTCTGAACCCGGACAACCCCTTTAACAAGCTGCCGACTCTTGGGAAGGAACGCTTCCTTCTCGACAATCAGCTGCTCCTCAACCCGTCTAAATGCACCTTTGGACTTGGTGTTTTGCTATTTCTCTTATTCCTCCTGGAAATTAGTGAATTGGTAGCTACAAGTTACCATTCAATAAGATGTGTCCCTACACACTCTTACACATATCCAAATGTGTCCGAAAGTAGATCACCATGGAAATTTTATGTTCTCCTCGTGTTTGAATAGAATTCCTGGCAATACACTTGTTTCCTCCATTGATGTTAATTGACTTCTAAAAATTGGCCCTATTGGGATCAGGGTCTTGAGTGGTGACCAGCTCTATACAGCGCTTATGAATGTGTTGGCACAACATAGAGCAGTTGGCTTACTTTGAGACATATTTATGCCAGAATTGTGGTGCAATTTGGGTGCAAATCGGCACCTATAGGATCAAACTGTATTTACACTAAGCCCTGCCTTCTTATAAAGGGTGGGAGAAAATGGAGACCAACACTTTTCAAGACAGATTTTTTGGCACACACACACATGTCAGAAAAATCTGGGCCTACATAGTCTATTCCTATTATAATCTTTATTTCTTTAGTGCCACCACATTCCACAGCGCTTTACAATTCAGAAGGTGCAAGTACAAATCAAAATAGACATTGCAGGATTACAGGCTAATATACAAATGAGATGAAGAGTGAGGGTCCTACTCGCAAGAGCTTGCAATCTATAAGGAAATGGGAGGTGATGCACAAGGTCAAATTGTTTTAAATGGTCCAGCCATATTCATGTGTCACTTCATCTGCATCCCTTTGCTTGCTTAACATAGAAGAGAAACAAATAGCTGGGAGTAAGACATTAACTGTAGGATCTGAC
Organism: Bufo gargarizans; assembly: GCF_014858855.1. Taxonomy (NCBI): domain Eukaryota; kingdom Metazoa; phylum Chordata; class Amphibia; order Anura; family Bufonidae; genus Bufo; species Bufo gargarizans. The sequence continues at coordinate 62,700,260 of NC_058088.1, read as the reverse complement.
TACACAAGGGGTTTGTTTGTAGTCTGTAACCATGGACACATTGCAATGGTCATTGTTTGTTGTAATGATTGGAAATAACAGAAATGTATTTTCTCCCTTTCTAGGCACCACTGGTTTTTTTGCATGCTACTGGTTTGTCAGGAAGATGTACAGCAAGCTAGAGGCTGTGAAGATTTCCAATGAATTTGATGCAGTCACAACGGATGACTCCATGAATGAGAAGACTGTACCGGTCAAAGACTTGGAATAGCAGCATATTGTGGGATGGCACAGTGTAGAGACTTACTGTAGACGGGCTCTGTGGGTGACTTTACAGTGTTCTGTCATGTGTTCATCTTCATCAACATTGTGTCCCCCCTTTTAATCACCATTTGCAGTAAATACCCAAGTGTGAGTCACAGAATGTCACTGACCAGTAATAAGTCATAGCTGACCATGACGTTGTTTGATATCCCACAATGCTTTTAAGGCAGTCTATAATGTTTGCTCCTGTACCTTCCAGACATTATAGTCTGTCAGGATTATTTGTAGAAAGCATCTTTATGTTCTCCTCATACTGTGAGTTTGGGGAAATGTTTTTTAACATAAGATCTGTTCATTTTATTTTTTTATTTAAACCTATTCTATTAAGTCACTACTAGCTGCTGAGCATTTCAATGTTCGTTTTTTATTGTATTGGTAAGAAAGCGTCTTCCCTGTATGTACTTGAAATGGTGGATCTTCCAAGAAGCTCTGCTGGAAAGCAAGGTACTGGGACCACGAGTTTTCTAGTTATGACAAACCAGAACATGTAGCATGTATTTTCCAATCTGCTGCCCATGTCATGTCTTATGCAACTAAAACGAAGACCACAAAGCTTTCTAAACTGCCTTATGAAAGTACAACCTGACTTTTGTCTTGGCGATTTGACATGCCAAGTTGTAAATCGCCTTTTTTTCAATGGGGGTCAACCTACCCCATCATAGAGACCTTACACTTGACTGGTTGCCCACCACGGATCGAAATGATGCAAAGCAGCTCTTGGATATCGTGTCATTTACCTCAAAAGCCACCATGCAATGTTACATGGCTGAGTGTGATGATGTCAAACATGATTTCCATGGATTGTCTGGTGTCTCACCACCAAGATAGATGCACCTCCTTTCTTTTAGTGATTGGAAAGATAACGATAACACAGTACAACCATAACTGGAGAGCATAGCCACTATACTTGGAATGGAGATATGCTTCTGGCTGTGTTAAAAATTCCAGTTCTGACACCTGTGGCTGCAGGGAAAAACGTATCAGCATGGTGTCAGACCCCTAGGATAGATCATCAGGAGCCCAGAAACCCTCTTTAGGGTGGTGTCACACACAGCTTTTTGGGGCAGTTTTTCGTGCAGTTTTCTAACCCAAAGCCATAAGTGGGTTGGAAGGAGCTGTAAATATAAGGACGTCTACTTCTCCAAAGCTTAATGCAGAATAATTAGTATTATATTGCAGACTGATTATATGTTTCAGTCACTCCATTTGCAGCCAGAGCTGCATCAAAATGTTGCTTTCTGGGTCAACTTGAAACAGAGGTGACAGATTTACCTTTGCATATTCAGTGACAGACAGGGCAGTGCAATTGATGAGCCAAACCCTTGACTCCTGACTATAGTAAAAGCACTAGACATCTATTTTTGCCCATTGTTCACGCAAAACTGCTCCATATCCTGCAAGTTAGATGAGCTGTGTCCAGCAGTCTTCAAGTCATGACAGATTCTCAATTGGATTGTGGTCTCGGCTTTGACAAGGCCATTCCAAGACATTTGCCTGGAAGGTGAACCTCTACCCTATTCCTAAATCGCTGGCAGACTTACAGGTCTTCTTCATGAATTGTCCTGTATTTACTGTAATCCATATTTCCTTAAGTCCAGTTTTCCAGCCTCTGCAGATGAAAAGCATTCCCATAGCATGATATTATGATAAACTACCTTGGGGTTATAGGAACGGTTAGGTTTACACCACACACAGTATTTCCCATGATGGCCAATGGAAAGTTCATTTTTAGTCTCATCTAACCAGAGACCCTTTTATGTGTTTGGGGAGTCTGCTACATGTGGTTTGTTCCAGGGTATCTGCAATTTTCTTATGATTTGTAATGTTATATTCTGTTTCTGCTTTGTACTCCAGCGAATGAGTATGGTTGGCAGGAACAGGGCTTACCCCTCTTGGTGGGAGTGGGCTGGTCCTGCTTCCTGCTGGGAGGGGGAGTTCGAGTCCAGATTGAGATTTAGCATGTGCTTCCCATCTCCTCTCTGAGAGATTGTAACCAGTTCTCCTGTGAGACCTTTAATACAGGAAGAGTCAAGAACACTGCTTTTAAAGAACTTCAGTGTGCCTAGACAGCAGAACCACAGGTTTAAAGACCCTGCCGAAGGTGAGGGACTATAGTTCAGACACCCATCACAAGTGCCATTGAATTGCCATGTTACTAGCCACCATACCTCATCACCTGGTGATAGAAACTGCACTTTGTACCTACTACTGCTGAATGTACTACACGTTATATTTTGCACTAAGTAAAGAGAGACTTATACTTTTACTTCTGGCCTGATTCTTCAAACCACCTTTCCGCTGCACTGATCCTCAGGGAGCAATGACCCGAGGGAGTACACTGTGACACATCTCATCAGAGCCACTCCTAATCTCTGGACCTGCTCCTCAGGTGCTCGCCGCATTTGGTGACCTCCAAACATGTTTTCTTTCGCTTTTCAGTTTCCCATGGCATTTCTTAAAATGCATGTATACTCCATGCAAGCATACATGAATGCATAGTCTTTCAGTTGCCCTGGTATCAATTGAACAAACAAACTCTCGTGCCATAATCCCCGTCCATGGGCTGCAGTATGGCAGTGCCATTTCCTTGTTTTTCACAGGCACTGAACAGCATATGGAGAGGTCCAGGACATGCGCACATACAGAGGATTCTGCTGCTTGTATCTATGCATCTCTCGTACCTGTCCACTTGCTGTTCAGCATCTGCACAGAATCATAGTTACCACGGAACCCAGAAGTTCTGCAGACTGTGGCCTTTCAGAACAGGTGTATTTATACTCCCATCATGTGACATTGCACATAGGGGGTTGTAATACTACAAAACAGGAAAAATACAGGGGTGAATACTTTGACAAAACACTGTACATATTATATTAAGAATGAGTCTGCATAATGCATAACAGGCTCTGTACTCTCTGTAGGACATCCACAAAAAATGGTGCTATTTATTCCAAATTCTTGAAGTGATCAGAGCTCTGGATTAGGGGATTAGTGAGTAAAAATATTCTGAATGCTGCATTAATTCTCTGTATGAAGTTACGCTGGATGTGACTCCATTTGTCTGTGTATTGGGGTATGTGGAGGACTTGCCAATCACTGAACCCGGGAAGATAGCAGTGGCCAGAATGTTGTATATGGCTCGTAAGCTGATTGCTCAACATTGGCTGGATGAGGGTAGCCCTAGTAAAACCGAATTTATAGCCAAGATTAATTGGTTACTTAATCTGGAACGAGGGGTCTATAGCAAGAGGGGTGCCATGGCCAAATTTGAAAAGCTCTGGACTCCTTGGATTGATGCCCCCGGGCTGGCGTCCAGGGAACTTCAGAGATACCGTTTAGGATTAGTGTGAGGGTACTATCGCTTATTGTACATATATGGCTCGGTGATTGGCGATTTCTTAAAGGAGAAATGGAATGTTTCTACACTGTGTAGTGTACTGTGGGGAAGTTATGACCGATAACGAATGTATATTCCATTTATAAGATCACAACTTTTCTTTCAAGATTTTGTGGGATTGTAGTAGGGACGGGGCCTGTGCCTGTGTAATTATTATGTGGTGGTGATGGTGTAACCGAATGTTGAAGCTATGGAAGATGGAGGGCATCACGATGATGGTTTGTGGGGGAAGGGTATGTGGGGGTTGGGGCCTTATGTTTGTATTATTAAAATGCTAATAAAAAAATTACTTTAATAAAAAAAAAAAAAATTCTGAATGTGTTCAGTCAATCTCATTTAAAAACTCAATTCATATATTAATTCTTACAAGTATCCACAATGTGGATCTCTACATTGGTGCAGTGTAGAGATGAGCGAATTTCCGCTTTGAAATTCGTTCACACTTCCTTTACTGGTAAAAGATGAATTGCGTTATGGATTCCGTTATTTAGAGGCATTCCGTCATGATAGAAGTCTATGGGCTGCATAACGGATCCGTCCCATTTCAGTTATGTAAGGGAGTCCTCTCCTGCATAACGGAAACGGGACGGATCCGTTTTCCAGCCCATAGACTTCTATTATGACGGAATGAATAAAGGAAAGCCTCTAAAAGCATTCCATTATAGAATTGCGTTATGGTCCGTGGTAACGCAATTCACTTTTTACCACCAAACTAAGTGTGAACGAATTTCATAAAGGGAAAAATTACCTATTGTTTAAATCATGTTTTTATGTTTAACATATTTTTAATGTTATTTTTAATTTTCCTGGTCAATATCTATATTTAAACAAAAAAACATAAATTCCTGCAGTTTTCGCACTGGCCACTAAGCCTAATAGACGCCACTTTAGATCCCTTTACTGCAGTTATCTGCTTATCTGTCATTCTAATCCTGCCTGTAAATGACATCACCTCTGTGTATAGATAAGACTGGATCCACCATTCACAATAGGTGATTGGGCGAGCTAATATCTTCTTTCCTTGTACAATGATCTTTGCACAGGTCACAGACCATGCCTAGAAAACTCTCCTATAGAACTGAATAGGGTCCCCTCCAGACCATTGTGTCTATGGAGCATGAGGCTGCCCAATATTCTAAATGCTGTTAGAACGGTCAGGTAAGATGGCCGCCTCCATAATCATTCTGAGCGCAGAATAAGGACATCATGTCATTAAAAAATACAACTTGTCCCTCAAAAAAATAAGCCCTCAAATAGCGATGTGAAAAAAATTATCGCTAGTTCGTGTTCTTTAGGGGAACTATTAAAAAGTGTAAAAAAAAAATAATCAAAAATATAAAAACTTAAATCCCCCATTTCCCTAGAATAATGCTTAAGCATCAATGTGTCCCAAAATGCCTTTACTATTAAACTAAAAAAATATTTCTCTCATATGGCAAAAAAGTCAAAATGGCCAATTTTCTGTTTTTTGGTTGCATCATGTCCCACAAAATATTTTAACAAAAAGTGTTCAAAAATTCACACATACTCCAAGATGGTATCAATAAAGACTACAGATCGTCCTGCAAAAACGAGCCCCCCACACAGCTCTGTAGACTTAAAAAAAAGAAATTATATTGAGGCCTCAACAAAGTGATGCGAAGAAAGAGGAGTTTAGCTGAGGTGATACGGCGTTCACTTTCTCACATTGCCAACGGTCATGTGGCATTGAGGGGACCGTGATGTGATCAGAGAGGAGGGGCTGCAGGACATTTAGCTCTTAGTTTTAATAAATGAACAGAAAAACTCTTAGTTGCCTATAGCAACCAATCTGAGCTCCCTTTTTTATTTCTTAGGGTGGGTTCACATCACGTTTTATGCTTTTGATGTATACGTTAGAAAAAAAATACTAAAACACAGCACACCACGTTCTTGTATCCTGCAGAGTCTGGTATAAAAAAACAACAACTATACTTTATTTATTTTTTTACAATAGAACCGTATGGCATACGTTTTTTGTAAATGTTAAACTTATTAGAAAAAATGAGATTTTTGTATAACTTACCAGTAAAATCTTTCGCTCTTCATTGGGGGGACACAGGAACCGTGGGTATAGCTATGTCCTCTAGGAGGCGTTGACACTAGTAAAAGCTGTTAGCCCCTCCCACGGCAGCTATACCCCCTCCAGCCTGGAGAGAGAGAGCTTCAGTTTGTGTACAAGCAGTAGGAGAGGCAAGTTAATAAACAACAAAAAACGTGGAACACCAACAAAACGGGGTTCTAACCAGCACTGCCGCAACTGTGGTCGAACAACAATACTGGTTGGGTGCTGTGTCCCCCAATGAAGAGCGAGAAAGAGATTTTACTGGTAAATTATACAAAAATCTCCTTCTCGCCCGTATTCATTGGGGGGACACAGGAACCGTGGGATGTCCAAAAGCAGTCCACAGGGAGGGAAAAACCACAGATCCATGAAAGCAAGCGTCCCTGCAGGCATCTAAGAAACTGCCGCCTGAAAGACCATGCGGCTCAAGGCAAGTATGCACCTGGTAAAATTTTGTAAATGTGTGTAAGAAGGACCAAGTAGCCGCCTTACACAGCTGTACAGCCGAAGCTCAAGTCCTCCGAGCCCAAGATGCGCCCACCGCTCTGGTGGAGTGAGCCATGACACCTAAAGGCGGAACCCTGCCCCGGGCTCGGTAAGCCTCCTCAATTGCAGCCCGAATCCAACATGCGATTGCCACCTTCGAGGCCGCCAATCCCTTGCGAGGACCCTCCGGAATGACAAAAAGTGGAACCGTTGATTATGCTTATTGTGATAAATAAAGATTTGTTAAAAAAAAAAAGTGGCGCCGTACGGCGGAAGGGACCGGAGGCTGCTAAATAGATCTTCAGAGCTCTGACAACATCCAAATGGTGAAACTCCTTTTCCTTAGGGTGTGAAGGAAAGGGACACAGTGAGGGAAGGACAATTTCCTTGTTAAAATGAAATGCAGCGACCACCTTCGGACGAAAGGAAGGGACGGGCTGGAGAACCACTCTGTCCCTATGAATAACCAAGAAGTGTTTTCTGCAAGAGAGCGCCGCCAATTCGGACACCCATCTGATGAAAGTGATAGCGACCAGAAAAACTACCTTCCAGGACAGGAGTTGGATAGAAATCCCCCTCAAGGGGGGAAGCCTGTAGCGCTGAGAGAACTCAATTCAGATCCCAATGCGGTAAAAGGAGGACGGTACGGAGGAATCGTACGTGCCACTCTCTGAAGAAAAGTCCTTACAGGACCCTAAGGGCCAGAGGGCGCTGGAAAAGGATAGAAAGCGCTGACACCTGACCCTTCAAAGAACTAAGGACCAGACCAAGGTCCAACCCTGATTGAAAAAGGACAGGACCGTGGGGAGAGAAAAAACAAAGTGGAATATTTCGGGTTTCACATAACCCAGGAAGGACCTCCAGGTCCTGTAATAGATCCTGGACGACTCAGGCTTCCTGGCCTGAATCATAGTGCAGATGACATCCGCCGATAACCTTCTGCGCGTTAGAATGGCGGTTTCAATGGCCACGTCGTCAAACGAAGAGATCTTAAATGCTGAGGCAAGACCGATCCCTGAGAAAGAAGGTCGTCTCTGAGTGGCAGTGACCGAGGGATGTCTCCTAGAAAAAGTTAGCATACCATGTGTGACTGGGCCAATTCGAATTGTCAGAATGCCCTCCATCCTGATCTTCTGTAGAACCCTGGGTAGGAGGAGGAAAACACGTCAGGAGGGAGAACTCCTGTCAAGGAGATATCAGGGCGTCCACTACGCATGCTTCCAGATCTCTTACTCAGGAGAGAAAGGTGGGAATCTGTCGTGAGATACCGCTAGCACACCCAGGACCAATGGAAGGATTCCCTGGAGAAGGAGGGATGTGTTGTGCGCCAACAGCCCACTAGTCACGACCGGAGCGCCAAAAAACAAATACCCTGTGCAAAGCAGATGAGAGAAAGGTAGTAACATAGCAGCTACCAAGGCTTGCGGGGTGGCTATGAGCCAGAGTAGGAAAAAGACAGGAGAAGAATAGGCTAGGTCTAAAGCCCATTCCCCATCTGAGACCGGCGCTATACAAAAGTAGCCAAGGATTAAGTGGCTGCGCAAAAAAACTCCGCCTGAGGAGGAAGCCAGGCAAGGGGAGTCATACTGTATTGCTAGCCCCATACCGCAGCAGAGGAGGGGCCATCCGCAGAGGCCACCGAATTCGGTGCTAGAAGAGTCCACCACCTGACGAATGAGCTGTGCAATAAGGACCGAAGTATGCAGTGGTAACGCAAATACCACTCCCACAGTAGTAGCTAGCGTTTGCCCCGTCAGTGAAAAACTGAGGGGGAGCCTGAAACTATCCGTAGAAGCCACGTACTATACTGCCGAGGGGGACACCCCACTGCAGCGGTCACGAACTCGAGCATTAGCGAAAAAGCTGCACCTGTGTAGGGGAACACGCTGTAGTAGCTAAACGCAAGTGTGAAAGAGGCCTTATCCGTTCAGTTTGCATCAGGATGTCTTCAGTTCAGTCGTTTTGACTGATCAGGCAAAAGAGAAAACCGCAGCATGCTACGGTTTTCTCTCTGGCGAAAAAAACTGAAGACTTGCCTGAACGCCGGATCCGGCATTTTTTCCCATGGGAATGTATTAGCGCCGGATCCGGCATTCAGAATACCGGATCCGTCGTTCTGGCATACGCAGATTGGTAAAAATGTACAAGATGGATCCGTCAGTCCGCATGACAAGCGGAGAGACGGATCCGTCCTTGCAATGCATTTGTGAGACGGATCTACATCCGGATCCGTCTCACAAATGCTTTCAGTCAGCGGCAGATCCGGCGGGCAGTTCCGATCACACTGCCGCAAGTGTGAAAGTAGCCTAAGTAAGCCGCCCCACATAAGGCAGGGAGGTCTTGCCTCCTGCAGACACTAAGCTAAAACTGAAGCGCTCTCTCCAGACTGGAGGGGGTATAGCTGCCAGGGGAGGGGATAACAGCTTTTACTAGTGTCAACGCCTCCTAGAGGACATAGCTATACCCACGGTTCCTGTGTCCCCCATTGAATATGGGTGAGAAACGTTCTGTTCCGCATTTGCGGACCCGTTCATTTCTATGGGGCCACGCGACCCGCACTTCCGGGTCCGCAATTCCGTTCCCCCAAAAAATATAACATGTCCTATTCTTGTCCACAATTGCGGACAAGATTAGGCATTTTCTATTATAGTGCCGGCGATGTGCGGTCCGCAAAACACATACGGATGTGTGAATGGACCCTTAGTCTTCTGGTAAAAATGTTGAGTGTTGAGCAAACTTGTTAAACACAAGTTCGCTCAACACTAATCGGGGCCCATAGAGACATGTTGCCGCCTCCTGCTGTGACAATTGTTAGGCAGTTGAGTAGTGAGGAGAAGCAGAGGGAACGTCCCGCCACCGCTGAGGAGGCCTCGTACTGTACATAACCCGTGGCGCCAGGAGCGCGCGATCGGGAAGTGAGACGTGTACGCGCACGTTACGTCATGACGTCAAGCTGCGCGTAGAGCCGAACACCTAGCAGCGACGCGGCGTTACGGGGTAACTGCTGTCTTCCTGTGCGCACTGTTCCTGGTTAGAGCAGGATGGCGGTGTTGTCGGGGCAGAAGCGCCGGTTACCGGCAGCGCTCGTGCTCCTGCTGTGTACAGGCTGGTGCTCGGCGTTTTATCTTCCGGGTCTGGCTCCTGTAAGTTTCTGTGAAGAGGGAAAAGAGAAGGAGAACTGCAAGGTGAGTGCGGGGAGGGGCGGCGCCCAGGTACACGGTGGTGAGGCCGCGTCCTGGGCTTCCCTCAGAGGGGAGCAGCTGACAGCTAGTCAGAGGCAGTGCACCGGGCGTGGAGGGGTTACTCCCTATCGCAGAGTCCTTCTACTGGAGCGTGGACTTGTCACCTGTCCTCACACGGGGCAGCCTAGTGTGGCGATTGTCCGCTCAGACTCGCTGCCTCTGGTGATGACAGGTCTCTATCACCTGTGGGAACCGACCCTTCTCTCTGCTGGGGTTCTGTGATGGCCGTCAGTACGGACATGCTGAAGTGAGACTGCACTGCATTCTGACAGGTTCCCTTTAAACCGGGTTATCCAAAAGTGATAATGTAATAATGCCCAGACCTGCCCTATTGATAATACTTACCTGGTCCCGGATGGCGGTTTCCTACCGGATCACGCCACACCCTGCCTGCAGAACTCGACATATGCCGACGGAGAGGGGGTGCAGCCAATGTCAGGCCGTGATAGTGTGACGCCGGATTGGGGGGGCAAATCGCCGTCGCGGCCTGCTGTTGGCTGCACCCACTCCCTCGGCAGATGTCCATTTCTGCAGGCGAAGTGCAAAGCCAGCGAGGAGCGATCCGGGACCAGGGAAGTATGGTCAATATGACGTGTAGGGGTTATTCACTCTTGGATAACCCCTTGAAGGAAAACTTAAAAGGGGTTCTGTGGAGGACAAAACTTCTTAGAAAAGGGGTCACGTAGGTTAAAAATTATAAGTAAATAAATCTCAAGCATCACTGGCTTCAGTGTCATTCTGGGGCTTACAGCTCTTCACTGCCTCATTCTGACACAGGAAATGTTATCAGATGTCCACTCAACAGTCCAGCAGGCATTTCCTGTATGTCAGGACTTGAACAGGAAGTGTAGATGAAGGGATGTCAGTGAGATGAGTAACGATTCTTTTATTTCACCCATTCTGCCCAGTAAAAAATAAAATAAAATTGGCCCAGTGGAGACATGATATTTCAGGACATTAAAGGGGTTTTCTGCGTATTTAATATTGATGATCTATCCTCAGGTCTGTGGAGATTTAACTCCCGCGCCCCCACCGATCAGCTGTTTGAAGAGACTGCGTCACTCACGCTCTTAGGCTGCTTTCACACTAGCGTTCGCTGGTCCGCTCGTGAGCTCCGTTTGAAGGAGCTCACGAGCGGACCCGAACGCAGCCGTCCAGCCCTGATGCAGTCTGAATGTAGCGGATCCGCTCAGACTGCATCAGTCTGGCGGCGTTCAGCCTCCGCTCCGCTCGCCTCCGCGCGGACAGCTGAACGCTGCTTGCAGCGTTCGGGTGTCCGCCTGGCCGTGCGGAGGCGTGCGGATCCGTCCAGACTTTCAATGTAAGTCAATGGGGACGGATCCGTTTGAAGATGCCACAATGTGGCTCAATCTTCAAGCGGATCCGTCCCCCATTGACTTTACATTGAAAGTCTGGACGGATCCGTACTAGGCTATTTTCACACTTAGCTGTTCTATGCTAAAAATAATGCAGACGGATCCGTTCTGAACGGAGCCTCCGTCTGCATTATTATGAGCGGATCCGTTCAGAACGGATCCGCCCGAACGCTAGTGTGAAAGTAGCCTTACTTGGCCAGTGATGTCACATGATCTAACTGCAGCTCAGCCCCTTTGGAGCTGGAATCCGAAGTCACAGCCGTTATACAATGTTCGGCGCTGTGACGATAGGTCATCAGTATTAAACACCTGGAAAACCCATTTAAAGGGAACCGATCACGTTAAACATGGTGTTTAAAGGGGTTGTCTCACTTCAGCAAGTGGCATGTATTGTGTAGAGAAATTTAATACGAGGCACAGCTAATGTACTGTGATTGTCCATGTTATTGCCTCCTTTGCTGGCTGGATTCATTTTTCTATCACAGTATACACTGCTTGTTTCTATGGTTACGACTAGGGTTGAGCGAATTTACTTCGGATGCTTTATCCAAAGTCAATTGCCATAAAACTTTGTTTTAATACTGTACAGAGTGGGAGCCGAAGTTAATACATTGCAAAGTCTCGTGAGATTTCATGTAATAACTTCAGGAATCAACTTTTACTGTAAAAACCTTGATGCAGAACTCGTGTTCAGCTCTAAGTGGTACTTTAGAACCGAATCGGAGTTCGGTATCAAGTTGTTTTTTTTGTTTGTTTGTTTTTTTTTACAGTAAAAGTTAATTTCCGAAGTTATTACGTGAAATCTCGCAAGACTTCGCAATGTATTATTCGCAATGCCCGTGTGTCGGGCCCCCACTGATCTGATATGATGACCTATCCCGAGGATAGATCATCGATAAAGATAAGGCGGACAGCCCTTTTTCATGGATAAATTGAAAGTTATGTGGAATCTTTTCATATAAAACTAATCTGCTCAGCTCCTCAATATCCATCAACATCGGATTGTTGTGTGACGCCTGTCGCCTCCACTGCTGGTACTATACAGCGCCACCCGGCGTGCAGTGGACAGAGCTTGTAACTGCAGCGTTGCTCCCATCACCTCAGGGTTTCCAGCTCCATCCACTACACAATGGATGGAGCTGTGTAGTTCTGGAGCTTCTCAGAAAGCACCATTGGATGTGGAATATATTGTTTCCTGAGAGAGCACTGTACTTTATAAAAATGGATAGTACACCGAAGAAAAATGCTGCTGTGTGATCAATGTGTGAGTCTGTCTGCTGGCCGTCAGTGTCTCTAGAGCTTAGGAAGTGACAGTGGCCACAGACGGTGACATGACCTCCAGGAAGGCCATGATATTGTATAATAAGTGATGTAGACTACTCACTGGAGGGAAAGCTTCAGTTGCTCACACTAAGGGCTCATTCACACGACCGTGGTTTTTGGTCCACATCCGAGCTGCATCAATGGGGCTGCAAAAGATGCGGACAGCCCTCCATATGCTGTCCGCATCCGTTGCTCCATTCCGTGGCCACGCAAAAATGATGAGGCATGTCCTATTCTTGTCCGTTTTGTGGACAAGAATAGGTATTTCTATAATGGGCTTCCTGTTCCATTCCGCAAATTGCGGAAGTCACACGGGCGGCATCCATGTTTTGCCCTAAGACCTGATACAACCTTAGTATAATGGTTTATATTACTGATGCAGGACCCAAATCCTGCGGTGATCGAGGTTCAGGTTAAAGGGCTTGTCTGAATTAGGCCTCATGCACATGGCTGTGTCAGTCTGCACCTGATCCGTGTTTTTGGCAGACCCATTAATCTCAATGGGAGCGTAAGTAAGTCCGTTCAGGGGCCCCGCAAAAAAGGACACAATTTTTCTCTAGATGCGGGAAATAAAAGGCGGTGTGCTCACAGCCGGCATCTGTGTTCTGTGGGTGCTGTGTGCATGAGGAAAATCTCTCCAGTCCCCTTACTGAGATAAAGTCATATACTCGCCATTCCATCCCCCGCGGTGTCCAGTGCTGCTGGTCTGCTCCTCAGTTTCGGTTTACAACTGCAGAAGTGACTTATTGGTATACGGCACTGGGCTCAGCAGTACGTGTTGGACTATTGAGGCCAGTGATTGTCTGCAGAGGTGGCACGCCGTATACCGCTACATCGATGCCACAACCTACAAACGGGAACTGAGGAAGCAGCACTTGTACCGTCTCTGCGGCCCCTTCAAGCATCTGATCAGCAGGGTACAGGAGTCGGCTCCCTGACAATCTGATATTGGTGATCTGTTCTGAGAATAGGTCATCAATATCGGAAAACTGGACACCACGGTAACGTGTACGTTAGTGGGTTGGGTTGGTGAGTTGACAAAAATAGGTGATGTGTCAGATGATGGAGTTGGTGTAGGTTACTGTTCTAGGTTCTCCTCTCAAGGGGCACAAAGCATCTGTTTCTCCTTGGCTTCGAGCCCAGAATATTCTGTATAATGGGAATTAATGTCCTATTGAAGTCAGTTTCCTACTTAAGTACCTTCCTTCACGCTGATCTTATGCCGTGTCCTTACATCAGGAAGGCACAGTTCAGAGGATAGCTTGTACCACTATTAATGTGTAAGCAGGTCAGGTATGTGTGCTGCGTACATTAGTGGGTCACCAGTATACGGGTTTATTACAGAAATAAGTGTGGCTTAAAGGGTTTCTACCACTTCGGTGTCACATATTTAGCTGTCAGACACTAGCGATCCGCTAGTGTCTGCTCTGCCCAACCGTCATTAGCACCTAGAGGCTCCGTCTACCTTCAGAAACTGCCGCCGCCCAGCGCGTCCCTCCAGCCCGCCCATCTCCTCCTGAATGCAATCCTCCTTGTGAGCGCCTGTATTCGGCGCATGCGCAGTGAATGTCTGACAGCTTCCCTGCTCAGACATCTCCACTGCGCCTGTTCCTCGGAGCACTATGGCGTCATCGCGCAGGCGCAGTGGAGATGTCTGAGCAAGGAAGCGGTCAGACATTCACTGCGCATGCGCAGAATACATACGCTCACAAGGAGGATCGCATTCAGGAGGAGATGGGCGGGCTGGAGGGACGAGCTCGGCGGCGGCAGTTTCTGAAGGTAGACGGAGCCTCTAGGTGCTAATGATGCCCCCATAGCACCTAGAGGCCCATTAGCATATTAATAAAAGTAGTTTTTTTGTCAAAACGGCTGCCCCAAAAGAAATTATATTAGGATGGTTGGGCAGAGCAGACACTAGCGGATCGCTAGTGTCTGACAGCTAAATATGTGACACCGAAGTGGTAGAAACCCTTTAATAGCACAACCATAAATTCCCTGCTCTCGGAGAAGGAGAAACATGAATTACCCAGACAGAGCTCGTCGGGAACATCCAAACCCCAAGCACGTGTTGTCTCTGGTCTCGTCCGGAGTTATTAAAGATGGCTTTAGTAAACCCAGCTATTATCAAATTGTATATAGAATGACAGGGTAAAGGGCATGTGGAAGGGCAGAGAGCTGCATGAAACAGTGGCTCTGACTGGTGGTCCGTGCAGGATGACATTTGAATCTCCAGATGCGTCAGTCGTAGCCGGGATATATCTGACCCGCCTGAAACTTCTCCCTGCGTCCTAGAAGAGCAGTAGCACACTGACCCCTCATCTATCATGTGGTCAGCCATTCATTAGGATAAGAAGCGGCTTCCCCCGACTCGTCTACCAGGGCTTGGAGAAGACGGATCCACGTGATCAGCTCATGGTTGGGCTGTTTTTTATTTACTGAAGAGCTGTGATCAGCTAGTTTGTGTTTGAGAGAGAATTATTATTTGGTTTATGTATTTTTACATCTTTTTTTTTTTTTTTTTTTCTCTCATTTAGTCTCAGATTGAGCTGTTTGTAAACCGTCTGGACTCTATTGAGTCTGTTCTTCCATATGAGTATGATGCGTAAGTACATCTCATTATCCCGTGTCTCTTGTGCACAGTTAGATTACTTTTCAGTACCTACACAGACCGGGGGGTCATTTACAAAGACCAGAACGGATCAGTTTGTATTATCTGTAACATAGCCAAGACGGATCAATTTTCTATTGTGCCAGAATGTGTCAGAGAAAACGTATCTGTTCAGATAATATAACCGTCTGCGTCCGTTCAGAACGGATCCGTTTGTATTATCTGTAACATAGCCAAGACGGATCTGTCTTGAACACCATTGAAAGTCAATGGAGGACGGATCTGTTTTCTATTGTGCCAGATTGTGTTAGTGAAAATGGATCCGTCCCCATTGACTTACATTGTGTGTCAGGACGGATCTGTTTGGCTCAGTTTCGTCAGACGGACACCAAAGCGCTGCAGGCAGCTTTTTGGTGTCTGCCTCCAAAGGGGAATGGAGATAGAACGGAGGCAAACTGATGCATTCTGAGCGGATCATTTTCCATTTAGAATGCATTAGGGCAAAACTGATCAGTTTTGGACCGCTTGTGAGAGCCCTGAATGGATCTCACAAACGGAAAGCCAAAATACCTCCTCGAACGATACACTAGCTCCAAACAAGGTAATGGCTGTGCACAGCTAAGGCTACTTTCACACTAGCGTTCGATCGGATCCGTTCTGAACAGATCCGATCATATTAATGCAGACGGAGGCTCCGTTCAGTACGGATCCGTCTGCATTAATAACTTCTAAGTTATTCTAAGTGTGAAAGTAGCCTGAGCGGATCCGTTCAGACTTTCAATGGGGGACGGATCCGCTTGAAGATTGAGCCATATGGTGACATCTTCAAGCGGATCCGTTCCCATTGACTTACATTGTAAGTCTGAACGGATCCGCTCGCCTCCGCACGGCCAGGCGGACAGCTGAACGCTGCAAGCAGCGTTCAACTGTCCGCCTGTCCGTGCGGAGGCGAGCGGAGCGGAGGCTGAACGCCGCCAGACTGATGCAGTCTGAGCGGATCCGCTACATTCAGACTGCATCAGGGCTGGACTGCATCAGGGCTGGACGGAGGCGTTCGGGTCCGCTCGTGAGCGCCTTCAAACGGAGCTCACGAACGGACCTATGAACGCTAGTGTGAAAGTAGCCTAAATTTGAATCCCCACACCAAAACCAGCATAATAGAAACACAGCACATGATCAATCTAAATAAATATCAAATATTTAATTGATATGTAATTAAATATTTTATTAATTACATATCAGGTAACCTTTAAAAAAAACAGGTAGCAGCGGCATACATATACAGCAGAGAAAACGAACCACAATGGATATGTCATATACCAAAAAAAAGACCCATTGATGAATAATACTAATGTGTAGTCCCCATCCTCACCATTTTAAGGGATTGGAAAGATACCTAAAATTGCATAGTGCAAGCCTTTCCTACAAGTAAACCAAATTTTATTTGGAAGGGAGAAGTCACATTTCTACAATAAATACATCAGAACAAAGTGCCCAGTGCAATATGTCCTATACAGAGTTCATCGGGGAGTACACACCGACCAATCATGAGCTGTGTATCTATTATGTTTGTTTTGGTGTGAGGCGTAAATGTTTGTAAATTTTTCCGGCACACCCTCTACACTCCTTTATGTCGAACACAACACAAAAATATTGTCAAACTTGCATTCAAAAAAGTCGAAAAAATGGGTCTTCAGACATTTTTACTCCATAAATGACCCCCATTATCTTTACAACCGTAGGCTTTTTACACATGCGTTTGTCCGATCAATGGCTCACCTAAACGCCCCACCAATCGGATCTGTTATTTCATCATAAACATGCATGTGTGTTGTCAGCACATCTCCCCATGAAAACAGGAGATATGCCACTGGCATAATGTAAAGTTTATGGAGGAGAAATGATTCTTGTAATGATCATTCCTCCCTCATACAGTGTAAAGACTGTGTAAACAAGTGCCAATCAACATCATCAATTGACGCTTGTTATGGCCTTGCATCGGGCCGTCCAAAAGGACCCTTAGACCCTCTTCATTTACGATAGTACATTTCTTTGGTGATCGGATCTGAGATTCAAACATCCAACTGCTTTCATGCTTCTAACGGTTCAGATTCTGTGTAATAACCCTTTCATTCTCACCACTACAGCTTTGACTTCTGCACGGATAAAGATGAGAAGCATCCGTTAGAAAATCTTGGCCAAGTGCTTTTTGGTGAAAGAATTGCATCGTCCCCGTACAAGGTTTGTACTGTGTTGTGCCAAGTAAAATACTTCAGTGCAGTGTAAAGTAGCAGTGATCACAGCTGTAGTGATAGACCCCCGGACAAAGGAGATGAAACAGTTAGGGGGTCATTTATGACCAGATATACACCACTTTTATGGCGTATATCTGGTGTAGCTTCTGTCGCATGCCATGGTGCAACAGAATCTGCAACTTCTTCCATGCTTACGGCAGGTCAAAAAAAAAAGTTGGCGTGACAGGGAAGGGGACAGGTTGGCAGGCCTATCTCGTTCGTCATTTTCTACACCTGGTTTAGGCGTAGAAAATGGTCTACATGTGTAAGACAGCAAAGAAGCTGGTTTTACATTTAGAGTTGGCGCTGGATGTGCTGAAGCAATGTAGAGGCCTGTGCCTCTACATTGCTTCTGCAATCCACCTGCAGATATAGGGGGTTATTAAAACCGGTGTCTAAAACATCAGACTTAATAAATGTGCCCCTTAGTTTTTTGTCACAATAGTAATCGTCCTCGCTTTACGCAGAATCTGAATGAATTCATTTTTCAGTTTTGTAACTGTACATTGGAAATATTGTCATTTCAGTTTACATTTAACAAGAATGAGACCTGTAAGGTAGTCTGCCATAAGGATTATGACTCTAAGACTAATATGGATCGTCTTGATTTTATTAAAAAAGGAATACAGCTTAATTATCAGCATCACTGGTGAGTAGAAATATCTTGCTCCTCTGCATATAAGCTGTGTGCACCATCACAACCAATATTTTTATTTTATTTTATTGCACCAGTACAAATAAAAAGAGCATTCTTCATCGTAAATATCCTTTTTTGCTTTGTGTGCAGCTCATATACAAATTTGTGTCTCCATGGTAACATGCAAACCATCCGTGTGATTCTGCAGTCATACCTCATCAGCCCCCTACAGTCCTTGTATCCTATAGAGTGGATATAAAAAGTCTACACACCCCTGTTAAAATGTCAGGTTTCTGTGATGTAAAAAAATGAGACAAAGATAAATCATTTCAGTACTTTTTCCACCTTTAATGTGACCTATAATCTGTACCACTCAATTAAAAAACAAACTTAAATCTTTTAGGTAGAGGGGAAAAAACAAAAACTAAAATAATGTGGTTGCATAAGTGTGCACTCCCTTATAACTGGGGATGTAGCTGTGTTCAGAATTAAGCAATCACATTCAAAATCATGTTAAATTGGAGTCAGCATACACCTGCCATCATTTAAAGTGCCTCTGATTAACCCCAAATAAAGTTCAGCTGCTCTAGTTGGTCTTTCCTGAAATTTTCTTAGTCGCATCCCACAGCAAAAGCCATGGTCCATAGAGAGCTTCCAAAGCTTCAGAGGGATCTCATTGTTAAAAGGTATCTGTCAGGAGACGTGTACAAAAGAATTTCCAAGGCATTAAATATACCATGGAACACAGTGAGGACAGTCCTCATCAAGTGGAGAAAATATGGCACAACAGTGACATTACCAAGAACTGGACGTCCCTCCAAAATTGATGAAAAGACGAGACGAAAACTGGTCTGGGAGGCTACCAAGAGGCCTACAGCAACATTAAAAGAGCTGCATGAATATCTGACAAGTACTGGCTGTGTGGTACATGTGACAACAATCTCCCGTATTCTTCGTATGTCTGGGCTATGGGGTAGAGTAGCAAGACGAAAGCCTTTTCTTACGAAGAAAAACATCCAAGCCAGGCTACATTTTTGAAAAACACATTTGAAGTCTCCCCAAAAGCATGTGGGGAAAGGTGTTATGGTCTGATGAAACCAAGGTTGAACTTTTTGGCCATAATTCCAAAGGATATGTTTGGCCCAAAAACAACACTGCACATCACCAAAAGAACACCATACCCACAGTGAAGCATGGTGGTGGCAGCATCATGCCATGGGGCTGTTTTTCTTCAGCTGAAACTGGGGGCTTAGTTTAGCTAGAGGAAATTATGAACAGTTCCAAATATACTAGTCAATATTGGCACAAAACCTTCAGGCTTCTGCTAGAAAGCTGAACATGAAGAGGAACTTCATCTTTCAGCATGACCACGACCCAAAGCATGCATCCAAATCAACAAAAGAATGGCTTCACCAGAAGAAGATTAAAGTTTTGGAATGGCCCAGCCAGAGCCCAGACCTGAATCCGATTGAAAATCTGTGGGGTGATCTGATGAGGGCTGTGCACAGGAGATGCCCTCACAATCTGACAGATTTGGAGTGTTTTTGCAAAGAAGAGTGGGCAAATCGAGCCAAGTCAAAATGTGCCATGCTGATAGACTCATACACAAAAAGACTGAGTGGTGTAATAAAATCAAAAGGTGCTTCAACAAAGTATTAGTGTAAGGAGCCTTCGGGGGGGTGGGGGTGGGGGGGGGGTGGGTTAGGGGAGAGAGGAGGCAGCCCAGGTTTTGTTCTGTGCTGTATTCCCTTACCTAACTCATGTAGGCGCCCTATCTGTAACACCTGTATAGGGACTGTAGTTTGGGAGGAACGGTCTGCTATGATGCAGGACATTAGGTCCATGATTAGGGAAGAGATTCGCTCTTCTATGGCTGAAAAACATTCCGTTGCTGAACCGTGCCCTAGCGCTGCTCCCGTTAAGCGCCCTAGAATCTCCGCTGAATCGTCCTCTGATGTTGATGACACCCCTATAGCTGTCGGTGGTTCCTCGGCCATAGTATGCGAGGAAGGGGAAAGGGAGGACTGTGACTCAGTATCAGTAGTAAAATACTATTTCTTGCACATTTTCATTGGGGGACACAGAGACCATGGGGTATAGCTATGTCCTCTAGGAGGCGTTGACACTACCAAAAGCTGTTAGCTCCTCCCCTGGCAGCTATACTCTCTCCAGCCTGGAGCGAGAGCTTCCTGTTTTTTTCTAGTGTCAATAGGAGGCAAGACCTCCTGAAGATTTTTTTTTTATTTTTATTTTTTTCCTTCGTTTTCAGATGGGCAAACAGGGACGCCTCGCCTCCCTGTTCTCCCGGGGTCTAGTTGCGCCAGTGCCGGTCACCCGCACTGCTGCGTCCCCCACAGAAGACAAGGTGGACCAGGGCAGCCTCGCTCCCTGCATCCCGCCAGCCAAGGGGTCACCCATCCAAGCCCCCCTTTCCAGCCTCCTGCCACTACGGTGCCAGTAGCTGAAGGGGTGATCCCTGCTGGACCAGAGGAGGGGTGAAGATGGCGGCAGGAGAGAGAAGAGAGGGGAGTACACGGGACTAGGTGAGTATTTAACCCTCTGGGTTGGCCCCCCCCCCCCCCTCCCTCTTGGTGGCAATAGTCTGCGACCAGACAGGGCTTCAGCATAGCCCAGCACCCCTGAAGCATCCCCCTCTGTCACAGGCCGTTTGGTTGATTGAGAAAGACTTAGGGGGTTAATAGGTGCGGTATGCATTACTGGCTTGCTGGGCCATGGCTTTCGTCCCTGGGGGCGAGTTCTAACCTCCCTGCCTGCTCGGCTGCTGCCGCCTTAACCCTTCATGGCCACCCACCATGGCTGGCACCTGATTATCTGAGTGCACTGTACCTTCCCCTGAGTGCACTGTACATGTGCGGAGGATTTAACCCCCTACTGCCTCTTGTCACTGAGGCCGGTTTCCTAGTTTTATTTAAAAAAAATAAAAATAAAGGATATGTCCGTCCATACAGGTCCCTCTCCTCAGCCACACTCGCATAGTTCCCAATACCGCCTCCAGCCCGTTTGGTTGATTCTCCACCTGGGCAATCCAGTGAGGGACCCCTGCAGGATCCCAATCTGTCCTCCGCCGCCGTTTGGTTGACGATTCTCCACCTGCACAATCCGGTGACAGACCACCGCAGGATCCAAATCCGTCCTCCGGGGCCGTTGGTTGATTATTCTTTACTTGCGCAACTCTGAAAGTTTTCTGCAGGATCCCAATCCGTCCTACGGGGCCGTTTGATCATTCTCCACCTGCGCAACTCGGTGAAGGATCCCTGCTGGATCCCAGTCTGTCCTATGGGGCCGTTTGGTAAATTCTCCCCCTCCAGCATACAGTGAGGACCTCTGGGATTTCCAATCCACCCTCCTGGTTGTTGGTTAATAATTCTCCACCTGCGCAATCCAGTGGGTCCCACTGGAATCTCCCATCCACCCTCCGGGGTCCTTTGGTTAATAATACACAGTCTTTGCAACCCGGTGGAGAGACTTCTGGGAGTTTCCGTTCCACCCTCGGGTAGTTTGGTTGATAACACCCCGCCTGCGCAGTCCACAACTGCCAGCGGCGAGATTCTGAAGGGTAGCTCTGCACGCAGGCAAGTTGCAGCAGGACAATTTTCTCCTCGAATATTTCCGCTCCCCTACTCTTCCTCCCTTGATCATGCTCGGACACAACCTCCCTCACTGGGGCGGGTCCGTCCGGAAAGAGGGGAGAATCTCTGATTCGGATCCTGATATGAGTCCGAAGCAATCTTCAGTGATTGCGTCTAGGTGGCCAGCAGTACTGTCGTATGCATTACTCCCTTCCTTAGGTGGAGTAACTGCACTATTTCAGGATACAGTACCTGCTTTATACATTGTCCCCTGCCATAGGTGGACTAAGTACACTGTCTTGGGGTTTGGGACCTGCCATATGCAGATCCATCGGTGGCGCGGTGACTGTCACTGGTTTCATTATGTGCTGTATTCATTGCCCCCTTAGGTGCACTATTGCACTCCACGGGGTACAGAACTCGCCATATCCGCTTGTTCGCTGTGGACATTCGCCCCCCTTCTTAGGTGGGGTATTCTCCCTACCACTGACTAGTACTTGCCGTGTGCTCACAACTTCCTTAGGTAGCTGATTACTCTACCAGTGTTGCACATTACCATGCCTCTGTCGCATTTCCCCCTTCCACTAGTGTTCCACTGGCGGGGAGTAACTAAACATCTTCTGCGGAACTACGGCTCTAGGTGCCTTTGCTTTTTGCTAAGAGGGCGTGGCTACAGTTGGTTCTCGCAGGCGCCTGACATTCTTGCCCTAGTGTTATATGGGCACCACCAGTGGATACGGTGGCTGTTCATCGTTGCATCCTTCTTTTGGTGCTGGTTTCTCACCTGATTATGACATACTGTCTTCCAGGTGGTTCCTAGCATCACTTGTGTGTCTTACAGGACCCCCCCCCCCCTCCATCTCCATGGGCCTCTGTTGCTCCGGTCGGTCCTGATATTGTCCACGTCAATACGTAGTACATACTCCGTTGTACTTGCCTAGTGAGTATGTTCCAGTGGGTCGGCTCTTCTCGCTGACTCTGTATGCTCTATCCACCACTCCCCATTCTTGGGGGAGGTGGTTATGCTGGCAACTCTGCTTTTAGCTCCTTCAACTTGTTTTCCTCCACAGGTGCGACTTGTCGCTAATGTTCGAGTTCATGGTCGCTGCAGTGGGACTCCTCCCTCTGGTAGGTGTCCTACCCTGGAGCTAGCTTGGCAGTTGCGCCTGTTCAGCGCCCTTCCAGGTAGGGTTCTTTAGGGTTAGCTCCACTTAACGGGCAGTGTGGCACGTGGTTTCTACGGATAGTATCGGGACTCTTCCCTACATGCTTGGGTTCTTACTGCACAGCCCCTTGCTAGGCGGTGGACTCTTTAGCACGGAATCGGTGGCTTCTACGGGTGTTCCCTCTTCTGCTGGGATTTGGGATTGGCATTGCACGGCCGCTTAATCTTGGCTACTTCTGTATAGTGTCTGTCGCTTACAGGGTAGGGGCTTAGACCTAGCCTATTCTCCTGTCTTCCCCCTATGGCTCATGGTTCATTGTCACCCCGTATCTCTTGGTAGTTCCTACATTGCTACCTTCCCTCACCTGCGTTGCATGGGGTATTCGTTTGGTGCCTTTCCATTCCAGACACTATCTGGCCCCAACTGGTGGGCTGTGCCGCCCTCCACATTTTTCCTCCTACAGGGACTCTTCCATTGGTCCGGGTGTGCTACTGGAATCTGCACAAGGGCTTCCACCTTTTCTCCAGAGCCAGAGATCCGGACGCATCCGCCATGGAGATCCTGATTCTCCTTGGCGGGAGTTTCTTCCCTTTCTTCTCAGGGTGCGATGGAAGGTCCGAATGGAGGACATTCAGACATATCCTAGTCACTCCAAAACTGACTCGTTCTCCTGAGACGTCCCTTGGTCACTGCAACTCGGAGACGTCCTTCTTTCAAGGGGTTCAGTCTTGCGTGACCTTTTCAATGATGGCGTGGCTATTGAAACCTCCGTTCTAACGTGGAGGGATCTTTTCGACAGACATCTTCCTCACTATGATTCAGGACAGGGGTTCTGCATCGCCAGTATCTATACTGGGACCTGCAGGTCCTTCTGAGGCTTCTCTGAAGCCAAGACGTCCCCCCCTCTCTTTGGTTTTTTTTCTTTCTCCCTTCTACTTTAAGGGTTGGCCCTTTTTGTTTAGCCCTTGTTCCTTGATGAGTCAGGGTTGGCGCTTCCGTCTTGGGCAGGTTCCCTGGTGCCCGTGGGAATCTTCTTTCAAGGAGTAGCACATGTGGCTCCTCTGTATCTTACTTACAGCCTTGGGATCTGAATATGGTTTCCTTTCCTTCGCGCCCTACGGAAGGGAGTCACATTATGGATGTTGTCAGTGCTCTACTCATTATTAGCAGCCTCCAGTCCCTT
This sequence comes from Bufo gargarizans, assembly GCF_014858855.1. Lineage (NCBI taxonomy): Eukaryota > Metazoa > Chordata > Amphibia > Anura > Bufonidae > Bufo > Bufo gargarizans. The sequence continues at coordinate 62,676,572 of NC_058088.1, read as the reverse complement.
TCGGCGTACGGACCCACTTTTTTCCGTCCAGAGGGTCATCGCTGGGAATTGGTGGCCCCCAAAGGGCGATTGCACGTTAGATTCGGTCTGGCAGTGCTACAGTTTACCGTGCTCGGAGCGGGGTTCCACCCTTAGGTGTCACGGCTCACTCCCCCAAAGTGACTTTTCTAGGACTAGGAGGAATCGCGCTTTGGCTGCAGAGTAATGTAAGGTGGATCCGGTCCTCCTTCCACATGTTCGCAAGCAGTTTCCAGGTGCATACTTATGCATCGATGGTCGCTGCATAGGCCGCGGGTCTGCAGGTGACAGTTCTTAGTTGACTGCACGGGCTTGCTTCATGGGTCTGTGGTTTTTCCCTCCCTGTTTGTTCTGCTCTCGGACGTCCCATGGTCTCTGTGTCCCCCAATGAATATGTGCGAGAAAACAAGATTTTTGTATAACTTACCAGTAAAATCTCTTTCTCGCTCTTCATTGGGGGACACAGCACCCACCCAGTATCGTAGTTCTGTTGCTGGTTAGAACCTGGTTCGGTTCTTGGCATTGTTGCTGTTCCACATTGTTTTGTTGGTTTACTTGCTTCTCCTACTGCTTCTCACAAACTGAAGCGCTCTCTCCAGGCTGGAGGGGGTATAGCTGCCAGGGGAGGAGCTAACAGCTTTTGCTAGTGTCAACGCCTCCTAGAGGACATAGCTATACCCCATGGTCTCTGTGTCCCCCCAATAAAGAGCGAGAAAGAGATTTTACTGGCAAGTTATACAAAAATCTCGTTTTTGATTATTTTAATATAGACTCCCTTTTGTCTGCCGTCCGTAATACCATGGACATTGAAGAGGAGGTACAACCTCACTCAATTCAGGACCAGATGTTTGAGAGCCAGGAAGCGTGAAGTTTATCCTGTAAACCCAAATCTGAAGGAACTAATCATGGATGAGTAGGCGGACGTTAATTGAAGGTTCTTGGTCCCTAGAGAATTCAGGAATAGACTTCTATTCAGTCCTGAAGATGCAAAAATCTGGGATAAAATCCCTAAAAAAAATGTACAGGTCGCTAAAGTATGCAAACGTACATCCATTCCCTTTTGGGGATGCTTCTCAACTTAAGGACCTCATGGATCATAGGTCAGAGGGGTTACTTAAACTATGGGAGAACGGGGCTATTTCCATTAAAACTAATGTGGCAGCCACTTCTGTTGCAAGGTCAATGTTTGTTTGGGGATTATCTTAGAAAGGGTACTCCTAGGCATAAGATCTTGGAGTCCTTTCCCCTCCTTAAAATGGCCACAAGTTTTCTGGCTGATACCTCCGCAGAATCTGTGAGGTTTGCCGCCAGATTCTCATCCTTGTCCAACTCTGTCCGCCGTGCACTCTGGCTTAAGCCTTGGTCGGGGGACACCTTCTCAAAAAATAGATTTTGCTCAATGTTCCCTTGGTGTTCGGGCCAGAGCTGGACAAGATTTTGGAAGATGCTGCAGATAATAAGAAGGGGTTTCCTGTTGAGAGAGCTCCTAGGAAGACCCAGTCCTTTTGCGGCAACAAACGTCCTTCCAGAAATTCTGCTGGAAAAGGAAAAGCAGGGCGTTGGAGTTACCCAAAAGGGGGTAAAGGGGAACATTTTATCCTCAACTTGAGGGCAGTGTGACCTCAAACCCTTAGGCTCTGAAAGTAGTACGAAAGGTTAAAAAATAGTTTTTAAGTCCCCTCCCCTATCAATTTTCAGGTCACAACCTTCTCCTCCCCGGCAGAGTCGGCCCAGTTAGCAGTCTCCTTCATAAGGCATCAGGGTGGGACGTGTCGCCCTCATCTTCAGAATCTATCCAAGGAGATATTTTCCTTGGCAGAAAAGACAGTCCTTTCCATCACAGCTGTACACCTGAGAGGAGTGGACAATGTCCAGGCAGATTTCTTGAGCAGAAGGAGCGTAGACCCAGGGGAGTGGGAGCTCCACAAGACTCCGTTTGAGATGATAGCCCAGAACTGGGGTCATCCTCAGGTGGACCTGTTCGCTACCAGGGAAAACAGGTCCCCTTGTTCTTTTCACCACAGGTCTGGATGCCCTAGGGCAGGATTGGCATTGGAACCTGGCTTATGCCTCCCCCCCCCCCCCCCCCGCATTTCCCCTTTATCCAAGCAGTTCTCAAGAAGATAGGGAAAGTGATTCTGGTAGCTCCAGCTTAGTCCAAGACGAACTGGTACCCTCTGTTAGAGTCCCTTGTGATAGCTTCCCCTCTTCCGCTTCCGTCCAGACCAGATCTGCTCCAGCAGGGTCCCCTTTGGTTTCCCGAGGTGGGGAGACTCCATCTCACAGCATAGATCCTGAGTGGTGGATCCTAAAGCAGAGGGGTCTGTCAGACCCAGTCATCTCGACTCTCCAGTCAGGGAGAAGACCTTCTACATAAAAGCCAAGATATTATTTCACCTTTTTTGCCAAAACCCCAAAAATGAGAGAGAACAGGTGTTTCACACTCTGTTAGGAGAACAGTTCTCTGGCACCTAGAAGCTACGGCTAAGTGGAGGTTAGATGAGAACTTTTTTGTTCAGTATGGGGGTAAGAATAGAGGCAAGAAGGCCTCAAAGGACACGGTTGGTAGGTGGATCTAGTCGGCTATCATACAGGCTTACAAGGCAGAAGGGAAGGATTGTCCTCTTGCAATAAAAGCACACTTCACAAGAGCAGTCTCTTCTTCCTGGGCCAAGAGCAGACGCATCTCCAGTTCGGATCTGCTGGGCGGCTACATGGTCAAGCCTTCACGCATTCACCCGTCATTACAGACTGGACGTGTTGGCCAACAAGGACTGTTCCTTTGGACGCCAGGTCCTTTAGGCCGTGGTCCCTCTCTAGAGCTACTTATCTGGTATGGCTCCATTTTGGTGCCGTCATGAAGGGGGATGCCGTGGAAAAAGGAATTATTCCTACCGTTAATTTGGTTTCCACTAATCCTTCATAACGGCACCACCGTAACTCCACCCTAAAATTTTGGTGTTGGGTTTGTTATCTCACATCCTGGTAGTAATTTGAAAAGCGCTGGGGTGTGTGAGGGGAGGGACCCTTTAAACCTCTCTGCTTCCTGTCCCTAGAGCGACAAGGGGAGCAACCTCCAATTTGGTTCCATCATGAAGGATTAGTGGAAACTGAATTAAAGAGGTTATCCGAGTTATTTTTTATTTTTTTTTGTTCTTTCTATGTTCCCTAACTAAGCAAATGTAACAGCTTTCCAATTAACTCACTTTATCTACAGTGGCTGGTTTCTCAGATTTCACTGAAGGTCACATGACCTGTGATGTCAGCTTCTCTCCCTGCTCTGATAAAGGTCGTTTACAAGCCTGTAAACAAGACGTCACTGTGCTGGCCACGCCCCACCCCTTCACTGCCGTCTACTCTCTACTAGGAATCTTAACCCCTTCAGCTGCACAGCTCTGCAGGCAGTGAGGAGACAATGCTGGGCACTGGAGCTGATATACTAGAGAGAGCATTGCACAAGAAGGTAGGGGGAAGATCCTGTGTGTATTAGCAGTGTCCTTATACAGCTGGGACTTGTAGTTCTACACTCACAACATGCTGCAGAGTCTCCCAGCAGGCAGACATGTCACTCAGGGCAGCTCTTGTATTCACTCCCTTAGCAGAGCAGGGGGAGGGGCAGAGATTATTTTTTTTTTTATTGCATGTAAACAAAGGGCCAGAAAAGAACCAAGGAAACGAGGAAATTTATAAAAAAAAAATTTTTTTTCCTCCCCCTTCTTCCCTCCACCTAAAAGATTTAAAGGGGTATTCCCATCTTGCTACTTCATTCTCAATTGCTGCCAGCTAGCTGGTAACTTCCTGCTTTTCTGCAGATAAGGCTGGGCGGGCTTAGGCAGCTAGAGTGAAGGCGGCCACGCCTCCTTATGACATCACACTGAGAGCTGAGTCCTGCGTGCTAGTTCATGTGAAGAGTATGACTCATCAGGCTGCAGTGTCTGAGGGGAATGGTCACTCAGAGAGCCATGTGAAGTGAGCTCAGTGCACAGTTTTACACATAAAATATCTGTCTGATCTTTTACAAACCCATTCTGTGCATTAAAAACTATAATTCCATATTATTCATTAGCCCAAAAGCTTGACCAACCCCCACCCACCACTGATGCAGATTTGTTTCCATTACAGCTGCGCTCCAGTTGTGTATAAACCTCACACTATGTATCTTTATAGATGCATATACAGCTCAGCTACATGTGTCTTCTCCAGTGTCTGAAAAGCTTCATATACAGCTCTGCTACATCTGTCTGTTTATCTCTTCAACCAGCACTGTATCAGAACAGCCGCAAATTCAGCTCTACTACATCTGTTTCTCTCTTCAAACAGCACTGTATCAGAACAGCCGCATATTCAGCTCTACTACATCTGTTTCTCTCTTCAAACAGCACTGTATCAGAACAGCCGCATATTCAGCTCTACTACATCTGTTTCTCTTTCACCAGCATTGATGCTGACCTGCCACATATACAGCTCTGCTACATCTGTTTTTCTATTCAACCAGCACTGCGTCAGAACAGCCGCATATTCAGCTCTACTACATCTGTTTCTCTCTTCAAACAGCACTGTGTCAGAACACCCGCAAATTCAGCTCTGCTACATCTGTTTCTCTTTCACCAGCATTGATGCTGACCTGCGACATATACAGCTTTGCTTCATCTGTGTCTCTTTCACCAGCATTGATTCTAAACCGCCACATACACATCTCTGCTAATTCCGTCTATTTCCTTCACCATTAGTACTGTGGCTGAACAGCCGCTCATTCAGCTCTGCTACATCTGATTCTCTTTCACATGCATTGATTCTGAACCGCCACATACACATCTCTGCTAATTCCGTCCATTTCCTTCACCATTAGTAATGTGGCTGAACAGCAGCTCATTCAGCTCTGCTACATCTGATTCTCTTTCACATGCATTGATTCTGAACCGCCACATACACATCTCTGCTAATTCCGTCCATTTCCTTCACCATTAGTAATGTGGCTGAACAGCAGCTTATTGTTGCCGCAGTTTTTGTTCACATTTTTTTTATACTTTTCTTTTAGTCATTTTATTCCAGTAGGAAAGTTTATGGGAAAAGGCTTGAAAAAAATGGCATGGACTCAAAAAAACGCACCAAGAGTTATAAAAATGCCTCCCCCCCAACCCAAATAAAAAATTAAAAAAACCTGTTTCTGAGTAGTTGCCTCATAGAACATTATTATCAGAGTGGCCCCTTTACACGCAGGAATAATACCAGCACAGAACCGGGTGGCATCATTGTGCCCTTCACCGTCTAGCGAGTGCTGTTTAGGGCAGCCTGTATTCTGTAAATGGCCGGCAGGACGGCTCTGCCAGCTGCTCTGCTATTACTCCTCCACCCTTATTATACAAGGAAATTGCTTAGAATGCAATCCCCTAATCTGTAGTTGGATCCCATGGCGAGGATCCTGCGGCCTCCCCTATACACAGTGTTCAGCCTATAGCCGCACTGTTTGGCCCGATTAATTATTACTGGTTCTAGTCTTCACTGGCGTGTCGGTGGTTAAAGGGTTTCTACCACCTCATTTGGACCTATGTCTGCTCTACCTAACCATGCTATTCTAAGACCTTTGTGTGCAGCCGTTACACAAAAAAAACTACTTTTATTCCTATGCAATTGAGCCTCTGGGTGCTATGGGGGCGTCTTTTCAGCACCTAGAGGCTCTGTCTACTCACCCTGTATTCCGCCCCGCTCGTCCGTCAAGCCGCCCATCTCCTTTAGATTGCCAGCCTCCATCTCATTCATTCGCCGAATTCTCGCGCCTGCGCCGTGTGCGTCTGTATTCAGCGCAGGCGCAGTGACTGTCTGAATGCTCCCTGCGCCGGCATCTCCACTGCGTCTGCGCCGTCTGTTCCTCTGAGCACTCGGACGTAATCGGCGCAGTGGAGATGTCGGCGCAGGGAGCGTTCAGACAGTCACTGCACCCGCGCTGAATACAGACGCAGGCGCGAGAATTCGGCGAACGAATGAGATGGAGGCTGGCAATCTAAAGGAGATGGACGGGCTTGACTGATGAGCGGGGCGGAATACAGAGGTCTTAGAATAGCATGGTTAGGTAGAGCAGACACTAGCAGGTCCAAATGAGGTGGTAGAAACCCTTTAAGGGGTTAAACTGCACTTTTATAATCCTTATGGGGGGGGGGGGGGTTTCTTGCTGCATTGACTGAGTTCGCTATCTGTACGGAGACCTCATAAATATGAACAGTCCATTACTCACAGCCTCTCCTGCCCATTATCATGATTGTTTGTCACTGACACCTGTGTTTCAGGGTCAAAATGGCAGCAGCGGCAGCAGCACGACTTCTCTCCCCGGGATCTCCTCTCTGCACTACCCTCCCCCGCCTCTCCGGCTCAGCTGGCATCTGCCCTCACCCGATACAAAGCTCATAGTTATAAACAGCAGCGCACCCCCGATCTCTTCACCGCTCACAGAGGACATCAGGGCTGCGCTGGGAGCTGCCAATAGATCACAAAGCCCCTGCTCCTCCGCTAATTTTCCTCAATTCTCTCCCCTGAAGAAATATGGGGAGCGCATGCGTGGCTCTGTAGCAGACGTGCGCGCTCTCGTGGGAATGATCGGCTGCCTGGGTGAAAAGTAAGTGCGGACTGCGCAAGCGCGGCACATAGATGCGGCCCTGGAGCGGTGGTCGTATCTATGGGTTGCCAAGTGTAAACAATGGATCGGTGGGAAGGCAATTTAGCTAAATGGGTGCATTATAAATAATAGAAGCAATTTAGAAAAATGAAGTATGGGATCAGTGTAAACATTTGAAACCTGATCATGAAGATGGGAATACCCCTTTAAGTTCTTTTTTAAATAGTTGTACAGTTTATAGGTCACATTAAAGGTGGAAAAAAGTTCTGAAATGATTTGTCTAATAATAAATAATAATTATTTATATATTTATTTATTTTTTACATCACAGAAACCTGACATTTTAACTGGTGTGTAAACTTTTTATATCCACTGTATATATGTAGGATTAGCAACATGGGACGGGTATTCAGAATCTGACTACACAGAGTTTTTCATATATATCTATCTATCTGATTCCACAACATCTGACACTCCAGAGTATGTCTTATAATTAGTGTTGAGTGAACTTCTGTTTTCAAGTTTGGCATACAATGTTCGGGTTATCTAAGAATTCCGTTATGGATTCCATTACTACGGACCATACGTTTTATGGTCCGTGGTAGCGGAATCCATAACTGAATTATAAGATAACCTTGTACACCATATTGAAAACAGAATTTTGCTCATCTATATATATATATATATATATATATATATATATATATATGTCTCCACAGAGTATGTCTCATATTACATTTTAACTATTGTAAATGGAACTGTAAATGCTATAATTGAAGCATAGCTGCCTACCCCAACTTTTAATTGGGATGTTGGGTGTAATATATATCCCTATCTAATCCCTTATCACTCTTTTCCACTTATTTATTACAGAAATAAGGGAACATAATTGACGATTTTATGAATAATGGGGAGCAGTCCCAGATTTTTCAGAAGCCAGGCATTGGGTATAAATTTCATAGTGATAAAAAAAAAAAGTTATGGTCACCAGGGCTGGGGCTAGAAGCTGTAATGTGACATGTGATGGAGTGTTTTTATTTTTTTTTTTAACTTTACACTCCCTGTAAGGTTCACTTTGTGCTGTTAACAAAAATATAAAAATTTCCTGGTTATAAGGAATAAAAACTAAATAATACTAACATAAAAAATATCATAAATAAAGCCCCATGTATCACTGGAAAAAAGATGCAAACATTTGTGTAACCAAGCTAAAAATAAAAGTTATTTCTTTCAAAGACATATGTCCTGAAAAACTGAAAATGTGCCTGTCAGGAAGGGGGTAAATGGCTCGGTCTTGTACTGGTTAAAGGGGGGACAAATCTTGCTCTGATGCCTTCCTTTCATCCTATTATACTGTATTTTACAATCTAAACATTGTAGCTCCTGTAGACCATGGTGAAGTCTCTATGAACACACTGGCATTAATGAAGATGTTGCAGTGCATACTTCTGACAGGTGCCTTGGATAGGGCTTCTCCATGTCCTATAGCCACAGTTGTTCTGTAGTGTGAGGCTGAGCCGACTGACCTTTTACTCTGTTCTTCAATAGGATTATAGATAACATGCCGGTGACCTGGTGTTATGTTGTGGAGGATGGCCAGAAATACTGCAGCCCTGGATTTCCAGTAGGATGTTCGGTCACCTCAGATGGGAGAGTGAAAGATGCCTGTGTTATCAATGTAAGTTGTCACAATGTAAGCTATAGTGAGTGACACCTAAAAAAAGGTCATGACACAATTGTGGTGCAAAATTGTGGTGTACGCGATGTGTGCCATTATTTGCGACTTTGTAACCTCCTTGCCATGTGTCCAAAGTGGTGAGAAAAGGGGATAGGCTTATACTGAGGGGATTTACGATCATTTAATTGAGAAACTGGCGTCGGTTATAGCTGAAGTATACTAGACTTCATTTTCTCGCACGGAGTGCCAGAGATGCACCTAATTATAAAATTAAGTGCATTTCATTCCGGTACACAGAGGATCAAGACTGGTGTATGGGAATGCCAGTCCTGATGAATGTCCCTCAGTAACTATTATTTATTTGCATGTAAAAAAATGTGTCTGACGTATGATGAGAACTTTTACAGGTTTGGGTTTTGGGTGGTGTAGGGCTTACGTTATAACGAGATGCAACAGAATTCTTAGACAGAATACAAAACGGAAGCGTTTAGGAGGCATTCCGTTTTGATCCGTCTTAATTGAAGTCTGTGGCCAAGCATAACTGATCCGTTTGGTTTCCGTTATAGAGGACTTTATGCGGATCCGTTATGCTTGGCCATAGACTTCAATTAAGACGGATCAAAACGAAATGCCTCTTAAACGCTTCTCTTTTGCATTCTGTCTACGAATTCTGTTATAACATAATTCCTACTCAAACCAAACACCGAATCTGTAAAGTTTGGGTTCGCTCATCCCTAGACCCTGACATTATGTAATGTAAATGCTGGAATAATCATTGCTTCAGGATGTAATGCTGTCCATACACCTTGGATGGCTTTTAGCTGAGCGCTCCTTCACCAACAGCTATTCCTCCTGACTTACATGTGATCTAACAGAGCGTCTCGAAAGGAGTTGTCAGGGTTAGAAAAAAAAATAACATCCGGCAGGATTTATACACAGCGTTAGGCCTCCTGCACACGAACGTAATGGGGTTTGTGGTCCGTTTTTGTTTTAGTACTGTTTCTGTTTGGTTTTTCTGTTTTTGATTTCTGTTTGTGATCAGTTTTTTGCGGATTGAAAACGAAAGCATACAATAATGGACTACATAAAAAAATTGGGCTGGGCATTACATTGTCAATAGATGGTTCCGCAAAAACGGAACGGGTTTGGAAGACATACAGAGGCATTCCGTTTTTTTGCGGACCCGTTGACTTGAATGGAGCCACGGATACGGAATGCAAAAAAACATTCGTGTGCAGGAGGCCTTACTGAGGATCAGGTTTTGGGAGACTTTTTTTTATTTTATTTTTTATTAGATCTCATTCATGCAGGATTAAAGGAATATATTTTACTAGTCTATAAATATGTAGTTTTATTGTGGGCTTTACAAGCTTATATGGGACCTCTTACATAAAATAGTTAAACAGTTGCCCCTCGCATTTCACAGAACTGAAAATGGTCTGATAATCTGGTAAAGGTCCCTTTACACGGGATGATGTAGAAACAAAGTCCAGAAGGAAGCGTTCCTTCCCGACAATCGGCTGATAGCTAGCGGAGGAGACTTCTGCATTCACACATACCGATCTCCTCCAAAGTATGGGGAGAAGCTATAGCTAATGCCATCGCTCGCCCTCTTACAGAATTACTGTTTCCTGGCAGCAGATTGTGTTTACACAGCACCATCTGACAAGGATGTCTGTGCTACATTAACGATCCCGATTACCCGATGAACGAGTGTTTCTCAGGATCAGCAGTACATTTAGGTTGCCTTCACACTCAGCAGATTTTGTGGCAGAAAATTCTGCGACTGAAAATCGATTCCATTCACCTTAATTGGGCTTGCAGAAATCCATGTGCTTGCTGTCCTATTCAAATGACTGGAACTGATTTTTCAGTCGCAGAATTTTCTGCCACAAAATCTGCTGCGTGTGAAGGCTCCCTTACACCTCGAGCTATGAACGCTCATTAGTGATGATCTGTTTAATTCTCAGCCCATCTAAAGGGCCCTTTACACTCAGAACCGTTCTGAAGCTTTAGCAGAGCTGGTCTGTTGATTTAGCTGGTTTTGCCACAGCTGACCTTGTCCAATATTTTGCACTGGCTTTGAATGTCTTATATGCTTTACATTCACTGAAATGTTACTGCCCCACCCATACCACGCAAGTAAACATATGCATTTCACTTAAATTTTTTCCCCTTTTTCCTTTGATGTGGAAAAAATGAAAAAAAAAGTTTATTTTTTTTTTCCCAGTCTGAATTTAACAAGAAAGATACCCTTTACCTGTTCAATCATGTTGATATAATAATCACATACCACAGTGGTAAAGATGAAAATTGGGATGGCGCTCGACTGGTTACTGCAAGGCTTGAACCAAAAAGGTATTTCTCGTGCATGGCATTGGGGGACACAGCACCATGGGTATATGTCCAACTACCACTAGGAGGCACTAGACACATTTTTTGTGGTTGGACTGCAGTCTTCATTATTATTCTTATTTCTTACTGTATATACCGTATTTTTCGCCCTATAAGATGCACCGGCCCATAAGACGCAGGTAGGTTTTAGAGAGGAAAATAAGAAAAAAAAATTTGAACCAAAAGGTGTGCTTTTGGTGGGTTTTGAGCTTATGGTGGTCTGCGCATGGCACTGTTATGGGGGCGGGGGGGGGGGGGGAGGGGAGGGAATCTGTGGATGGCACTGTTATGGGGGGGGGGGGGAAATCTGTGGATGGCACTGTTATGGGGGGAGGGGGATCTGTGGATGGCACTGTAAGTCATCCACATATCGCCCCCCCCCCCCCCCATAAATGTTTGTGTGTAAAATAGTGAATGACCCCCAGTACAGGGGGTGGGGGCCAGCATCTGGTGTTGTAATGGCAGCGGGGCCTGGTGCAGTCACTGTATTCTATTACACCGGGCCCCGCTCACTGTAGTAGTATTAGGTAACATGTAGGCATGGGCGCTGTTTTAAACTATAGTAATCCTCTGCAGCATAGAGAAATCCATGTAGTACGGTACTCACTTGAAACTCCTGTAGCAGTGTAATATAATTCGATACGTCATGTGCCTGCTCCTCCCACTTTATGAATGAAGCGGGCATTTACTATATATCCGGTTAGGAATGACAATCTGTGAGCGAGATTGTGAGCATGGATGTAGTGTGCATGCTTGTATTCTAATCAAATCTCTACAACTGTTACTCTGCTCCGCTATCCAGGAAAGGGCTTATCTGGGAATTAATGGGAGTCTGTCACCTCTTTTTCACCTAAGAGCACTGTACCACAGAAGATTGCAGACAGATCCCAAGCATACCTGTGTGCACTTTGTGCCTTTTATTCCATGTCCAGGAAAATAACCTTTAGGCCTCATGCACACGAACGTTGTTCGGGTCCGCATCCGAGCCACAGTTTTTGTTGCTCGGGTGCGTACTCATTCACTTCAGTGGGGCCGCAAAATATGCGGACAGCACTCCATGTGCTGTCCGCATCCGTTGCTCCGTTCCGTGGCCCCGCAATATAACCTGTCCTATTCTTGTCCCTTTTGCGGAAAAGAATAGGCATGTCTACAATGTGCCATCCGTTCCGAAAATTGGGGAAGGCACACGGGCGACTTCCGTTGTTTGCGAACCGCACGGTCGTGTGCATGTAGCCTTATTCTGCTGGAAAACCGCTCCCAAGTGCCTAAAGCAAACGAGACTGAAGAGGGGAGGGCTTCTTTAGCTGCTCATATCTTGATTGGTACCTGCTAGAAATATGGGCCTGGCCTTGTTTGAAATCTGGCATTCCAACCTTTCAAACGATACCAGAATCACAGCATTATATCCACTATATCAGAAGATATTGCCGTTAGAAATAGTCAGGAGTGAAAGCTGTCTTTATTTTCACTTTCAGCTGGGTACTTGGGAGCTGTTTTTCAGCAGAACGTGTTTTGCGTTCCGTATACGGAACCATTCATTTCAATGGTTCCACAAAAAAAACGGAATGTACTCCGTGTGCATCCCGTTTCCATTTTTCCATTCCGTTCAAAGATAGGACATGCCCTATTATTGCCCGCAAATCACGTTCCGTGGCTCCATTCAAGGCCATGGGTCTGCAAAAAAAAAGGAACACATACGGAATGTACTCCATATGTCTTCTGTATCCGTTTCGTTTTTGTGGAACCATCTATTGAAAATAATATGCCCAGCCCAATTTCTATATGTATTACTATATATGCCATATGGATGAACTGAACCGGAAACACTACTGAAGGAAAAAATGGATCCGGGAAAAACTGCCTGCAAAACACTGAAAGACATACGGTCGTGTGAACGAGCCCTTAAAGTGCTTTTCCTGGACATGGAACCCAGACACACAGTACACACAGGTATGCTTGGAAAGCGTTTGCAATCTTCTATGGGCAGTGTTAGTTATATTGGTGAAAATGAGATGACAGACTCCCTTTAACTATTGACCTAATCTTTGAATCAGTATCTGATCGGTGGGGGTCCGACTCTTGGCATCCCTGCCGATCCCTTCCTGACATGCTTAGAATATAACTGCTGACACCGATCAGTGTCCGCAGTACTAGACCACTGAGGATAGTGATTGGCTGCAGCAGTGACATGCTGTATATTGGCACGTTCCCCATGTAAACAAGCATTGGCAGGAGAATCGGACCAACACTGCAGACAATGGTGCTGAAGAAAGGGCTGAAAATAATAAATATATATTAAATTATTATTTTATTAATTGCAAGGATTGTCCAAGACTTTATTTTCTCAGACATCCCCTTTTTAGTGAATTTTTACCACCGGTGCTTGGTGTAATCTTAGCCCCAGCATTATTTGTAAAACTTCTCTTGAGCTTGAATTATACAAAAAAAAATGGATGGACAGTATTATATGTTAAATGTGTATCATTCCTAGTTATAAACACAATGGTGATGAGCAAAAATGTGAAGGCCCCCCGATGGAGATCCCCAAAGAACTCACAAGCAAGCTGAAAGTCACCTACTCATACTCTGTGTCGTTTCAGGTAAGGCTATATTGTCTAATATATCAATCTATATGTACATCTGTCTAATTAGCTAATCTATTAATCTGTTGATCTATCTAATATATAACTGTCCTATCTAATATATTGATCTGTAGATAGATTTAGCGAGTTATAAATTGCCTCACATAACTTCCCTGACCTAATTGAATCTATGACTGGTAAGCCTCATGGACACAACCGTATTTTTGACCACATCCAATCTGCATTTAGTGCGGATCAGATGCGGACCCGTTAATTTTAACGGGGCTGCTGAAAATGCAGACTGCACACAGAACACCGTATGTCTGTGCTGTAGTCCGTTTTGCAGACAAGAATATGACATTTTTATAGAAGGGGGGGGGGGGGGGGAAAGAAAATGTCGGCATGCACACCGCTGATGTCTGTGTTTTGCGGATTCAAGGATCGCCAAAAACGCATACGGTCATGTGCATAAGGCCTTACGGTATGGACTTTCCAGTGGAAAGCCAGATGAGCCACTATGCTGGGAAGATTGAAACCAGTTAAGCCTATGGTGAGGCTCATTCATTCTCGGAATTAGTGTGGTTACCAGGTGTACCATTAAAAAAAATTGTTCCACCGAAAAACAACCCCTCATGTAGTTATGACTCTTAGAGAGCAGGATGAAAACTGGCAGTGGTGCCAGGAACACTAAACAGAAAATGCTCAATAACAAGCACTTCCTCTTACTCTCCCCCTTTCCTTTGTTCTTGTTTTGTCACACATTACATTTAAACCCGATTAAATATATATAGGAAGCTTGGCAGTCTGTCCCAGAAGATCAGCCATGCCCCCTCCTCATTGTCCTGTGTCTGACTATAAGACAACTGGCTGGAGCAGGAGCCTTCCCTCTCTACAGTATTTCTACCATAAGAACTTTTCCCCTTTTAGAGAGGATAAGGGATGTGATCAGAGTGCTTCAAAATGGTGGTGGGTGGGGGGCGGGGGCAGCTATATTTCTTGTTTACATTTTACAATCGTTTCTAGCTTTAATGGTCCTTTCAAGGGATTAAATATTTGCATATTTTCTTTTATATTTAGGAAAACAATGCTATTAAATGGGCTTCTCGTTGGGATTATATATTGGAATCCATGCCACACACAAATATTCAGTGGTTCAGGTAAGAATGAGGCAGAAAACATGACATTTTCTGTGTTGGAAGCCGTTTACTGACCCGAATCATTGTTTTACAGTAGTATTTTTATAAGTTGTACCTCTTCCCTCTAAAGGATGGTGTACATATGAGCCATATGTGATATTAAAGGGGTTGTCTCACTTCAGCAAATAACATTTATGTATAGAAAGTTAACACAAGGCCCTTAATAATGTATTGTAATTGTCCAGATTGCCTCCTTTGCTGACTCTATCTCATTATACACTGCTCATTTCCAGGGGTTACGATCACCCTGCAATACATCAGCTGTGGCTGCGCTTGCACACAATGTGAAAAAGCACCGGACTGTGTTTGCTCCCACGGTCTCAGTCTCAGCTTTTTATAGTGTGCAAGCACGACCACCGCTGCTGGGTTGCAGGGTGGTTGTAACAATGGAAATAATGTGTGTATAATGTGATGGGGAAAAATGAATTAAGCCAGCGAAGGAGGCAACATGGACAATCACAATACAATAGTAAGTGCCTTGTATTAACTTTCTCTACATGATAAATGCTGAAGTGAGACAACCTCATTAATATCAGGTTACTGAATTTCCTCCTTATGTTCTGTGTCCTGACATTAAATCACTGGACTCGCCTGTTTTCTAGGCACTTGTCAACGTAGACAACATGGGTTATTGATCGATAAATCTACAGGCATATAATCTGTCAGATCATTGTGAGCGGCCTTGAATAAACCTCCAGCTAGACTTGGAGATTAAGAAAACAGCATGACACTTCTATTAATTTGCTACACATGAAAATATATAATGGGTAATTATTAGTGTTGGGCGAGCATGATCGGCCGAACACCAGTTCGGCTCGAGCATCGCTATGCTCGGCCGAATATCACATGTGCTTGAGGACGATGCAGCGATCCAGATGGCATCCAAAATGGTTGCCAATGCGACTTGGAATTTACAAATGGCAACAAGAATTTTTAGTCTTGTCGCCATATGCGACTAGACCTGCCGCCGCAGCTCTGCAGTTGAATACAGCGGCGGGGCACAGGGGATGATAGTTCTCTACTTCGCCACCGATGTTCTTAGCAGCGCAGTGGAGAAGGAGTCTCTCTCCCCGCCACCACCGCCAATAAGAAGCGAGACAGGAGGAGGAGGGGAGGGGCTGTGGCCACTGCGCCACCAATGATGATAACTGACCTGTTAATACAAATACAGGAGGCGGGGGCAGGAATAAAAAAGCTGGTGTTCTGCCAGATTCCTATACTTTGGCAGAACGCTATACCGGAAGTAACGCGACCGCAAATGAATCAGCTGAAGGATGGTGTGTGCGGAAGAAGGACTTCATCCGCGAAACCGTACACCACGCGTGCGCACTCAGGGGTAGGTAGATTTTCCAGCGCAAAATGTTCCATCAGATCTCCCTACCCCTAAGTGTGCACAAGTCATCAGGAGCAGTTCATTCTTACCGCAGAGCTGAGTGCAGGTTATCGAGGTCACCACATAGCAGAGCTGAAGTGCGGGATATTGAGGGACACCAATATCCAGCACTCAGCTCTGTGGTGTCCCCCAATACCCCACACTCAGCTCTGTGTGGTGACCTAGATATTCTGCACTCAGCTCTGCGGTAAGGATGAACTGCTCCTGATGACTTGTGCACCACTGCTGCCCGAAATGTCTGTAGACTAGGGTTGAACGGTAAACCGGTGTCAACGATATACTGCGGTATTAAGAAATGGCGATAACGCTGTTTCCAAATAACCGTGGGAATATTTTTTTATGTCTACAGTAGGGTTGGGCGATATGTTGTAGCATCCCACTGATGACCTATTGTGTCTGGCCAGAGCTTCTAAGTGTGCTAAAGATCCATCATTCTCTTCTCCTCCTAAAGTGGCTTATAACCCAGAACTATTGACTAGATTCAATTACTGAGCAAGTAGCGATGATTGTGTCCCTTTAATAGGTGTATTCATGAGTCTAGCACTGGCCTCGCCGCCTTTACCAGTAATTGACAACCATTGACGTATATCCCTGTACACACAAGTGGCTATACATCATTCGTTTGGGAATAAGAGGCGCAGAGAATGGGGGGGGGGGGGGGGGGGGAACCACCACTCTGTGAATACAGTATAACTAGAGTTCCACCGCATTCTTATGAGCTATTAGTCAATAGGCAAAAAAAATAATATATATATATATATAATTTTTATTTATTTTTTTCACAGGAGCCTTCCTTTAAAATATGATGTCATTAAATAGTGCAGATGTTTTATGTGGATTTCATCACTGTGAAAGGAGTCTCTTTAGTTGCTAGTTTTACCATCTTTGCTCTTTTTTTTTTTTTCCCCCCTACCCTTTTATTAGTATCATGAACTCGCTGGTAATTGTCCTCTTCCTCTCCGGTATGGTGGCAATGATTATGTTGCGGACCCTCCACAAGGATATTGCTCGATACAACCAAATTGATTCTTCAGTGAGTATCCTGTGTCCTGCGTGTTGTGCAGTTGTAGATATCACCAGTTGCGTAGTTCTTTAGTAATCGGTTTTAGCCTGACATTTGTCCGGTGGGTAATAATTTTTACAAAAGACTTAACCTCTGCTGCTTTCACTGTTCTGACACTTCTTCTACACTTGTTCTGCCAGCCCTCACATCAAACTTGCTTTAAAAAAAGAAAAAAACAGAGCAGCTGACATGTCCATTGCACCAAGGACTATTTGCATAAGGCAAAGCAGAATTGCTAGTTTCTCATAAACAATCATTTTACCTAAGCTTTCAACTGAATAGGCTGCCGCTGTATACTCATGTATTTCTGCTTCAGCTTTATTTGCGTGTACCCCATTATTGATTCAAATCATTGCATTTCTACAGGAAGATGCCCAGGAGGAATTTGGCTGGAAGTTGGTGCACGGTGACATATTTAGACCACCAAAGAAGGGAATGCTTCTGTCTGTCTTTCTGGGGCAAGGAACACAGATTTTCATTATGATATTTATTACATTATGTGAGTATCATACATCTGGCCAGAACTAACGCTGGTTTATAAACAGAATTCTGGTGTTTTCTTGTGCTTTCATTGATTCCTGGCTGGTGTCCATCTTAATGGCAGAGATTTATCAAGACTAGTGTTCCTCTATGCCACTCTTTATGCCCTTAGCACTGGAGGCAGATGCTCCTAATTTATTAAAGAGGTTTTCCAGGATTTTCATATTGATGCCCTAGGCTCAGGATAGGTCATCAATATCAGAACGACGAAGGTCTGATATTCGGCACCCAAGCCAATCAGCTGTTTAAAGATGCAGCAGCCCTCTTCCTGACCCCAGGCCATTTAACATCACATTCATCGGTCTGGGCAAAGCTTAGTCCCATTTAAGTTGATGGTATCAAGCTGCGATACCATGCACAGTTGCTAGCAAATGGACAGCACTGTGCTTGGTAAGCTGTGGCTTCCTCAAACAGCTGATCGTCAAGGGTGCCATCGATAGGATAGGCCATCAATTGAAAAATCCCTGGAAAAACCCTTTAACCTTCTAACAGTCACATTAAAATTGAAATTAAACCTCCAAAAAATGTCATTTTTAACGTGTCTGAAGTAAATCTTGTTGGCGCAAAACTCAGGAGACACAATTGCATTTTTACCCTTTAGTGAGATTATAATTTTAGCTTTACCAGACCAGTAACATTTTTCTACCATTATTTTTTTTATTTTGCAGGAATAGTTGTAGGTTGGTACAATAATGAAAAATGATATTTAACATTTTTTTTTCTTTCCTCCTGCATGCTGTCACCTCCCCAATTCCTATGCCCCCACTCCCCCCCCTCCCCCCAGAGTGAATGGGGAGGGGGGGGGGGGAATTGTTTTATGTGCTTATATTTCTAGATAGGTAGCAGCTAGAGAGGGCATTTCAAGCTTTCAAACAATACCAGAATCGGAGCATTATATTCACTACATGGGAAGATATCGCTGTTAGAAATCAGGATACAGTAAATGCAGCTGAAAGTAAGCGCCGGTTTTACAGTGTTTATTCCCAACTCCATTTCTAACAGCGATATCTCCTGCTAATATAGTGCTAATGCTTTGATCCTGGTCTTGTATGAAATCCTGGAATGCCAGCTTTCAAACAAGACCAGTCCCATGTCACTGCTACCAATCTGGAGATATGAGCAGCTAAAGCAGACTTGAGCTATAACTTGCGCCAGTTTCTGGCATCAGTTGTGGTAAATCCAACGGGCTGTGGTAGGCTCTGCCCCTCCCACTAAGCCTTGCCCCTTTTATGCCACCTTAGAAGTGGCAAGAAGCTCAAAAAGTCGAAAATGATGACGCAAATATGGCATGCGTCAAAATTTTCACCTTTTTAACGCCACAATAGTCATGTAAATACATATTTAGCAGATATAGCATTTTTTATTAACATAAAATAACAGTGGGGCAGATTAAGTAATCCTACTGATGGCTTAATCTTAGGCTGTCTAGAAGACCTATACATTTATCACAGTGGCTCAGGCTGGATGATAAATTTGCTGCATGGCTAGACGCTTCTGTATAACTTCATACCACCTATTGATTGGCTTAGTCTGAGGCAGGATTTAACGCCGACTTATTGCACAATTTCGTTGCTAAATGTTGCTTGTTAGGCCAAGCTCCCTTTCAATGAAGCCACAGCCCTTGTTGGGCTAGCTGCCGATAATATCTCTAAACCTGGATGCTTCAAATTGTGCCACATTTTGGTGCAATTTACACCAAAATATAGATTACTCATGAAGTAACAATTCTGGAGCATTTCTCCTTTAGTATTCAATTGTGCTATTCCTTCTGGAAGTATGCGAGTACATTGACAACTGAGTGTTACTATTCCCCTTGTCAAAGGAGTGGGTCCCTGCACAGTCGGGAACCGTCAGCATTGATTGGACAGGGTCAGTCTGTGCAGGGCCAAACCCAACTCCTAAATTGTCAATAACAGAAGAATGGTACCTTGCAGAGTTCTAAGAAAAGATGCTCTAGAAGTGCAGTCATTTTATGATTATTCCACTGTGATGAAACTGTAATAACAGCGCTCATGTGTTTTCTCTCAAGTCCTGGCCTGTCTTGGATTTCTCTCACCCGCTAACAGAGGGGCATTGATGACATGTGCTGTCGTGTTATGGGTCTTGTTGGGAACCCCTGCTGGTTACGTATCTGCCCGGATGTATAAGAGTAAGTGACATTCTATATGACTGCATGAACTAATACCTTTCACAGCGTATACAGAGAGCATCAGTGTTGGGTTAATAGAATGCGGGTTATGTCTAGATGTTAATTTACTGTTGTTAACATGTCTTTTGTGTAACTATATTGATGTAAAACATTTCACTTTTGTCCGTCTCTAGGCAATCCTCTCCTACTTAGCCTGACCATGGTAGAAACTGTTGGAGACTATACTGTACCACTTATCTTCGCCATATATACGTTTGCTCATGCTAAGCTCTTGTAACTGTTTTAGCAGGGATTAAGGAGATATGACGGCAAGAAAGCTGTCCTGTAACAAAGAATCGGAGTTGAAAGCTGGGTTCACATATGCGCTTTGATCTCTGGCATTGTGATTGGGCGGAGGAACAGACTGCGGGAGTTCACCGTATTAAACATAGCCGGATGCTACCATGCACCGCCAAATCCCCATTCACTGTAATGGGATCTGGCGGGGATCCAGACGCTTTCCGGTATATATGCTGGCTTTTGGCTGGACAAAAAAATGCTGCGTGCATTTTTGGGGTGCAGTGAGTTCCATCAATCTGTTCCTCCCCTGGAACAGACTGCTGGAGTTCAAAGCACAAATGTGAATCTGGCCTAAAGGAAATTGGTAATCAGGCAGATAGGACAGCTTAAAGGGGTTGTCCGGGTTCAGAGCTGAACCTGGACATACCTTCATTTTCACCCAGGCAGCCCCCCTGAGTTGAGCATCGGAGCTAAATCGCGCAGGGCAAAGCCATTTTCAGGAGTTCCGGTGACGTACCGGGGCTCTCCATGGGGCTGGCAGGAATCCCAGGGACGTCAACGGCACTGATGGGCAGGCTTTAGCGCTTCCCTAGCCAGTAAAATGGCTAGGGCAGGGCTAAAGCACACCCATCAGAGCCGGTGACGTCACCCAACACAATGCTGGGCGGAAGCCTCCGTCCGACAGTGTTTTATTGTAAACAAGAGCCATTGCCCTGCACGATCTAGCGCAGGGCAAGGGAGGGAGCGCATGAGATGCTCCGATGTTAACATCAGGGGGCTGTCTGGGTGAAAATATGGGTATGTCCAGGTTCAGCTCTGAACTCTGACAACCCTTTAACTTGGTAACAAATCCCTTTTAAAAATGCTACTTTCCCAATCCTTTTTTTTTTCCCAGCCTGCACACTATTATGTAGGCACCACGTTTTTGTTGAGTCTGCCAGCAAGTCTCATGGAATATCATGTTCCTCTAAGGGTACTAACAGTACTGCATATGATAAGTTATTAATATTCAGCTTCTCAGTTATTGTAAATTTATGTTTTTCAGCATTTGGCGGAGAGAGATGGAAATCCAATGTGCTACTGACAGCACTTTTGTGTCCTGGGTAAGTTGTTTCTGTGTTTTTTCTAGTTTTCGCATAAAGCAGTATTCACATATAGCAGTTGCGGTGCAGTTAATGTATGAAAAGCCACATGTGTAATTTGCCTCAGAGTTTTTACAGGGGAAACGCATTTCTTTTCCAAGTACTGCATTGCAGAACCATGCCAAAACACAGGAACGCCGTTTTTTCCATGTCTTTTTAACAGCACCTGTGTCAATGCACCCCTAAAGGGAATAAAACTTCTGAAACATAATAACACATCAAAGGCTTTCATCCACCAATCGCTAAATTGAGGAGAAAGTAGTGCTTGCGTATCAGGCCATCCCTCCTCTTTGCAGGAGATGGGCTCAATGGAAAGGCTGTCATTCTGTTTCCAGCAACAAGAAAAAGATCTTTCTCGTGCGTGGCATTGGGGGACACAGCACCATGGGTATATGCCCAGCTGCCACTAGGAGGCTGACACTAGAAACAAAAAAGTGTTGGCTCCACCCAGGTGGGCTATACCCCTCTGCTAGAGCCAGAACAACTCAGTCTAGTTCTAGTGTCCGTAGGAGGCAGACATGACCTGCTAGCAGGTCCTTTTTCTGCTAATTTTTTATCTTTTATTTTTATTTTTATTTCTTTTAATTTTTTCCTCTACAGGTAGCAGGGGCGGCTCCATCGTGTTCCACCTTAGTTGTCCCCCTGCGGGCGCGTACTCGGTACCTTGCAGCCACCCAGTCCCCAACGTGACCTGCTTCCGCAGTGGATTCCGGCGGACCCACGGTTTCCGTGTTGAGTCCGCCGAGGGGGTGGTCATGCTGCGCCTGAACTAATCGGAGGGTGAGTATGTGCTTCAGCCCCAACCCCCTCCCCCACCCCCCCACCTCCACTTAGTAAGCTGGGCCTTTGGGGGGGGGCACCTCTCCTTCTTGGGGTCTCCCCCGCTCTCCTCTCAGGGGGGTCGCCATTCTGGAGCCTTTTTTAATGGTGTCGGCCCCTTTAAGACGGCCGGTTTCGGCCCTCGCTCTCCCTACCTCGGTGGCTGTGTCCCCTCCTCTGCCTTCCCTCGGCGCTGGCTGTTTGTTAGCCGCTTCCGCCTCCTGCGCTGGCGGGCGGGGGCCTGCCGGCGGCGGCGCTTTTCTCCTCCGGCGGCACCCTGGCATACTAGAGGCCGCGGCTTTTGCCTGGCCTAGGCCGCGGTCACGTGGGCGGGCGTCGTCTCCGCCTCCTGGGCTTCCCGGGCTTCCTCTCTGCCTCTCCCCTTGTGGGCGTTCCTCCGGAGGCCTCTCTTCTTTCCGCCCAATCCTGCGCCAGCGCGGGCTGCTAGGGGGGCGGTTCTTCTGCCGGACGCTCTCTCTCTCTCTTCTGCCTGTAGCTGTGCGGCCGCGTGCGTCCTCACTCTGTGCGCTCCGGATCCTCCAGCTTCGGTTTTTTCTGGGACACAGCACCATTGGTCGTGGTAGGCAGCCTCTGGCTGACTCCTTCCTCTTCTTTTCAGGTTCCACCACCGAGAGGCCATCATGTCTTCCTCTGGTCAGGCCCCCACTCCCCCTGCCGCCATTTCCACTCATTACGCCTGCTCTGTGTGTAGCAGGAAGTTCCCATGCGGCCAGCCTACGTCCCTCTGTGTGCAGTGCCTCACCCCCGGGCCCGCCCAGTCCGCTCCTGCGGCCTCTACCTTGTCGGTTCTCCCGGAATGGGCTGCTACCCTGTCCCAGGCCATAGGTAGCCTTGCTAGCCTCTCCCAATCCCTGGCGCAGTCTCTGGACAGTCTCCCTGCCCAGATTGCGGCCGCCTCTGGCAGGGCCTCTACCGCTGGTGATACGCCTGGCGACAGTTCCCAGCCTCGCTCCGGCTCTCGGTCCCGCAAACGACCACGTACGGTCTCGGCTGGGTCTCACTCCTCCTCAGTTTCCCCGGATCACTCCCCGGCTAGGTCTGAGTCCGGTGAGATTTCTTCTTCAGCCGCTTCCGCCGCTCCTGGGGACTCCTCCGCTTCAGATTCTGAATCTGAGCGGTGTTCGGCGATGTCGGCAGCAGTGCAGGATCTCATCAGAGCCGTGCGGGACGCACTCCACGTGCAGGATGTCCCCTCGTCCTCCTCCATGGAGGCAGTGTCCTTCCGACGCTCTAAGCGGTCCACTGTGGTTTTTCCCAATCACGAGGATCTGGACGCTCTCCTTGCCAGGGAATGGCGTCACCCTGATCGGCGCCTTCATCTCACCAAGGCTTCTGATGTTCCTTATCCTTTCTCTGAGGATTCGGTCAATCTCTGGACGATGCCCCCCCTGGTGGATCCTCAGGTCGCTCGTCTGGCGAAGGCTACTACGCTTCCCCTGGCTGATGCGGCTTCCTTGTCGGATCCCGCTGATAAACGGGTCGACTCCTTGGCCAAGTCCGTTTTCATCGCAGCGGGCGCCGCCATCCGTCCTGCGTTTGCCGCCTCTTGGGTCGCCAAGGCATGCGCCGTTTGGGCAAAGCAGCTTCTCCGTGCTTTACCTGCTGACTCTGAGCAGGGGGACTTGGCAGTGCTTGCCTCCCAGATCTATCAGGCCTCCAAGTTTCTTTGTGACGCCTCTATGGAATCGGCTCGCCGCTCTGGGCGCGCGGCCGCCAACTCTGTGGCTATCCGCCGCACCATCTGGCTTCGTTCCTGGGCGGCGGACGCCGCCTCTAAGAAGGCTCTTATCTCTCTTCCCTTTCTTGGTGGAAAGCTCTTTGGGAAACGCTTAGAGGAGCTCATCTCCGAGGCCACTGGAGGTAAGAGTTCTCTTCTTCCTCAGAATCAGCCTCGCCGCCGTCGTTTCCCCGGATCGTCCTCCCGGACGCAGTCCTTTCGGTCCTTTCGGGCCCCTCCTGCCCGATCTGACAAGAAGCCTTCCAGGCCTTCCTTCAAGTCCAGGCCCTCTTGGCACGCCAAACCCAAGCCCGCTCGTCCCCAGCCCACTAAGCCTCCTTCAGCATGACTCGATCCCCGTCATGGTGGGAGGGCGCCTGCTCGTCTTTCGGGATGTTTGGCGGGCAAACGTAGAAGACGCTTGGGTTCTCGAGGTGGTCTCTTCGGGGTACAAAATCGAATTCACCGACCTCCCACCCAGTCGGTTCTTCTTGACGTCCCCCCCCATGTCTCCCGCCCGGGCAGACAGTTTTTTTCAGGCCATTCATTCCCTGCGCGCTCTGGGGGTCATCGTTCCGGTTCCAGAGTCAGAACGTTTTCGGGGCTTCTACTCGAACCTGTTCACCGTCCCCAAAAAGGACGGCTCACTCCGTCCTATCCTGGATCTGAAGGCGCTCAATCGGTTTGTCCGGGTCCGTCATTTCCGCATGGAGTCCCTCCGGTCCGTGATCGCCTCCCTGGAGTTGGGCGAGTTCCTGTCGTCGGTCGACATTCAGGATGCCTATCTCCACGTTCCCATCGCCCTCTCCCATCAAAGGTTCCTTCGCTTCGCGGTGGGTTCGCTTCATTTCCAATTTGTAGCCCTTCCCTTCGGTCTGGCCTCCGCACCAAGGGTTTTCACCAAGGTGTTAGCTCCCCTAGTGGCTCTTCTTCGTGCCAGGGGGGTCGCCCTGGTGCCTTACCTGGACGACCTTCTGATTCGGGCCCCGTCTCCCGAGGACAATCTGTCCAGCCTGAGCATCACCCTCTCGGCTCTTGCTCGGTTCGGGTGGCTTGTCAACCACTCCAAGTCCTCCCTTGTCCCACGCCAGAAGATGCTCTTTCTGGGAATGCTGTTCGATACTCGCCTCGGGCGGGTGTTCCTTCCCCCGGAGAAGGTGTCTTCTCTTCATGCGGGGGTACATCTTCTCCGCAGGCCGTCCTCTCTGACCATCAGGACGTGTATGCGCGTCCTGGGGAGGATGGTGGCCTCATTCGAAGCCATTCCTTATTCCCAATTCCACTCTCGGGACCTGCAGATGTTCATCCTGTCCAGGTGGGACAAGTCCCCGGAGGGTCTCGAGCGCCTCGTTCGTCTCCCTCCTCAGGTTTGTCTGGATCTCTCCTGGTGGTTGCTTCCCCGGACGGTGTCCCTGGGCCGGTCCTTCCTCCCCCCCAGCTGGCGCGTGATCACGACCGATGCCAGCCTCTCGGGATGGGGAGCGGTGTTCGAGTCCCTCACGGTTCAGGGTCTGTGGTCTGTTCAGGAATCTTCCCTGCAGATCAACGTTCTCGAACTCAGGGCGATTTTCTTAGCACTGTCGCACTGGACTTCCCGTCTGCGCGGCCTCCCGATCCGGATTCAAACGGACAACTCCACCGCCGTGGCTTATCTGAATCATCAGGGGGGCACCAGGAGCGTGATGGCCCTGCGAGAGGCCTCTCAGATCCTGCGATGGGCGGAGGAACACGTTCCCGTTCTCTCCGCCGTCCACATTCCCGGGGTCGACAATTGGGCGGCAGACTTTCTCAGTCGTCAGCTCGTCGACCCGGGCGAATGGTCTCTCCACCCGGAAGTGTTTCATCAACTGTGTCTCCGGTGGGGAGTTCCGGACGTGGATCTCTTCGCGTCTCGCCTGAATCACAGACTTCCGCGCTATGTTGCGCGGTCCAGGGACCCGCAAGCTCTTGCGGTCGATGCCCTGGTTCTGCCTTGGTCCCAGTTCGACCTTCTGTATCTCTTTCCGCCCATCCCTCTTCTGCCTCGAGTGCTCAAGCGTCTCAAGGCGGCCCGGGTGCCGGCGATTCTGGTGGCCCCAGATTGGCCCCGCAGGGCGTGGTACGCGGATCTCGTGTTCCTGCTCGCCGACGTTCCATGGCGTCTTCCCCTGCGTCGCGATCTCCTTTCGCAGGGCCCTCTGTTCCACCCGAATTTACCGCAGCTTCGTTTGACGGCGTGGCTGTTGAGACCGCGATCCTGAAGGCCCGTGGTCTCTCGGACTCTGTCGTTCAGACGATGCTTCGCGCTCGGAAGCCCCAGTCGGCCCGTATTTACTATCGGACCTGGAGGGCGTATTTTGCTTGGTGCGAGTCCGCACGTTCTCGTCCTCTCCTTTTTTCGGTCCCTAATATTCTGGCCTTTCTTCAGGCTGGTTTTGATAAGGGGCTTCGCCTGGCTTCTCTCAGGGGGCAGATTTCTGCCCTTTCGGTCCTTTTTCAACGTTCTGTGGCCACGCGGGCTCAGGTTAAGACTTTTCTGCAGGGTGTCGCTCGCCGAGCCCCTCCTTTTCGTCCTCCGGTGGAGCCGTGGGACCTGAATCTTGTTCTTGATGCTCTTCAGTCCTCTCCTTTTGAGCCCTTGGCAGACATCTCTCTGTCGTTTGTGTCATTTAAGGTTGCCTTCCTTGTGGCTATCACCTCTATCCGTCGGGTTTCCGAACTGGCGGCGCTTTCCTGCCGGTCGCCTTTTCTGGTGTTCCATCGGGACAAGGTCGTTTTGCGTCCCGTTCCTTCTTTTCTCCCTAAGGTTGTCACCCCGTTTCACATCAATGAGGAGATTATCCTTCCTTCCTTCTGCCCTAATCCTTCTCACCCTCGGGAGAAGTCTCTCCATTGCCTGGATGTTGTTCGGGCTCTCCGCTGGTACCTTCGCCTCACGGAACCCTTCCGTCGTTCGGATTCTCTTTTCCTGGTTCCGGCGGGTCCTCGTAAAGGTCTGCCTGCCTCCAAGGCCACCATCTCTCGCTGGGTTCGGTCGGCTGTCAAGGAGGCCTACGCCGCGAAGGGTCGCGCTCCCCCTTCCAGGTTGACCGCTCATTCGACTAGGGCAGTCGGAGCTTCCTGGGCGGTGCGTCATCAGGCTTCGGCTGCCCAGCTTTGCCGGGCCGCCACCTGGGCGTCAGTTCACACTTTTGCTAAATTCTACCACATTCATTCCCTGGCTTCTGCTGATGCCAGCCTGGGGCGTAAGGTTCTGCAGGCAGCGGTGCTTTAGGTTGCCGTCTGGCGATCTTCTTCCCTCCCTCAGGGACTGCTTTGGGACGTCCCATGGTGCTGTGTCCCCCAATGCCACGCACGAGAAAAATGGATTTTTTGTACTCACCGTAAAATCCTTTTCTCGTAGTAGGCATTGGGGGACACAGATCCCTCCCTTTCCTTGGAGCATTTGTTCTTGTTCGTGGTTCCGGCGTTTGCTTGTGGTTGTCGGGTTCCCCAGTTCAAGACTTGTTGGCACTCCGTTTCTTTTTGGTTCAGGTGTGGCGTTCCTACTGCTTTTGGTACTGACTGAGTTGTTCTGGCTCTAGCAGAGGGGTATAGCCCACCTGGGTGGAGCCAACACTTTTTTGTTTCTAGTGTCAGCCTCCTAGTGGCAGCTGGGCATATACCCATGGTGCTGTGTCCCCCAATGCCTACTACGAGAAAAGGATTTTACGGTGAGTACAAAAAATCCATTTTTGCGAGCTCTTCTTTCAAGCGATCAGTGGGGGCCTCAGCACTCGGACCTCCAGCAATCCAATTAAATACTGATGACTGATCCTCTAGGTAGGCTATCAGTTTCTGATTGGTGGGGATCCGACACCCGGGACCCCCGCCAATTAGCTGTTTGAGAAGGCATCGACACCCGCAGTTTCGCCGCAGATTTCCGTAGGCCCATTGATGACACTTTCATTGATCACATGGCCTAGGCGCAGCTCAGCCCCATAGACGTGAATGGGGGTGAGCATGGAGAAGGCTATGGCGCTCACAGGAGCGCCAGTACCTTCTCAAACAACTGATCAGCGGGTGTCAGACCTCCACAATCAGGTTCTGATTACCTATCCAGGGGATAAAATCTTGCAAAACTTTTTTAAGTAAACGTAAAATTTTAATTATAGAAAAATCTGCAGTGGTTGTGGCTGTAAAGCACTGCAGAATATGTCAGCGCTATATGTGAGTAAAATAAATAAGTGCAGCACTGAGGATCCAGCTCTGATTGTGTGCGGAGAACCCACAGCCAGCCAGTCATTTTTGGTGCTGTAGCTGGGAAACGGTAGTATTACATGGCAGCCTTTCAGATAAATGACCGTCCATATAATACATAGGTGGCGTGAGTCCGCCAAAGCTGCTCCTGTAGATTCACTCTCTGTTCTGGCTCATTGAAGGGGATGAGGGGAGTCCTGAGAAAGGGAATTATGGACATCAGAGTCAGTTTTCTAACAGTACCCATGGACTGTGGTTGCCATGAGGATCTAATCCTTTTAAAGAGGACCCTTCACCAGAATTAAACTTCTAAAGTAACTATACAGGCATGTAGAGCGGCGCCCAGGGACCCCCCTGCACTTACTGTTATACCTGGGCACCGCTCCGTTCTCCTGTAATTGCCTCCGGTATCTTTACAGTTAGGCTCCACCCAGGGGAACCTGCCGTCGGCTCATTCTCCCATGCTTTAGCGCTGGCCAATCACAGCGCTCAGATCGTAGCCTGAGAGAGAGCTGAGCGCTGTGATTGGCCAGCGCTGCAGCATGGGAGAAGGAGGCGCCGGCAGGTTCCCCTGGGTGGAGCCTAACTGTAAAGATACCGGAGGCAATTACGGGAGAACGGAGCGGCGCCCAGGTATAACAGTAAATGCAGGGGGGTCCCTGGGCGCCGCTCTACATGCCTGTATAGTTACTTTAGAAGTTTAGTTCTGGTGAAAGGTCTCTTTAATGTGTATCTGCTATAGTGATATTGCATTAATAGATCGCACTGAATGCTGTGAAGGGATGAATGGTTAAAGTCAATTCTTTCTTTTTTTACAGAATAATTTTTTCTGATTTCTTCATCATGAATGTCATTTTGTGGGCAAAAGGCTCTTCAGCTGCTATTCCATTTGGGACACTGGTGGCTATCCTGGCTATGTGGTTTGGTATCTCTGTCCCACTAACATTCCTGGGAGCATATTTTGGATTCAAAGAGAGAGTAAGTGTACAGTCTGTTATTTCTATATGTTGTAGGTTATTGTGTCCTGATAGGTCTGCATGGTGAAACAGACCAGAAAGCGGCTCATTTTCCATGTGAATGATTCTTGTGCAAGTGCTTGGTGATGATTCCCAATCAGGACAGAGGTTAATTTGTACTGACTTAATGCCATTCCTTCAAGGACAAACTACTATTACATTTATTTGTTCTAAGCAGTATAACTGACTTGGGGCTTTTTCCTATATTTTCCTGCCTACTAATAAGGCAAAGTGCCAGTGCGTTAGAAGAGAGAACCTTGCCTCCCTCAGTGCACAACTTTAAAGGGGTTGCACAGGATTGGAGAAGCATGGCTACTTTCTTTCTGAAACTGTGCCACATCTGCCAATGGGTTGTTACTGGCATTGTAGCTCCACTCCTGGGTCTGAGCTGCAGTATTACTCACAACCTTTCACGGCATGTCAGTGGGTCTCAATTAAAACTTACCTTTTTTTTATTTTTTATACCAGTTAAACAATATAGCTGTGTTCAGATTTCCGCAAGTATTGCCTGTACACCACTGTCCTCTATGTGGTTAGGCCATAGACTTTTTTGTTTATCTCCATAGACAGATGTTGTCCTGAAGTCAATGGTGTCCGAAAATAAACACCTGAGACTTGTGTGATTGAGATGAAAAATGAATCTCCCCAAATGAAATATGGCATAGGTTCTATAACAGGCAAGATTTTGAGAGTATTAGGGCTCATGCACATGAAAGTATTTTCATTCCGTGGCCGTTCGGTTTTTTTGCGGACCGTATACGGAACCATTAATTTTAAAGGGTACTCCGTGTGCATTTCGTTTCCATATGTCCGTATTTCCATTCCGCAAAAAAAATTAAAATAATTGAACATATCCTATTATTGTCTGCATTACGGACAAGGATAGGACTGTTCTATTCGGGGCCAGCTGTTCCGTTCCGCAAAATATGGAAAGCACATGGACGTCGTCCGTATCTTTTTGCAGACTGCAAAATACGGTTGTGTGCATGAGGCCTTATCAACAGGATACAGAAAACTTACTGTTTTTCCTCTACACCTTTCACTTCCAGTGTATCTGCATCGGCAGACTGTTGCTTTCTCCTTCTCATTGAATCTGCCAGAGCAGCTCTGATGGCTTGATCTGTAGCCCTTATCTCTGAACTCCTAACAGCTCATAAGCATTCGCTTAAGCTAAATTCTTAGTAAACTGATAAGCATTTATCTATGAGTGTGTGTTTGTTTGTGAGCTGTTAGGAAAGTACAGATAAGAACTACAGATCCAGCTGTTGTAGCGGCTCAGTGAGGGGTTCACTGTCAAGCAGGCAGCAACAGCCTGCAGCTCCACTGAGGTGAAAGCTGTAGAGGAAAAACTGTTGACATTTTTAAGATCTTTTAAAATAATACTTTTAGCCCCAAACTAGTAGAAAGTACAATTATAAATATTAAAAAATGCCACAAAGGACCCCAAGCCCTTAGTCTGCCCTGGTAGGACGATGAGTATTCGCCCTGACGAGAGCGACTCAACGCAGTTCCCTTTTTTTAACATTTCGGTCCTATGTCATGGTGAAGGAGGTAGCTTTGTCTTTCTAATCTTGTACAACCTTTTTAAAGATCGCAACTAGTTGCCTGCAGTAGCAGGTGTCTGTATTAACCCCCATATGAGCCCTGTACCATGTATCATCTATATTCAGTGCATATAACTATACTTGGGAACATATCTTTGCACAATTAAGTAAACAACTAGGGGCAGATTAATGGTTATCTAAAATGGTAAGTGCTGATCTAATATGTGGGGTCACCTATTGTGCCCTTCATTTCCTGAAATAACTTTTCTCAGATATTCAAAAGCTCTTAGGGTTTTGAGTGGAATATTTCTCCTTTTAGAACAGGGAAACTTGGTGGAAGTTCAAGTTTCCCGTTCTTTCCCTGTCAGATCCCGGAGGTGTCTTCTCCATACATAACTGCAAAAAAAAGGGGGTCAGTCAGCACATCCCAATGCACAGGTGCACATAGCCTGCCCTCATTGCATTGATTGGAAGCTGTCTGGCACCAGGAGAGGTATAAAGTGGGCTCAGCATGCATGTTGGTACCTGGATTTAATGGAGGCCGTTATGGCACCAAAAATGGTAAAAAGCAGAGTGGCCCCAGCATGCATGTGGAACCTGCACTCCCTGAATTTTATGGTGGACCTTATGGCACATAACAAGTAGTATTTAGTGTTAGGTTTCCATCTTACAGAGATTGCCTTGACGTTTGGCAGACGGGGTCAAATAATTTTGTACAAAATGTATTTGCCAAGAATCTCAAATTTACAAGATAACCTTTATTTCTCGCCCATATTCATTGGGGGACACAGAGACCCTGGGTATAGCTATGTCCTCTAGGAGGCGTTGACACTAGATAAAGCTGTTAGCTCCTCCCCTGGTAGCTATACCCCCTCCAGCCTGGAGAGAGAGCTTCAGTTTTCTCTAGTGTCAATAGGAGGCAAGACCTCCCTGCTCTGCAGGGATCTCCTGAAGATTTTATTTTTTTCCTTCCTTTTCAGATGGGACAACAGGGTCGCCTCGCCTCCCTGTTCTCCCGGGGTCGAGTTGCGCCAGTGCCGATTCCGCACTGCTGCCTCCCCCACAGAAGAAAAAGTGGACCAGGGCAGCCTCGCTCCCCTGCATCCCGCCAGCCAAGGGGTCACCTAGGTCCGCCAAAGAGAAGACCCTCCCGCCATACCAGACGCCTGCCACTCCGGTGCCAGCTGCTGAGGAGGTGACCCTGCTGGAAAAGGTGACCTTGAGGGTCCACTTCGGGAGGGTGAAGAGAAGAGGATGAGAGAGGTGAGTACATGGGGCTAGGTGAGTATGAAGACCTCTTCCCCCTCCCTCCATCTTTGACAGCCTGGGTCGCCCTATGGTTAACGGCCAGGGGGCTTTAGTCAACTATGACAAGACCCCTAAGAGAGAAGGGGTTAATCCGGCGGGCGCCATGCGACACGCGGTCCCCCCTTCACTTGCCCTCTAGGCCGACTGTTTCCGGCTCTTAGAGGGTTACTGTATCTTCCCCCCGGGCACCTCCGGCGAAAGGACTGGGCGCAGTCCGTCTCTGGCTGCAGTATCCTTTAATTATTCTTTCGGGAGCAGGCGTCACGCACGCAGCTCCGAAAGGGTTAACGCCCCTGGCTGTTCGCGCACCCTCCGGGGTCGTTTGCGGAGAACCTCTGGAAGACATCTGACCCCTTGCGGTAGTCTCGCGCCGAGTGGCACTTACTTAACAAGGTCCTCCGGCTGTCACGATTCCGGCCGCGGGGTGAACATCCCGGTCCTCCGGGCGCCGCTGCAAATTTAGGCCCCTGCTTCTCTTGGGGCCTATAGGCTTCCTTCCCCTGTTGTCATCCCGGCCGCGGTGCGGCTTCTCAGGCGGGATGTGTGTCGCGCTCCGCTCCGGTCCCTCCCTCCACCCTCCGGCTGACTTCAGTACAGAGGGGCAGGGTCCGGGGTGGCTGTGCATCGGTACTTTAGGCCCTGGTTTCGCGACCTGCTAGGCCGCGACTCAGAGGGGGAGGGTGGCGGGCTGGCGCGAATTATTCCCGCCTAGCTGCCGCTGCCCCGCCCCCATCAGCACCGCCCCTGGACCTAATGTCGTTATTGGTTAACCCTTTCCGGCCAGCCACTTCTGTTGGGCCAGTTCCGGATTATCAGGGGTTGGATGGCCTGGGAACAATAAAATTGCTTATTGCACTGTTAACCCCTTCCTGCCAATTATCCATTTGAGGCTAGGCAGACCAGTTTAAAAAAAAAAAAAAAAAAAAGTTAAATGAGGCTGGAAATAAATGTCTACTTCCATTCAGGCCCTACTCCCCTCAGTCATGTCCACTCTGACTGTGCGGCACAAAAATGGGCCCGTGTCCTGCCCCGGACATGTGACGACCTCTCTTACCGTAGTTTCCCACTCCGCCCTCTGGGCCGTTTGGTTGATAATCCTCCACCTGCGTAGTCCAGTGGAGGACCTCTGACAGTTTCCAACCCACCCTCAGGGGAAGCTTGGTTGCTTCTGTCCACCGGTGCAATGCAGTTCAGGACCGCTGCAGTTACCAATCCACCCTCCGGGGTCATTGGTCATGATTCTCCACCTGCTCAATACAGCGGAGAGCCTCTGGAACTCCCATTCCACCCTCCGGGGTCGTTTGGTTGATAATTCTCCACCTGTTCAATACAGTGGAGAGCCTCCGCAATTCCCAATTCACCCTCTGGGGTCGTTTGGTTGATAATTCTCCACCGGCTCAATACAGCGGAGAACCTCTGGAATTCCCATTCCACCCTCCTGGGTCGTTTGGTTGGTAGTTATCCACCTGTTCGATATAGCGGAGAGCCTCCACAATTCCTAATCCACCCTCCGGGGTTGTTTGGTTATAATTCTCCGCCTGCTCAATACAGCGGAGAACCTCTGGAATTCCCATTCCACCCTCTGGGGTCGTTTGGTTGATAACTCTCCACCTTCGCAACTCACAGGAGGACAGCTGAAGTATTCCCGTAATTCTCCACCTGCGCAATTCAGTTAAGGATCTCTGCGGGATCCCAATCCGTCCTCCGGTGCCGTTTGGTCGATATTCTCTACCTGAGCCATACTGTGGAGAACCTCTGGAATTCCCAATCCACCCCATGGGGTCGTTTGGTTGATAATTCCCCACCTGCGCGATTCCAGTGGGGGGAAAAGACTGGAAATTCCCAATCCACCCTCTAGGGTTGTTTGGTTGATAATTTTCCGCGGGTTCCTTTTTTGTATACGGGACCTCTGTTCCCAATCCACCCCCAGGTAGTTTGGTTGATGAGCCCCAACTGCGCAGTCCGCGACTGCTGGGGGCGATTTTCTAATGCATATACCTGCGCGCAAGCGGACCACAGCAGGTCGTCTTTTCCTCGATATCTCCACACCCCCTCTCTTCCTCCCAGGGTCACGCTCGGGTGCACCCTCTCTCACGGGAGTGGGTCCGCCCGAAGGGGGGGGTGAGGAGTATCATTGATTCGGGCCTTGACGTGAATCCGAATCAATCTCCTTAGGTTGAGTCTACGGTGGCCAGCGGCACTTGTCGTGGGCATTACCCCCTTCCTTAGGCGGTATCGTTGCACCACTACGATACGGTGTTCACCTTTATACTTGTCCCCTGCCATGGGTGGACTAGGTACAATAACACTATTTTCAGTGCATTCCACCTTCTGTAGGTGGTGGAATTGTACCTCCACTGGGTTCTGTGCCTGCCGTGTTCATTTGCTCCTTCCATTGGTGGAGCGATTCCATTCTCACTGGTCACTAGGGGTACTGTATCCATTACCTCCTGTCTCGGGTGCTAATTGCTCTCCCATAGGGTACAGGATTGCCATATGCACTAGTTTTCACCGTGGATATTAACCCCCCTTCTGGTGGAGTGTCTGCCTGTGGCACCAGTTTGGATACGGTCCGACTGTCGCACTATCCTTCCTTAGGCGGAGTGTTGCGCGTCATTGTTCTTACTACTTGCCTTACCCTCTTTCGTTAGTGATCACTAGCGGGGGAGTATCTGTACATCTTCGGATTCTGCAATTCAACGGCGCCACGGCTCTAGGTGCCTGCGCTTATTTCATTGGGGGCGTGGCGACAGTTGGTACTTGACGGTGCTCGGTACACTTACTCTAGTACTATATGGGTTCCGCCAGTGCATACGTGGCTATTCCTCCTTGTGTTCCTTGGAGCTGGTTTTGGGCAGGATTATATCTCCTGCCCAAACCCACTTGTGTCCTAGGGGCTCCCATCTCTATGGGTTTCCATTGTCCCAATCGGGAACGGTGTTGTCCGCATCAGTAGTGGTGCGTACACCATTGCACATATCTGGTTTGTGTGCCGACGGGCCAAGTGTTACACTGACTCCTTACTCTCTTCCACCATTCCTGTTGTGGGAAGTGTTTGGGTTGGCACTCTGGTTTAGCTTGCAGCCTATTCAGCCTGTGCGGGTACTAGCGTTCGCAGTCGCTACAGTGGGGCATTCCATCAGGTAGGGGTTCTACCCTGACGCTTGCTGGGCAGTTGTTCCTGTTCAGCGCCCTTCCCGGGTGGAGCGTTTAAAGTTAGCTCTCCTTCCCTGGGGCGGTATGGTACCGTGGCTTCTACCGGATTCCTCTACGGTATGGGGGTCCTGTAGTAGCCATTGCGTAATCTGGCTCCTCCTGTACGGCTCCTTCGTCAGTTGACGGATTCTTCTGTCTCCGTATTCGGTGGCGTGCGCTGCATAGGCTCCTCCTTGGCGGGGTATGGCATCCCTGCTTCATCCGGTGGCTACTTCTGTATACTGCTAGTCTCGGATGGGGAACGGACTTCGTCCTTCCCCCTTTTCTTTCCGTTCTTCCTTCTCTGGCTTGGGGTTCACGGCCATTCCGCAAACCTTGGTGGTTCCTCTGTTGCTACTCCCCCTCATCTATGTGATGCAGGGTTTTTGGTTCTGTGGTTTTTTCTTTTTCTTTCGGTCTCGTTCCGGAACGACTGTTGGCCTGTGGCGTTCCTGTATTCCTCCTTCTACAGGTGACTCCTACCGTTGGTCCTGGGCGCGCTACCGGTGTGTACCTCTACCTCTCGATACTTGACTGGTGTCGGCATGTCTGTCCGATGTAGTCATGCCTTTTCGCTACGCATTCCGTGGCTAGACTATGAGACTCCCCACGCCAGGATGTGCGGGGGTGCTGTCGCGTCTGTTGATGGAGTTTTGTTCCTGGGACGGGACTCCCCTTCTCTTCTTCCTCCTTAAGGCAGAAGTTTTTCTCTAATCTTGGTTTGGTTGTTTGCTTCCGTCAAGCGGTTTTGCTACACCGTCGTTACACGGTCGCTAACGGAGTTCTTCCGTCTATGATTCTCATATCGTCACTACCTTTGACTATCCAATGTGTTGATTCCTGGCTTGCGGTTGGGCATGCCTCATTCAGGCAGCTTCTCAGTCTCCCGTCACACCCGGTCGGCTCGGGGGGACATTGGTGGACCACTTCCGTAGCTGGGTAGGTTCGGCACTGTGTGGCCTTCCAGCGTCCTCTGACCCACCCAGGGTCCTCAATTCCTTCCTACTGGGAATAGCCGTACGGTTCCTCCATGCCGTCCTCCTTTTACCGCCTTGGGATCAGACCTTGGTCTTTTTAGCACTCCGGAATTCTCCCCTTGAACCTGTCCTGGTTTTGCCAGGGGTAGGAGCTTTCCTGGGGTCGTTCTTCCTTTCTCCCGACGGTGATCTCTGATTTTCATCTCGATGTAGAATCTGGCCTTCAATCACTGCGTACCTCCCCTTCACACCCTCAGGAACAGGTGTTGGGTCGTTTGGCCGTTGTCAGGGCTCTGACTGTTTATTTGTCAGCCTCCAGTTCCTTCCGGCGTACGTGCTCGCCTTGGTTTTGTCTTTCCGGAGGGTCCTCGCATAACATTGGCGGCCTCCAGGGTGTCAATTGCACGTCTGCATTGGTTTGAACTTCTGTCCCCGGGACAGGGTTCCACCCTTCAGTGTTGCGGCTCCTTTCACCAGAGGGGTTAGCGCTCTTGGGCTCGGATGGTTCAGGGATCAGCCGCAGTTGTGCGGGGCGGCTACTGCCCTCCTCCGCTCATTCACAAATCTTTGCCTAGTGCATGCTTATGCATCGGCGGGCACCGCCTCTGGAGGCTTGGTCTTGCAGGCAGCAGTTTTCTGTTGCCTGCAGGGGCGATGGCTCCGTGGGTCTGTGTTTCTTTCCCCCCCCTTGTGGACTGCTCTTGGACATCCCAGGGTCTCTGTGTCCCCCAATGAATATGGGCGAGAAAAGGAGATTTTTGTATAACTTACCAGTAAAATCTCTTTCTCGCTCTTCATTGGGGGACACAGCACCCACCCAGTATTGTTGTTTGGTCACAGTTGTGGCAGTTGATGGTTTGAGCCTGTTGGGTCCTTGCCATGGTTGGTGTTCTGTGTTTTTTCTTTGTTGGCTTGCTTCTCCTACTGCTTCTCACAAACTGAAGCTCTCTCTCCAGGCTGGAGGGGGTATAGCTACCAGGGGAGGAGCTAACAGCTTTATCTAGTGTCAACGCCTCCTAGAGGACATAGCTATACCCAGGGTCTCTGTGTCCCCCAATGAAGAGCGAGAAAGAGATTTTACTGGTAAGTTATACAAAAATCTCCTTTTTCACAAACTATGGCATTATTGTACTTTATTTAGTTTGCAGAGTGCTGTTGCATTGTGTGTGTGTGTTTTTCTTCTCCATAGACAGATTAATGGTGATGATGATTTTCCGCCAGTATTCTGCTGATGAGATCTCAGTGCATTTGCAGGTCATTTAATTTACACGTCGTTTCCTTCTCTCTCCCTTTTTATACCCTTCATAAAAAGCTATATAAATACATAGGACGTTTGTACATTTTGAAGCAAGACTTCTAGATACGTTTTCTGCACTGGCAGCTACAGTTCTATCCGTTCACTCTTGGTGATGAGCTTTATGTATTTTGTCTCTGGAGAGGATCTGAGAAGTAACTGTAGCTTTATCATAGCTGTAAAGAATAAATCAAGGCAACTGGACATACTGTAGATTTCTTGAAAACAGTAAGTCCAGTTGCCTTGATTTATTCTATACAGATATATCATGACCTGGAGAAATGAGAACCTTCACAGACATGTAGCTTTATCAGAACTGGAGTTACTGTAGTTTTACCCAAACTTGTTAGGAAAATGCTACAACTCTGTTAAAGGGGTTCTCTGGGAGTACAATGGTGATCACCTGTCCTCGGGATAGGCCATCAGTATCTAATTGAGTGTCTGGCTTCAGGCGTCCCTGCCGATCAGCTTTGAAGGGGCTGCAGCGCTCAGAGGAGTGCCGCGGCCTCCTCACAGCATACCATGCTTAGCACTGTACATTGTATAGTACATTGCTGAGCAGCACATAGGCCATGTAATCAATTAACATGACGTCACTGGCCTATGTAAGCGCGGTGGCCTCTTCAAACAGCTGATCAGTGGCAATGCTGGGAGTTGGACACCCACTGATCAGATACTGATGATCTATCCTGAGATGGATATAGAGAGAGATACTAACATATATATATATATATATATATATATATATATATATATATATATATATATATATATATATATATATATAAAAGTAAGTAATGACACATGGCTGGGATATGCCATCATGTTATGACCCTTGTGACCAATCTGTATGATCGCAGTTAATTTTCGCGTACTGAGACCATGTTTAGACAGCGGTATATATAACAGCTTATAGTATAAAAGCCTGATTTTCATACTTGTCTTTATAGGTAATTGAACATCCCGTTCGCACAAATCAGATTCCTCGTCAGGTTCCCACACAGTCCTTTTTTACCAAACCGTTCCCAGGTATTATCATGGGAGGCATTTTACCTTTCGGATGCATTTTCATTCAGCTGTTTTTCATTCTGAACAGCATTTGGTAAGTGTCTGCTCTCTGTATTTTCACTTGAATTGAAAGGGAAAAATTCAGTCGGCATCTTTTTTTATTTTTATTTTTTTATTATTATAATAAGATTTTTGAACATCTGAAAATCTGTGGAAAATGTTTTTCCATGGATTTTGGCAGAAGTGAATATAGCTGTTGCTGCCAATCATTTACAGGGGTAAACCCATCTTGTAGAGCAGGGATGTCAAACTCGTGGCCCTCCAGCTGTTGCAAAACTACAACTCCCATCATGCCTGGGCATACTACAGCTATCAGGGAATGATGGGAGTTGTAGTTTTGCAACATCTGGAGGGCCATGAGTTTGACATCCATGTTGTAGAGTGATTCCGTATCGTTGCTGGTTGTGCAGGGAACCGCATAGCTCCACTTAACTAAATGGGACAGTTCTGCAAGTTGTTGTAGGAAAAAACAAACGTCAAGGGGGCACCACTGAATTTAGACCTTTAGCCCCTTCAATCTCATTATCGATGGGGCTCAGAGCTCCAATGATCATAAACTAATGGCATATACATAATCTCTCCCTCTCCCCCTCCCCCGTTAATTGAAATATGTGAATACTTTATGAATAATGAATGGTAGATGTGATGACATAGTTTATTTACCCAGCGAGTGATTCTATTATTTTGGTTAACCGCAAATTAGAATGTGACATGTAATGCTCTATATCCCTGATATAGCCAATGTTGTTCCCCACTCTGTTGATAGCAGGGACTACAGCTGCATCTTATATCATCTAGCACCCATAAATCTCACATCTGCCCTGGGGGTTCTAGCAAAAAGAACAATAAAGAGCTGCATGTACCGCAGAATGCTGGAATCCATACTGGGAACCAGAAGGACCTAACATTAGGCGGTGTTGGTGCTCGGCCTATGCCTTATCCTTCGATTCCATTTTTCTGTTCCTATACCACAATAGAAAAAGATAAATTCACCGCAGATGTGAATCTTGCCTAAGCCCAACTATAGGACTTGTGTGCGGTGTGGCCGCATAACTGCACAATATAGCCACCTATCTACAGTAAACAGCCATTCATGCATATCTGATCTTTAATATAGTATTTGTGTTACAGCATAACTGTGAAAATACTAGGATCAGTCATCGTTCTGCCTCGCATTCCCTCATCCACACAGTTGGGCACAGCAGGATCAGATTGAGCTCTCATGCAGCCCGTTTGACTTCTAGTGAATTATTGTTTTTCTCCAGCTATTTAGTGCCAACTAGTTAAATCGAGGTATGAAATGCAGCTGTAATCCTCTAAGGCAGCGCTACTTAAGCTTCTTTCAAACCTCCATTAAAATCTTCCGATAGTATGTTCCAGTTGTGAAACAACCTGCTGGAGTTCATAGTATCTGGCCTCGATGGATACCACTACCACCTTTCCCCGACGGAGCCCATTGACTATAATGGAATCTAGCCTTTTTGCAGAATTAGTGCCAGGATTCGGATGGACAAAAAAACTCTGCTTGCAGTTTTTTTTGGGGGGGGGGCAGCCAAACCCCAGCACTAATGATAGGAACAGGCTGGGTCCCTTCATAGTCAATGGGCTCCAGCTGGAAACGATGAACTCCGGCAGTCTGTTCCTCTGCCGTAGCGGTCTGATGGAAGTTTCACGTATCATTTGCTGTATTTTATAGTACAATATTCAGCATAGCTCCATTATATAGATCTGTGTGCCTCCCATCATGTTAGGAATGTGCGCCTCGTGGATTGTTCTGTGTTAGACGTACTTATGTGTGTTTTTCACAGTGTGTATTTTGTTTTGTAGGTCTCATCAAATGTACTATATGTTCGGTTTCCTGTTTCTGGTTTTCATTATACTCCTGATAACTTGTTCAGAGGCTACCATCTTGCTTTGTTACTTCCATCTATGCGCAGAGGTACTGATACCACTTTTTTAACTGTGGTATATTTTTATTTGTAATGTGGACAAAAGCCAAATTTAGCCTTTCGTGTTATGTCCCAGGGAGGATGGGTCCATTAGTTGCACACATCTAAATATACTGAGTTTTAACCAAGCCATTATTTTTGGGTTTCATATCCCTGTTATGTCAGTGTTGCCATATTTTCCTTGTAACTGTTTCAGAATTTTACATTTTCACAGAATGTTGACTTTTATTTTTATTTAACTTCCCATTTAAAAATATTTTGTTAGATTTTGTCCAGATGTAAGGCAGCTATCCTATAAGTCAATGTTCAGCTCTTAAAATAAGCCTTGAGACAGGACTTGGATATTAAATAAGCCAGCACCTCATCTGCACATAGTTGTTTCGGGGTGTTTGCCCTTCATCAGTGCTAGCAGAGAGTACTGGCTTAACTAGGGGAAAGGCCTGTGTCTGGGTCAGGGAGGAACTAACTCTCCTTAGGGAGAGAGCAGCTTAATCAGTGTGAGGAGACTTATAGGCCATACATGCTCCTCTGGAATTCTGGGAGGGAAGGGATGCAAATGAGCTCTTAACAATCTCTCCAATCAAGGCAGAGCTTGTTAAGAACTCATTTGCATCCCTTCCCTCCCAGAATTCCAGAGGAGCATGTATGGCCTATAAGGGTCCATTCACACGTCCGTTGTTTCTTTCCTGATCTGTTCCGTTTTTTGCGGAACAGATCTGGACCCATTCATTTTCAATGGGTCCTGAAAAAAAATCCGACATTGTGCTGTCCGATTTTTATTTTTTATTTTTTTATTTATATATTTTTTTTTTTTCAGGACCCATTGAAAATGAATGGGTCCAGATCTGTTCCGCAAAAAACTGAACAGATCAGGAAAGAAACAACGGACGTGTGAATGGACCCTAAGTCTCCTCACACTGATTAGGCTGCTCTCTCCCTAAGGAGAGTTAGTTTCCCCCTGACCTGTATTTGAGACATTGTAATATTCATGGGACGCGTTTCAGTTCAAGCATGAGCCTTCCTCAGAGTATGTTTATTTGAGGAAGGCTCACGCTTGAGCCGAAATGCGTCACATAAATTTTTTGTGGCAATACACATATGCTGAAAACCCATCAGTGCCAGTCTTTACTGCAGCCGTTACAAGGGACGCCTCCCGTAGGCGCAAGCACCACGCCACTATACCGATGTGCCGACTGATTTCCACAGAAGCTATCCATCAGTAGTGTTGAGCAAAGCAAGCTTTGGATGCTTCATCCAAAAGTCACTTCATTCAAAACTTCGGAATAATACTGTACGGAGATTCATCTTTAATACTTGAAACAGAACTCTTCTTCGGTTCCGAGGTACTAGTCTCCATACAGTACCAATCTCCGTACAGTATTATTCCGAAGTTTTGAACAAAGCGACTTCGGATGAAGCATCCGAAGCTTGCTTTGCTCAACACTAGTCATAAATATCAGATCGGCAAGTAAATCGGACGCAGCCATACCATTAAAGTGAATGGGATGGAGGAGCTGTATGCTGCTCACCCATGCAAT
The DNA here is from genome assembly GCF_014858855.1 of Bufo gargarizans. Taxonomy (NCBI): domain Eukaryota; kingdom Metazoa; phylum Chordata; class Amphibia; order Anura; family Bufonidae; genus Bufo; species Bufo gargarizans. The sequence goes on along the minus strand of NC_058088.1, from coordinate 62,634,864 downwards.
GTCGACGATGAACAGGTAAACAGTGAAGAGAGCACAGCACTTGTACAAGCGCTTAGTTCTCTTCATACAGATGATTGTCCGGGGTCCGCTAATCTGATGTTGATGACCTATCATGAAGATTATTCATCAGTAGCGGAAAAGTGGAGAACCCCTTTAAAGGGTTTCTGTCATGAGAAATAACGTTATGTAACTGACATTAGCGATGTGCTAATGTCAGCAGTACATAACAGTATGCTTTGTAACTCCCGGCCTGCCGCTGTTCTCTTAAAATAGACTTTTAAAATATGCTAATGAGCCTGTAGGTGCTATTAGGGCGTTGCTTCAGCACCTAGAGGCTCCCTTTGGCACGCCCAGGTCTAGTTGATTGACTTTTGAGTTCTCCTCAGTGTCCCATAAATCCTGCTCCTGCGCCGTCCCTTTTAGAATTCGGCACAGTGAGGAAGTTGGCAGCAGAAGCGCGTCCTTCACTCACTGCGCCGAATTCTAAACGGGACGGCGCAGGCACAGGATTTATGGGACACTGAGGAGAACTCGAAAGTCAATCAACTGGATCTGGGCTTGCCAAAGGGTGCGTAGACCGAGCCTCTAGGTGCTGAAGCAACGCCCTAATAGCACCTAGAGGCTCATTAGCATATTTTAAGTATTTTAAGAGATCGGCGGCAGGCAGGGAGTTATAAAGCATAATGTTATGTAGAGCACATACGGTGGATGTGCTGTAAAGGGCTGAGTTTTAGCACCAAGGAGCACTGACAGAAGAAACATGTTAAATAACTTAAGGGTACTTTCACACTTGCGTTAAACTTCTCCGGCATTGAGTTCCGTCCTAGGGGCTCAATACCGGAAAAAAACTGATCAGTTTTATCCTAATGCATTCTTAATTCAGTCACTGTATGGTTGCCTGAGCTAGACAGACTGTACATGCATGTGGTAGAGATCACATAAGGTGGATGCGCTGTAACAGACTTGCAGGGTGACCCCTTAACCCCTTAAGGACCGGGCTCATTTTCACCTTAAGGACCAGGCCATTTTTTGCAAATCTGACCAGTGTCACTTTAAGTGCTGATAACTTTAAAACACTTTGACTTATCCAGGCCATTCTGAGATTGTTTTTTCGTCACATATTGTACTTCATGACACTGGTAAAATAAAGTCAAAAAAATTAATTGTTTTGCATAATAAAATACCTAATTTACCAAAAATTTGGAAAAATTAGCAAATTTCAACGTTTCAGTTTCTCTACTTATGTAATACATAGTAATACCCCCAAAAATTGTGATGACTTAACATTCCCCATATGTCTACTTCATGTTTGAATTATTTTGGGAATGATATTTTAATTTTTGGGGATGTTACAAGGCTTAGAAGTTTAGAAGCAAATCTTGAAATTTTTCAGAAATTTACAAAAACCCAATTTTTAGGGACCACTACAGCTCTGAAGTCACTTTGCGAGGCTTACATAATAGAAACCGCCCAAAAATGACCCCATTCTATAAACTACACCCCTCAAGGTATTCAAAACTGATTTTACAAACTCCGTTAACCCTTTAGGTGTTGCACAAGAGTTATTTGCAAATTGGGATGAAATTTGAGAATTTCATTTTTTTGCCTAATTTTCCATTTTAACCCATTTTTTCCACTAACAAAGCAAGGGTTAACAGCCAAACAATACTGTATCTTTATTGCCCTGACTCTGCTGTTTACAGAAACACCCAATATGTGTCCGTAAACTACTGTACGGCCACACAGCGGGGCGTAGAGTGAAAGGTGCGCCGTATGGTTTTTGGAAGCCAGATTTTGCTGGACAGTTTTTTTGACACCATGTCCCATTTGAAGCCCCCCTGATGCACCCCTAGAGTAGAAACTCCAAAAAAGTGACCCCATCTAAGAAACTACACCCCTCAAGGTATTCAAAACTGATTTTACAAACTTTGTCAACCCTTTAGGTGTTGCACAAGATTTAATGGAAAATAGAGATACAATTTCACTTTTTTGGCAGATTTTCCATTTTAATATTTTTTTTCCAGTTACAAAGCAAGGGTTAACAGCCAAACAAAACTCATTATTTATGGCCCTGATTCTGTAGTTTACAGAAACACCCCATATGTGGTCGTAAACTGCTGTACGGGCACACGGCAGGGCGCAGAAGGAAAGGAATGCCATACGGTTTTTGGACGGCAGATTTTGCTGGACAGTTTTTTTGACACCATGTCCCATTTGAAGCCCCCCTGATGCACCCCTAGAGTAGAAACTCCAAAAAAGTGACCCCATTTTAGAAAGTACGGAATAGGGTGGCAGTATTGTTGGTACTAGTTTAGGGTACATATGATTTTTGGTTGCTCTATATTACACTTTTTGTGCGGCAAGGTAACAAGAAATAGCTTTTTTGGCACGTTTTTTTTTTTTGTTATTTACAACATTCATCTGACAGGTTAGATCATGTGGTAATTTTATAGAGCAGGTTGTCACGGACGCGGCGATACCTAATATGTATACAATTTTTTTTATTTATGTAAGTTTTATACAATAACTTCATTTTTAAAACCCAAAAATTGTTTAGTGTCTCCATAGTCTAAGAGCCATAGTTTTTACAGTTTTTGGGCGATTATCTTGAGTAGGGTCTAATTTTTTGCGGGATGAGATGACTGTTTGATTGGCACTATTTTGGGGTGCATATGACTTTTTGATCGCTTGCTATTACACTTTTTGTGACGTAAGATGGCAAAAAATTGCTTTTTTTACACTTTTTTTTTTCTTTTTTTTTTACGGTGGTCACCTGAGGGGTTAGGTCATGTGATAATTTTATAGAGCCGGTCGATACGGACGCGGCGATACCTAATATGTATACTTTATTTTTATTTATAAAAGTTTTACACAATTATTTTATTTTTGAAACAAAAAAAATCATGTTTTAGTGTTTCCATAGTCTAAGAGCCATAGTTTTTTCAGTTTTTGGGCGATTATCTTGAGTAGGGTCTCATTTTTTGCGGGATGAGATGACGGTTTTATTGGTACTATTTTGGCGTACATGCGACTTTTTTGATCACTTTTATTACCTTTTTTGGGAAGTAAGGTGGGCAAAATTTCAATTTTCTCATAGTTTTTATTTTTTTATTTTTATGGCGTTCACCGTGCGGGGAAAGTAACATGACCGTTTTATAGATCAGGTCGTTACGGACGCGGCGATACCTAATATGTGTAGTGTATTTTTTTATTTTTATTTTTATTCAGTGATAATTGTTTTTTTATTTTATCTTAACTTTTTTCACTTTTTTAAAAAAAATTGGACCCAGACCCACTTGGTTCTTGAAGATCCAGTGGGTCTGATGTCTGTAAAATACAGTACAGAACCTATATAGGTTTCTGCACTGTATTTTACTTACACTGAACAGAGCTATGCTTTCAGCACAGATCTGTTCAGCACCATGGACAGCAGGACGCCTGAGCAGGCGTCCTGTTGCCATGGGAACCTTCCCCGTCTGTCACAACTTCGCAGACGGGGAAGGGTGAGGACGGGGCTTCGGGGGGCTCTCTGGGGGCTCTCTCCCTCTCCCATCGGGGGGCTGCAAAGGCACAGCAGCCCCCCGATCGGAGAGGGAGGGAGCTCCTTGCGCTGTTAACCTTTTCCATACAGCGGTCCGTACGGACCGCTGCATGGAAAGGGTTAAACGGCTGACATCGCATCACCGATGTCAGCCGTTTATACCAGGGTGCCAGCAATGTGCTGGCACCCTGGTATAACCCACTAGACGCCAACGATTATGCAATGGGAGGCGGGCGGGGGATCGCGATCCCGCCTGCCGCACCGCCCGCCTGCCGCAACGCCCCCACCGCCTGCGACGCCCCCCCTGCACCACCCGCCGCCATCAAATCATGCAGGGGTGCAGGGGGGGGTGCGCAATATTGATTTTAGGCACTCTGAAGTTTCTGATCCCCGCGGTCAGGGACCGCGGGGATCAGAAACTGCAAAAAGCGCAGCAAACCGCAGGTCTGAATTGACCTGTGGTTTGCTGCGATCGCCGACACGGGGGGGTCAAATGACCCCCCCCCCCCCCCCTGCATTGTTACGGGATGCCGGCTGAATGATTTCAGCCGGCGTCCCGTTCCGATTAACCCCCGCGGCGCCGGAATGCAGATTTTAAGTCAGGACGTACCGGTACGTCCTCGGTCCTTAAGGACTCGGGAAATAGGGCGTACCGGTACGTCCTCGGTCCTTAAGGGGTTAAACATCCCACCATAGCAGTGTGGGCAATATAGTAAAGAGGAGGTAGAGAGCCCATATACTGTATTACAGACCACAATGACGTTATTTTGATCTGTTATCCAATAATATTTATATAGCTTTATTAATAATCCGTTTAGGCAATTGCTTTTGTTGTAAGTGTAGGTTAGTTTCTTATGTGTTTTTATTTATTTATTTATTTATTTATTTTTCTTATATGATATTTTTTTATTTCTGTTATCCTTGGATGGCTATTTGCATCAGATACAGCTCTTTTCTGGCTGACTGAGTGATCTAGTCACAAGTCCAGATTTATGTTCTTAATTTACTGAGCACTTATACGGACACCATCTGTGAGGCAACAAAATGGGCATATGGATGCGGACAGCACACCTTGTGTTGTCTGCATTTTCTGCAGCCACACTGAAATGAATCTGTCCACATCTGATCCACGAAAAATGCAGATCGGATGCAGGCCAAAAATATGGTCATGTGCATGAGGCCTTATGTGGTGATGTTTTTCTAGGCTAAGAATATACTGTTCTCATTACTGCAATGTTTTCTCCCTTTTTTTTTTTTTTTTTTTTTTTTTGTAAATGTATGAGGTTTCAGTTCCTGACCTTTCTTATTGATTTGTAATATTAAACAGTACATCTGGAATACGCAGATTTTTTAAATGTGTGTTTTTTTTTGTTTTTTTTTAACAAACATCTGAAGGGACACAACAGAAAATGGTCTCTGGAACTCCTGTTTTTTTCCATTTCTTGCAGGATTATCATTGGTGGTGGCGGTCCTTCCTAACGAGCGGATTCACTGCTGTTTACCTCTTCATCTATGCCGTTCATTATTTCTTCTCTAAGCTTCAAATCACAGGAACTGCCAGCACCATTTTGTACTTTGGGTACACAATGATCATGGTTTTAATTTTTTTCCTGTTTACAGGTAAGTAGCAATTATACGGAAAATTCCCATTACTATTTGTCTAATTTCACTGTTCCGGTTCATAAAATATGTGCAAAGGACATTCAGTGTTATCCTCAGGTGCTCTATATGTCTATCTGGGGTCTATGCTAGTAGACTGTCACTGGGTAGTTAATTTTACAGAGGGATCTAGTAATTGGTAGGCAGCAGTTGGGAGAGGGTGCAAACTACTTGTCTACGCCCCTAGGGTTGGGCGATATCAAAAATATTCCCATGATAACTATGTTAATCGCAATAACGATATATATCGCGATAAATACCCATTTAGAATAAAAAAAACCACTTGTGGCCACAAGGAGACGTAATACTGTATGGGGGCAGACGCAAGGAGACGTAATACTGTATGGGGGCTGGGGGCAGCCGCAAGGAGACGTAATACTGTATGGGGGCAGCCGCAAGGAGACGTAATACTGTATGGGGGCAGCCGCAAGGAGACGTAATACTGTATGGGGGCAGCCGCAAGGAGACATAATACTGTATGGGGGCAGCCGCAAGGAGACATAATACTGTATGGGGGCAGCCGCAAGGAGACGTAATACTGTATGGGGGCAGCCGCAAGGAGACATAATACTGTATGGGGGCAGCCGCAAGGAGACGTAATACTGTATGGGGGCAGCAGCAAGGAGACGTAATACTGTCTGGACTTGGGAACTATACTGTAAGGGGGCCACAAGGTGACATTCTAGTGTATGGGACAACAATTTGTAACCCCACCGCCATCGGTATAATAATGTCTTGTGGCCCCCATACAGTAATGTCTTCTTGTGGCTCCTGTATGGGGGAAACAGGGTGACATTATAGTTTATCAAGTGCCATCACCATGTGCAGTGCAGCTTGCAGGCAGGGCCACGGCCGCAGAAGACACAGACAGTACAGCCTTTATTTCTGACACCTGGGCCGTTAGGGTCTCTCACTCCTCTTCCCCCACCTTGGCTTGGATACGGACTGCTGACTGACTTTGCGCGCCTCACTCCTGTGCTCGTCTGAGGCTAGAATATGGGAGCGAGGAGGAGCCTAATATGTACGGTACGCATATGCACAATGCAGGGGCGGGCTGACACAGATTTAGGAGCGGTCAGCACGCATATGACGTCACCAAATACAGCGGTTATTTGGAAACGGCGATATTGCTTTTTCTTAATACCGCTGTATATCGTTGACACCTGTTTACTGCTCAACCCTACCCTGCACTGATCATTGAGTTTTCTGTGGAGGGGATTAGTAGCGATGCTGGCCACCACAATGAATGCAAAGATTACTGTACACTTCTATAGGACTTAGGGAGCCATGCAAGGGAAATATCCCTTTAAATAACATGATTCCTGATGCTTAATCTGCGGGCTGTAGAATTACATGCTCTGCCTGCATGTTATGCATCTGATCGAGTACATGATGACATCAGTGTTTGTGGTTTTCTCATGTTTTTAAAGCAGTACATTCCTTAATTAAAAAGGGTGCTAGCCCTTCCACAACATTTCCAGGTGCCCAGCATTCTCTTACCCCTTCCACTACTTTCCTGGATTCGCAGGTGCAGGTGCACGCTGCCATGGCTAAAAACATAGAGAAAAAAAGAGAATGCAACCAAAGCACCCTGCATACAAGATAAAGTACAATAATGCCATAGACACACAAAATATTAATAGTGCTAATGCTACGCTTATTTATAAAGTGAAATGCTTGGCAAATGCATGGTGTACAAAACCATCTGAGCCTGTCTGCCGAACGTCAAGGCGATCTCTGTAAGACTGGTCCTAACACTAAATAAATAATACCTGTTATGCGCCATAATGGCTGCGATAAAGTTCAGGAAGTGTTGGATCCACATGCATGCTGGGTGCACTCTTCCTTTCACCATTTTTGGTGCCATAATGGCATTACTTACAAGGGATGCAGGTACCAACATGCATGCCGAGCCCACTCCATACCTTTCCTTGTGCCAGACAGCTTCCAATGAATGTAGTGAGAGCAGGCCACAGCTTTATACTGAGACTAATTAAAATCATCCTATGGGGCAGACAGGCTGATCAGGAGTGCATGACTTGCTAGGAGTGGCACATCGCCAGTGCTGTAAATCTGCACAGAAAAGGGGGTTAGTCAGCACATCCCAATTAGCAGGTGCACACTGCCATGGCTGAAAACATAGAGAAAAAATGAGACAATGCAATAGCACCCTGCAGACCAGATAAAGTACAATAATGCCATAGTCACAAAAAATATTAGTGCTAATACTACGCTTATTTATAAAGTGAGATGTTTGGCAAATGCATTTTGTACAAAACCATTTGAGCCCGTCTGCCGGATGTCAAGGCGATCTCTGTAAGAATGGTCCTAACACTAAATACTACCTATTATGCGCCATGCATTCTACAGCTCTCCTGAATGCTAGGCATCTCCCCATTCCTTCCACAGCTCTCCTGAATGCCGGGCATCTCCCCATTCCTTCCACAGCTCTCCTGAATGCCAGGCATTTCCCCATTACTGTGACTACTAGTTCTTATTCGGAAGCACAGTAAATATTTGCATAAAAAGCAAATTTTGCCTCTGTAGCCGCCTGTAAAACAATTGCCGCCCGTCTTCTTCTGGAGCACAAAAAAATGTAAATGAATTAATTCCAATCTGCTCCGAAAATGCAGCGAGGCAGTTGTCTGCACGTGTGTGTTTTCACTTGCCTAATGTATGTTTAGACAGATCCAACCTTAAGCTCTGCTAATTTACTGCTCATTCTGCCAGCGTCTCAAACTGAGTGGGAAACATTTACAGAATTTCCCTTTTTTATTACTGCGAATGTGGGTAGATTACTGCATTTGCAGGTTTTTACTGAAATGCTGCACTTAAAGGAATTTTCATTTTGCTTTTTAAGGCTGAGTATATATTGCCGTGCTTGTAGCAAGAATGAAAGAATGGCACTTTCAGCTTGAAATTGAAATTGAAAAAAATAAATAAAAGATTTTTGCAGTTTTTGTTGCAAAAAATACAAAAACAGTAAAATTATCAATGATATTTTGGTGTTTTTTGTACTTTTCAGTTTAAGATGCCTCTCATTCCATTTTTAAACCAAAATAGTATGTTTAAGATTTTGCAAAATACAGGCAGTGCAAATAACTCGGAAGCAATGAGAAAAGAGCCAGTTTTTTCTTAAACTTGGTGTTTTGCCATTCTCCTGTTATTCCTCCTGGAAATGAGTGAATTGACAGCTGAGTGTTATCATTCAATAAGGAGCGTCCCTACCCACTGTAGCACACCCGCAAATGTGTCAAAGGTCATCATCTGCATTGAAATTGTATGTTCTATTTGAATAGATTTCCTTGCCATACACTGGTTTCCTCCCTTGCTGTCTATTGGCTTTCTAGAAGTTGGCCCGAGGATGTATGTGTGAGATAGGGAAATTAGATTGTGTGCCCCATGAGTGGTGACCATCTCTGTACAGCGCTTATAAATATGTTGCCACTATATAAGCTACAGGAAATAATTTCTGCACACAGATATATGATGAATAACAGAAGAGCATCATATAGCACAACCGTGGACACTCACAGCTTTTATTGCTTCAATGCATTTATTTTTATTTTTATATATTTTACTAATCCTAAATATGGTGAAAGCTTTGGCTTTATCACAGGGACAGACACTGTTCTCTGACTTTGTAACTTTCTTTTGGTTGGCTTACTTTGAGATGCATTTATATGCCAGAATTGTGGTGCAGATTAGGCCACACCCCTTTCCCACAAAGCCCCACTTCTCAAGGTGGAGGAAAAGTGTGGAAACTGACACTTTTTAGACAGATTTTGGCACAGACACACGAAGAAATCTACTGTACAGTAATGTATTGTATTTTTCACTTTACCACAGTGGACCATGAGATGCACCAAGGTTTTAGATGAGGAAAATAAGAAAAAAAACTAAAACTTTTCATCAGATCTCGGACAAGACTGCCCAGTTTTGGTCAGACCTCAGATCAGACAAAAAATTTAAGAACTTCTCTTGCTCCAGATGGCACGGCCACTCTGGAGATCCAGCATGCTCTTTTTGCAGAGCTGACATTGCACAGCATCAAGTCACTATGTCCTGGTGCTGTACGCAGTCAGAATACAACAGACCACGGTGCAGGCTGAGGACCGGGGAGCGGCGAGTAAAGCCAGCACAAGGGGCACTGTATTCATTGCTCCCTGGTCTTACTGTCTACTAGTGAGCGCTTCCATAATTTTTGCTTTTTAAGATGCACTGCTATTTTCCCACACTTTTTGGGGGGAAAATGCGCCTTATCAAGCCAAAAATATGATAGTCTGTTCCTGTAATAATAATATTTATATAGCGCCACCATATTCCGCTGTGCTTTTACAATTCAGTGAGTGCATGAACAAATCAAAATAGACATTATAGGCGAATATACAAATAAAACACTAGGAGTGAGGGCCCCGCTCACAAGAACGTACTATCGGAGGAATCAAGTGGTCCAACTATAATATTGCGTCACTTCATCCCTCTGCTTGTTAACATACAGGTAGTAGAAGAGGGGCAAATACCTAGAAGTAAGACATTACTGTAGGATCTGACTACACATGGGGTTTGTTTGTAGTCTGTAACCATGGATACATTGTAGCCTTTACAGTTTGCACAGGTCATTGTTTGTTGCACTGATTGGAATTAAATGTATTAATTTCTCCCCTTTCTAGGTACCATTGGCTTTTTTGCATGCTACTGGTTTGTCAGGAAAATATACAGTGTGGTAAAAGTGGATTAATCAAGACCTGCAGTGAATTTGACGCAGTCACAACGTATGACTCTATAAATAAGAAGATACTACCTTTTTAAAGACTTGGAGCATATTGTGGGATGGCACAATGTAGAGACTTACTTAGACGAGCTCTTTGGGAGACTGTTTACAGCGTTCCGTCATGTGCTCTTCCTCATCAACATTGTATTTTTTTTTTTTTTTCCTTTTCATCGCCTTTTGCTGTAAATACACAAGCCGCAGAATTTTGTTGACGGATTCATTCAGCAATGATTGGTGTGTGTTTCTTTTGGCCATGACCAGTAATAAAAATCATGGCTGACCATGACGTTGTTTGATATCCCACAATGCTTTTAAGGCAGTCTATAATTTTTGCTCCTGTGCCTTCCAGACATTATAATATGTCAGGATTATTTGTACAAAGCATCTTTGTTCTCCTCATACTGTGAGTTTGGGGATGTTTTAATTTAATAAGATCTGTTCATTTTATTATTTTATTGTTAACCTATCAAGTCGCCACTAGCTGCTGAGCATTTCAATGTTTGCCAGAAAGCGTGTCGCCTGTATGTACTAGAAGTGGTGATACTTCCAGGAACCCCTGGTGGAAAGTAAGGTACTGGGACCCCAAGTTTTCTAGGAATGACAAACCAAAACATGTGGCATGTATTTTCCAATCTGTTGCCTATGTCTTATCTTGTGCAATAAAATTACTAAGACCACAAAGCTTTCTAAATTGTTATGAAGGTACAACATGACTCTTGTCTTGGTGATTTGACATGCCAAGTTGTAAATCACCTTTTTGGATGGTGGTCAACCTACCAGATAATACAGACTACTTCAGTGGTTTCCTCCATCGTTTACCTCAAAAACCACCATGAAATGTTACATGGCTAAGCATGATGATGTCATACTTAGTTTCCCATGGATTGTCTGGTGTCTCACTGCCAAAACAGATGCTAATTTTACCCTTTGCAGTGCTTTCATAACTGGTGAAAGTACTTTAGTGTTAGCTGGGCTCTAGTAACCTGGCACAGTCACTACACTTTGTGTACTCATCAGATCGGATATTGATGACCTATCCTGAGGATAGATAATCAGTATCGGAGGCCTGGAAAACCCTTTTAGGGTGGTGTAACAGTTTTTTGGGCCAGTTTTTCCTGCAGTTTTCTGTTGCAAAGCCATAAGTGGGTTGGAAGGAAAGTGAATGAAGAGAGGCTGTCTACTTCTCCTTGCTGTATCCACTTTTGGCTATAGCTCAAAAAAAAAACTATCACCCTAAACACACTACTCCATATTTTTTCTAAAAAGCCTCAGGAAATAAAGATGTCTAGAAGATGCGAGAAACCCCTCCTACACGCACAATATTTAACTGAAAGTGAGATGTAGTATCCATTTCTCCATCCATAACTAGATTATCCCACCCAGGATTACACTTCTCTTAATGAGAGCGAAAGCATCAATAACTGAAGTGAAAATTATGCTTTGCTGCCTGGTCTTGGAGAGTACTCCTCACGCTGCTATTTATCTTTAGGGAGACAAAAAATATTCATGAGTATTTTATGCCATGCTACTTCTCTCACTTTCTGGGAAGAATAGATGCAAGTTCACATCTTAATTCTACTGCCATTAGATAGGAAAAGTGGTGATCTCCCATCACCGATGACAGCACCATAGAGAGATGGATCTGCCCCACAGGTGGACAGGAAACCCCAGAGCAATTAAAAAGGGAACACCCTCTTCCTCTTTCAGTGTTGATTCCTGAGGAGTCGGGAGCATACAGTCTCCTGCCTGTGAAACAAGGAACACCTTATGATGGATTGAACTTGGGTTATACAGTGAATATTTGGCCAAATGCCTTTGTGCCTGCATGACTGCTGCCTTTGCGTCTCTGCCTGCCATGGCCGGCTGGCTGCCTTCCAGCCTGGACAGCCTGAAAAAAAAAAAAGATTTTTGGCCTTTTAAGGCTGAGTTCACATGGGCGAGTATTCCGCGCGGGTGCAATGCGTGAGGTGAGCGGATTGCACCCGCACTGAATCCTGACCCATTCATTTCAATGGGTCTGTGTACATGAGCGTTGTTTTTCACACATCAGTTCTGCGTTGCGGGAAAATCGCAGCATGTTCTATATTCTGCGTTTTTTCACGCAGCCCTGGCCTCATAGAAGTTAATGGGGCTGCGTGAAAAATGCATTGCATCCGCAAGCAAGTGCGGGTGCGATGTGTTTTACACTGATGGTTGCTAAGAGATGTTGTTTGTAAACCTTCAGTTTTTTATCACGCGCGTGAAAAACGCATCAAAACGCATTGCACCTGCGCGGAAAAAACTGAACAACTAAACGCAATCGCAGACAAAACTGACTGAACTTGCTTGCAAAATAGTGCGAGTTTCACTGAACGCACCCTGAACGCATCCGGACCTAATCCGTCACGCCCGTGTGAACCCAGCCTAACTGAGAAGCCTGGCTGGGGTGACTCATTTCTTGTGCCTTTTCTCCTGTGTAGCTGATTGCTTCTATGTTTTGGTGCCAGAGTTACTGCTCCTGTCTTGGTGGCATTCTACCTTGGTGGCTATTCTTGCATGGTGAACTAGTTCTGTAGCTATGCCTGGTTGACAATTTCAGGTTTAAGAGCCTACAGTAAGCATAGCGCACCAGCCCAAGCCCTATAATTCTCCTGGTGGGGAGTGAGAAGATTGGCTGGACGATATTATCCGGAAGACCCACAGGAGGTAGGGCGTACCAGCAAAGCCCTATAAACATCTGTTTCGCAATGTAATCTGCACCAAAGGAATCCGTGTTCAGCAGTTATCTTCAGTTTTGATCATTGTGTCAAGTTAAAGGGAGTCTGTCACCACATTTGAGCACATTAGACAGATCCAATAGCGTTATATGTGCCACTCAGAAGTTAAAAACGCTACCTTTGTTGCATATACCGGAGTCTTCTTTCAGCCAAAAATGAACTTTGAAGATTCTGTAAATGCGCCCTCTCAAGTGCCCAGGGCGGCGTCTCAATCTTCCGAGCCTAAGACCGGACCTCCCCAACGGCTCATAACCCCGCCCTCCGTGTGCCTCTGCCCGCCTGTTTACTCTCCTCTCTCCTTTTCCACTGTGCCCGCTACGAATTTGACCGCGCAGCCGCAGTGGAAAAGGAGAGAGGAGGAGAGTGGGTGGGCAGAGGCAAACGGAGGGCGGGGTTATGAGCCGTTGGGGAGGTCCGGTCTTGGCTCGGAAGATTGAGACGCTGCCCTGGGCACTTAAGGGCGCATTTACAGAATCTTCAAAGTTCATTTTTGGCTGAAAGAAGACTCCGGTATATGCAACAAAGGTACCGTTTTTAACTTCTGGGTGGCATATATAACGCTATTGGATCTGTCTAATATGCTCAAATGTGGAGACAGACTCCCTTTAAGTGTAAAATGTTTTGTTAAATCTGTTATGATTATTTTTATAAGCACATAATGAGAAACCCATATGGGATTTCTTTTATAACATTATGCCAGGTTTATAGTCTGTAGTTTTAAAATTTCCAAGGTTTTAGAATGTTTCTTGATCCAACTTTTTTTTTTTTGTTTGGACCTTTTTTTTTTAGCCTTCGGTTTCCTCTGCTTCCTTGGTCTTCTTAGCATAGATTAGATTACTTTTAGAGCGCTATTCCTCCCGAGCTGTGTTTTATTTCTCTACTATTCTGTCTCTCTATGGTGCTTTCATGGGTGATGGGGAAAATGATAATTACACTTACCCGTAATTAGATTTTCCTGAACCCATGACAACACCCCTCGAATTCCCTCCCTGGCGCTTGTGGTTCATCAGAATTGTTTCTGTCCTTCAAGTAAAAATAAATAAAAATAAACTGATCCTTCTGATCTATTCTGGAATCAACACTGAAGGAGGAAGTGGGTGTTCCCTTAATTGCTCTGGAGCTTCCTGTCCAACTGGGGAGGCGGATCCATCTCTCTATGGTGCTGTCATGAGTTTTGGAAAATCTGAAATATCATTATGTTTTGTGAGGCAAGTTTGCATACCTTTTTGGGTTTCTGGGAAGGGTATCTGATGCCAGCCAAAATAAGTTATGTTAATTTGCATGTTATCTTCCTAAAAACCACAAGTAGTGTTGCTGGGCTTATAATACTCATCATGCATGTTTTTGGTCTCCCTAATGATAGAGTAAACCAAAGGCTAGTCAACTAAGCAAGGCGATTTATCCTTCTGGAAAGAGGGTAGCTTGTATGAGAGAAGTGTAATCCTTGGTGGACTATTCCCGTTATCTTGCCTCACTTTCAGTTGAATCATATTTTGGGGGTCTTTCCTTGGTTTGACACAAATGAAAAATGTAGAAACGTTGCATGAATTCTGAAATGGTAGAATGAAGTTGCTCATCTTTAATTCTAACAAACACAAATTTTGCAATTCATTTCGGACAAGGAAAGCAACCTGCTTTTGAAAAATGTGCAATTCAGGTCTTTTTCTGAGAGTATTAAAAAGTTTTGTTTCACAACTACAGCATATCCTTACAGTTATTGCTCAGCTTTATTTTTTAAAACATACTGCGCTTACTGTAGCAAAACTAGGAAAATAGCTTATTCAGCCTCACATCTCTTACTTTTTCAGGGCAAAAGACCATTATTTGAGCAAAGCAGATAGAAATGGCTTTTCTAGTTGACAGTCCTTGGGGGGGGGGGGGGGTGTCTATTATGGAGACCAGTTAATATACGTGATGGCTGTTCTATTTCTCTCCCTTTGGTTTTTTTTCTTGTTTCGTTGTATTTCCAAAGTGGTGATACCATTTTAATGACTTTTTGATCACTTATTTATTAAATTTTTTTGGAAGGTGAAGTGACGAAAAATGTTTAATCAGCAATTTAGATTTTTTTTATTTTTTTTTATGTTGCGTCCTCACCATACGGGATAAAATACTTTTATATTGTAACCCTTTAACCCCCTTCTGACATCTCAAAATAATACGTCACATGTCGGGTCTTTAAACATGGTGTCTGCTCCGGAACGTTAATGCCAATCACGGACACCTCTCAGATGCCATGGTCAAATGTGATTACAGTATCTGAGTGTGAAATCCTGGAAGTGTGCACTTCCGGGTATGATCTGGCTCCCCCATGTGACGATCGCAGGAGCTGGAGCGTGTATGCAGCAGCCCCTGTCATTCAGAATGACATGAGCCTGCTGCATAGTAACTTCTATAGAGACCCTGCCTGGAGCAGGGCTCCATAAAAACACAGTAAAATCGCCATAAACTCTAATGCTAATGCACTGGAGTCTGACAAGAAATCCATTGATTGCTTATTATTGTTTCCTGTTTTGGGAACTGTAAAAAAAAAAAAGTGTAAACAAGAAAAATATAAAAATTTGAAATCGGCCCCCCTGTCCCAAAAATAAAAATAGCTCTAAAACATTTCACTATACATGACCATTGTCACATGCAAAAATGCCCATACTATCAAAATATAGAAATGTTTTATCCTATATGGAAAAAGGCAAAACGAAAAAAAGTCAAATCTGCTGTTTTTGATCATTTTCCTCCCACAATTTTTTTTTATAAAAAGTGATTAAACAGTCCTGCACACCTCGGAATAGTATCAATGAAAAAATGTCCCACAAAAAATTAGCCCTCACACAGCTCCCCACACACTACAAAAAAGGTTTAGGGGGTCAGAAAATGATGGGGGAAAAAAATAATAATTTTATATATATATATATATATATATATATATATATATATATATATATATATATATATATATATATATATATATATACATATATATACAGACGTGGACAAAATTGTTGGTACCCTTTGGTCAATGAAAGAAAAAGTCACAATGGTCACAGAAATAACTTTAATCTGACAAAAGTAATAATAAATTAAAATTCTATAAATGTTAACCAATGAAAGTCAGACATTGTTTTTCAACCATGCTTCAACAGAATTATGTAAAAAAATAAACTCATGAAACAGGCATGGACAAAAATGATGGTACCCCTAGAAAACACAGAACATAATGTGACCAAAGGGACATGTTAATTCAAGGTGTGTCCACTAATTAGCATCACAGGTGTCTACAACCTTGTAATCAGCCATTGGGCCTATATATATGGCTCCAGGTAATCACTGTGTTGTTTGGTGATATGGTGTGTACCACACTCGACATGGACCAGAGGAAGCAAAGGAAAGAGCTGTCTCAAGAGATCAGAAAGAAAATTATAGACAAGCATGTTAAAGGTAAAGGCTATAAGACCATCTCCAAGCAACTAGATGTTCCTGTGAGTACAGTTGCACATATTATTCATAAGTTTAAGATCCATGGGACTGTAGCCAACCTCCCTGGACGTGGCCGCAGGAGGAAAATTGATGACAAATCTAAGAGACGGATAATCCGAATGGTAACAAAAGAGCCTAGAAAGACTTCTAAAGAGATTCAAGGTGAACTTCATGCTCAAGGAACATCAGTGTCAGATCGCACCATCCGTCGTTGTTTGAGCCAAAGTGGACTACATGGGAGACGACCAAGGAGGACACCATTGTTGAAAACGAATCATAAAAAAGCAAGACTGGAATATGCCAAACTACATGTTGACAAGCCACAAAGCTTCTGGGAGAATGTCCTGTGGACAGATGAGACAAAAATCGAAGTTTTTGCCAAGGCACATCAGCTGTATGTTCACAGACGAAAAAATGAAGCATATCAAGAAAAGAACACTGTCCCTACTGTGAAACATGGAGGAGGCTCTGTTATGTTCTGGGGCTGCTTTGCTGCGTCTGGCACAGGGTGTCTTGAATCTGTGCAGGGTACAATGAAATCTCAAGACTATCAAGGAATTCTAGAGAGAAATGTACTAGCCAGTGTCAGAAAGCTTGGTCTCAGTCGCAGGTCATGGGTCTTGCAACAGGACAATGACCCAAAACACACCGCTAAAAACACCCAAGAATGGCTAAGAGGAAAAAATTGGACTATTCTAAAGTGGCCTTCTATGAGCCCTGACCTCAATCCTATTGAGCATCTTTGGAAGGAGCTGAAACATGCAGTCTGGAAAAGGCACCCTTCAAACCGGACACAACTGGAGCAGTTTGCTCATGAGGAGTGGGCCAAAATACCTGCTGAGAGGTGCAGATGTCTCATTGACAGTTACAGGAAGCGTTTGATTGCAGTGATTGCCTCAAAAGGTTGCGCAACAAAATATTAAGTTAGGGGTACCATCATTTTTGTCCATGCCTGTTTCATGAGTTTATTTTTTTACATAATTCTGTTGAAGCATGGTTGAAAAACAATGTCTGACTTTCATTGGTTAACATTTATAGAATTTTAATTTATTATTACTTTTGTCAGATTAAAGTTATTTCTGTGACCATTGTGACTTTTTCTTTCATTGACCAAAGGGTACCAACAATTTTGTCCACGTCTGTATATATATATATATATATATATATATAAAATAATTTTATTTTTAAGAAAACATGCAGCGGGAGCACCATCCCCCTTTGCTTTGATTTACTGCTTTGCACACTCTTGGCATTCTCTTGATGAGCTTCAAGAGGTAGTCACCTGAAATGGTTTTCACTTCACAGATGTGCCCTGTCAGGTTTAATAAGTGGGATTTCTTGCCTTATAAATGGGGTTGGGACCATCAGTTGCGTTGTGCAGAAGTCAGGTGGATACACAGCTGTTAGTCCTACTGACTAAATAGACTGTTAGAATTTGTATTATGGCAAGAAAAAAGCTGTTAAGTAAAGAAAAACGAGTGGCCATCATTACTTTAACCACCTCCCGACCGCCGTACGCGTATATGCGTCCGGGAGGTGGTTGTTTTACTCCTCCTGGACGCATATACGCGTCCTCTCGCGAGACGCGAGATTTCCTGTGAACGCGCGCGCACAGGAACAGAAGGTAAGCGAGTGGATCTCCAGCCTGCCAGCGGCGATCGCTCGCTGGCAGGCTGGAGATCCGAATTTTTTAACCCCTAACAGGTATATTAGACGCTGTTTTCATAACAGCGTCTAATATACCTCCTACCTGGTCCTCTGGTGGTCCCTTTTGTTAGGATCGACCACCAGAGGACTCGGGTAGGTCAGTACAGTCCCACCAAACACTACACTACACTACACCATCCATGGATCCGTAAAAATCATGCGGAAGTCTGAATGGAGCCTTACAGGGGGGTGATCAATGACAGGCGGGTGATCACCCATATACACTCCCTGATCACCCCCTGTCATTGATCACCGCCCTGTCAGGCTCCATTCAGACGTCCGCATGATTTTTATGGATCCGATCCATGTATCCATGGATCCGTAAAAATCATGCGGAAGTCTGAATGGAGCCTTACAGGGGGGTGATCAATGACAGGCGGGTGATCACCCATATACACTCCCTGATCACCCCCTGTCATTGATCACCCCCTGTCATTGATCACCCCCCTGTCAGGCTCCATTCAGACGTCCGCATGATTTTTACGGATCCGATCCATGTATCCATGGATCCGTAAAAATCATGCGGACGTCTGAATGGAGCCTTACAGGGGGGTGATCAATGACAGGCGGGTGATCACCCATATACACTCCCTGATCACCCCCTGTCATTGATCACCCCCCTGTCATTGATCACCCCCCTGTCAGGCTCCATTCAGACGTCCGCATGATTTTTACGGATCCGATCCATGTATCCATGGATCCGTAAAAAATCATGCGGATTTCTGAATGGAGCCTTACAGGGGGGGTGATCAGTGACAGGAGGGTGATCACCCCCTGTCATTGATAACCCCCCTGTAAGGCTCCATTCAGACGTCCGCATGCGTTCTGTGGATCCGATCCATGTATCCATGGATCCGTAAAAAATCATGCGGATGTCTGAATGGAGCCTTACAGGGGGGTGATCAATGACAGGCGGGTGATCACCCATATACACTCCCTGATCACCCCCTGTCATTGATCACCCCCTGTCATTGATCACCCCCCTGTCAGGCTCCATTCAGACATCCGCATGATTTTTACGGATCCGATCCATGTATCCATGGATCCGTAAAAATCATGCGGACGTCTGAATGGAGCCTTACAGGGGGGTGATCAATGACAGGCGGGTGATCACCCATATACACTCCCTGATCACCCCCTGTCATTGATCACCCCCCTGTCATTGATCACCCCCCTGTCAGGCTCCATTCAGACGTCCGCATGATTTTTACGGATCCGATCCATGTATCCATGGATCCGTAAAAATCATGCGGACGTCTGAATGGAGCCTTACAGGGGGGGTGATCAGTGACAGGGGGGTGATCACCCTGATTACCCTGATCACCCTGATTACCCTGATCACCCCCTGTCATTGATAACCCCCCTGTAAGGCTCCATTCAGACGTCCGCATGTGTTCTGTGGATCCGATCCATGTATCCATGGATCCGTAAAAAATCATGCGGATGTCTGAATGGAACCTTACAGGGGGGGTGATCAGTGACAGGAGGGTGATCACCCTGATCACCCCCTGTCATTGATAACCCCCCTGTAAGGCTCCATTCAGACGTCCGCATGCGTTCTGTGGATCCGATCCATGTATCCATGGATCCGTAAAAAATCATGCGGATGTCTGAATGGAGCCTTACAGGGGGGGTGATCAGTGACAGGGGGGTGATCACCCTGATTACCCTGATCACCCCCTGTCATTGATAACCCCCCTGTAAGGCTCCATTCAGACGTACGCATGCGTTCTGTGGATCCGATCCATGGATCCGTAAAAAATCATGCGGATGTCTGAATGGAGCCTTACAGGGGGGGTGATCAGTGACAGGGGGGTGATCACCCTGATTACCCTGATCACCCCCTGTCATTGATAACCCCCCTGTAAGGCTTCATTCAGACGTCCGCATGCGTTCTGTGGATCTGATCCATGTATCCATGGATCCGTAAAAATCATGCGGACGTCTGAATGAAGCCTTACAGGGGGGGTGATCAATGACAGGGGGGTGATCAGGGAGTCTATATGGGTGATCACCCCCCTGTCATTGATCACCCCCCTGTCATTGATCACCCCCCCCTGGTAAGGCTCCATTCAGCCATTTTTTTTGGCACAAGTTAGCGGACATTTTTTGTTTGTTTTTGTTTTTTCTTACAAAGTCTCATATTCCACTAACTTGTGTCAAAAAATAAAATCTCACATGGACGCACCATACCCCTCACGGAATCCAAATGCGTAAACATTTTTAGACATTTATATTCCAGACTTCTTCTCACGCTTTCGGGCCCCTAAAAAGCCAGGGCAGTATAAATACCCCACATGTGACCCCATTTCGGAAAGAAGACACCCCAAGGTATTCCGTGAGGGGCATATTGAGTCCATGAAAGATTGAAATTTTTGTCCTAAGTTAGCGGAAAGTGAGACTTTGTGAGAAAAAAAACAAAAAAAATCAATATCCGCTAACTTATGCAAAAAAAAATAAATTCTAGGAACTCGCCATGCCCCTCATTGAATACCTTGGGGTGTCTTCTTTCCAAAGTGGGGTCACATGTGGGGTATTTATACTGCCCTGGCTTTTTAGGGGCCCGAAAGTGTGAGAAGAAGTCTGGGATCCAAATGTCTAAAAATGCCCTCCTAAAAGGAATTTGGGCCCCTTTGCGCATCTAGGCTGCAAAAAAGTGTCACACATGTGGTATCGCCGTACTCAGGAGAAGTTGGGCAATGTGTTTTGGGGGGTCATTTTACATATACCCATGCTGGGTGAGAGAAATATCTTGGTCAAATGCCAACTTTGTATAAAAAAATGGGAAAAGTTGTCTTTTGCCAAGATATTTCTCTCACCCAGCATGGGTATATGTAAAATGACCCCCCAAAACACATTGCCCAACTTCTCCTGAGTACGGCGATACCAGATGTGTGACACTTTTTTGCAGCCAAGGTGGGCAAAGGGGCACCTTTCGGATTTCGCAGGCAATTTTTTACACATTTTGATTTCAAGGTACTTCTTACACATTTGGGCCCCTAAATTGCCAGGGCAGTATAACTACGCCACAAGTGACCCCATTTTGGAAAGAAGACACCCCAAGGTATTCCGTGGGGGGCACGGCGAGTTCCTAGAATTTTTTATTTTTTGTCACAATTTAGCAGAAAATGATGATTTTTCTTTTTTTTTTCTTTTTTCCTTACAAAGTCTCATATTCCACTAACTTGCGACAAAAAATAAAAAATTCTAGGAACTCGCCATGCCCCTCACGGAATACCTTGGGGTGTCTTCTTTCCAAAATGGGGTCACTTGTGGGGTAGTTATACTGCCCTGGCAATTTAGGGGCCCAAATGTGTGAGAAGAACTTTGCAATCAAAATGTGTAAAAAATGCCCTGCAAAATCCGAAAGGTGCACTTTGGAATATGTGCCCCTTTGCCCACCTTGGCAGCAAAAAAGTGTGACACATCTGGTATCGCCGTACTCAGGAGAAGTTGGGCAATGTGTTTTGGGGTGTCATTTTACATATACCCATGCTGGGTGAGAAAAATATCTTGGTCAAATGCCAACTTTGTATAAAGAAATTGGAAAAGTTGTCTTTTGCCAAGATATTTCTCTCACCCAGCATGGGTATATGTAAAATGACAGCCCAAAACACATTCCCCAACTTCTCCTGAGTACGGCGATACCAGATGTGTGACGCTTTTTTGATGCCAAGGTGGGCAAAGGGGCACATATTCCAAAGTGCACCTTTCGGATTTCACCGGTCATTTTTTACAGATTTTGATTGCAAAGTTCTTCTCACACATTTGGGCCCCTAAATTGCCAGGGCAGTATAACTACGCCACAAGTGACCCCATTTTGGAAAGAAGACACCCCAAGGTATTCCGTGAGGGGCATGGCGAGTTCCTAGAATTTTTTATTTTTTGTCGCAAGTTAGTGGAATATGAGACTTTGTAAGGAAAAAAGAGAAAAAAAAAAAATCATCATTTTCCGCTAACTTGTGACAAAAAATAAAAAGTTCTATGAACTCACTATGCCCATCAGCGAATACCTTAGGGTGTCTACTTTCCGAAATGGGGTCATTTGTGGGGGTTTTCTACTGTCTGGGCATTGTAGAACCTCAGGAAACATGACAGGTGCTCAGAAAATCAGAGCCGTTTCAAAAAGCGGAAATTCACATTTTTGTACCATAGTTTGTAAATGCTATAACTTTTACCCAAACCATTTTTTTTTTTATCAAAGACATGTAGAACTATAAATTTAGCGAAAAATTTATATATGGATGTCGTTTTTTTTGCAAAATTTCACAGCTGAAAGTGAAAAATGTCATTTTTTTGCAAAAAAATCGTTACATTTTGATTAATAACAAAAAAAGTAAAAATGTCAGCAGCAATAAAATACCACCAAATGAAAGCTCTATTAGTGAGAAGAAAAGGAGGTAAAATTCATTTGGGTGGTAAGTTGCATGACCGAGCGATAAACGGTGAAAGGAGTGTAGTGCCGAAGTGTAAAAAGTGGCCTGGTCATGAAGGGGGTTTCACCTAGCGGGGCTGAAGTGGTTAAGAAATGAAGATCAGTCAGTCCGAAAAATTGGGAAAACTTTGAAAGTGTCCTCAAGTGCAGTCACAAAACCCATCAAGTGCTACAAAGAAACTGGCTCACATGCAGACCGCCCCAGGAAAGGAAGACCAAGAGTCACCTCTGCTGTGGAGGATACATTCATCTGAGTCACCAGCCTCAGAAATCGCAGGTTAACAGCAGCTCAGATTAGAGACCAGGTCAATGCCACACAGAGTTCTAGCAGCAGACACATCTCTAGAACAACTGTTAAGAGGAGACTGTGTGAATCAGGTCTTCGTGGTAGAATATCTGCTAGGAAACCACTGCTAAGGACAGGCAACAAGCAGAAGAGACTTGTTTGGGCTAAAGAACACAAGGAATGGACATTAGACCAGTAGAAATCTGTGCTTTGGTCTGATGAGTCCAAATTTGAGATCTTTGGTTCCAACCACGTGTCTTTGTGTGACGCAGAAAAGGTGAACGGATGGACTCTACATGCCTGGTTCCCACCGTGAAGCATGGAGGAGGAGGTGTGATGGTGTGTTGGTGCTCTGCTGGTGACACTGTTGGGGATTTATTTAAAATTTAGGGCATACTGAACCAGCATGGCTACCACAGCATCTTGCAGCGGCATGCTATTCCATACAGTTTGCATTTAGTTGGACCATCATTTATTTTTCAACAGGACAATTACCGCAAACGCACCTCCAGGCTGTGTAAGGGCTATTTGACCATGAAGGAGAGTGATGGGGTGCTGCGCCAGATGACCTGGCCTCCACAGTTACCGGACCTGAACCCAATCAAGATGGTTTGGGGTGAGCTGGACCGCAGAGGAAGACCATTTCAGGTGACTACTGCTTTGCACACTCTTGGCATTCTCTTGATGAGCTTCAAGAGGTAATCAAAGCAAAAGGTGGCTACTTTGAAGAACCTAGAATATGACATATTTTCAGTTGTTATGTATATAATTCCACATGTGTTAATTCATAGTTTTGATGCCTTCAGTGTGAATCTACAATGTTCATAGTCATGAAAATAAATAAAAAGTCTTTGAATGAGAAGGTGTGTCCAAACTTTTGGTCTGTACTTTGCACAAACTGATTTTTTCCAAGTTCATTAATATGCTCCTACTACCTGAGCAGATTCTCATGGATACATTGAACCTGTTCTCATGGTCGCTGGAATTTTTGGTACATGGTGAACCGAGAATAGGGTTTAACGACGGCTGAGAATTTCTTAAGGCAATGACTACCGGTATCTCAAGATAGAAGACGAAATGTAACGAAAAATTGTTAAAGGTGTTGTAAAGAGGGCACCAAAGGGATAGATATTCATATTGATAGAACTTGCAGATCTAAAATATTCCCACCAATCTATAGTGACGGGTGACTGTTTCGCCAAAATCCACTGTGATCTAGACCCAGCAGGATAAAAGATGAATTTTCATGTAGCAGTCAGCAGCACTCTTGTAACCCCCTCAGCTCTGGTTCTAATGGACATCTCAGGAGCCGTGTATCAACAATAAGGTGCAAATAATATATAGAGGCGCTCAACCTGAGCTTGAATTAAAAAGGAAATTTCCAATAAAATATTGGATAAAAGCTGCAATTACTCACCCCACTTGAGAGGGGAGATCATAGAAACATAGAATGTATCGGCAGATAAGAACCATTTGGCCCATCTAGTCTATTTTTCATCTTTCAATCCATGGGATTTTAGATGTTCCACAATCCTCTCCTTAAGTATTGTTTCCATAAATTTCTCCACTAATGATGTAAGGCTTACTGGCCTATAGTTGCCCGATTCCTCCCTACTACCTTTTTTGTGAATGGGCACAACATTTGCTCATTTCCAATCTTCTGGGACGACTCCTGTTGCCAGTGATTGGTTAAATAAATCTGTTATTGGTTTTGCTAGTTCACTGCTGAGCTCTTTTAATAGCTTTGGGTGTATCCCATCAGGCCCCTGTGACTTATTTGTATTAATTTTAGACAGCTGACTCCTTCCTTTTGTTTTTAATTTTGTAATTCCTTGTTTTAGTTTCCTTTTTTCATTTATGTATCTGAAGAATGTCTTATCGCCTTTTTTCACTGACTGAGCTAATTTCTCTTCTGCCTGTGCTTTTAGAAGCTCTTATAACTTGTTTGGCCTCTCTCTGCCTAATCTTATAAATTTGCCTGTCATTTTTTTTTTTATTTTTTTATTATTCCTAAATGCTATCTTTTTGTTTTTAATGATTTTGGCCACTTCTGCTGAGTACCACAGCGGTCTCTTCCTTATTTTGCTTTTACTGACAAGCCTAATGCAATTTTCTGTTGCCTTCAATAGTGCCACTTTAAGTAGTCCCATTTCTCCTGGACTCCAATGAAACTGTTCCAATCTGATAGGGACTCGTATACCACTAATCTAATTTTAGAAAAGTCAGTTTTTCTAAAATCTAAAACTTTTGTTTTTGTGTGGTGTGACTCAGTCACTGTACTTATAGTAAACCACACTGACTGGTGATCACTAGATCCCAAGCTTTCCCCTACAGTAATATCAGATACCAAATTCCCATTTGTGAATACAAAATCTAAAATGGCCTCCTTCCGGGTTGGCTCCTCAACTACTTGCTGTAGAGATAATCCCAGTAGGGAATTTAAAATATCTGTACTCCTGGCAAAACTAGCTATTTTGGTTTTCCAGTTTACATCAGGAAGATTAAAGTCTCCCATAATGATAACTTCCCCCTTCAATGTCATTTTAGCTATTTCCTCAACTAGTAGATCATCTAATTCTTTGACTTGACTAGGTGGTCTATATATCACACCTACACGAGTTACCTTATGGTTATCAAGCTGCAAGGTAACCCAAACTAACTTAAATTAGATTTTATGCTATCTTTCACATACAGGGCCACACCTCCCCTTTTCTTGCCTTCTCTGTCTTTCCTATATAGAGAGAACCCTGTTATTGTTATATCCGAAGTCATTACTCCCATTGAACCATGTCTCAGTAACAGCCACTAAATCTATATTCTCAGATGCTATTATAGACTCAAGTTCATTGATCTTATTCCCTAAACTGCGAGCATTTGTAGACAAGACTCTGAGCTTGTCATCAGGCAGATGATTATTGAACATTTTTCAAGGAGCTCAGTTTTCCCCCTTCTGCCCCTGATGAAGAGGACAATTGAGCCCCCCGAAACATGTTGAGTAAATAAGGCTCGCCTATGATTGGAGGAGTGTGGTCTTCCATCCACCGGCAGTCGTCTGTGGGGTACAGCTTCTGGCATGAGAGTTGTGGGGCACAGGTTATGTGCTTCCGCTAATAACATAATCAATGGGAGAACCCGAGCTCTGAAGAGGGGAGGGTGTCTGGTTAATAGGAAAAGGTCAGAAATTGATGGAAACAACACCAAAATGGTTCGGGAACAGCATGGGGAGGATGTCTGGATGCATCTTGGACTCCCAGGTCACTTCTGAGAACTATGTTGTCCGAGTAGTACGCCACTTTTACAGACTGACAATAATACACCCAAAACCAAAGATAAAATTGATTTTAGCGAAAAAATTGTTAGGAAACATTCTTTCCTGTGTGTTTAGTCTACTTTCACACTTGTGGTTGGTGCGGATCCGTTCAGATAATACAACCGTCTGCATCCATTCAGAACGGATCAGTTTGTATTATCTTTAACATAGCCATGACTGATCCGTCATGAACACCATTAAAAGTCAATTGAGGATGGATCCGTTATCTATTGTGCCAGGTTGCGTCATAGAAAACGGATCCAATGACTTACATTGTGTGTATCCGTTTGGCTCAGATTCGTCAGACGGACACCAAAACGCTGCAAGCGAGGGCCTACAGGTGTGCTGACACTGTAAAACATTATATGCGACGAATAAGCATGTTGATATGATGGAGGAGGAGGAGAAAAGGAAGATTGAACCATCTACCCTTTTTTGTGGTGGAAGGGGTGCATGGGAATACAGTGTATTCAGTACATTATAAACAACACATTTAAAGTGCCTTTATGTTCGTCAGCTTTCCTCTGGTAAAGTAAGTCATGGTCAATCCAGGCCTTGTTCATTTTTATAAGAGTCAACCTGTCAGCATTTTCAGTTGACAGGCGTATACGCTTATCTGTTATAATGCCACCAGCAGCACTAAATACCCACTCAGACAAAATGCTGGCGAAAGGGCAGGCCGGCACCTCCAGCAGCACTAAATACCCACTCACACAAGAGATGTGGCACTGGTAATGTCAGAAGCGGACACGGTCTATTGAAAAAGTACACTGTATGTCAAGACACATTTTTTCAGTGCACACTTTACAGTGCAGATGTGGCCCTGGTAATGTCACTATCAGAAGCAGACACCGTGTATTGAAAAAGTACACTGTATGTCACAGATACATTTTTTCAGTGCACACGTTACACAGTAGATGTGGCGTTGGTAATGTCACTGTCCTCAGCAGACACTGTCTACGGAAAAAGTACACTTGATGTCACAGATATTTTTGGGATGCGCACACTTTACACTGGAGATGTGACGCAGCTAATGTCACTGTCCGCAGCGGACACCGTCTACTGAAAAAGTACACTGGATGTCACAGATATTTTTGGGATGCACACACTTTACACAGGAGATGTGACTCAGCTAATGTCACTGTCCTCAGCAGACACCGTCTACGGAAAAAGTACACTTGATGTCACAGATATTTTTTGGATGCGCACACTTTACACTGGAGATGTAAAGTAAGTTAATGCCGCTGTCTGCAGCGGCCTAACTATTGCACTCTATTTAGGATGCCCTAAAAATAGATATAGCTGCCACACACAATAGTCCTTAAAAGGACTTTTGGGTCTGTCACTCCCTACGCTGTCTGTCCCTTCCTCAGCACAGCTCTCCCTGACTAAGACTGAGCCGAACACGCGTCATCGGGTGCTATATAGAACCCAATGACTTGTTCCAGCCAGCCAATCACTGTAATGCCAGTAACCAACATGGCTACGGCATTACAGTGAGGCCAGTACTTACCTGCATGTTTATTGGCAGTGTAGCAGCTAAGAAACGTGCGGGGAGGAGACTCGAGCATTGCGCTCGAGCACATGCGGTATTCGGCTGAATACCGCCATGTGCTGAGCATGCTCGATCAACACTATATATTATTTGGGTTTTTAAGGCAAAATAAATTATAAATATGATATGCTAGATTACAACATTTTGTTGACACTTTGTAACATATATTGTTATTAGTAAGGAACCTTGTTAAAAGGGTTGCCTCATGAAAGCCACCATTGTTGGCAGGGCGTAAGAATTCTATAAATGGAAGTGCCACTGAGGCAAAATAAAAGCCCATATACCTCTAAAATTTTGCTTTTATTAATTCAATTAAATAAGGTGTGAACTGAAACAATAAGTAGAAAATGAGGTCCAGCTCACCGATTACTCTAAACCTTTGTCCTCGTGCCTGGATCCCATTCCACATATGATCCATGAATAATGCTCCAGTGCAGGGTGAAGATAAAATCGACTTTATTAGCAATCTATTAAAATCCACCAAACAAAGGGAATCCGCTTGCATGGTTCTGACACACCATGCCCTCTTAATTAATCATGCTATGGAGAGAGTACTGGTGAACAGGTGAGTAACTTTTTCTATGTTTAGAGCATTCCGAGCCTTAGTTGATTTCACTATGGAGGTTGGACAACCCCTTTAGGTTAATGTCCAGTGAATACTATTGTTTGCTTTTTTAATTTTCGCCTGCAATCATGATGGCTGGTATCTCTACCCCTTCTTTTCAGCGGGTCATAGTTTTTTAAATTGCCTATGACTTGTATGCTGCTGCACAGAGCAGTCAGCAGCTCCTCCTGTGCCTTAGGCCTCTTTCACACGGGCGTCATGTTTTTTGCCCGGATAAGAGGCGGGTGCGTTGCGGGAAAATGCGCGATTTTTCCGTGCGAGTGCAAAACATTGTCATGCGTTTTGCACTTGCGTGAGAAAAATCGCGCATGTTTGGTACCCAGACCCGAACTTCTTCACAGAAGTTCGGGCTTGGGATTGATGTTCTGAAGATTGTATTATTTTCCCTTATAACATGGTTATAAGGGAAAATAATAGCATTCTGAATACAGAATGCTTTGTATAATAGTGCTGGAAGGGTTAAAAATAATAAAAAAGTTAACTCACCTTCTCCTCTTGTTCGCGCAGATGCCACTCTGTTCTTTAGCTGTGGACTGAATGACCTGAGGTGACGTCAGATCACATGCTCCAATCACATGGTCCATCACCATGGTGATGGAGCATGTGATCTGACGTCATCAAAGGTCCTTTAGCCCACAGATAAAGAATAGACCGGCATCTGCGCTAACAAGAGGAGAAGGTGAGTTAACTTTTTTATTATTTTTAACCCCTCCAGCACTATTATACAAAGCATTCTGTATTCAGAATGCTATTATTTTCCCTTATAACCATGTTATAAGGGAAAATAATAGTGAATAGACTGTCACCTAGAACCCATGCGTGAAAATCGCACCGCATCCGCACTTGCTTGCGGATGCATGCGATTTTCACGCAACCCCATTCATTTCTATAGGGCCTGCGTTACGTGAAAAACGCACAAAGAGGAGCATGCTACGATTTTCACGCAACGCACAAGTGATGCGTGAAAATCACCGCTCGTGTGCACAGTCTCATAGAAATGAATGGGTCAGGATTCAGTGCGGGTGCAATGCGTTCACCGCACGCATCGCACCCGCACGGAAAACTCGCCCGTGTGAAAGGGGCCTTAGACTTGCAGCTCCAGAGGTCCACAATCATGCTAACAATTTGGAACTTTGATACAGTTTCCAGAGCTACTGGCTGGTTCTTACATTCCAGACGGAGGACAGAGGTTGGAAAACTATTTCTTAAAATATGTTCAGACAGAGTATTTAAAGCACAGATTTCAGCATGGATTCGGCCAAATCTGCGCATAATTGTTTTCAATGGAAGGACTCGCATTGGTTTTTGCCCTGCGGATAGGGGCAGGCATGGTATTCAGCCAGTTCCTTCTGGTTCTCCAGATCCGGTTGTTAAAATTTCAGCGGCAGCTGGAGATGAGCACTTCCTTTCCATAGTTTAGCTACTTAGGCTTTTTAAAAGTTGGGTGGTATGTGTGTATAGTGTGTATATGGTGTATGTATCTATGTGTACCATGTATATGGTGTATTTATGTGTGTTGCATATATAAGGTGTATGTATATGCAAACGTGTCGTGACGCCACGTGTCCACCGTTGAGTAGGGAACATGTCGCGGACAAAATCCTCCATCTGAACATACACACAAGCAACAAGTTAGATAGCCAGGCAACACTTAGCGCCAACAACTTTGAATGGATCACCAGGGCGCATCCTCGACTGTTGCTTCATTCATTTCCAACTACTTCTAGCTGTGGTCTTGCAGCTGGGGGAATGGGGGCACCAAGGTCCCTGTTTTGGCAATCATTGGGGCCCCAGTGGTAGAACAACTACCAATCTAGCATTTATTACCTGTCCAGTGCATAAGTGGAAAATGCTTCAGGAGGAAATACCCTTCAAAGGCTCCCTTATGTGAGTAATGGACAAACAAATGTATCCACCACGTGTGGCGTTCAGGTTGGGTTTGTAGCTGTGCTACATGTTAATTTCAGGAATTTTTATGGGTGAGGAGCTATAGTATATCAGGCTTTCTGCCTGTTATCTGCTGGGCTATTATACCACGCATGAAGAATTTGAGGTTTTTCAATGACCTTCCTTGATCTTCAGCTTGTCTTGCTACAAGTTTAGAACACAGATTAATTTTAATCTCCACAAAATCATTTCTGATATCTCTTCGCCTCTACTTCTGCCGGCTGTGGAGGAAATCTGTATCAGATTGTGTTTGTGGAGACATGGATGTGAAAACAGAGCATGTGATATTAAAATGGAAGAAAGCCAAAAAATATTTTCCAGATGTAATGTGGAAAGTATTGATTGATTTGTGTTTGATTTGCCAGGAACACAGATTAACATTACACTTTTGGCAAGATGGCCAGTGACTGAATAATTTCGTTGGAAGCTGAATACACAGCGCGTGTAAATGTCAGTGTGTCACAGTGTTGCACTGGTCTCATCACCGGACAGATGGGAACACAATCAGGCGATTAAATAAATGTAAAATAGTATAAAATCAGTAAAGGTTGCCAGTTACACGGCAGCGAAAGACATATCAAACTATTCTATATACAGTTAGAAACATACAGTTCAACAGTGCTGAAAGGGACTGCACCCATTTATTTATTACATAATTTAAAAGAAACACATAGGAGGGGATTTACCATAGACAGACTGGTCTGGATATCCCCTCCACTGCCGGAGAATGCGTCAAATTTATGGTGAGGCGCATGGCTCATCATATGCAGGGACTGAGTGGCCATAGACCTTACAGGGAAATTTCCCGGTGGGCCGATGCCCAGGGGGCTGCTTGGGCCCTCCTTATAGCTGGCCAGTGGAAGTTTTTGGGGATGTATTTTGTGCTGATGGACTGTGGTATTTGGCACTGTTGGGGTGGTATTATGTGCAGCAATATGGTATTGCTGGCCCTGCCTACTTGTGTTGGCCCTGCCTTCCATCAATTTGGACCCGACTACAAGACGGAGCCACTTTTTGTATATTTTCCTCTGCCACTTTAAATTCTCAGCCCGTCCCTGGATTTTGTTAAGTGCATCGTCTGGCAGGCCATGTGCCTAATCTGAAAACAACGTCGGCTCAGAGCTGCTGTAGATTTCGGTCTTCATTTACACCAGAAAATTGGGGGAAATGAAGATAAATGTGTTGGGCCCACTGGCCCCACCTTCCCCTTGTCCCTTTTTCCGAAAGTGGCGAGGGCAGTGTACAAACAGCTCTTGCGACAATATGGGATATGCTACCAATGTCAGATAGGTGTGGGACTGGTTCCCACATCTAGGATCTGCTCCTATCTCCAGAACAGGACCCTCGAAGTGAACAGAGAGCAGCCGTGCATGCACGACCACCCTCCATTCATTTTTATGGGAGTTCTGAAAATAGCCGAGTGCCTGCTCAGGTATTTCTGATAGTTCCAAAGAGGTGAAATAAGTGGTGGAAGCACTTGTGTGGTGCGCTCCGCATTCATTTCTACGGGACTTCCAAAAATAGCCAAGCGTGCTCAGTCCGTTATTTTTGGAACTCTCAAAAAATGAATGGAGAGCACGCTGTGTATGCATGGTGGGTGCTCCTTCACTTCACCTCGTTCTCTAGATAGGATAGTAGGGCATATCTGACATTAGAGTTGGACACAACCCCTTTAATATCTGCACTTAGCCTACTTGAGCAATGTATGTAAAGTACAGACCAAAAGTTTGCAGCGAAAGCAGAGAAAGATCACACTGATCGAAACGTTGCATTTGTTTTGGTGAAATAAAACATTAAGGATCAAGGCTGGAGAGTGCTGCAGTTTTCTGTTACAATTGTACCTGGATTTGGGGAAGCATAGGACTGGCTTCTGACACAGCGAGCACCACCACAGTAAGGAACAACCGATTTTTGTAGTGCTGCTACATTTTTTTCTTTTTAGTAATATACCATCAGATCGGAGTTTTCTCCAATCCGATGGTATATTCCCCCCCCCCCCCGATCATTGGTGGCAGCGGAGAGTTCCGATTGGAGTCCCAGTTTAATCGCTGGGACTCCGATCGGTAACCATGGCAACCAGGACGCTACTGCAGTCCTGGTTGCCATGGTTACTTAGCAATATTAGAAGCATTATACTTACCTGCTGTGCTGTCTGTGACCGGCCGGGAGCTCCTCCTACTGGTGACAGGTCTGTGTGGCGCATTGCTTAATGATCTGTCACTACCAGTAGGAGGAGCTCCCAGCCGGTTACAGACAGCGCAGCAGGTAAGTATAATGCTTCTAATATTGCTAAGTAACCATGGCAACCAGGACTGCAGTAGCGTCCTGGTTGCCATGGTTACCGATCGGAGTCCCAGCGATTAAACTGGGACTCCGATCGGAACTCTCTGCTGCCACCAATGATCGGGGGGGAAGGGGGGGGAGGGGAGAGAGGGGAGGCCGCACACTGTGCCACCAATGATGGTGGGGTCGGTCATTTTAATTAGGGGGGGAGGGGGGGGCGGCCGCACTGGCCACCAATGAGTTAAAAACAGGGGGGGAGGGAGGGGGGCCGCCCGCACTGGCCAACAATGAGTTAAAAACGGGGGGGGTCTGCCCCCTGCTGCCTGGCAGCACCTGCCAGGCAGCAGGGGGCAGTCATGTACACAGTTCTTTTAGTATATTCTAACTTAAAGCGTCCCCATCACCATGGGAACGCCTCGGTGTTAGAATATACTGTCGGATCTAAGTTTT
Organism: Bufo gargarizans; assembly: GCF_014858855.1. NCBI lineage: Eukaryota > Metazoa > Chordata > Amphibia > Anura > Bufonidae > Bufo > Bufo gargarizans. Next base: position 62,602,062 of record NC_058088.1, on the reverse strand, counting down.
CACCAAGTGAAAAATCAGATCTGGAAAAAAAACTGTTATGCAAACGGATCCATTCTGAACGGATGCAAGCGTTTGCATTATAGGAGCGGATCCGTCTGTACAGACACCAGACGGATCCGCTCCAAACGCAAGTGTGAAAGTAGCCTAAGTTGTTGCTTAAAAGGAGTTATTCAGATGTTTAATATTGAGGAGCTATGCTCAGGAGGATAGAACATCAATATCTGATCAGTGGGGGTCTGACACCTGGCAATCCCACTGATCAGCTGTTTGAAGACAACACATTTGGAAGGGAGTTACACTGTGATTGGTCAAAAAAAACAAACAAAAAAAACAACCCAGTGAGAACGAAGACCATTTTGTGGGAACTCTTAAAGGGGTTTTCCGGGATTACTAAGGCATTTGACAGATATACTCATGTAGCTGCTTACCTCATATACAACTTACCTGTGCTTTTTTTTCTCAAATTGGAACTTCCTGACCCATTTTCACCATTTAAACAATTCACTCTAGTATAGTTACATCCTGTATGTAGCACTTCCTGTTGCTGTATCTGAATAAACCCATAATGCACTTCTCTGTTCTGAGACATAGGTCCAGCACCGCCCAGTCAATGGAGGCAGACCATGCAACTTCTATGGGGGCCCAGGAGGAGCGAGGGGCCGTCACTGAACTCCCTTTTTCTCTTCACAATTTTCATGCAACTGCCACTAGAGGGAGCTCAATGCAAAAGAGATTATTTCAGCTTCCAGTGAATGGTAACTGTATAAATCCCTATGCACTCTAGTGGTGGCTGCAGTAAGAAAGAAGCTAAGGGGGTCAAAATGAACACTACATTTATGAAGTACCTGTTCCACTTTTTATTAAAATTTCTTCCACGTAATAAAAAAGGAAATTTGTCAGAAATCAGAGGCATTGCACTTTGTGTTGCCTGAAAGTGATTGTCACATGCGTATAGGAAACTGGGTGGGGGCACCATGAAATCTGTGTATGTCCATGGTACCGCCCCTAACAACACCTAGCTAGTTTATAGTTCCTCCCACCCAGCTAGTTACATAGACACTTCCCTATCACTGCCCCTGTATGGACATAACATCACAGGAAGTAAAGAGCTGCATGGACATGGTCATGTGTCACTGCCTGCCCTGTGAGAGATCTGAGAAGATCTATGTTTCCTTTCTGTTTGTTGTTGTGGGCAGGACCCCACCTCTCCACAGGTTCTGCTCGTTAGCTGTTTTAGAGGCTCTATTTAAGTTCGCCTCTTACTGCTGACTTTGCGGTTGATATTTTCCTTCTGGTGTTCTATACTGGTTGTTTGTAGATCCTCTACTTCCCACTCGTCTCAAGCTAAGTGCTCCTGTTTTCTCCTTTATGCGTGTGGTGCTTCTAGGTCTCAGGGAGACGCTGGTCCCTTCATGGTGGAAGGTACCGGCTGTCTCATTACCCGCTCACTAAGTTAGAGTGTTCTACAGTGTCAGCAGGGCTTAGGTTCCAGCGTATGAGTTCGTTCACCATCAGGACTTGCTCCTACTGTCAGCAGTCAGGGAGAGGCTTAGGGATTGTTAGGAGGTTACCATTCCCTCCTCCCTAGCTTTGGGGCCTAGTCTGTTTACCTGTTGCTGTTTGTTTACTTGGTGTTCCTCTTATCCCCACTTGCCGTGACATCATGTGACCACAGCCCAGAACGGAGATAGGAGCAAAAACGGTAAAAAATACAATACAAAACTACTGTTGCCTTCATAAATGATTATTTTAAAGAATGTTGACGTAAACTGGAAATCTCCTTTAGGCCCCTTTCACATGGGCTAGTTTTTCGCGCGAGAGCAATTCGTGACACACTGTGCGATGTGGTGAGCGCGATGATGTCAGAAGAAAGAAAACGATAACGGCTGCACGATCAAGTGGATGAGGTAATTTTTTTATTATTTTTTAACCCTTAATGGACATTTTTCTAAGCATTCTGTATTAAAGAATGCTATTATTTTCCATTATAAGAATGCTATTATTTTCCATGTTATAATGGAAAATAATAAAATCTACAGAACACCGAAACCAATCCCCGAACTTCAGTGAAGAAGGCCGGGTTCGGGTCTGGGTACCACATTAACTTTTATTATCACGCGTGTGCAAAATACATTAAAACGCTTTGCACTCGCGCGGAAAAGACGGAACAACGCGATCACAGACAAAACTGACTGAAATTGCGTGCACACTCGCGCTGGTTTCCTGCAAGGCACCCGCCACGCATCCGTACCTCTTCCGAGACGCCCGTGTGAAAGGGGCCTTAAGACTAGGGTTATGCTATGACTTTTGGAAGCGCGACTGATTGATTTTAACTACTGAACTACAGTTGCAGTCCAAATAAATGCAATCTTGTGGACTGCAGCTGTCACTCAATACTTAAAATCAGTCAGGCTACAGAAAGTTGTAGCATAGCCCTAGCCTAAGGGACAGCCTTCCCTCCAAAGTGTGGACTATTAATTATGTTTGTGCCAAGTCTCAAAAGCCAGAGAATCTGTGCGCCACAGCAGCGATTGGAAGAAGCTGGCACTATGGGACTCAACTGCTGGGTGTCATCGACACTCCTCCTGGAAGTGGAATTGGGAAACGGCAGGTAGACTGTGACATCATATACAGGTCTTACAGAGGCAATGTGGACCCCTGTGGCAGGGAAGCACAATTGATATACCTATACTCAAATTTGGCACACCAAAAGGAAGCTGTAAGTGGACTGCTCGTAATATTCAAAGTACTGTGCCTTGTGCATTCCAACAGTTGGCGCTGCCTGCTGTGTAAATATTGTTGAGATCAGCTTTAAAGGTCCTGAAAAGGACTGTGCCGGTGCCATGTCTAGCTGCAACTCTGCCGTGCCAAACGACATGGGCATGAGGGTACATTGCTTATACGCATTGCCATGACACTATATAAGATGGATACCTGTGTATTATGTAACAGCAGGAGGAGGAGGCTGAGAGCAGAGACTCAGATTAACCCTTCACAAGAAGCTATGTCCTCCTTCCTTAACAGAGTAACCCTTTAGAAGCAGCTGTGTCCTCCTTCCCTAACAGATTAATCCTTTACAAAAAGCTGTGTCCTCCTTCCTTAACAGATTAACCCTTTAGAAGCAGCTGTGTCCTCCTTCCCTAACAGATTAATGCTTTACAATAAATGGTGTCCTCTTCCTCTAGCAGATTAACCCTTTACAAGCAGCTGTCCACCTCCTCTAACAAATTAACCCTTTACAAGCAGCTGTGTTCTCCTCCTCCTCCTCTAACAGATTAACCCTTTACAAGCAGCTGTGTCCTCCTTCTCTAACAGATTAACCCTTTACAATCATTTGATTTGCTAATGGTATGTATTTGAGAAATGTCTTATAGTTGAATCCATTGTTGCATTTTGCGTTTTTCTCAGAACCAATATGTTCTCTTTAAAGGTGTTGGCCGAGATTTTGATATTGTTTCCTCCTCCTCTAAAAGATTAACCCTTTACAAGCAGCTTTGTCCTAATCTAACATATTAACCCTGCACAATCAGCTGTGTTCTCCTCTAGAAGATTAACTATTCTTAAGCAGCTGTGTTCTCTAACAGATTAACCCTTTACAAGCAGCTATGTCCTCATCTAATAGATTAACCTTTTATAAGAAACTGTGTCCTCCTCTAACAAATTAATCATTGTCAGCCAGCTGTGTCCTCCTTTAACAGATTAACCCTTCACAAGCAGCTGTATCCTCCTTCTCTAACAGATTAACCCTTTACAAGCAGCTATGTCCTCATCTAATAGATTAACCTTTTATAAGAAACTGTGTCCTCCTCTAACAAATTAATCATTGTCAGCCAGCTGTGTCCTCCTTTAACAGATTAACCCTTCACAAGCAGCTGTATCCTCCTTCTCTAACAGATTAACCCTTTACAAGCAGCTTTGTCCTCTTCCTCGAAAATATCAACCTTTCACAAACAGATATGGCCTCCTCCTTTATGTCTATCCTCAGCATAGGTAATCAATATCAGATCGGTGAGGGTTTGACTCCCCACAGCCTCGCCGATTGGCTGTATGAAGAGACCACGGCTCTATGGTGACTGCTGCAACCACTTCTTAGGCCGATCACATTCATTGATCACATGGTCTAGGCGCAGCTCAGTTTCTTTCAAATGAATAGGTCTGAGCTGCAATACCAAGTATGGCCACTATACAATGGATGATGCTGTGCTTGGTAAACTTGGCACTGAGGGCCCCGTCCTCCTAAAGCAGTTTATTGGAGTGGTTGCTCGGTGTCGGCATCCCACCAATCTGATATTGACGGATAGGTATCTTGAGGATAGGTCATCAACATTAACTCCTTCCCGACATACACTGTAGTAGTATAGTGGATGTCAGGTATTTAAAGATGGCACCCGCTTCAGAGTGGCGCAAATGCCATAGCAACTGGGTGTCGGCTTTTTCACCTGCTCTAATAGATTAACCCTTTACAAGAAACGGTGTCCTTCTCATCTAGCAACTTAACCCTTTATATAAAGCTGTGCCCTCCTCCTCTAACAGATTAACCCTTTACATAAAGCTGTGTCCTCCTCCTCTAACAAATTAACTCTTCACAAGCAGCTGTCATCAATATTAACCCTTTTCCGACATCCGCCGTAATAGTACAGCAGATATTGGGTCTTTAAAAATGGCGCCTGCTCGAAGCAGAGTGAAATCCATAGCAACCGGGTGCCTGCTGTTTCACACAGCAAACACCCAGGGCTAATGTCCACATTCATTGGAAATACCGATTGCGGACATTTAACCCCTCAGATGCCATGGCAAAATGTGACCCCTGAATTCGGAGAGGCCAAAAACCCGGAAGCATGCAATTGCCAGGCAGGAACTCCTCCACTGCAGTAATGAGCCAGAGCCTGTTCTAGTCTTCTACGACTATTACTTGTATATTACAATTCAGGCCTGCAGGTGGCAGCACTTAATTGTAATATACCGATCTTTGTATATGGCAATGGCTGAAATCCATTACTTTATACAAATTTCAATCTAATGATTGCATGATGGGGGCCTAAAAAAGGAAATAAAAGTAAAAAAAGATAAAAATAACCCCTCAAATTACCCCCCTTTCCGCCAAATCAAAATAACAATAAAAAAATAAAACATAATAGGTATCACCGCATCCGAAAACGCCCGTACTATTAAAATACAGTATATCTTAGACGGTGAGTGACATAATGAGAAAAAATCTAAATGGACGATTTGCTTTTTTTTTTTATCACGTTAAAATAAAAGTCATACATACCCCGATAAATGGTATCGATAGAAACTACCCTTCAAAAAATGAGCCTCCTTGACAGCCACATAGAATTAACTATAAAAAAGTCATTGGGGTCAGAATATGGTGAGGAGAAGGAAAAAAAAAAATTTTTACAAAGTTTTTTTAATTGCAATAATTGTAATGACCCAGAGAATGAAGAGCAATTTTAGTCAATTTTACGCTGTAAAAATAAAACCCATAAAATTGTGGTGGAATTTACATTGCATGCAATATTAAATGGTGTCATTAGAAAGTAAAGCTTGCTCTGCAAAAAACAAGTCCTGATACCATTATGAGAATGGAAAAATAAAAATGTTATGGCTCCAAGAAGGCAGGTAGTAAAAAAAGAATACGCAAAAATGAAAAATCAGGAAGGGGTTAAACACCTGGAAAACCCTTTTAAAGAATAGAGCAACTTTTCCTTTGACACTATTTTGTGCCATTCCTGTTATTCCTCCTAGAAATGTATAAATAAATTGCCAACTGGGTGAATACATTTCGCCTGCCGAAGAGGTGTGCCCATACACAGTTTGATTGTCAGCACTAATTGGACATGAGAGTGTGCAGTGATACCCCTCAAATCAAATCAAAGACCAAAAAAAGAACAAGCGTTTGTATGCTCTGTGCGACTTTAAAACCTCCATCTCTTTCGGTCATCTTCATTAGGCCTCTTGCACATGACCTTTTTCAGTACTTTGCGGTCCGCAAAAAACGGATCTGGAAAAATTACGAATGACGTCCGTGTGCTTTCCGTTTTTTGGGGAACTGGAACAGCTGGCCCCTGATAGAACAATACTATCCTTGCCCATTAGGCTTCTTGCACACGAACGTTTTTTTTTTCCATTTCCATTCTATTTTTTGCGGACCACAAATACTGAAAAAGCCATATGGTCATGTGCAAGAGGCCTTATGCGGACAATAATAGGACAGGTTTTATCTTTAGACGGAATAGAAAAACAGTAATACGGAAACGGAAGGCATACAGAGTACCTTCTGGTTTTTTTTGCGGATCCATTGAAATGACCATATACGGAACACAAAAAACGGAACATAAACGGAAAAAAAACACATTTGTGTGCATGAAGCCTTAGTTAGATAGGGTTTGGCTGTGTGACTGAAAACCATATGAGAGCATAGAATATTATTTTTGGGCATATGGCATAATTCCTCCAAATAAGGGCTAGTTCACACGAACGTTTTTTGCGTTCCATATGCGGGCCGTTTTTTGCGTTCCGTATACGGTCCGTATACGGAACCATTCATTTCAATGGTTCTGCAAAAAAACTGAATTTACTCCGTATGCATTCCTTTTCTCTATTTCCGTTTTTCCATTCCGTTGAAAGATAGAACATGTCCTATTATTGCCTGCAAATCATGTTCCGTGGCTCCATTCAAGTCAATGGGTCCACAAAAAAACAGAACACATACGGAAATGCATCCGTATGTCTTCTGTATCCATTCCGCTTTTGCGGAACCATCTATTGAAAATGTTAAGCCCAGCCCAATTTTTTCTATGTAATTACTGTATATGTGAAAATACGTTTGCTTAGTAGCTCTGTAACTGTGGCAGGAATTTAGCTTCTGCACTTCTCTTTGTCTTCTGTTTTGTGGGGACTGACTAGCTGAGGAGGTATGGTTTTTCCTAGGTCTCTGGACATTACTCACAGATAGGCTCTCAGGCTCTTTGTCCTGGAGCTCTGGAGATTGTCTGCTTTCTTGTCATCCAGCTGAGGCTGCAGGGCTCAGTCTGGGTATGTGATCAAGTCTCAGACCGAGACTTGGTCCTGGATTTATTCCCTATACAGGGGGACTCCTGAAGGCTATCACACAGCCTTCCCCAACAGGGGTGGCTGGCACACTGATACGGCATACATATTAGGACATCCTCAGACATCATCCACAACTTCCTCCTCTGTCAAGCAAAACACCATCCTCCATCAGCCTAAACTCCATCAGTCCTCCTCCCTCCTCCGTCAGCCCAAACTCCCTCCTACCTCAGACGTCAGCCAAAACTCTCTCCTCCCTCTTCCAAAACTCCCTCCTCCTTCAGACGTCAGCCAAAAATCCCTCCCCCTAACTAAAAACTCCCTCGTCCCTCAGACTTCAGTCAAAAAATACCTCCTCCATCAGCCCTCAGCCCAAACTCCATCAGCCATCAGGTGTCAGCTCTCAGCCATCAGGGGTCAGACATCAGTTGTCATCCCTCAGCCTAAACTCCATCAGCCGTCAGGGGTCAGACATCAGGTGTCAGCCCTCAGCCAAAACTCCATCAGCCGTCCGCCATCAGACATCAGGTGTCATCCGTTAGGCATCACCCATCAGCCAAAACTCCATCAGCAGTCAGTCGTCAGGGGTCAGGTGTTAGACATTGGGTGTCAGACATTGGTTTTCTGGGGAGGGGGTGGCACAAAGCATAATGTCACGTCAGGGGCGGATTAAGTGCATGATAGGCCCGGGGCTGTCTACCCAACTTGGGCCCCCCCCCCCCCCTCCATTTTAGTTTAGTTGTTGCTTTTTTTTGTATGAAGAAGCTGCGGTGCCTTATGAGCGCCACAGTCTCTTCTTAGGCCATATGACATCTTCAGGCAAAAAAAAAATACCCCAAATTGGGTCCTAAACTGAAAAATTTGGTCGTCAAATTTAAAATACATATAATTGTAATAAAAAAGACATGGAGGAGAATACAGCACTACATACCTGTTACATCCAGTGACATCTCCTGTCATGTAGACCTTCTATTTCCTCTTCTCCTCCATTTGACCCAGACCACCATGGCAAATTCTTTTAGCCGCATCTCGTCTCTACAGTTTGTAACACAGACACGTTAGATTTCTCTATTTTTCCATCAACCTCCTCATCCTGGTGTCCCCACAGTGTCATCTTGCCACCCCCAATACTGTGCCCGTTGTGCTCCCCAATGCCCCAGGACCTATACTGCTGAAAAAATAGTGACCCTGAAAGATATAATTGGGGTAATTTATCAAACTGGTGTAAAGTAGAACTGGATTTCCAAAAGAGCTGTGAAATATGAAAGGTAGAATCTGATTGGCTGCTATGGGCAACTAAGCCAGTTCTGCTTTACACCAGTTTGATAAATTACCCCAAATGTCCCTATAGTGTCCACAGCAGCTATAATGTCCCCTAGAGACCCCCAGTAATAATACCACCCTCTATTGTGCTCCAGGCAATAATCCCTGTATAGTGTCCCCAGAAATAATAGAATTGCCCCTATAGTGCCTCCCCAATAGCAACACCCCCATATAGTAATTTCCACCACACTGCCCCCACATAGTAATCCCCCCATAGTAATTTGCCCCCACACAGTAATTTCCCCCAAACTGTCCCCATATAGTAGTTTGCCCCCACACAGTAATTTGCCCCACACTGCCCCCACATAGTAATTTGCCCCACACTGCCCCCACATAGTAATTTGCCCCACACTGCCCCCACATAGTAATTTGCCCCACACTGCCCCCACATAGTAATTTCCTCCACACTGCCCCCACATAGTAATTTCCTCCACACTGCCCCCACATAGTAATTTCCACCACACTGCCCCCACATAGTAATTTCCTCCACACTGCCCCCACATAGTAATTTGCCCCACACTGCCCCCACATAGTAATTTCCTCCACACTGCCCCCACATAGTAATTTGCCCCACACTGCCCCCACATAGTAATTTCCTCCACACTGCCCCCACATAGTAATTTCCACCACACTGCCCCCACATAGTAATTTCCACCACACTGCCCCCACATAGTATTTTGCCCCCACATAGCAATTTTCCCACATAGCAATTACCCCACACTGTCCCCACATAGAAATTACCCCACACAGAAATTACCCCACACTGTCCCCACATTGCAATTTCCCCCACACAATAGTTTCCCCCACATAGTAATTTGCCCCCACACTGCCCCATATAGTAATTTGTCCCCAGATAGCAATTTCCCCACACAGAAATTTGCCCCCACACTGCCCCATCTAGTAATTTGCCCCCACACTGCCCCATATAGTAATTTGCCCCCACATAGTAGTCCCTCTCATAATAATTTGCCCCCACATAGTAATTTGTCCCCACATAGTATTCCCTCTCATAATAATTTGCCCCCACACAATAGTTTTCCCCACACTGCCCCCACATAGTAATTTGCCCCCACATAGTAAATTGCCCCCACATAGCAATTACCCCACACTGTCCCCACATAGAAATTACCCCACACTGTCCCCACATAGTAATTACCCCACACTGTCCCCACATAGTAATTACCCCACACTGTCCCCACATGGCAATTTCCCCCACACTGCCCTCACACAATAGTTTCCCCCACATAGTAATTTGCCCCCACATAGTCCCCACATAGCAATTACCCACACAATAGTTTCCCCCACACTACCCCCAGATAGAAATTTGCCCCCACATAGTAGTCCCTCCCATAATAATTTGCCCCCACACAGCAATTTGCCCCCACACAATAGTTTCCCCCACACTGCCCCATCTAGTAATTTGCCCCCACATAGTAAGAAGCATGATGCAGGTGACTGCTGCTGCTGCTGGTGAACCGCTGCAGTCCAAGTGGGTGCTAATCCTGACCCATTCATTTCAACGAGTCTGTGTACATGAGTGTTTTTTTCACGCATCAGTTCTGCGTTGCGTGAAAAACGCAGCATGTTCTATATTCTGCATTTTTCACGCAGCCTTGGCCCCAGAGAAGTGAATGGGGCTTTAGTGAAAAACGCATTGCATCCGCAAGCAGGTGTGGATGCAATGCGTTTTTCACTGATGGTTGCTAAGACATGTTGTTTGTAAACCTTCAGTTTTTTATCACGAGTGTGAAAAACACATCAAAACGCATTGCAACCGCGAGGAAAAAACTGAACAACTGAACGCAATCGCAGACAAAACTGATTGAATTTGCTTGCAAAATCGTGCGAGTTTCACTAAACCCACCCTGAACGCATCCGGACCTAATCTGTCACGCTCTTGTGAAAGAGGCCTAAAGCTAGGTTCACACAGGAGTGATTTCCGCACAGGTGCAATGCGTGAGGTGAACGCATTGCACCCGCACTGAATCCGGACCCATTCATTTCTATGGGGCTGTGCACATGAGCGGTGATTTTCACGAATCACTTGTGCGTTGCGTGAAAATCACAGAATGCTCTATATTGTGCGTTTTTCATGCAACTCAGGCCCCATAGAAGTGAATGGGGCTGAGTGAAAATCGCAAGCATCCGGAAGCAAGTGCGGATGCGGTGTAATTTTCACGCATGGTTGCTAAGATGAAAGTCTATTCACTGTATTATTTTCCCTGATAACATGGTTATAAGGGAAAATAATAGCATTCTTTAATACAGAATGGTTAGTAGAAAGTCAATTGAGGGTTAAAAAAATAATTAAAAATTAACTCACCTCCTCCAATTGATCGTGTAGCTGCCAGTCTCCTGTGTCACGGCGGGGAGTGGGGGAAACCCCCAACAGTGCGGTGTCAAAGGGTAAAGGGGATCAGCAAGGCCAAAAAGGAGTAATAAGGGAGCAGGTCACCTCCTACCGCATCCCTAATCCTCTCCCTGACTCCTCACCATATGAGCAGACACCGATGGTGGGACGGCTCATACACTGGATACCTAATATCCTGAGTCGCCCTGGAAATCCCTCACTTAGGAGCAGGGGAGAGACTACCTGTTCATCCACAACACGGAGGAACAGGAGTCTCTAACTAAGGCCAGGCTGCAAGGAGAGGGGAACACATACAGCTATTGAGATGGCAGGTAAGCGACACCCATAACACACTTACCTGCCACAGACACACTGACTGGGACCCGTGCACAAGTGTTGGTGTCCACACCAACATTAAAGGACACAGCACACACCACAAACCACACAGGGACCCATAGCTGCAATAAACATGAGACACCATAAGAACATCTATGACCACAAGGGTGGCCCTCACTGGAAAGATGGTAAAGCCAGGAGCAGTGAACCACCAGCAAACACCATGCCTGGAGGACACATGAGCTAAAGGATTCCAGCAGAGACTAAATAACCCAAGCAGCCACACCCACAAACACATAAACCCAGTGTTCACAAAACACTAGGAAGGGAGTTAACCCTTCCAACACCAGACAGAGGAAGGAAACCACTTAAAGGGGAAGTGCACACACAAGCATACCAATCCACATGTTACCACCGGCAACAGCATGCATGGCAACCATGTCACGGCAATCACCCAGAAGGCCGACACACTGCCACCGCATGCTCATGCTCACACAGCAACACATTGCCGCGGGCAACCGCAAGTGTAGCAACAGTGTCACAGCGCACACCATAGGCCGTGACATCCTGTTCTTTCTTCAGTACCTGTCAAAGGACCTGTGGTGACATCACTGTGCTCATCACATGATACATCACATGATCCATCACCATTGTGATGGACCATGTGATGAGTTCAGTGACGTCACCACAGGTCCTTTGACAGGTCCTGAAGAAAGAACAGGAGACTGGCAGCTACACGATCAATTGGAGGAGGTGAGTTTGTTTTTTGTTTTTTTTTAACCCTCAATTGACCTTCTACTAAGCATTCTGTATTAAAGAATGCTATTATTTTCCCTTATTACCATGTTATAAGGGAAAATAATACAATTTACAGACTACTGAACCCAAACTTCTGTGAAGAAGTCCGGGTTCGGGTCTGAGTACCAAACATGCCGATTTTTCTCACACGTGTGCAAAACGCATTAAATCGCGGGGGGGAAATTGTGCATGTTCCCGCAACGCACCTGCAACGCTCATGTGAACCCAGACTAAGGATATGTTCAGAGGGAGTTTTTTGAGTGTAGGTTTTAGAGCAGATTAGATGTCGAAAACCGGGCTGTTACTGCGCTGAAATCGTCGCTCATTGTCGTGTGAAAACAATGGGAGGCGGTTTCAGCGCAGATTCGGCCTAGGTTTTCAACTGTGTGATGAAACCTGTGCCTAAAAAACTCAGTGTACAGGTCTATTCTTGGAGCGATTACCGCACAAACCCCTCGCAATGCCGCAGCCGGAGCTTGGTCTCAATTTAGCTTCTTTCCATATTACACAAAATGAAAACCATGGCAGAAACCAGAGCAGTTTTTGCTGTAGGATATGTCGCAGATTTTGTGATGGACATCCCCTCAGCATAAGGGTAGAGAGTCACTTACGCTTTTCTCTGTGCTTTGTGCTGGCTGGGGAAATATAGTGTGAAAACCTCCATGTTACATCTGGCTGCAGTGTTTTCATTTTCATTATGATCTGAAACCTACTGCAACATTGCAATCTTACACTTCATGAAAATGTGGTGTGACTGCGACTTAATCATGGATGTGAGAGTTACAGGTCAAGAGATTACTGCAGAGATATCACCAGATGGTCCTGGCGCCGTACACAGTATTTCATCTAAATTTGAGTGGCATACTTATCACATATTTCATTGAAGATGCAAATCACATACAGGACCTTTATATGTTTGCAACCTTGATGAGAGCAGCAGCGCAAAAGTTTTGGACATTTTAATTTTGTAGAAAAGTAGTTGCGGGGAATTCAATAAGATCTGCTCTTTTCCCATGAGTAGTGTTACTATTGTCCATAGGCTGCCTCTTGTATTGCAGCTAAGGCCCATCTTAGGGCTCATGCAAACAAATGTATTTTTTTTTCCAGTGTCTGTATGCGGAACCATTCACTTTAATGGGGCTGCAAAAAAATGGAAATTATTCTGTGTGCATTCCATGTCTTTATGTCCGCATGGCCATTCCGCAAAAAAACAAAACATGTCCTATTATTGTCTGCATTAAGGACAAGGATAGGATTGTTCTATTAGGGGCCCGCTGTTCCGTTCCGCAAAATGCGGAATGCACATAGTTGGTATCCGTGTTTTGAGGATCCGCAATTTGCAGACATCAAAACATCCAACAGTCATGTGCATGAGCCCTATAGGTAAAGTCTCATCACATGTAACCCTTTTAACCCCTTCCTGACATCCACTATATTTACACTCACCTAAAACATTATTAGGAACACCATACTAATACGGTGTTGGACCCCCTTTTACCTTCAGAACTGCCTTAATTCTACATGGCATTGATTCAACAAGGTGCTGATAGCATTCTTTAGAAATGTTGGCCCATATTGATAGGATAGCATCTTGCAGTTGATGGAGATTTGAGGGATGCACATCCAGGGCACGAAGCTCCCGTTCCACCACATCCCAAAAATGCTCTATTGGGTTGAGATCTGGTGACTGTGGAGGCCATTTTAGTACAGTGAACTCATTGTCATGTTCAAGAAACCATTTTTCCAGTCGTCAACAGTCCAATTTTGGTGAGCTCGTCCAAATTGTAGCCTCTTTTTGTAGTGGAGATGAGTGGTACCCGGTGGGGTCTTCTGCTGTTGTAGCCCACTCGGTTGTAACAAGTGGTTATTTCAGTCAACGTTGCTCTTCTATCAGCTTGAATCAGTCGGCCCATTCTCCTCTGACCTCTAGCATCAACAAGGCATTTTCGCCCTAACCCAGGACTGCCGCATACTGGATGTTTTTCCCTTTTCACACCATTCTTTGTAAACCCTAGAAATGTTTGTGCGTGAAAATCCCAATAACTGAGCAGATTGTGAAATACTCAGACCGGCCCGTCTGGCACCAACAACCATGCCACGCTCAAAATAGCTTAAATCACCTTTCTTTCCCATTCTGACATTCAGTTTGGAGTTCACCTCCCTAAAAAAAAGAACAAAAAAGTGATCAAACAGTTGTGGTACCCCAAAATAGAACCAATAAAAACCCAGCTCACCCCATAAAAAGGAAACCTTCACATAGCTCCATCAATGGGAACATAAAAAAGTTTATGGAAACACAAAGTAGTAAATATAACAAAAAACTATGTGTGGTAATTTGGGAATTACCATAATTGTGCCTATTTTTACCACTCAGTGAACACTACAAAAACACTACAAAGCAATCTTCCAGATACATAGTTTTTCCACTATACAAATCGCTTGTCAGACCACATATGGAATTTTGGGAACCTGTGCATAAAAAGGACATAGCTAAAAAAGTGTTGGCTCAGAGGAGTGCGGCAGTGTCAGACTGGAGTTCCTTGGGCTAATCAGAGGAAATGGGGTCCAGCCTTGATATCATCAGTAAAGGTTTTCATCAATAATAGGTTTCCAAAGGCTGCTTGAAATGTTATTTTTTTCTTTTCTCCTGGACCATTAGGACCATTAGGGCCAAATATAGTATGAGAGACTGGGCCCACGGGAGGATTCCAACTCTGAATCCCAACCAAAGTAATTGAGGGAATGTGTCAGGGATATAAAGTAAAAGGCTTTATATAAAAGAAAGGATCAAAGGATTTTTTTTTTATGGGAATTGATCCTAGAGCTGGACATATAAAACACCTCAAAAATAATTTATTGTTAATTTAATTATGTTGTGCAATCAGTAAAATAAGGTGCAAGCGTCTATGAAAAATATTAATAATTTATTGTGCAATTACTTAAGATACAATCAAAGCTTAATGAATAAAAAACTCAATAATATGCAATACCACACAGTGGTATGCAGTACCCAAAATCCGCCACTGTGTTCCATATCACTTCTCGAACATAAAAATTTAATACAAGCCGTCTCGACCAGAGTTATGAGATATAAAACTCGATAATGATAAGAACAGATACGAACCCCTGCTCTGCTCAAACTATGACCAATCTCGGATATCGGGTAGTATTGCTACACAAATTATAAATTATCAGGCCTGATACAGACTATGAATTGAAATATTCCAATCAGACATTCTCTCTGATATCAATATTGGATCTTTTATTCAGTTATATGCATGTTTACTGAATAGTGATAATATTGATGTAGTACATCTAACATTACACATCCGCAATAAAGCGGGGCTTTTCCTAAATATCAAGCTAATTAATTCAATCAATAATACATATCATAAAATTATATGTTACCCGAAAGTGCAAATGATATGCAGAGTCTAAGGGAAGTTAGCTTTAAGTCTGTTCTGATCATTGGGATTTTTCTTCTGGGGTCTCTCCTTTCTTTCTTTGTTTCTCTGTGTTTCTGTTGCTCCCTGTTGTTCTCTTGTTCCTTCATGTGTGTGGTTTATGATCACAAACTTATCAGTTAGACACACCTTCCTAACTTGAAGTTTTCCAATCATTGTCATAGGCGTGTACAGTCGTGGGCAAAAGTTTTGAGAATTACATAAATATTGGAAATTGGAAAAGTTGCTGCTTAAGTTTTTATAATAGCAATTTGCATATACTCCAGAATGTTATGAAGAGTGATCAGATGAATTGCATAGTCCTTCTTTGCCATGAAAATTAACTAAATCCCAAAAAACCTTTCCACTGCATTTCATTGCTGTCATTAAAGGACCTGCTGAGATCATTTCAGTAATCGTCTTGTTAACTCAGGTGAGAATGTTGACGAGTACAAGGCTGGAGGTCATTATGTCAGGCTGATTGGGTTAAAATGGCAGACTTGACCTGTTAAAAGGAGGGTGATGCTTGAAATCATTGTTCTTCCATTGTTAACCATGGTGACCTGCAAAGAAACGCGTGCAGCCATCATTGCGTTGCATAAAAATGGCTTCACAGGCAAGAATATTGTGGCTACTAAGATTGCACCTCAATCAGCAATTTATAGAATCATCAAGAACTTCAAGGAAAGAGGTTCAATTCTTGTTAAGAAGGCTTCAGGGTGTCCAAGAAAGTCCAGCAAATGCCAGGATTGTCTCCTAAAGAGGATTTAGCTGCGGGATCGGAGTGCCACCAGTGCAGAGCTTGCTCAGGAATGGCAGCAGGCAGGTGTGAGCGCATCTGCACGCACAGTGAGGCGAAGACTTTTGGAAGATGGCCTGGTGTCAAGAAGGGCAGCAAAGAAGGCACTTCTCTCCATAAAAACATCAGGGGCAGATTGATCTTCTGCAGAAAATATGGTGAATGGACTGCTGGGGACTGGGGCAAAGTCATATTCTCCGATGAAGCCTCTTTCCAATTGTTTGGGGCATCAGGAAAAAGGCTTGTCCGGAGAAGAAAAGGTGAGCAGTACCATCAGTCCTGTGTCATGCCAACAGTAAAACATCCTGAGACCATTCATGTGTGGGGTTGAATCTCATCCAAGGGAGTGGGCTCACTCACAATTTTGCCCAAAAACACAGCCATGAATAAAGAATGGTACCAAAACACCCTCCAGCAGCAACTTCTTCCAACAATCCAACAAAAGTTTGGTGAAGAACAATGCATTTTCCAGCACGATGGAGCACCGTGCCATAAGGCAAAAGTGATAACTAAGTGGTTCGGGGACCAAAACGTTGACATTTTGGGTCCATGGCCTGGAAACTCCACAGATCTTAATCCCATTGAGAACTTGTGGTCAATCCTCAAGAGGCGGGTGGACAAACAAAAACCCACTAATTCTGACAAACTCCAAGAAGTGATTATGAAAGAATGGGTTGCTATCAGTCAGGAATTGGCCCAGAAGTTGATTGAGAGCATGCCCAGTCGAATTGCAGAGGTCCTGAAAAAGAAGGGCCAACACTGCAAATACTGACTCTTTGCATAAATGTAATGTAATTGTCGATAAAAGCCTTTGAAACGTATGAAGTGCATGTAATTATATTTCACTACATCACAGAAACAACTGAAACAAAGATCTAAAAGCAGTTTAGCAGCAAACTTTGTGAAAACTAATATTTGTGTCATTCTCAAAACTTTTGGCCACGACTGTACATATGATAATGACTGCAATGTCACTGTATCACCCAGAATGCATTTCAGCTGTTGGTGCAATGCTACCTATTCATACCTGGTGGCACTATTGCATAAGCTACTAGCATCATCACTATTAAGGGTTAACTGTCCAGGTCTGATTTCTCTTACATTCTCTTACATTCTATACAGGCCGAACTGGATGGACAAATGTCTTTTTTCGGCCTTATGTACTATATGTTGCTATATGTTACTATATAATATATGGAATCCTAAATCTTACAGACATTTGTGTCTCCTCTGTTATTCCAACGGTGATTGATAGTTAGTTAAAATAACACTATCTCAATACAAAGTTTACACTTAAAATTCTTCTTATCATGCTTTAGGAGTGTATGTGTTCCTAGTGAGAAATATATAAGATAGAGGCATTGACGTCCTTCATAATATTCAATAATACAAAACAATATACAGGTATATGTCCTATTGAGTATCTTATACTAAAACTTAATGTTCATTATACATATAAGTGACAGATTTTATGCTTCATCAATAGACATTAAACCATAGGAATAATTAGTACCAGATGCATCTATCCTTATCTCAGTAATAAATCTGTAAGGAGACAAGAATGACTCTTCTCAGACTGGTACATCTACGTAGAAAAAAAAACTACATGAACTGTGTCCTTTCCATGAACCTCTTTCGGCCTACTTTAAAATACATTATGGTGAATATAACACACATAGTCTATTATATATTAACAGTGGCTTGCCTAGGGTGTTTGGCACCCGGGGCGGGTCTTATCTCTGGTACCCTATCCCCCAATACTTGACCACATACCTCTTACATCCAGGGACATCTCCTGTCATGTAGACCTTCTCTTTCCTCTTCTCCTCCGTTAGACCAACATGATAAATTCTTTCAGCCGCATCTCGTCTCTACAGAGTTTGTAACACAGACAATTTTTCCATCAACCTCCCCATCCTGGTGTCCCCACAGTGTCATCCTGCTGCCACCCCCAATACTGTGCCCGTTGTGCCCCCCAATGCCCCAGGTACTATACTGCTGAAAAAACTGTGACCCCAGTAGACATAATTGGGGTAATTTATCATACTGGTGTAAAGTAGAACTGGATTTCAAAAAGAGCTGTCAAAAATGAAAGGTGGAATCTGATTGGCTGCTATGGGCAACTAAGCCAGTTCTACGTTACTCTAGTTTGATATATTTCCCCAAATGTCCCTATAGTGTCCACAGCAGCTATAATGTCCCCTAGAGCAACGGTCCCCAACTGCCGGGCCGCGGCCAAGGACCGGGCCCTGGAAGATTGTTTGCCGGGCCTCGGCGATCAGGGCAGTCTTTAAGCAGTACTACAGTCTTTAAGCAGTACTAATGAGGCGCTTCCATTATGAAAGCGCTTCATTAGTACAGAAGGACCAGGAAGCGGTAAAGGATCTGTACTCACCGCTCCCTGGTCCTCGGCTCGGCTATCGGCTGTGCAGGGCTGCGCACAGAGTGAGGTCGCTTTGTGACCTCACACTGTGCACCGCGATACACAGCAGACAGCAGGATGAAGAGGATCGCGATGGTGACCAGGAGCAGGACAGGTAAGTGTTTTTTTTTTTTAATTTGCCCTGGGAGCTGACATAAAGGCTGAGCGCTCACATATGGCTGATGGCTGACATAAGGGGCTGATGGCGGACATGGGGGGCTGGATCCTGATGGCTCACATAAGGGGCTGATGGCTTACATAAGGGGCTGATGGCTCACATAAAAAGCTGATGGCAGACATAAGGGGCTGATGGCTCACATAAGGGGCTGATGGCTGACATAAGGGTCTGATGGCTGACATAAGGGGCTGATGGCTGACATAAGGGGCTTATGGCTCACATAAGGGGCTGATGGCTCACATAAGGGGCTGATGGCTGACATAGGGGGCTGATGGCTGACATGGGGGGCTGATGGCTGACATGGGGGGCTGATGGCTGACATAAGGATCTTATGGCTCACATAAGGGGCTTATGGCTCACATAAGGGACTGATAGCTGACATAAGGGGTTGATGGCTGACATAAGGGGCTGATGGCTGACATGGGGGGCTGATGGCTGACATAAGGGGCTTATGGCTCACATAAGGGGCCGATGGCTCACATAAAGGGGCTGATGGCTGACATGGGTGTTGTTGCACTATGTGTTTGTTAGATGTATATTTGCAGCCACATTGTGACGTGCACCTGCGCATTGGGATATGCTGACTCCCCTTTTGTGTTTCTAGTATTATATATAGGAGTAGTGGCTGACTCCTATATGCTGGGTCGTGCACTCCCTTAGCCTCTTCTGCCTCACAGGCTAAAATTTAATTAGCACGAGTATATAGTCTGCTCAACATACATGCTGGTATTTATAGTCCCTGGATTCCATGAAGGCCATTTTAGCTCCACACATATATGGATCAACAGGGGCCCAGCATGCATGTGGGACCGGCATTTCCTGGATTTCATGGTCGCTGTTATGGCACCCAACAGGTGAGCTTTAGTGTTAGGACCCATCTTATAGAGATCGCCTTGGCGTGCGGCAGACGGGCTCAAATGATTTTGTACAAAATGTATTTGCTAAGCATCTCTAAGTTATTAGCATAGCATTTACAATGTAATATACTTTTGTACTCTACCTTTGGTTTGTAGAGTGCTGTTGCACTATGTGTTTGTTAGATGGGGCTGATGGCTGACATGGGGACTGATAGATGGCTAAAGGTTGGGGGTTGTTCTGAGGCATTGGGGGTCTGATCTGAGGTCTGATTAACATTGGGGGTTTGATTGCTGGTCTGACCTGAGGTGTAATGAAAAATATTTTTTCTTATTGTTCCACTCTAAAACCTAGGTGCGTCTTATAGGGCGAAAAATATGGTACAGTGCAGCGGAGACCAGTGCAGCACAGACCCTAGTCTCAGTGCAGCAGAGACCCTCCCTTTTTCGGGAGCCGTGGACCGGAAGATTGGGGCCACGCTCCGGACATGCGGATGCAGACAGCACACTGTGTGCTGTCCACATCTCTTCCGGCCCCTTAGAGAATGAATGGGTCCGGATTCGTTCCGCAACATTGCGGAACAGATCCGGACCCATTTCACAGATGTGTGAATGGACCCTTATTGGAAAATTCCGTGGATCTTTAATGTATTTGTAAAAGATACCAATGACTGGATCCCCCTTTTGACTCACGATGAGATTCTCACTAGAAGAATCATGGCTCCATTGCACCACATTGGCTTCAGTCTCGTTTCTGGCCTGTCTTCTCGTTGTTGCCTCCACTTGAACAGTTCCCATAAGGTCATCAACGTTCAGGACTTCTCCATTAATGGCTCCTTGTTTGAAAGGGGAATCTGCCAAATCCTTCCCTTCCTTATCCACACCTAGATATTTTGAGTGGCCTTTTACCTTTTTCCAGTAAATGGTGAGACCGTGGGCGATAACCATCTCGTCCATCCCACAAAACATTTTACCATGCTTGACAGGCTTGTTGCTTCTTACCATGTTAGACCTTTTCCATCCAGGCAAGTATTCCACAAAGCTGTTGCGAACATACCGTATTTTTCGCCCCCATAAGACGACGTTTTTGGGGAGGAAAATAAGAAAAAAAACATTTTTAACCAAAAGGTGTGCTTTTGGTGGGTTTGGAACTAATGGTGGTCTGTGGGTGGCACTATTACTGGGGATCTGTGATGGACACTGTTATGGGGGGATCTGTGGATGACGGACACTGTTATGGGGGATCTGTGGATGACGGACACTGTTATGGGGGGATCTGTGGATGACGGACACTGTTATGGGGGGATCTGTGGATGACGGACACTGTTATGGGGGGATCTGTGGATGACGGACACTGTTATGGGGGGGATCTGTGGATGACGGACACTGTTATGGGGGGGATCTGTGGATGACGGACACTGTTAAGGGGGGATCTGTGGATGACGGACACTGTTACAGGGGGGATCTGTGGATGGCACTGTTACAGGGGGGATCTGTGGATGGCACTGTTACAGGGGGGATCTGTGGATGGCACTGTTATATATGTGCCATCCACAGACCCCCCACCCCATAACAGTGCCATCCACAGCCCCCCAGCCCATAACAGTGGCATCCACAGACCCCCCCCCCTTAACTGTGCCATCAACGGATCAGCCCCCCCGCCCCGCCGCCGCCGCCCCCCCAGTATACAAATATAAAATGTCTTATTCAATTAAAATGTATTAGATATGCCCCCTCACTCCTAAATTCCTAATAGTACCTTACATCCTATTCCTAGGTTCTGTACAATTGCGGCAGGCCGGACGGGCGGCGCGTCACTCACTGACGTTACTTGCCTGCGCCGCCTGCTTCATTCATAAAGTAGGCGGCGCAGGCACGTGACATCAAGGAGTTACGCTGCCGCCCGCCCGGCCTGCCGGCATTATACAGAGCCTATTAGGAATAGGATGTAAGGTACTATTAGGAATTTAGGAGTGAGAAGGCATATGTAATACATTTTAATTGAATAAGACATTTAATATTAGTATACCGAAGCGACGGGGCGGGGCTATAGTACACTGACTGCACCGCCCCGCCGCTATTCCCGGCCCCCAGCTCCTCCTCCCAGTCCCTCCCCCGGCACCCGCTCGCTCTACATCGCATCCAGCGATGTTAAATTGTCAACATTCGCCCCATAAGACGCAGGGGCATTCCCCCCCATTTTTTGGGGGGGAAAAGTGCGTCTTATGGGGCGAAAAATACGGTAATTAGAATCTCAAACTCTTTAATACCAGATTTGATAGCCATTTGTACGGCTTTATACACAGCTGTAAGCTCTGCAACTTGGCTACTTTTGGGACCAATTTTGTACTCCACGGAAGCATTTGGGAATATATTATTCCACACGACTCCGATACCTGCAACCAATGTACGTTCAGTTCCTATGTCAGTATAGAAAGAACAGCCATCTACATATACACTTGATAAGGATTTGCAATATTCTTCTTTATAAGACTTGTATGTAAATCATTTCCTGGTGATTCACCTTTATGTCCTGCATTGGTACAATCGTGTAGTTCAGCTAATCCTTGAGCAACTGGATTCTGATTATTTTGTTTGTATCTGACCTCCAATGGCCATCACATTAAGGACATCGTCCAGGCGGTTATCCTGCTGTTTGGCAGATTTCCATCTTTGATTCTATCACTTTGCAAATATTGCAGTGGTTGGTGTGCAGTTTCCACAATGATCTTTTCACCTTGGATAAAACTCCTGAAATATTACAAAGCCCACACAGTTGACCAGGGGTGTTTCTGGGGTCTGAAAACATCCAGGGGATAAGCCCACTGTGTTGAAATTGCACATTAAAGGCATGTTTAAAGGGGTGTTCTGGTTTATGCAAATGAAGTGCAGTACTGCAGACTGCAGTCATTATATAATACAACATTTGGTAACTTTCCAATATCTATTATGTTTCATTTCCTCACCACTGCAGAAATTTTGGGTCCTTTAATATTGATGGGACCTTGGGCAACACCACAGATCATCCCCCCACCCCTGTCAAATATATCTTTTATATAAAATATAAATATTTTATATAAAAAAAATTAAATGTTTAATAAAATTATAAAATATGGAAATCAGTCAGGAAATCCACTAGGCGGACATAAAACGCCTTTCTTTTATCTTGAGACTCTAAATTTAATTTATGCAATTAATGAAAACAAAGGGGCAACCAATTATGCAAAATATATGTAATAATTTATTTATAAATGAGTACAAATCCAATATAAAACTGACATAAGATCAATGGATAGACAAATTGACGCAGTACCAACAAACCACCACTAGATGGAGATGTAATCCACTATCACTTTCTCATCAGCACAGAATTATTAAAAATAACATATGATAAGAAATAAATGCTATATCTTTATCAAACAGACCAATAATTAATACATCAAGAGACGCTCAGGATTTTCTGTTTACCAACAGGTTATAACATGACAAAATACAGATTTATACAAGAACAATAAATGTTGTCCCTTAACTCTGTCTCAGCCTATGACAATCAAAAATATAAATGATATTAATATGATATTATATCCCACTCAGCAACCAGACTATGGAAATATAATTTCCCAGAGTTTTCCTTTACTCAGACAATGTCTAATCTCCCATTAGCAATATGCATCTTTGCTAAGAGGACAATTAGCATTAGGGAGGTGATTAACACTATGCGTTCCCGCAATATGGGAACTCTTGA
The DNA here is from genome assembly GCF_014858855.1 of Bufo gargarizans. Classification (NCBI taxonomy): domain Eukaryota; kingdom Metazoa; phylum Chordata; class Amphibia; order Anura; family Bufonidae; genus Bufo; species Bufo gargarizans. Next base: position 62,578,761 of record NC_058088.1, on the reverse strand, counting down.
CTATATGCTGAGAGGAATATCTTAATAATATCACAAGCAAAAATATAACATACGTTACCATGTCAAGGATGGACAGGTTTCTTAAAACTCTTCCAGTAGACAAAAATTAATCCAAGTTTCTTTTTGTTGTTGAAGTAAATTGTTAGTTGCAGTTATTTAAGTTGAAGAGTGTAGATTCATAGATAGCTTCCTTCTCTAATGTTTTTACATGCATACTTTATACCCCATGTTATCTAAAAACTCATCCCCTTCCAAATTAGGGATCTCCAATCAGACAAGGTGGGTGTATTCGTATGCAGATACTAATGATGTCATTTTAACTCTTGGAATACTGGTGAAAATGACATACTATTATTAATTTACCTCTAGATGGCACTGTTGTACCACATGACAATTTCAACATTAACTCTAAATACCTAATAATATATGCAGATGACCTCATGTCCCTACAAACATGTTACCCAAATTGAACTCAGCATAACCTCATCTCGGCCTGTTTCAACCCTATAGAGAAATATCAGACTCTGGTTCAATCTGTGATTACACTTAAAGGCAATGGGCATTGATATTTGGACTATAATATCTTCAGATAAGACTGTACACTTCTGAAAATGCACGACACCCCCCTTGTACTTGTTTCGCTGATCCGCTACTTGCGGGCTGCGCGGGCTTGAGTTCAGTCACTTCGGTGCGCAATCTTGTCCTGCGGCACGTGATCTAGTGAGTGAATAAAAACACAGATATCTCTGCAGCTATTTATCATACATAATCAACCTACCAGGCAGTATGTATGGTCTAATAGGGTTGTTTCTGGTGACAGAGCCTCTTTAACCTCTTACGGAGATTCTCACGGGATCACGCGCCGCAGGACGGGATTGAGCACCGAAGTGACTGAACTCATGCCCTCGCAGCCCGCAAGTAGTGGAGCAGCGGAATAAGTACAGGGGGGTGGGGGGATGATCTGTGGTGGGTTGCCCAGTTCCAATCAATATTAAAGGGCCCTGGAATAGCCAAAAAAAAAAAAAAAACAATGCTAACAGGCCAGCATAACATTCGGGGCACTGGACAAAACATCCGGGGTTCAATCCCCGAATGTTTTGCCCCCTGATGCCCGTGCTTTTTCACAGTCATTGAATTTTACCTAAACCGCTGATAAGGACTTGCTGGCATAGGCGATGATCTTATTCAGTTTTCCCTGTTTCTGGAAGATCACTGCACTCACGCTTTTGTTGGTGAAGCCTGTTTCAATGAAGAAAGGTTTCCCACTTTCAGGGTAAGCAAGGTATGGGGCTTGGGTGAGTCTGGCTATGAGGTTTCGTGATCTCGGCATAGTTGTCTATGAACTTACGTGTACAGTGTTCATTTTAGGACATGGTCAGATATCATACTCCCCAGAAAGGATCTCAACTCCTTGAGATTTGTGGGTGACTTCGTATTGAACACTGCTTCCAGCTTCTTTTTCTGCAGGGTTGATTCCATCAGCATTACTTTCGTGACCTAGGAAATTTATCTTGGTACGACACCATTGAGCCTTCTACAAAGAAAGTTTCACACCAGCTTTCCTCAGTTGGGTTAGTACATGCCTCAGTTCCGCAATGTGTTCCTCAAAAGTCGTGCTTTTGATCAGGACGTCATCCAAATAGGATAAGGTACCTCGTTCAGTGGCATCAGGCATCGCCTTATGCATGAACACAGCAAACTCATGGCCTGCATTAATGTACCCAAAAGGCAATCGGGTCCAGGCATATTGCTGCTTCCCACATGTGAAGGACAATTTATATGGATCCTTCTCGTCCACCTTAATCGTCCAATATCCTTGCGCACAGTCAAGAGCAGTGAAAACTTTTGACCCCTGTATTTGCGCCAAACACTGGTAAATATACGGCACGGGCCATCTGGAAATACTCTATATACTCGTTTATTTAACTGTCTTAGGTCTGAACAGAGGCAAAATCGACCATTTGGTTTAAGAATCCCAATTATAGGATGGTTGAATGAGCTGTGCACCGGACAGATGATTCCCCGCCTCTCCAAGTTCTTGACGATTTCCGAAAGCGACTCGTAAGCTACCAGTGGAAGTCTGTACTGTTTGACATATACAAGGGGGTGCATTGGGATCTGTCTGGATTCTTGCAACGTGTAGGTCAGTTTCCCCACAGTCATAAGAATCCTTGGCAAACATGTCCGGGAATTCTGCGAAAAGCCCCTTTAGCTGTTGATGCTCTGACTCATCAGAGACTGCATCAGCTATAGAGATTTGCTCTTCCACCCGTTCCTGAAATTCTGGAAAGATTTCTGGTTGACTTAACTCCTAAGCTTCTTTAAACTCATTGGTTAAATTGTTTTGAGTATTGCGTACCTTCTCTTTTCCCTGTTGGCATGTGGCATGTACCTTCTTCAGAACTGAAAGGATAAACAGAGTGGATATTGAATAACCCCTCAGGTGTTGAGGAAAAATGTTGTTCCACGACTTGCTCTTCTGTCAAGTATTCATCAGTACAGTGTTCATTATAGGACATGGTCAGATATAAAAAATAATGCCAATGTGACACCTGACTCTGACACCTGACTCTGACACCTGACTCTCACATCTGAGTTTGACTTATGCTCTTCATAGGTCAGGGTCAAAGTGAGAATGAGTTATAGATATACTATGTATTTGTATGTTAAATCACACAACCAAAGTACCTCTATTGCTGAACTTATAGCTCTGTGCCTAAAATGCTGTAAGCTAACACATTACATTTTTTATGAGCGCAAAGCTGATAGCTCAGTGGTAAAGCAATTGCCTCATACCCAGTGTTTCTCTGTTCAAAACCCCTTTATGCCTCTAAATATTTTTACATTTTATTAAGCCCTAGATAAGAGGGAAATTGAAATGATGTGTGACGCTGATATCTGACTTCCTTCACTTGTCAGGGCCACAAAGGATTTTAGGTTTACTGTGGTTTTGTATGCTACATCACATAGATGAACAAAAATACCAAGCTCATACAAGGCAAGCTGTTAGCTCAATGGTAATGCTGTTGCCCCATGTTCAGGCTTTCTGTGTTCATAACCCCTTTCAGCCTCTAGAATTTTTTTACATTTTATTAAGCCCTAGATAAGAGGCACATTTAAATGATGTGTGACACTGATATCTGACTTCCTTCACTTGTCAGTGTCACAAAGGATTTTAGGTTTACTGTGTTTTTTGGTATACTACATCTTATAAATAAATAAAAATCACCACCTTTGGTGTCTAAAGCTATAGCTCAGTGGTAAGACACTTGATTTGCATGTAGTGTTCATGGGTTCAAAAACCCTTTCAGGCTTTTAATAAAAATTAATATTTTATATTTTATTGAGCTCTAGATCAGAGACAAATTCAAGTGGTGTGTGATGTAAGTAGTCCTTTTTTATTTTTATTAAGAGTAAATGGGCAGCACTATAGTAAAGGGGGCACTTATTCACAGGACCCCCCTCGGCATTGTCACAGGGTGCCTTCTGAATGATTTCAGCAGGAACACCGTTCCAATCACCGCCCGCCGCGCAGCGGTGATGGGAAATACACAGGGCGTGTACACCCTGTGTCCTTAAGGACTCGGACATCAGGGCGTACGCCCTGTGTCCGTAAGAGGTTAAAGAGGCTCTGTCACCAGAAACAACCCTATTAGACCATACATACTGCCTGGTAGGTTGATTATGTATGATAAATAGCTGCAGAGATATCTGTGTTTTTATTCATATGCAAATAAACAATTCGAGCACTCAGAGGCGGGGCTGAATATTCTGAGCAATGCTCTGTAACACCCCCTGTGCTCTGCACCCCCCCTGCCGCTATTGACTGACAGGGCTAGACAGCAGGCTGACGTCACAGCACCACGAGGACCTGATGGACACCCTGCACCCGGCAGGATACCGCACATGCAGCGGTTAGCGTTGACTGCGGCAGTGCAAGGGTTAATGAGCTGGCATCATTGTTTTCACCAATGCCAGTGCATACAGCAGGGGTCGAATTATCAGTGACTGCCACACCCCTGCAGCTGATCGGGAGGGAGTAGCTCCTGTGGCCGCCCGATCAGAGCGCTGTACCTGTACTGCGCTGAGATTTGTGACCGTGTTTCCAGCGACATACATGTACAGCGCTGGTATCCTACGGGTTAATGACATATTATTTATTATAGTATATGCTATTAAAGAAAAAAAAACATTTCTTTCTGGGGACTTCAACCTGGGATATCTACATGCAAAGTATAAATCTGAAGGTGTCGGTCCTTTAAAGAGTAATGAGGGGGGAGTCGCAGAGAGCGACGAGGAGAAAGCAAAGCTGTTAAATATTTTTTTCTCCAATGTATTCACTGAGGAAAATAAACTGTCAGATGACATGCAGAATGTAAAAATAAATTCCCCATTAAAAGTGTCCTGTCTGACCCAGGAAGAAGTGCAACAGCGACTTAAACAGATTAAAATAGACAAATCGCCAGGGCCGGATGGCATACACCCCTGTATCCTAAGAGAATTAAGTAATGTCATAGCCAGACCCTTATTTCTGATATTTGCGGACTCTATACTGACAGGGAATGTCCCACAGGATTGGTGCATGGCAAATGTGGTGCCAATATTTAAAAAGGGTCCAAAAACAGAGACTGGAAACTATAGGCCGGTAAGTTTAACATCTGTTGTGGGTAAACTGTTTGAAGGTTTTCTGAGAGATGCTATCTTAGAGCATCTCAACGGAAATAAGCAAATAACGCCATGTCAGCATGGCTTCATGAGGGATCGGTCATGCTAAACTAATTTAATCAGTTTCTATGAGGAGGTAAGTTCTAGACTTGACAGCGGCGAATCAATGGATGTCGTATATCTGGACTTCTCCAAAGCATTTGACACTGTACCACATAAAAGGTTAGTATATAAAATGAGAATGCTCGGAATGGGAGAAAACATCTGTATGTGGATAAGTAACTGGCTCAATGATAGAAAACAGAGGGTGGTTATTAATGGTACACTGTGTAAAATGGTAAACTGTGTAAAGTAATTAACACTGAAGAGGACAGTATACTACTTCAGAGGGATCTGGATAGATTGGAGGCTTGGTTAGTGCCCCCTTTACTATAGTGCTGCCCATGTACTCTTAATAAAATAAAAAAGGACTACTTACATCACACACCACTTGAATTTGTCTCTGATCTAGAGCTCAATAAAATATAAAATATAAATTTTATTAAAAGCCTGAAAGGGCTTTTAAACCTATGAACACTATATGCAAAGCAAGTGTCTTACCACTGAGCTATAGCTTTAGACACCAAAGGTGGTGATTTTTTTTATCTATGAGATGTAGTATACCAAAAAACTGTAAAACTAAAATCCTTTGTGACCCTGACAAGTGAAGGAAGTCAGATATTTAGAGCCTGAAAGGAGTTTGGAACACAGAAAGACTTGACAAGGGGCAACAGCATTACCACTGAGCTACCAGCTTGCCTTGTATGAGCTTGGGATTTTTGTTCATCTATGTGATGTAGCATACAAAACCACAGTAAACCTAAAATTCTTTGTGACCCTGACAAGTGAAGGAAGTCAGATATCAGCGTCACACATCATTTAAATTTGCCTCTTATCTAGGGCTTAATAAAATGTAAAACATTTTAGAGGCTTAAAGGGGTTTTGAACAGAGAAACAATGGGTATGAGGCAATTGCTTTTCCACTGAGCTATGCACTCATATAACACTGTAATGTGCTAGTTTACAGCATTTTAGGCACAGAGCTATAAGCTCAGGCTAGAGGTACTTTGGTTGTGTGATTTAGCATACAAATACATAGTATATCTATAACTCATTCTCACTTTGACCCTGACCTATGAAGAGCATAAGTCAAACTCAGATGTGAGAGTCAGATGTGATAGTCAGGGTCAGGAGTCAGAGTCAGGAGTCAGAGTCAGGAGTCAGAGTCAGGAGTCAGAGTCAGGTGTCAGAGTCAGGTGTCAGGGTCAGGTGTCAGGGTCAGGTGTCAGGGTCAGGTGTCAGGGTCAGGTGTCAGAGTCAGGTGTCACATTGGCATTATTTTTATACTTGACTATGATATCTGACCATGTCCTAAAATGAACACTGTACATCAGGAATAAGTCCAATGACATCATTCTGGAATCCAAAATTGTAATACTCCGAATCCATACCTAGCCCAATTATGGTACCTTTTTGGAAGGATATGCTATGGGGAGCTATATTATGAATTACCATATGCAATAGATTCTGATGGATGTTTACCACCGGAGTGGGCTTTACCTTCAGGTCGAGTTGTTGTTTCCAGTTAGACAAACAGATCAAAGCATCTGCATTCCTCAATTTTTGCCCCTTCTTTACTTGAATGGGAAAAAGAAATGGCTTGCACCCTTAACCTCATCAGCAACCATGATACTTACGGCAAAGGGCAGGGGTGGCCAACCTTACAGACACAAAGAGCCAAAAAAACAACAACGTATGACTTCCGGGAGCCACAAGTTATACATCTATACATGAGTCACCTTATTTTTCGCCCTACATGATGCACCTAGGTTTAACAAAGGAAAAATAAGAGAAAAAACGATTTTTCATTTGATCTGAGGTCTGATAAAAATATTTTTTTTCTTATTTTTCATTAGCAGAGAAAAAATGACAAAATATTTTTTTCATCAGACCTAAGATAAGACTTCCAAATCAGACCTCCAAAATAAGACTCCCAATGCTCTGATCAGACAACACAAATCAGACTCCCAGTGTCAGACCCTCAGTGCTCAGATCTCCCCCCTTCACAGATCTGACCCCCCACGCTCAGACCTGACCAACCCATGCTCAAACAAGACCCCCTATGCTCAAATCTGAACCCCCATGTTCAGATCCCCCCCTCCATGCCCAGATCAGACCCCCATGCTCAGATCAGGACCCCCATGCTCATATCAGGACCCCCCATGCTCAGATCAGAACCCCATTGCCCAGATCAGGACACCCCCATGCTCATATCAGAACCTCCCATGCTTAGATCAGACCCCCATGCTCAGTTCTATAATAAAATAAAAAAATCTCTTCCCTCTCCTGATCAGGCATTGGGCTCCTGCTCCAGCACCTGCTACTCTGCAGGTCTGACACGCTCTCCACTGTGACCTGATGCGCACAATGTCAGGTCAAAATATATATCCACGGACTACGTTCTCACACTGTGTGCATCAGGACGTAGTGGAGAGTGAGCTGGAGCTGCAAAGTAGCAACAGTGCCCAATCAGGAAAAAGAGATCTGAGCATGGGGTGGAGAGTGAGTTGGCCTGACTGCTTCCCGGCTCCACAGCTAGAGCCGCACTTGAAGAAGCAAAGAGCCGCATGTGGCTCAAGAGCCACAGGTTGGCCACCCCTGGCATAGGGCATCTGTTGTCCCCATCTAAAGACTTGCTCTTCATCCTGGAACCCCTCTGGGTCTCTAAGTAATCTGGACCATAGAGTATTGTTGACCAGATCAATCTACACGGCAAATCGGTGTAGAAGGTCATTACCTATGTACATCTGGTACCGTGGTTCATTTAACACGATGAATAAATATTCAGTAGTCTTATCTCCTATGGAAATAGAGAATAGACATCTTGCAATCAGATTATGATTCTGAGAATCCCCATCCAGATCATGAATCCATTGGTCCTGTGGAGAGGAACCTTTAATCACTTTAGGGTTGGCGACCTGTTTTAAGAGACCTAGGCTTATATAACTGGCTTCAGATTTCAGATCCAACTTGGCATATTTCACCCTGGCTATATTGTTCATCTGTATGGGAATCAATAAATTATCATTAACCTTCTCAATCCTTACCATGGATTGAGTATGCTTGGTCAGGTCCGCAACTTCATAATTTCCCCCTTCAAATAGTTAATACATCCCCATCCAAGGTTACATTTTCAATTCTGTCCTTCTTTATGGTTTATGGTAGGAGCGGTACCATTGACATCTTCCCAAGGCTTACCATTTTTCAGGATCGTGAGATCTGGCGTCCGGTTGTTCCTAAAATGAACTTCAACAGAGTTAAGCCTTTCTTCAATCACATGACAACTACGTTGCAGTTGTGTATTGCAAGAATATTCATAGGCAATAGTTGCCTTTACTTGAGTCCAGATTGCTTCATTGATGAAGTCTACTATGGAACTCAATCTTTTCAGGAGGTCGATTCCTATGATCAGCCGATCATAGGCAAGGTCCACAAGGAGTGTGAGATGTCTAATTACTTTCTTGCCTATTTTAAATTTTAACCATGCTGTACCTCTTACCTGCAAAGTGTCACTGCCTACACCTATCAAAGAGCCATTAAACTTTAAATTTTGGCCTCTTTGCTGTCAAATCCATAACCTGTTGGAAATAACTATATGACAATATAGTGGCTTGTGATCCCGTGTCAAGTAAACCCCTAAATGGCCCGATAAGTTCATCCTGGAGATAAGAATTAACAAAATATCGGCCTTCAACCTGAAACAAATCACATAGGAAATTAGGATATTCACTCATCTGATGCTTTTTGAGGATTTGATCCTTTTGCAATGGTGCGATTTCTGGAGAAACCCGGACATTCTTACTGAACGTGGAAGCAACCCCCACTTTTGGGGAAAACTGGATTATATCACAGCTTACAGACAGCAGCTCACAGATTGACGCTGGGGTGATGGAATCATTCATTGGAGAAGACACATTAGTGCACAAATCTACATGGTTAGACTGCAAGATAGACAACACGTTAGACGCCTCCTCTTTGGCCTCAATTTAAGGGGAAAATAAGCTGCAAGGCAATATAGGATTAGGAATCACATTAAATTCTTCTATAACCAGCTCGGTAAACTTGCGTTGGCCTGGGCTCTGACCCTGCCCTGCCTGATTTATAGGACTGTTCTGGGACCTGCAGCCGCCCCTAAAAAAGGCTCAGGCTGTTTTTCGATGGACACCTGGGACATCTTATTAACTATTTCAGTTAATTTAGCCACTTGATCTGCCAACTGATCAAACCGATCATTTGATTTGTGCACAGTTTGGTTTTGTGGTGTACCCTTACTAGAGGTGGGTGCCCGACTTCTAGGTGAGGTAGAGGGTTTAGGCCTACCTTCCTTCTGTTGTCTGGACCTGTTATTCCAGCGCCTGTATCCTGGGGGACCCCTATTGTAATATTGGAGACAGTAGTTAGACCTTTTATCACCATTATTATCCCCCTCTGACCCGTTGGGGCTAAGAGGCTTTGTTTGCTTGGGTCCTACCTGTTGTCATTGGGTTTGTTGGAAAGATCCTGTAGACGGAGTGTACCTTTGTGGCTGGGTTTCAAATCCCAAGTTGGGGTTTTATTTTAGCTTCTGCTATGTTTTGTTCTCGGGACCTTTTGTATCTTTTCTCACCCGTAGCATGGCACTCACTGATGTTATACAGTGAAGTGGCAGCTATCACCAATCTGTCCAAGGGAGCTTTAAGATCAAGATCTCTAGCTAGGCTAAATTTAATTTGCATAGGCATTGCATCATAGAACAGTTGTTTGAATTCCCCAGATTCCCAATTTGGGGACCTATATACTAACCCACAGGCATTTTTAAGGATAGAGAGAAATTCCCAGGGACTTTGATTGGGTCTACATGTGAGTTTATAAATATAACGTTTTGCAACAGTAATAGTCCGGTAAGGGGCGAATTCTAATTTCACCTCGTGCAAAACATACTGCCAATCCCGGATCCCCCTGTCTCTGAAGGAAATAAAGTAGTGGTGATACTTATTTTTAAATGCCCATGGTAGGAATCTGATCCTGTCTGCATCAGAATACAATTTTAAAGAATCCATGGTGGACTGGTACAGTTCTTAGTGATCAGCAATTTCAGGAGAACCTCTCTTAGAGAATTTAGGTACAGTGGCATTTAGAAATTTTATGATACTCGAGGAACTCTGATCCCCTTCTGAACACTGAGCATATTTTTTTCTAGAGACCACTTCAGCTTATGACGGTCGCCTAGAACTCTCATCCCCTTTGTGGGCAAACTCATGCCTGTGTGGTGGGGAATAAGCCACACGCTTTTCCACATCACTGTCATAATCACTCATACTCCGCTCATTTCCATCGTACCCACTTGGTACAGGTGACTTAAGCCAAACATTGCTCTCTAGGGGAAGGTGTGGGGGGACACTTTTGTGGCCTCTGGCGTCGTTAGCGCCTAGTAAGGCGTTACAGCTTGAAATGCCTGATTTAATTGGGTTAATGCATCCTGTGTAATCATGCCATCACCCTCGGTTGGCTTAGGGTCTCGGATGGATTCCGCTTTAAGAGCACGTGATGATGACATATCTATATTTTGGGGTGTGAGAGTTGGAGGATCCGAAAATCTCTTATTATCAGACAGATCACTTTCAACATTGACTATAGTATGGCTTGATTTGTCTGTTTGCTGAAGTCTGCAATAATGGAGGTTCATCTCCTCTGCCTCTCTTTTTGGTTGATGATAGGCAACATAGCTGAGATCGAGCTCACGCTTTAAATCCTAAATGCAGATTCTAACTCTGTTTCTATACAGGAAATATAGGCCTACATGTCTGTTATATGCATATTTCTACTCTTTAAGAGGGTACTGACTTCTAATATTGCATACAGGACTGGTGGCAACTATGACCAATCTCGGATATCGGGTAGTATTGCTACACAAATTATAAATTATAAGGCCTGATACAGACTATGGAATTGAAATATTCCAATCAAAGATTCTCTTTGATATCAATATTGGATTGTTTATTCAGTAATATGCATGTTTACTGAATAGTGATAATATTGATGTAGTACATTTAACATTACACATCCGCAATAAAGCAGGGATTTTCCTAAATATCAAGCTAATTAATTCAATCATTACTAAATATCATAAAATTATACGTTATCCGAAACTGCAAATGATATGCAGAGTCTAAGGGAAGTCAACTTTAATTCTGTTCTGATCATTGGGATTTTTCTCCTGGGGTCTCTCCTTTCTTTCTTTGTTTCTCTGTGTTTCTGTTGCTCCCTGTTGTTCTCTTGTTCCTTCATGTGTGTGTGGTTTATGATCACAAACTTATCAGTTAGACACACCTTTCTAACTTGGAGTTTTCCAATTATTGTCGGATAGGCGTGTACATATGATAATGACTGTAATGTCACTGTATCACCCAAATTGCATTTCAGCTGTTGGTGCAATGTTACCTATTCATACCTGGTGGCACTATTGCATAAGCTACTAGCATCGTCATTATTAAGGGTTAACTCTCCAGGTCTGATTTCTCTCACATTCTATACATATAATATATGAAATCCTAAATCAAAGCTAAGAGATTATTTTTGACACATAAACCAACTAAAACATAGACGTTTGGGCACTATTTGAGATGTTTCTCAAGCTACTAAATTTACGGTACTGATAAGCATATAATGGACTTTGTACTTTCACAGACATTTGTGTCTCCTCTGTTATTCCAATGGTGATTGATTGTTAGTTAAAATAACACTATCTCACTACAAAGTTTACACTTAAAATTCTTCTTATCATGCTTTAGGAATGTATGCGTTCCTAGTGAGAAATATATAAGATAATATATGCATTAACGACCTTCATAATATTCAATAATACATAACAATATATATGTCCTATTGATTATCTTATACTGAAACTTAATGTTCATTATACATACCGTATTTTCCGGCGTTTAAGGCTGCTTTCACACTAGCGTTCGGGTGTCCGCTCGTGAGCTCCGTTTGAAGGGGCTCACGAGCGGACCCGAACGCAGCCGTCCAGCCCTGATGCAGTCTGAATGGAGCGGATCCGCTCAGACTGCATCAGTCTGGCGGCGTTCAGCCTCCGCTCCGCTCGCCTCCGCACGGACAGGCGGACAGCTGAACGCTGCTTGCAGCGTTCGGGTGTCCGCCTGGCCGTGCGGAGGCGTGCGGATCCTTGCGGATCCGTCCAGACTTACAATGTAATTCAATGGGGACGGATCCGTTTGAAGATGCCACAATGTGGCTCAATCTTCAAGCGGATCCGTCCCCCATTGACTTTACATTGAAAGTCTGGACGGATCCGTCCGAGGCTATTTTCACACTTTAGCTTTTTTTTGCTAATATAATGCAGACGGATCCGTTCTGAACGGAGCCTCCGTCTGCATTATTATGAGCGGATCCGTTCAGAACGGATCCGCCCGAACGCTAGTGTGAAAGTAGCCTAAGACGACTTTCTAACACTAGAAATTCTTTTCAAAAGTCGGGGGTCGCCTTATACGCCAGGAATACTCAGATCCGATGATATATTCTAACCCCCAGGCATTCCCATGGTGACGGGGACGCTTGCCTGGGGGTTAGAATATACAGGGCCCCGCCGCTCAGAGAAGTATACATTTATTAACTGTAATCCGTAACTTTAAATATGCGCTCATCTCTTTACTAGGGTATCTTACACTCAGCTCTGGTAACAGGCAGTGCGGGCGGCGTTCACTTACTGATGTCACGCGCATGCTCCTCCCACTAGGCGGCGCAGACGCATGACGTCAGTGAGTGAGCGCCGCCCGCACTGCCTGTTACCTGAGCTGAGAGTAAGATACCCTAGTAAAGACAGGAGCGCGGATTTAAAGTTAAAGTTTCAGATTACAGTTAATAAATGTATACTCCTCTGAGTGCCGGGGAGGGGGGGATCTGTGGATGGCACTGTTATGGGGAGGGGGGATCTGTGGATGGCACTGTTATGGGGAGGGGGGATCTGTGGATGGCACTGCCATGGGGGGATCTGTGGATGGCACTGTCATGGGGGGGAGATCAGTGGATGGCACTGTCATGGGGGGGGGATCTGTGGATGGCACTGTCATGGGGGAGGGGGATCTGTGGCTGGCACTGTCATGGGGGGGATCTGTGGCTGGCACTGTCATGGAGGGGATCTGTGGCTGGCACTGTCATAGGGGGGATCTGTGGCTGGCACTGTCATGGGGGGATCTGTGGCTGGCACTGTCATGGGGGGATCTGTGGTTGGCACTGTCATGGGGGGATCTGTGGCTGGCACTGTCATGGGGGGGATCTGTGGCTGGCACTGTCATGGGGGGAGCTGTGGCTGGCACTGTCATCGGGGGATCTGTGGCTGGCACTGTCATGGGGGGGATCTGTGGATGGCACTGTCATGGGGGGGTCTGTGGATGGCACTGTCATGGGGGGGTCTGTGGATGGCACTGTCATGGGGGGGAATCTGTGGATGGCACTGTCATGGGGGGGAATCTGTGGATGGCACTGTCATGGGGGGGGATATGTGCATGACACATATAGCATAAGATGCTATATAGTTTTATCTATAGATCCCCTTCCCCCCAATAGCAGTGTCATCCACAGATCCCCCTCCTCATAACAGTGCCATCCACTGTTCCCAGTCAGTTCCCTGGACTGGAGAAGATCGTCTTGACGACAGGGAGGGCTGGGCATTCAGGGGTAGTCTTATACGGCGAGTATAGCCCAAACCCTATATTTTAAATGGAAGAGTTAGGGGTCATCTTATACGCCCAGTCGTCTTATACGCCAGAAAATACGGTATACATCACAGATTTTATGCTTCATCAATAGACATTAAACCATAGGAATAATTTGTACCAGATGCGTCTATCGTTATCTCAGTAATATATCTGTAAGGAGGCAAGCATGACTCTTCTCAGACTGGTACATCTACAGAGAAAAAAAACTACATGAACTGTGTCCTTTCCATGAACCTCTTTCGGCCTACTTCAAAATACATACATAATGGTGAATATAACACATATGGCCTATTATATATCAAATCCACCATAATTAGGATATTTAGATATAATTTTATATACCTATGAAAAAGCACAACAAATGGACTGCATTACCATTAAGGGTCCATTCACACGTCCGTAAGTGTTTTGCGGATCCACGGATCCACAGATCTGCAAAACATGGACACCGGCAATGTGCTTTCCGCATTTTGAGGACCGCACATCGCCGGCACTATAATACAAAATGCCTAATCTTGTCCGCAATTTTTTGGGGGAACAGAAGTGCGGGTCCGCAATTCTGGATCCAGGTAGCACATAGTGCGGCCCCATAGAAATGAATGGGTCCGCAATTCCATTCCGCAAAATGCGCAACAGAATTGCGGATGTGTGAATGGACCCTTAAGGTTATCAAACTTTTTGTTTGGAAAAAGTATGACTTAGGCTAATTTCACACTAGTGGTAAAGAGTGGTAGTGTTCCCTGCTGGAGCTCTCTATATCTGGCATTGCCAGTTGCTACATGAATGCCCACCGGCCACATTAACTATAATGGAGACCATTGGAGATCCGACTGTAGCCTGCCAAATATTCTTAGAATTGTCCGGACTAAATTTCAGGATCCAGAGAAATTCGGCAGGCCGGATCTCTTTACTGCTGGTGTGAAACTAGCCTTATGTGCAACCTAATTATGATTTACAAATATATAAAAGGACAGTTAAGAAATATTTTTCTATCTAGGCCTGCATTTATGACAATATGACATCCTCTACATCCAGAGGAAAAAGGTTTCACCGAGATAGAAGAGGATTCTTTACTGTAAGAGCAGAGAGACTATTGAGCTGCAAAGAAAAAGGGGGTCAGTCAGCACATCCCAATGCGCAGATGCACGCTGCCATGGCTAGAAACAAAAAGATAAAAATACAATGCAACAGCACTCTGCAAACCAAATCAAGTACAAAAATGTCATAGTAATAGAAAACATTCTTGTGCTAATACTACGCTTATTTTATAAATTTTAGATACTTGGTCGTTTTGTACAAAATTATTTGGGCCCGTCTGCCAAACGTCAGGGTGATCTCTCTAAGATGAAAACCTAACACTAAATTTTACCTGTTATGTGCCATAACGTCCACCATAGAATTCAGGGAGTGCAGATTTCACATGCATGCTGGGGCCACTCTGCTTTTTATTATTTTTGGTGCCAAAATGGCCTCCATTGAATTCAGGGAAGGCAGGTACCAACATGCATGCTGAGCCCACTCTATACCTCTCCTGGTGCCAGACGGCTTCCAACAAATGCAATGAGAGTCCACTCTATACCTCTCCTGGTGCCAAAAGGCTTCCAGTAAGAGCAAGGAAAGCAGGATCCAGCCTTATACTTACACTAAATAAAATCAGCCTATGGGGCAGACAGGCTGGTCAGGGATGCAAGACTTAATGGAGTCAGCCAGAACTCCAGTACAAACTGCAATGAAAAAGGGGGTCACTCTGCCTGAGGAGGTGGTGATGGTTGATTGATTGTACATCTTCTAGGTGCCTAGATATCTTTCTAGAAAGAAAAAATATAACAGGTTATGAGTACTAGATTTCTAGAGATGGGATGATCATCCAGGGATATATTCTGATTTTTATACTTGTGATTGGGGCTATGTGTAAAAGAACCTACAACCTTAGTTACTCATCACAGATGTCAACGGTTTGAGTTGTGCCATAACCGTTTCCTTCGAGAGTACACCTGAAAGAGGGCATACCCTGTGAGAGAGTAAAGAGAAAGGGCGGGCAGGAAGGGGAACGGTGCTGCCGTCCGTACCCCTGTGTGTGAGGGGAGCAGCTGATATAGGGGCAGGGCACCCCTTCCACAAATTCAGGCCAATAAATCGGCCTTGATACTTGTGATCGGGGCTATGTGTAAAAGAACCTACAACCTTAATTACTCATCACAGATGTTAACGGTTTGAGTTGTGCCATAACCGTTTTCGTCGAGAGTATACCTGAAAGAGGCCAAAAACCCAGCATGAAGTTCAAAACATATTTATTGAAACATTACAACGCCAAAGTCTGGAAGGCACATGGGAACATACCGATTAAAACAAGACGAGCGCCACCGACCCAACTTACGAATAATGTGTGCCGGGACTCGATTCTTGGAAGCAGCTAACGCCGCACCTATTCTAAAAGAATGTCCTAATACAGTGAGTGGGTCTAAACCTAAATTGACCGCCAGGATACGCACATGAGAGATGAACTGGGAGGTGGACAATGCTGCTGCCCCGAAGGGTAACAGAGGAGTGTTGGTGCCGAGGTCGGCCAATGCCCCTGACAATTCCTGTAAAACGTGGAATGGACACCATTTGTGCGTTGTGCGGAAGAATTTAATCTGGGTAGGGGGACCTGATTGGGAGGTCTTAGTCACGGGTAACGACAGGACAAAGCCCTCTGAGCTGAGGATCAACTACCGACGGGCTAGGAATGGGCTACTAGGTGACAAAGAGGTGAACTCTCCTGGCCTCATGAAGCCGTAAAATGCCAAATAGATGGCAGCTTTGACTACCAAGCTTTGTAGCACCCCGAAAGGACTCAAATCTAACAAGTCGGACATGTCTCTAAACACCGGGCCGGAAATGGGCTGTCTACGGTAGCTTACACCTGGGGTACTGTTCTGTAAGCCTTTCAACGTGTCCTTGACCACATGACTGGAAAATAACAATACTCTCTCTGGATGGGAGAGTGACAAATGATGTTGGACCCCTGACAGGTAAGTTCTGACTGTGCCATGTGAAAGGTGCATTTGCACATGACAGTACCCGATGGAAGACAGTATATGGTCAATATGACCAAGACCGCCTCGTGCGTGTTCCTGTTGGAATTTACAGTACAAACACCAGCCGGTGTTGTACGCTCTAGTGGTATTGGCCGAGAGAGACCTGGAAAACAGCCAATGGGCAGCGGCTAAGTATTTGTTTAGTTGAGAATCAGCGAGGCAAGATGAGGAGACGGGGTTCTTGACGTATCGGCTTCGGGGCAAACCTGGGAAAACAGAGAGTAATTACGCTTAGCTAGGGCGTCAACTGCTATTATCTGCGCATCATGTATAAGGGATCCACAGAACAGGAAATTATGCACGAGCGACAACTGCACCAGACGCCTCAAAAAAGATATGGCTAGTTGTGACTTGGATTTGCCACTGTTTAGGATAGTGACGGTGGAGGAACTATCAGAGGTAAAGATCACGGTACGACCTGCCCAACGGCTACCCCAAACACAAGCTGCTGCCACCATGGGATACAAGTCCCTCACCTCCGTGGATTGAAAAACTCCTGATGCCTCGAGCATCTCCTCTGGCCATGTCCCGTTCAGCCAATGGGGGCCAAAAATTGCAGCGAAACCAGTGTTTACCGTGCTGATGGAGAATATAATAGGGGAGTTGTTCGAGACTGCTGGAACAAACATGGACACGCCATTCCAATGACTCAAAAAGTGGTCCCACATACCTAAATCTGCTCGCGCCTGACTATCCAGGAACACTGGACTATCCTGACAGGGGGCTTCTGAAAGGAGTGGTAACAACCTAGCTACAAAAGACCTACCTTGAGGAATAACGCGCATCGCAAAATTAAGCATGCCTAATAATGATTGTAGCTCCACCTTAGTGGTGACCCTACCAACTGTGAATTTGTGAATGACTTTCTGGACCCTGACCAACTTGTCTACTGGTAACCTGGCTGACATACTGCCGGTGTCCAACACAATGCCCAGGAAGGTAATGGTGGTAGCAGGACCATCCACCTTTTTGGGGGAAACGGGGATCCCTAACTGCGCAAAACATGCTAAGAGACTTTGGAGATCACCTGGCGAGCCCTGTGGAGACTCGACCAGCAGAAAGTCGTCCAAGTAATCTATGACATGTTCGCAAGCGAACTTGTTCTCGAGGATCCAATGAAAGGCCTTTGCCAGCTGATCGAAAATCCAAGGGCTGCTATGGGATCCAAAAGTCAATTTTGTTGCAAAATAATAACAGGTATTCCACTTGATCCCATGCAATCGCCAAAGCTCTGGCCTGATCGGGATTAATTTAAAGGCGTCCGATATGTCCGCTTTGGACAGAACCGCCCCGGGACCTGTTGCTAGAATAAGCGCAATTGCCTGATCAATGGAGGCGTATACCATGCTGACCTCCTCAGCCGGTATGAGTGAATTCAGACTAGGTGCATGTGTACCGTGAAGTGCAGACAGATCGAATATCAGTCTTTCTTTGTGACTGAATTTACCCGTGACCTCCCCTATAGGACTGACCCTCCACCGTTCGAACAGGGATGTTGAAAAGGGCCCGATAATGTAACCCTTGTCTAACTCCAGCTGTAAGAGTCTATCTATGGACCCAGGGTTATGTAACGTGGACTGCAAGTTTCTACACTCATAGGTGTCATCCGGTAAAGCCACCAGGCCTGTGTGGAAACCACTAGTAAAACCACATATAAGAAAGTTGCAAAAACAAGCATCCTCATGCCCCTGTAAGTAAAATTGCAGGAGATCCACATTCATGACGCTCATGCAATGTTTATCCGTCTTTAATGAGCAAGCAACCTTCGGGTGAGCCCGGAAACAGTTGACGCAAATGTGCAACAGACGGCATTGACTATAATTGCAAGCTGAAAAATTATAGTTGTTGCAGATTTGTGACCTGCCCCGGTACTTGATAGGACGGCCAAGTTTGTCTACAATTGAATTCTGCTGGGTAACAACCGACGGACCTGGGACAGGAGCAGAAGGATTGGACCTCGGGGTATTCGCAGCATTATGACACCATTCGCCTGTGTGGTAGATAGATTGGCATGATGAACATGCCGGAGCTTTCAGCCCTGCGAAGTGTCTACAGAAAATCTCTGTATCAATATTCGCCCAGTTGGTGGTAAACTGAAACTGGCTGAGCGCCACTGCAGCCTTCGCGGAAAACGAGCAATGATAATCAAAAAAAACCAAACCCACCGTATTTGTAGCCCAGCTCCGTGACCCTAAACAAGTACAGGTCCAATTCTTCCCTCCTATCCGGCCGTACTGAACAAATAATGTCTCGGTACAGCCTAAAAGCAAGTACAAATTCTGGTATTGTCAATTTCCTACTTAGCCTGAGATCGCGACCCTTCAGGACGACAGAGACATTGCCGCAAGCGATGACCCTATTGTCCGATAGGTCACGAGTGGCAATTAACAGGGAGGCTAGGTTCACGTCTCTCCCATCGAGGATGTCCTTTTTGATATTGGCCGGGATAAAATGGGCTGGAGTGACATTGGGCACTGTAACAAAGTTACCTGAAGTACTAGCCACAGGTGCAGCTGCGACCGGTAGCAGTGTGGCTGGTGAAGATAAGCCAGAAACCCTTAAATCCACTGACTCCAACCTAGACTGTACACTAGACACGGAGGATGTCAGACTATTGAGCATGACGTGGAGTTGAGTCAAGGAGGTTTGAACTGTAGCCATGGAGACCTCTTGCTGACTAGGTTCTACAGGGGTGGACACCAGTAGCTGATACAACTCAGCCTTCCGGGCAGCCGCCGGGAAGAGAATGCCTCTCTTTGTTAATTCGGACATAAGTTTGGGCACAGTCCAATTGCGTAGAGAAGGAATACCCTGGAACCAAAATCTTCACCAGAAGCATCCACGACATCCGATATGTGAGACATGACCAGACTGTTGAAAACAAGCAAAATTGACGGGACGTCACCATCACAGTCTAGCGACCTGCTGACTAACACCTGTGAATCGACACCACCACCGTCACTGCAGACACCGTCATGCAAGAAAAGAGTAACAGACCCTGGTGACACCTGACAGCTGAGGCATAATAAACGGAGATGAGGTGTTGCGGGAAGTAGAAAACGTGTAAAGTCTTGGAGAGAGGACCTTACCAGAAGAACGGGACACAATGCCATTATAAGATGAAACTCTGTGACAACCGCAGAATGGACCTGTCCACATGAAGTAATCAGATTGAGTATTTTTTTTTTTTTTACTGCCCGAGTTCGGGTGACCCTAACGCTGAGTAACTGGAACCAAGTGTCAGATTTACCAAAGACCTGCCTTGAGTGCCGACAGCCTTAGGCGCGGACGCCCCAAGCCATCCATAAGTTCAATATATATATAGCTATTGGACATACCGGGCATCAACGTGGGGTGCCACCGATGTCCGCTGAATAGGTAAGGGCCCACGCAAAATGGCGGATACCTGTGTCCACCAAACATTGCAAATTTGTAACGGGTGCGTATAACAACGCCAATGAGAACACTGCCCAACAAACCATGACAATGGAATAAAATGCTATGCAAGTGATGTTTTTGGAGTGCACCTTAATTCACATGTCATGGTGCGCATGATACTGAGAGTGCTCTCCCCCAAATCCCCTTAAAGCAACTGTATGGCATTATACCCCTACCTAACTAACAGCACGGCGGCCCGTGCTAGACTTTGTCCCCCATATGACAGTAAGCCAGTTTCCCCACAGCCACCCCCTCCGTTCTTATCCCCTATAAGCCTCCCCTAACAGCAGGAAAATAGAGCCTTATGCAAACTTACAAAAGAAAAATATGCGAACGGAGTCCCGCTGACTCCTGCTACCTGCGTGCAAGTCACGTGGGAGCGGGGCGTGCTGCCAGACTGCCATTCCAGTGTGGGGATATCCCTTTCATACCTTAAAGGGACCGACCCCACCGACCGGACTATAGTACAGATGCTGGGGTGAGAGGCAGCCGAGACTTACCCGCCGCACGAGAAGGACAGGACGCGGACCTGCAGAGGCGAGGAGGAACAGCTGACCGGAAGTGACGGAAGTGCTCTTCCATAGACGCTGATACTGCTGGCTGAAACACAGGAACGCTGCTGCCGTCCGTACCCCTGTGTGTGAGGTGAGCAGCTGATATAGGGGCAGGGGCGCCCCTCCCACAAATTCAGGCCAATAAATCGGCCTTGATACTTGTCGTGGAGTGATTTTTCTCTTAGAATAAGACAATTTGCAACAACCTCATAGGAGTTTTTCGCCTCCCTCTAGAACAACACATTAGGATTGCAGGTTGGACTTGATGGACCTGTGGCTTTTTTCAACCATGTTTGATTACATAATACTACTTGCTCTGCTTGTAACAAGCCCACGTATGGCTAAATTAGAGAAGATATGGCTGAGACAGGAAGTGATTAATCTGAGAGATCAACCCCCTTTCCTCAAGGGGACAATGTGGCTGGCTGCATGTAGTAATACATGAATGGACCAAATCCGCCAGAGCAGAGGCCACTATAACAGAAAAAAACAGGGTTCTGATTTCTTAAAAGAGACATGTGCCACTCCCCCCTCCATCAAAACCAAATGCAGAGATATTCCCTTCAAAAAGCAGTCCTTCTAATGGAAAATAACAGTGGCATGCAGAGCACCATACAGCAGCACATGGGTGCCCACAGCTCCGTACTGTGTAGCCACAGGAACCCGCTGCCCTGGCACATGGCCTGCTGCTATGAGGAACTAAGCCAGTTCTACTTTACACTTGTTTGATAAATTATCCCAAATGTCCCTATAGTGTCCACGGCAGTTATAATGTCCCCTAGAGTGCCGCCAGTAATAATAACACCATATATTGTGCTCCAGGTAATAATCCCTGTATAGTGTCCCCAGAAATATTAGAATTGCCCCTACAGTGCATCCTCAATAGCAACGCCCCCATGCTTCCCCATATTGTATTTCCCCCCACACTGCCCCCATAGTTATACCCCAATAGTAATTTGCCCCCCACACAGTAATTTCCCCCACACTACCCCCATACATTAATTTCCCCAATACTGCCCCCCACACAGTAATTTCCCACACACTGCCCCCACAGTAATTCGCCCACACAGTAGTTTCCCCCACACTGCCCCCACAGTAATTTCCCCACACAGTAATTTCCCCACACAGTAATTTCCCCCTCACTGGCACCATATAGTAATTTCCCCCACACAGTAATTTCCCCCACACTGCCCCAATACTTTATTTTCCCCAACACTGCCCCACACAGTAGTTTCCCCCACTGCCCCCCCACAGTAATTTCCCCCACACTGCCCCGTAGTAATTTCCCCCACACTACCTCCCATATTGTCCCGCACACAGTAATTTCCCCCACACTGCCCCCACACAGTAATTTACCCCACACTGCCCCATACTGTAATTTCCACAACACTGCCCCCCACACAGTAATTTCCCCCACACTGCCCCCATACAGTAATTTCCCCCACACAGTAGTTTCCCCCACATTGTCCCCATACAGTAGTTTCCATCACACTGCCCTTGCACAGTAGTTTCCCACACACTGCCCCCACAGTAATTTCCCCTACACTGCCCCCCACAGTAATTTCCCACACACAGAAATTTCCCACACACAGAAATTTCCCCCACACTGTCCCATACAGTAATTTCCCCAACACTGCCCCCCACACAGTAATTTCCCCAACACTGTCCCCCACAGTAAGTTCCCCCACATTGCCCCCCACAGTAAGTTCCCCCACACAGTAATTTCCCCCACACTCCCCCCACAGTATTTCCCCCCACACTGCCCCCATATTAATTTCCCCCACACTGCCCTCACAGTAATTATCCCCACATTGCCCCAAATAGCAATTTTCCTTACACAGTAATTTCCCCTACACTTCCCCCACACAGTAGTTTCCCCCACACTGACCCACTCACAGTAGTTTCCCCCTCATGGCCCCCCAAAGTAATTTCCCACACACTGCCTCCTACAGTAATTTCCCCCACACTGCCCCCACACAGTAATTTCCTTCACACTGCCCTATATAGTAATTTTCCCCACACTGTTCCCACACAGTAGTTTTCCCCACACAGTAGTTTCCCCCACACTGTCCCCACACAGTAATTTCCCCCACACTGTCCCCACACAGTAATTTCCCCCACACTGCCCCACACAGTAGTTTCCCCACACAGTAGTTTCCCCCACACTGTACCAACACAGTAGTTTCCCCCACACTGCCCCCACACAGTAGTTTCCCCCACACTGCCCCCACACAGTAGTTCCCCCCACACTGCCACCACACAGTAATTTCCCCCACACTGCCCCCCACAGTAATTTCCCCCACACTTCCCCATACAGTAATTTCCCCAACACTGCCCCCACACAGTAATTTCCTCAACACTGTACCCACACAGAAGTTTACCCCACACTGCACCCCCACAGTAATTTCCCCCACACAGTAATTTCCCCAACACTCCTCCCCCACAGTAATTTCACTCACACTTGCCCCACATAGTAATTTCCCCTACACTGCCCGCACACAATAGTTTCCCCCACACAGTAGTTTCCCCCACACTGACCCACTCACAGTAGTTTCCCCCACACTGCCCACCACACAGTAGTTTCCCCCACATATCCCCCACAGTAATTTCCCCTACACTCCCCCCTACATTAATTTCCCCCACACATTAATTTCCCCCACATTGCCCCCACACAGTAATTTCCCCCACACTGCCCCATAAAGTAATTTTCCCCACACAGTAAATTCCCCCACACTACCCCCACACAGTAGTTTCCCCCACACTGCCCCACAGTAATTTCCCCCCCACTGTCCCCACACAGTAATTTCCCCCCCACTGCCCCCCACACAGTAGTTTCCCACACACAGTAGCTTACCTCTATTCCTAGAAGTCATCTCAGCTCTGATCATGTATGGGGCAATGTGGGGGAAACTACTGTGTGGGAAAAATTACTATATGGGGGTAGTGGGGGGAAATTACTGTGGGGAAAATTACTGTGGGGAAAATTACTGTGGGGAAAATTACTGTGGGGAAAATTACTGTGGGGGAAACTACTGTGTGGGCGAAACTACTGTGTGGGGGGTAGTGTGGGGGAAAAACAGTGTAGGGACAGTGTGGGGGAAATTACTGTGGGGGAAACTACTATGTGGGCGAAACTACTGTGTGGGGGGTAGTGTGGGGGAAAAAACAGTGTAGGGACAGTGTGGGGGAAATTACTGTGGGGGGCAGTGTGGGGGAAACTACTGTAACATAGTAACTATGTAGTTTCCCCCACACTGTCCCCCACAGTAATTCCCCCCCCCCCACTTCCCCCATATAGTAATTTTTCCCACACAGTAGTTTCCCCCACATTGCCCCATACATGATCAGAGCTGCGATGACTTCTAGGAATAGAGGTAAGCTAACAGCAGTGGCTTGCCTAGGGTGTTTGGCACCTGGGGCGGGTCTTTTCTCTGGCACCCACCCCCCAATACTTGACCACATACCTCTTGCATCCAGGGACATCTCCTGTCATGTAGACCTTCTATTTCCTCTTCTCCTCCGTTAGACCGCCATGACAAATTCTTTCAGCCGCATCTCGTCTCTACAGAGTTTGTAACACAGACACGTTCGATTTTTCAGTTTTTCCATTAACCTCCCCATCCTTGTGTGCCCACAGTGTCATCCTGCTGCCACCCTCAATACTGTGCCCGTTGTGCCCCTCAATGTCCCAGGTACTATACTGCTAAAAAAATTGTGATCACGATAGACATAATTGGGGTCATTTATCAAACTGGTGTAATGTAGAACTGGATTTCAGAACGAGCTGTCAAAAATAAAAGGTGGAATCTGATTGGCTGCTATGGGCAACTAAGCCAGTTCTACTTTACACTAGTTTTATAAATTATCCCAAATGTCCCTATAGTGTCCACGGCAGTTATAATATCCCCTAGAGTGCCCCCAGTAACAATAACACCCTATATTGTGCTCCAGGCAATAATCCCTGTATAGTGTCCCCAGAAATAATAGAATTGCCCCTACAGTGCCTCCTCAATAGCAACGCACCCCATGCTGGCCCCATATAGTAATTTCACCCACACTGCCCCCATAGTAATAACCCCATAGTAATTTGCCCCCCACAGTAATTTCCTTCACACTGCCCCCATACAGTAATTTCCCCAACACCTCCCCCACACAGTAGTTTCCCCCACACTGCCCCCCATAGTAATTTCCCTCACACAGCAATTTCCCCCACACAGTAGTTTCCCCCACACTGCCCCCACACAGTAATTTCCCCCACACTGCCCCCACAGTAATTTCCCCCACACTGCCCCCACAGTAATTTCCCCAAAACAGTAATTTCCCCCACACTGCCCCCACACAGTGATTTCCCCCACACTGCCCCCACACAGTAATTTCCCCCACACTGCCCCCACACAGTAATTTCCCCCACACTGCCCCATACAGTAGTTTCAACAACACTGCCCCCACACAGTAGTTTCCCACACACTGCCCCCCACGGTAATTTCCCTTACACAGCAGTTTCCCTAACACTGCCCCCCCACAGTAGTTTCCCCCACACAGTAATTTCCCCCACACAGTAATTTCCCCCACACTGTCCCCCACACAGTAATTTCCCCCACACTGCCCCAAACACTAAATTCCCTAAAACTGCCACCCCAACAGTAATTTCCCCCACACTGCCCCATATAGTAATTTGCCCCACACAGTAATTCCTGCCACTCTGCACCCACACAGTAATTCCCCCCACACTGCCCCTACACAGTAATTCCCCCCACACTGCCCCCACACAGTAATTTCCCCCACACTGCCCCACACAGTAGTTTCCCCAACACTGCCCCCCACAGTAATTTCCACTGCACTGCCCCAACAGTAATTTCCCCAACACTGCCCTACACACAGTAATTTCCTCCACACTGCTCGATACTGTAATTTCCCCAACACTGCCCCCACACAGTAGTTTCCCCTACACTGCCCCCACACAGTAGTTTCCCCTACACAGTAGTTTCCCCCACACTGCCCCCACACAGTAATTTCCCCCACACTACCCCATACAGCAATCTCGCCAACACTGCCCCTACACAGTAATTTCCCCCATTCTGCCCCTATACTGTAATTTTCCCAACACTGCCCCCCACACAGTAGTTTCCCCACACAGTAAATTCCCCCACAGTAGTTTCCCCCACACTTCCCCCACACAGTAATTTTCCCAACATATTTTCCCCACACTGCCCCCACACAGTAATTTCCCCTACACAGCAATTTCCCCCACACTGCCCCATATAGTAATTTCCCCCACACAGTAATTTCCCCCACACTGCCCCCACACAGTAGTTTCCCCCACACTGCCCCACATAGTTGATTCCCCCCACACTGCCCCCCACACAGTAGTTTTCCCCACACTGCCCCACAATAGTTTCCCCAAAAAAAGAAAAGAAAAGCTAAATTCTCACCTGCACTTGCAGAGGAGAGGAAGGCGCGCACACTTCACTGTGCTGCTGTGTCCCTGCACAGGCGCGCGCAATTACGTTATCACGCATGCCTGCAACGAGATTTTACTACTGCATAGGCCTGAGAGCCGGCACTCGGGGCGGACCTCCCCCACTAGGCACGCCCCTGGCTACCAGTATAAATTTCACTGGAGGGCCCTAGGCACCCCAGTCCGATACTGCATATTAGACATTGCCCAGATAAAAAATAAATAAATAAATATATATATATATAATTTTAGCAATATATATTATTTCTTCTATTCATTTCATGTACAGTAATTGATGGGGAATATTCCATAATGTTCATGGGAAAAGAAATTAGGTCTGTAATTGTTCTAGAGTTCTAGACAAAACCTTTTTGGTATATCAAATGTATCATTTATTGAATATATCAGTACAAATAGCTGTCTGTCCTCTGGGTTAACCCTTTAGTTCTAGTATAAAGTGCATACAAAATCAGCCTGAATTCTATACAACAGAGTGATGCAATTTAAGGGTTCCTCTCGGAGTTACCAATCCTTAAAACATCTGATGACAAATTTCTAAAAAAACCCAAAAAAGGCTAATATATTGTCAAAATATGTAAACCGAAACAACAAGGTAGCAGAAAAAAAAAATCTGATTCTGTCAGTAAATTTACTGAGGACTGGCATCTTTGGAGACTCACTGCTGAAAACTTTTGAAAGACAGGGCTGTCATTCCAAAAAGTTTCCACCCTAGGGAATAAAGAAGTTAACTCAGAAAGGCAACTCCTCTAGGAGCAACGAGGGTTTTGCTGTTGCATATGGGGGCTCTGCTCTCTCTGCAACTGCTGCGCTCTATCCAATTTGATTGACAGGACCAGGCAGTGTAAATGTCATCACTGCCTGGTCCTGACTTTTCTTAAATTCATTTAAAGTGCAGAGGCAGTTGCAGAGAGAGCAGAGCCTCTAGGTGTAAATGCAACGCCCTTGTTGCTCCTAGAGGCTCATTATATTAAAACATAATTTTTCTCAGCAATGCGGGCCCTTTTAAACATGGGACCAATAAAGATGCCTTCAGCTGCCAAGCGCACATGTAAGGCTACTTTCACACTGGCGTTTTGGCTTTCCATTTTTGAGATCTGTCATGGGCTCTCAGAAGCGGTCAGTTTTGCCCTAATGCATTCTGAATGGAAAAGGATCCGCTCAGAATGCATCAGTTTGCTTCCGATCCGTCTCCATTCCGCTCTGGAGGCGGACACCAAAACGCTGCTTGCAGTGTTTTTCTGTCCGCTATGTGGTGCTTAGCAAGACGGATCTGTCACACAATGCAAGTCAATGGGAACGGATCCGTTTTCTCTGACACGATAGAAGACGGATCCGTCCCCCCATTGACTTTCAATGGTCTTCAAGACGGATCCGTCATGGCTAAAGAAGACATAACACAACCAGATCCGTTCATGACGGATGCATGCG
Source organism: Bufo gargarizans (assembly GCF_014858855.1). Lineage (NCBI taxonomy): Eukaryota > Metazoa > Chordata > Amphibia > Anura > Bufonidae > Bufo > Bufo gargarizans. The sequence continues at coordinate 62,551,301 of NC_058088.1, read as the reverse complement.
GTTGTGTTATTGTAACGGAAGCGTTTTTGCAGATCCATGACGGATCCGCAAAAAACGCTAATATGAAAGTAGCCTAACAGGTCAGCCAGTGTCATAGGTACAAACCTGCTGACAGATGCCCTTTAAAGAGCCGGATAACTCTTGTAACCTCAGTATCCCACTCCCTCAATGTCATTGGTTCAGGAAGCTCAGATATGAGTTGCTTGTTGGGGTCCTCGCTCCGTAGATCTTCTTTATCAGTCTGTGACATGGGGAGAACACTATGCTCACCATTGATTTTATTTCCCTGCCTTACTGCACAAAACAGTAGCTCTACAAGGTCCAGAACTACATTTTTGAATTCTTGACCCTACAGAGTTGTTGCATGGCTAGAAAACAATGACAAGTGACCACAGTATGGTGAGGACCCAACCAAATAACTCTCCATGTCTCAGTTCCATTGTAGAGGAATATTGGGGTTAAAGAGAAGCTGTCCCCTCTCCTGACATGTCTGTTACATTACATTCTTACATTCCCCATGCAATAACAATTCTGGAACATCTATTCTGCCTTCCTGTATTATTCCTGCTAGAAGTTTACAATCAAATTGCCAACAGTCTGCAGTAAAAGTACTGCTGGGTGTTACCAGTAGCTGGTGTGTCTGGCTCTAATCAGTGCTGCTGGTGTCAGACTGTGCAGGGACACCACCCCACAACTGGTAACACCCGTCTGTACCCTTACTGCAGGCTGCTAGCAATTCATTCATAACTTCTAGTAGAAATAATAAAGAAACGGCACAACATAGAGTCATGAGAATAGATGCTCCAGAATCGTTATTACATGGGAAATGCATGAAGCTATTTAGGCTACTTTCACACCTGCGTTCGATCGGATCCGTTCTGAACGGATCCGCTCATATTAATGCAGACGCTGGCTCCGTTCAGAACGGATCCGTCTGCATTATAACTTAGAAAAATTTTCTAAGTCTCAAAGTAGCCTGAGCGGATCCGTTCCGACTTTACATTGAAAGTCAATGGGGGACGGATCCGCTTGAAGATTGAGCCATATGGTGTCATCTTCAAGCGGATCCGTCCCCATTGACTTACATTGTAAGTCGGAACGGATCCGCTCGCCTCCGCACGGCCAGGCAGACACCCGAACGCTGCTTGCAGCGTTCAGGTGTCCGCTCACTGAGCGGAGCGGAGGCTGAGCGCTGGCAGACGGATGCATTCTGAGCGGATCCGCCTCCACTGAGAATGCATTAGGGCCAGACGGCTGCGTTCAGGGCCGCTTGTGAGCCCCTTCAAACGGAGCTCACGAGCGGACACCTGAACGCAGGTGTGAAAGGAGCCTAAAACAGACATGTCTGTTTCCTGCATCATCTGGCACTGGAACTATGATTGGGGCAGGAAGCACAGCTCCGTTTAAAGTGTAGTGGCCGTGCAGAGTTCCCATTGAAATGAAGGGGAGCTGAGTTGTAGTAAGCCTGTGCTTCCTGCCCCAGTCATAGTGCTAGCTCCGAAAGTGAAAGTAAATCCCGGCAACTGCTTAAATATACTGCATCTTCTTCTTTTATTGCTTATTAAGAAGTAACAATATATAACGCGTTTCGGCACACTGCCTTTCTCAACAAGTACATTCCACATGTGTTACACAGATATATATAGGCAGATCAATTACAGGTGCAAGTGACGTCATCCACCCACTAATAGGCTGGTATTCACTAGCCACCAATCGATCACCAACTTTATAATCATCAAGAGGAGCACCAGAGAGTATAGGAGCACCAGAGAGCAGGATATCCGGTGCCAGAGAACAGAGATCAGCGGATCTGCTGTGTCTAAATAGAAAAGGAGAAAAAGGAGAAAAAAGAAAGAAACACATATCATTAATACTACCATAAATTACAGTCTAAACCTCATAATCACGGTTTAAACCTTTTGGATCCAACATAGGTATCCAATAGGCTTCGTGGCGGAGGAGGAGTTTTTTGATATCCCCTCCTCTCCTTGGTCTCGTCACTTGTTCCAGGACCTGGAATCTTAACTGTGAGATTCTATGTCTATACTTATCAAAATGATAGGGTAGTGGTAATAGGAGATTTTTAGTCCTAATGGTGGACTTGTGTTTACAAATCCTGTCCCTCACTGTCGGCATTGTTTCTCCCACATATCCCAGGCCACACGGACACTTAATCAAGTGTCCTAGGCAGTGGTAGGGAGACCCCTAGACAAAATGTGTTGAGAACTGTGAAAAACGAAACGTTTTCATGCCTTCACTGTCTGCAGTGTTCCCATATTATCAAAGGTCCTGAATTCCATCACCCACGCACAGGTCAAGCGTTGAAAGTGAAAGTTTTTTTTTACCTGTGAATCAAAAAATTTGATTTACTTGATTAAGTGTCCGTGTGGCCTGGGATATGTGGGAGAAACAATGCAGACAGTGAGGGACAGGATTTGTAAACACAAGTCCACCCTTAGGACTGAAAATCTCCTATTACCACTACCCTATCATTTTGATAAGTATAGACATAGAATCTCGCAGTTAAGATTCCAGGTCCTGGAACAAGTGATGAGACCAAGGAGAGGAGGGGATATCAAAAAACTCCTCCGCCGCGAAGCCTATTGGATACATATGTTGGATTCAAAAGGTTTAAACTGTGATTATGAGGTTTAGACTGTAATTTATGGTAGTATTAATGATATGTGTTTCTTTCTTTTTTCTCCTTTTTCTCCTTTTCTATTTAGACACAGCAGATCCGCTGATCTCTGTTCTCTGGCACTGGATATCCTGCTCTCGGGTGCTCCTATACTCTCTGGTGCTCCTATACTCTCTGGTGCTCCTCTTGATGATTATAAAGTAGGTGATCGATTGGTGGGTAGTGAATACCCGCCTATTAGTGGGTGGATGACGTCACTTGCACCTGTGATTGATCTGTGTAACACATCTGGAATGGACTTGTTGAGAAAGGCAGTGTGCCGAAACGCGTTATATATTGTTACTTCTCAATAAGCAATGATAGAAGAAGATGCAGCCTATTTAAGCAGTTGCCGGGATTTACTTTCACTTTCGTCCTCGTGGAGTTTCACTCCTCCCCGCAGCAACGCTGACCCATAGTAGCTAGCGCTGGCTGCATTTGTCTTTATCATAGTGCTAGTTCCAGCGCCAGAGGCTGCAGAAGACAGCTGATCGGTAGGGTTGCAGGGTGTCTGACAGATCTTGAGGATAGGTCATCAATATTAGGAGCCTGGAAAAACCCTTTAACTATACTCAAACCAATATTTTCAGTTTTTAGTGGAACTGAAGCAACATCTATCTCTCCAACCTTAGCAGATTTTGTAAAAAGGGTAGCCAAAGTTAATTTAAAGGGAGAAAACTAAAATAAAACCTGCCATTTATTTATCACCCATTTAAAATGACCTGCCCTCGCCATATGCTTAGTTTTCCCATATGGTAAATTCAGCCCTGATCAGAGCCAGAAAGCTACAGGTTACCCGAGTCTAAGAGCAGTCAATTCAGTAAAGTACTCTTTAATAGCATAAAGGGAATCTATCATGAAAACACATAATAAAGTATAATTCACAAGGCAAAAGTGATTTACTTTTAAAGTACGACAGCCATCAATGTATTAACTCTTAGTACTGTAGATAACTTTCATAGGTTTGCATGTTGGTTGAGAATCAATCATAAGGTAAAAACATATCTAATAAATAAAATATCCATATTTGATTCTCCTCAAACACTGTTAAATAAAAACAAATGGTAATATTAGGCCATTAATGTCACATAAGTTCAACATATCGGTCATTGATGAATGCATTGACCATTGAACTTTGAAACTAGAAAATGATTGCACTGACGAGCTAGTTCTGAATATAAGGATGGGTTTACTGGTGACCATGATGCAGCCAAAACAGCACCGGCCTACAGATAAGCTGTAACCTGGACGTTGGCATTAGCTGCATCATGGCCACAGTTGCTCCAGTGATTCTCCCTGTGGTAGAAGACAGTAAAACCTGTTGGCCCAGGATGCATGTGGACCTTTGATATTATTGGAGGCCATTGGATGATCACCTACACAACTGATGATGTGTGATCTGGCTTGTTGTCCATACCAACCAATCTCAGTGTGGTTTTTCATTTTCCTGAGCTTTCTAAACCCATAACAATATAAGAGATGTATGGAGCCAGCTAAGGAGCTGGTCCCCTCCTATACTTAGTGGGTGCCGGCCATGTTATACAGCTGAGACCTAACTGCAACATTCATCTAACCCCTCAGATGCCAAGGTCAATAGAAACCATTGCATCTGAATGACTAGACAATACCACACTTGTATAGTTTTTATTCCTCTTTAATACTGAAAAAAATCAAAAACTTTCAAAAAAATCGATTTTTTCTTTTCATTGCCATGTTCTGACCCCTATAACTGTTTTGTAGTTATGTCTACAGAGCTGTATGACGGCTCATTTTTTGAGGGGCAATCTGATACCATTTTGAAGTGTGTGTGACTTTTTGATCACTTTTTATTATTATTTTTTGGGGGGAGGTGAATTGACAAAAGAATGATGAACTGGCCATTTTTTTCCCATGTATTTTTTTAAAATATTTTTTAAAACCCTAGATGACTATAATTGGCAATCATTACATTACCCATTGTGTTCTGTGATGGCAATAAAGCCATCATAGAACACTGTATTTACAATATACCAATACAGTGCTTCCACCTGCTGGCCTGTATTAGTATATTTCAGTAATAGCTGTCAGAGCCTGCTTGGGGCTTTGGGCTATTACTGTAATGTAACAGGTTTCCCGATGTCAGCCAGGGTACGCTGTTACAGGCGCAGGAGCGTGCAGCCTGCTTCCAGACTACTCAGACCGCCATAGGACTGATCACATACATCCGCCACGAGTCTCTGATGCTTAAAACAGTAGAAACCCGAAGGCTATGGTGCCAGCTGCACACGTGAGGAGATGCATCTTTAAAGTATGGTGGAGGTTGCCAAGGGGTTAAAAAAAGTTCTTAAAGTTTTAAAAGTAGTAAAACATTAAACAAAACCATATAAATTTGGTATCGCTGTAATCGTACTGACCTGTGGAATAAAGCTAACGTGTCATTTTTACCGTATGCTGAACAAAGTAAAAACAAAATGCAAAAAATTATGCGCAAATAATTTCTTATAGTATATTGACCCTTATTTATTTTTAGGAGTTCACCTAGATTGTGGCATACATTTTATCCAAAATGTGGTGCAAATTCATGCATCTTGATTTGGCTTCATAAGAAAGTGTGGTGACCTAATAGCTGGCATTTGGATCATAAAATTCTGTCTCAATCTAAGCCAACCAATGGCTGGTATAAAGTTAGACAAAGGCCCTGATTTATCATACCTTCACTCTAGAATTCTGGCGTTCCTTCCACTGACCAAGCACCTCAATGTGAATATCTAACTTATGTTATTATAGTGGTTAGAGCTCCATATTTATACAAATTTCCAATCAGTCCTTTAACACAGCGATAAACAAAAATTAACATCTGAGTACCTGCAGCCACCACAAGGGGGAGCTTAGGATATTATTGTATACATATAGACATTGAACTTAAACGGGTTGTGCCATGATTAAAACTTATCTCCTATACACAGGATAAGGCTAATGGGGGTCCAAACTCTTGGTCTCTCACCCTCTTGAGAATGGGGGTCCTGTTTCTCCAGCAGGTTGAGCTCTGTTGCTCCATTCATTCTACATGAGACTACAGGAGATACAATATTACAGAGTTTGACCATCTCCAGCAGTCCTATAGGGAATGAATGGAGCAGCAGTGTGCATGTTCAACCTGCTGATCCATCAGGATGGGGAAAGGGACCCCTGTTCTTGAGATCGTAGGGATCCTGGCACCCAGACCCCTACCAATCAATTAATCATCCCTTATCCGGTGGATTGGAGATCATGGCAAAAAATATATCTTTATTCAGTAAATGCATAGCATATATTTATGGTATTAAGAGATGGAGATTCACTGGAAGAGGACCATACATGAGTGCAGTTAACTCATGGTCTATGATACATCTCCACATCACTTACATTGCTCTCTATTATATCAGAAAAATAAAGTATCATATTAGTAATATCAGATTGTCCAAGACATGAGGAGTTGATATATTTGTCAGCTTAAAGGGTATCTGTCAGCAGTTTTGTACCTATGAAACTGACTGACCTGTTACATGTGCCATTGGCAGCTAAAGGCGTCTTTGTTGGTCCTATGTTCATATGTGCCCGCATTGCTGAGAAAAATGATGTTTTAATATATGAAAATGAGCCTCCAGGAGCAACGGGGGCGTTACCATTACACCTAGAGACTCATCTCTCTCTGCAACTGCTGCGCCCTCTGCACTTTGATTGACAGAGCCAGGTGTAATGACAAATTTCACTGCCTGGTCCTGTCAAGCAAAGTGCAATGGTAACGCCCCCGTTGCTCCTAGAGGCTCATTTGCATATATTAAAACATCATTTTTCTCAGCAATGCGGGCACATATGAACATGGGACCAACAAAGACGCCTTCAGCTGCCAAGGGCACATGTAACAGGTCAGCAAATGTCATAGGTACAAATCTGCTGACAGACGCCCTTTAATTCTTGAAGTGTTCTGTCTGTGGCACACTTAAAGAGGACCTGTCACTTCTCCTGACATGTCTGTTTTAATAACTACTTTCATTCCCCATAGCAATTCTAGGGAATTTATTCTTGTGGCTCTATGTTGTGCCTTTCCTCTATTATTCCTACTTGAAAATTATGAATACATTGTCAACAGTCCGTAATAAAGGAACAGATGGGTGTTACCAATTAGGGTGGCGCCCCTGCACAGTCTGACACTACCCAAACAGTCTGACACTACCCATTCTAATCAGAATAATAGAGGAATCGCACATCATACAGTCACGAGAATAAATTCCTCAAAATTGTTGGGGGCAGCTGAACTCTTGCACCAGGGCCCATGAGCCTTTAGCTGCGCCCCTGCGCTCAGCTGTACCTTTATTCACAATCTTCCAGCAGGAGTAATAGGGGAATGGCACAGCATAACATTATGCTCCCAAATTGTCATTTCATGTGCGATACCATTACTTACTAAGGCATACATGTCAGGAGAGGGGACGAGTCCTGTTTAAAGGGAACAGAAAATGAGTTATGGCACCTGGTCTTATCATAGCAAACTGCTGGACAAATACCAACGTGTAAAATACAACTCTGAAGGATAAATGAACGATAAACTGAATGCAAAGCAATAAAGCTACGGTTCTTAGGCTGGGTTCACATCAGGTTTCTAGCATCCAATTTGCAGATCAGTTTAACGGAAGAGCTTCTACTTATCTCCGTAGATGTATCTACTGTCCTTTTTGCGGACATAGATGTGTTACCATGCTTTTGGGTCTGGCAAAAAAATAAATAAATCTATCTATATATCTATCTATATTATATATCTATCTATATTATCTCTCTCTCTATATATATATTTTTTTTATATATTTCTATATATTTTTTTAAATTTGAAGACTGTATAAAACTGATGCCCCTATGCAGAGTGGATACTAGAAGCGTTATGTGAGCCCAGCCTTATAATATAGTGCAATATAAATCCTAATCACAATGCCTGTTAGGGCTTATGCACACGAACATATTTTCTTTCTGTGTCCGCTCCGTTTTTTTTTTTTGCGGACTGTATGTGGAACCATTCATTTCAACAGGTCCACAAAAAAAAAATTAAACACGGAAGTTACTCCGTTTCCGTATGTCCGTATGTTCTTTCCGCAAAAGAATAGAACATGACCTATTATTGTCCGCATTACAAGGATAGGGCTGTTCTGTTAGGGGCCAGCTGTTCCGTTCTGCAAAATATGGAATGCACACAGACGTCATCTGTATTTTTTGCGGATCCGTTCTTTGCGGACCGCAAAATACATAAATACATACGGTCGTGTGCATTTGCCCTTATTCACACTGTCAGTACACCCATATAGTTTTATGTATTACATCTCTGCCTGGAGGTACTGGGGTCAATCATCCTAACACATTCCACGTAGAACGTAATTATTTCAAGACAATCCTCCCCGTGAACCTTTGTAGCTGCTTGACACAAACATATGAGAGAAGAACCATCAGATCATGGTTGAAGACAATCTATGGGTCCATATCCACCCAGGCATTAGAACACATTCGGATATCAGTGTCCTAGCAACCATAGCAACTAGAACAGGCCCTGGGAATGTGGGGGGCACAGTAGGCACCGATGACCAGTCTAGTAATAATGGAGGGCGATGACTATGTGATCACTCAGAATTTAGTCCTATCTGATCTCCCAGTGTCTCCCGGGGGGGGGGGGGGGGGGGGGGGGGAAGATGCCAGGGCCGGTGCTGTAACCACCGCCTGGTATAATAATGCACATGGAATAGGTCATACACCCAGTGACAAAGACGGAGTAGTCTATGTCATGGGTCGGCCTGGATATGGACCATAGGCCCTTCCAGCATGAACTGGATAGTCTATGACAAGGGGTCAGCATCCCCCAGCACTCCAGCTGTTGTGAGACTACAACTCCCAGCATGCTTCATTCTCTTTTATGGGAGGTGAAGCAAGTGTGCATGCTGAGAGTTGTACCACGGCTTATGAAATACATCAAATCAACACAAAATCATAGACATAAAAAAAAAACTGGCACTTATTCGGTACTATGGAAAAAACTATTTCTACCATATTTTACAGGCACTAAAATGATAGATTCCCTTTATTCTGAACGGATTTAGTCTGTCAGCTGTGTCGTCTGGATATCGTTTCTATTTTCTCTTTTTTATTACAAAATTCATTGATCAGTTCAGTACATCGACAAGGACAGACGGAGCTAAGCCCCGAGTTGACCCTTTCATTGCCCACAGCGCTGCGTTGCCTTACGCTTACAGCACCCTGCCAGCAATGAAGAGGTTAAACTGCACACAGTACCACTACATTTTATACCCACTTTGAACACAGTTTCTTGTTTTTGTTTTATACCAACTTTAAAGACAGGAAAACCTCAACATATTGACCCCATTGAATAGTCTGGAAAGTTCAATGGTCTAGCAGCTAATGAGGTGAGGTAAGTCGGGGGCTGTCTTTTGCTGAATGGACAGTTTTTCGGGAGATATATTGGCAGAACTGCTTTCCTTCCTGCCGTCTTTTATCTTAAGATTATTTAGACTCTTGCCGGTGATTACAGATATTGTAGTCTCTTCCTCGAGGAATTTGACGGTAGGTCCGGCAGAGAAGTGAGACTGATAGATTCTGCCATCGGTCAATATAATATAACTATCTACTATGGCGTTTTGAGGGTGCACCTGCTTACAAAAAAATCCATGCAAGAGCAAAAGGAATTCTTTTTTCAAGCTTTTATGCATATATCCATAAATATATGGGTGTATACAGCACTGTAGGAAAAAGAGGACAATGACTATAGATGTCACCCATTTAGGAATGATGGTGCCAGCGCAGGAGGAGACGATGCTCAGCACGCTATAAGGACCCATACTGATTATGTAGGATGATAAAATGGCAAAGATAACCTTGGCGGCTTTGCAGTGATAGAGCGGTCTGTGATGACTTGTTTTGTCAAGTGCGTTTAATGCAGACGATCTTGTCCCATCTGACCTGTCACATCCATTTGCTTGAACCGGGTGAACCAAGGCGTTTTGCCTCCTGGCTGCTCTGAACACCATCCCATAGCACGCCAACATAATGCTCACTGGCAAGATGAAAGAAAATACGGCACTGAGCATGGTGTAGGAATAACTCGAAGCCCATAGTACTTTGCAGTAGTGGCTTTGTAGATCAAATTCCACTTTGCCCCATCCGTAAAGAGGAGGGGTGCTCTGGAGGACGCTGAGGATCCACGTGAAGAAGATGAGAAGGCTTCCTCTCTTTGGGGTCATCTTGGTAGGGTAGGATAATGGATGAATAATGGCCAAGTATTTATCGACGGAAACCACCGTGATGGTGTTTACGCCGGCAAATGCAAAGAGATGCATAAGCACCACGACCGCACCACACAATCCATGTTCCAAAGGCCAGATATCCGGGAGGGAGGTGACAATGACACAGGGCATCACCAGGACTGTCTGCAGTAGATCGGCCACCAGGAGGTTGAAGATGAATCGGTTGGCCACCTGGAGTAGCTGTGGTTTTCGATGAAAAACCACTAAAAGCATTATGTTCCCAAACAAAGATAGACAAAGCAAGGAGATGATGAGTGCTATCCTGAGGACTGTGTCGGGCATCGAGAAGGGTCCTTGATCTGCATGGAAATGACTCTGGTTCTCAGTGGTCCTGTGGTCACCTAGCCTCTGCATGTTTTTACTATAAACCCCGATTACACCTCCATTCAGTGTGGGGTGGGTGGTAGATGCATGCCGCAGCTCAGAACGATAATGATGGGGATTATTCTATGCCTACACCATCCATGGCACCCATGGAGACAGTTCTTCTGTGGAGGCTGCGTCCATACATTATGCTTCTGCTGCATCAGGGAGACTCATGGTGGGTTAAGCAAGACTTCACATGCTGCCAATTATCTAGGTTCCCACTTCTTATCCAGAGAGGCCTACGTAGTGAATACAGAAATGACAACAGCAATTTTTGAGTGAAAAGCACAGATTTCCGAACAGTGTAAACAACATCACTACTGCACATCACAATTATATATTTATACATAGATGCATGGTCCCAGTGCTTAAGGGTGTGCATTGTGCCTAAAAATAAGCCCCCCTCCTCAATGCAATACCTATGGAATATAAAAGGAATATAAAAAAAAAGCTTCAAGGGTCTTTTACCTGTTGATGGGCATTATCCCCTGTGGTCCTGAGGAAGGTGATACAATGATAGATCTGTCTCCATGCCCCCTCCCCGTTGTGTCTATTTCTGTGGTTTGGACAGCTCAGTGCTGCTGGAGAGAAATCAGCCCTCTCCCTCCTCCTCCTCCTCCTCTCCCCCCGTCTTTGCAGCCCTCCCCCCCCCAATGATTCTTGCTTCATCTATGGAGATGCTTATGTTGAGCAAGCGGAGGGAGTTGTAGCGACGCTGGCAGACTCATTCTTTCAGGACCGGATTGCTGCATTAAAACATTTTACATATTTCCTTCTCTAATGACTTTCAATTTGCAATAATGAAGTTGGCTGGGATTCCTCGAGCCCCATGCGGTAGCCATTGTACAGTGCAGCTGTTTGCTTAAACAATACGTCTCAATCTCTAGGAGACAGTGCAAATGTCTGCCTAGACCCGGTAAAATGTATTTTTGCGGAATGCGGCCAGTGTGACATTAGGACTGGCTGCGTGTGATGCTGCGCCGCTGAGCAGACACTTGAAAGCAAATAACTTATGGCACAGATTGCCATTAGGTTCACTGGTAATATAATAGCCAGTTGTTTGCATTGACAGCCCAGTCGCTGCCTTCATTTCATCTTCTCGCAGATAACAACAAGCCCACAGATTATTACCGCATGTCAATCATCTCAAATGCCTGGAGAAGACTTTTTATGTCACTGTGAGCACCAATGTTGGTTTTGGGGATAGATGGAATGGTAATTGTAAGCTGGCCGTAGACATTCCAATAGTTCATGGGATGTGATCAATGACGGAGTCTAGGAAGCCAAAGTGATCAGTTAAATTTTTTGCTTTTTGATGAATTGTTAATTGGCTAACGGGACTGTCCCACAATGTACTGTACTATTACATATCTCTGCTAGATCATGCAAAACGTAATTTTTCTATTGCACTAATTCAAGCATTTCTCCAGTGTCTAGATATTGCTGTTATCTACTTATTATGACGCCCCCTGATGTATTTTTATTTCCGCCCGTAATGGCCACTTAAAGTGGTTTTCTGAGACTTTGAAACTGATGACCTATCAACTGGATGGGTCATCGCTATCTGATCACTGAGGGTCCAGCGCCCGGGACCCCTGCCATTCAGCTGTTTGAGAATGCTCTGGCGTTCCTGTAAGCGTTGGGTCCTTCTCGCCAAGTACCTCAAGACCTGGGGGTACTACTATTGCATTTTTAATTGCTGCATTTTTATATGTTTTATATGTGTTGCTATTTGTACTATGTCATGGTGTGCAATAAGTGAGGTACTGGTTAGTAATGGCTGGAACCACCCTGCCCCCCCTCCGCCCAATGGTATTGAGGGCTGGTCCGCCTTACTACCAGGAGAGGGAAGTCTAGAGTAGATAGTTAGTCAAGAAAAGTACTAGGAGGAGAGGGGACGTGAGAGGTCCTGTCTAGATCGTGGGGGAGTTTGGAAGTAGCTTATAGAGCACCCACTCCCAAGAACCGTATCAAAGTTCAGGATCAAGATATCCCTCTCCTGCTAGGACAACTGACTATATTGATGGGTAAAGCATTGAGATTCCAGGCAGTGGAGTGATCAGCGAGATACAGCATTTACAGACTCAAGGTGAGGGATAACAGCTCAGATACCATCACCTACTAGATAACCACTAGGCCAGTATCATCTAAGTCCTGAACTGCAGCCAACCACCATACCTCATCAGCTGGTGCTAAAGAAGAATTTCACTTAAAGCCTGCTGCTACTGTATGTATTTCAAGTTCTATGTTGCACTTAGTAAAGTTACATTTAACTCTGATCTCATTGTTCAGTACTATAATTTCATTGCACCGGTCCCCAGGAAGCAATTGCCTGAGGGAGTTCACCGTGACACAACGCTTCATCAGGGCCACTACCACTCCTATCCTCTACCCTGTCTCTTCAGGGGGTCGCTGCACAAGCACACCACTGTACATTGTATAGTGGCTGTGTTTGGTATCACAGCTTAACCCCATTCACTTGAATGGGTCTGATCTGCATCTAGGCCATGTGACCAATGAACGTGATGTCACTGGCCTTGTGAAAGCTACGAGAAGGCCACAGCACTTACAGGAGCGTTGGTGCTTTCTAAAACAGCTGATCAGTGGAGGTCCCAAGTGTCAGACAGACTCTCACTGATCAGATACTGATACCCTATCCAGAGGATAGTTTAATACCTCAGACCTGGGAGGGATGGGCTAAGAGGGAGTTTAAAAAGGAAAGTGAGGAGTGAGGGAGCATGCAATCTATCTCCCTCTCCTCCAGGCCATGTGGACCATAGTGGTGGCTCATCTAGGAAGACATCATTGCCCCAGAGAGACTGCAGGGCCCTATGCCTGGAAGATTTGTAAATGACTGCACATTTGTGTCAGCAGAGTGATCAATCAACCAAGCTATCAAGACTCTGCTGCAAGGTGGTGGGAAACACGTTAAGACACCATCATTTCAGTTCAGGACAGGCATAGCTAGAAGCCTGCATCATACAGTAGACACCTACAGACACAGGTGCCAGAGTACAGCCGTAGGGAAGGAAATCTAGAGAGGGACTTTGTCAGCTAGCAAATTTCTGAGTCTCATCTTCTACCACATTGCCAGCCACCACAACCCATTATCTTGGAGGAGAGAATTGCACTTCATATGAACTGCTGCAGGATGTAATTCTATTTCTTTCTTGCACTTAGTTAAGAAAAACATTCTTTGTTCTACAATCTCTGCCTGGTTCCTTCATGTCACTTATTCATTCCACCATACCCCAGGGAGCGATGGCCTAAGGTAGGACACCATGATAGAACAACACTACATCAGGACCACTACCACTCATATCCTCTGCACTAGCTCCTTGGGGGCTCGCTGCAATAGGTCATCAGGTAAAAAATCTTGAAAAAAACCATTATTGTGTTCCATACCAGTGGTCACACCTTTTCATCAGCCCAGCCAAGGCTGCCTGGATCCCATTGCATATGAGCAGCATATTGTTACATAGCTGATAAGGTTGAAAAAAAGGCGCAGGTCCATCTTATCTAACCTATAATCCTCTTGTATTAATCATAGATATAATTGATCTGTACAGGTTGTGTATCTATAATTGGATGAAAATAGAAAAAAAACAAAGCTGGCCATAGATATGAGATATACATTGCTGGAATGATTCTGCAGTATGCTGTTGAAAATAAAATGGGGGCCATTTACTAAAGACCACCATTTCATACTTGGCAAAAACCCCTCTGGTGGAAGATCGGACCAATTTAATAAGAGACACATAACTCTTAAAGGGATTCTGTCACCTCCCCTAACCCAAAAAACGATTTTAAAGCAGCCATGAAGCACAGCTTACCTGGATTAGGCTGTGCTCTTTTATCTTGTAATCCGTCCAGCAGTTTCTGCAAAAAACGACTTTGATTGATATGTAAATGAGTCCTGAATGTGCCCAGAGGGGCGTTTTGTTCCTCTTAGAGAGCCCAGTACCTCCCCTCTTACAGTGCCCAGCCCGCCTTCCTTGTACTGTCTAACCGCCGCCTCCAGCCTGCCACAGCCTCTCCTCCCCCTCCCTCACGCCGAACGAACTTTCGCACAGGCGCAGTACCCACTGAGGGCTGCGCCTGTGCGATCAGCAGGAGACTGAGGGCAGGAGCTTCATCCTCGTCACTGGGCATGCGCCGAGCCCAGTGACGTCCGATGCTCGCTCTTCCCTCAGTCAGCAGGGAAGAGCGAGCATCGGACGTCACTGGGCTCGGCGCATGCCCAGTGACGAAGATGAAGCTGCTGCCCTCAGTCTCCTGCTGATCGCACAGGCGCAGCCCTCAGTGGGTACTGCGCCTGTGCGAAAGTTCGTTCGGCGTGAGGGAGGGGGAGGAGGGGGAGGAGAGGATGTGGCAGGCTGGGGGCGGATAGACAGTGCAAGGAAGGCGGGCTGGGCACTGTAAGAGGGGTGGTACTGGGCTCTCTATAAGGAACAAAACGCCCCTCTGGGCACCTTCAGGACTCATTTACATATCAATAAAAGTAGTTTTTTGAAGAAACTGCTGGACGGATTACAAGATAAAAGAGCACAGCCTAATCAAGGTAAGCTGTGCTTCATGGCTGCTTTAAAATCGTTTTTTGGGTTAGGGGAGGTGACAGAATCCCTTTAATACATTTGTTGCGTCTTCTGCTATCAGAAACTGAAATATACTCCAGCCCAGAGCAGTGTAATATGTGCCAGTATTCTGCTGCACATTTTGTTATCTCAGAGGGCATCAGAAAAATCCCACAAATTGGACATTTTGTCACAGACTTGCACTTGCAACAAAGTTTAATATTTCTTGTGAATAGTCCTAGTGTCCTTCAACGTTTGCTGTTTCAATCCATCTAAGCGGCACCGGTTGTGTCCATGTTACCTGTGCTAGAGGGCACTACATGAGAGAAACAGGTACCTGGGGGGAAGAAATTTGTGAAGCACAGGAGGTGGACAGGGTCTGATGTAAGGCACCATACTGTGCGCTGTGTGTGTCTCCAACACTAGCAGAGCAGAGAAAAGTATGGTGCAGAGCAATGAAAAGGACAAGGAGAGATAGCCAAATATTAGAGAAAAGAGAAATGGTAGGGGACCAGTGACGGGACAGTGGCAGCCTTCCAGTCTATGCATTGTGTATGCTAGAGCACTAGAGTTTGCTTGTAAGTTGCATCACCTCAAGATCAGTTGGTTCACTAAAGGAGATTTGGGAGCCTAGAGATTGTAGTGGCCAGTCAGTATGAGGAACAGCAAAGCTCCAGTGGCATGTGACCGCAGTGGAGTTCAGCAAAAAGCAGAAGGCACATGGTGTACCAACGGTATGATTTACATCATATACCATTGGCACACCATGTGCCTCCTACTTTTTGCTGAACTCCTCTGTAGTCACATGTCACCGGAGCTTCGCTGTTTCTCATGCTGACTGGCCACTCCCTACAGTCTCTGCCACCTAAATACGCTTTGTCTTTGTGAAATGTTCCAGTTATTCTACTGTTGCTTACGGTATTATTGACATCCTACAACAGTGATGGCTAACCTTGGCACTCCAGCTGTAGTGAAACTACAACTCCCAGCATGCTCCATTTATTTCTACAGAGTTCTGAGAACAGCCAAGCCAGGGGGGCATCTTGGGAGTTGTAGTTTTACCACAGCTGGAGTGCCAAGGTTAGCCATCACTGTCCTACAACATTCTTAGCCATTCCCACCACATTACAACTGGTATGTAATGGTAGCCATATGGCTAGCCCAAATGGGCTTGCTAATGTTGCAGTTGGGAGAGATCTCTGATGGCAGATATCTCACATTTCTAGTGACCTTTGTTACAGAATTTTTACTAACCTGCCCTGACATAACACTCATTTTTTTTTCTTCTTTGTACTGGTTCTGATGAATCTCCCCGTTTCTGATTTTTTTTACATGGGGCAATCTTGGTCATTCTTGATTATATTTTTTTCCAATCTTCTATCGCCACTCTAGTCTAAATTTGGTAAATGAACATAGTTTGTAATGTACTTGCATCTTAAAATTCGCTGCAATTCATACTTTTGCTTGCGGGTTACGTGATCAGTGCCTGCGAGTTTACTCCCTGTACTGATGACGTCCAGTACATTGTACCCATGATTCTCTTTTTCAAATACAATTCTCAAAGGTATGGGACATCGTGTATATGGGGCTGGATCTTGTAATGTAGGCGCATGTGCTGCAGAAATAACATGTACAGGAGGGAAAGAGTGTGTAGCGTGGACTGGATCTGCAATGGTAAAAGGCAAAAAAAATCACAACTGCTTCAGATGAATGATTGGTGGATAATAAACATGTTTAGGTGTTTTTACTTTTTTGAGAGTCGGTAAGCCCCAGTAGGCTCAAACAAGCAAACACCAGGTTAAGTACCACACAGTATATAATAAAAGTAATATGTTCAGTTGGTAAAGCTGCTCAGTGCCCTATGTGCCTTCTGTTTCTGCAGACACTGCATTAGAAGCCTCACTACAACCCTTCCAGGGACTTTCACACACTCATGTCACGGTTTACTGTCTCTAGGGTATGACAATCAGTGCCAGAGGGAGGGAAGAGGGAGCAGCGAGCATTTCCTGTTTTTGGATATTTTCTAGATTGAAGTCTGAATAAAAAACACCTGATTTAAAAGGAACCTGTCACTGGGCTTTTGTGTATAGAGCTGAGGACATGGGTTGCTAGATGGCCGCTAGCATATCTGCAATACCCAGTCCCCATAGCTCTGTGTGCTTTTATTGTTTAAAGAAAATGATTTAATACATATAGAATAAACTTGAGATGTGCTAGCGGCGATCTAGCAGCCCATGTCCTCAGCTCTATACCCAAAATCCAGATGACAGGTTCCCTTTAACACCAAGACTGCAAAGTTACGTGCTGATTTGTGCAATTGAATCAAGTGTGAATAAACACTGATGTTTTGAGTTAAGAACTTGTATTTTGCCTCTGTACTGCGCCCGCTTACCCTATCTACCAGAGCGAAACCCCATAATATATATATATATATATATATATACACTCACCTAAAGAATTATTAGGAACACCTGTTCTATTTCTCATTAATGCGATTATCTAGTCAACCAATCACATGGCAATTGCTTCAATGCATGTAGGGTTGTGGTCCTGGTCAAGACAATCTCCTGAACTCCAAACTGAATGTCAGAATGGGAAAGAAAGGTGGGCTACAACAGCAGAAGACCCCACCGGGTACCACTCATCTCCACTGCAAATAGGAAAAAGAGGCTACAATTTGCACAAGCTCACCAAAATTGGACTGTTGAAGACTGGAAAAATGTTGCCTGGTCTGATGAGTCTCGATTTCTGTTGAGATATTCAAATGGTAGAGTCCGAATTTGGCGTAAACAGAATGAGAACATGTATTCATCATGCCTTGTTAACACTGTGCAGGCTGGTGGTGGTGGTGTAATGGTGTGGGGGATGTTTTCTGGGCACACTTTAGGCCCCTTAGTGCCAATTGGCCATTGTTTAAATGCCACGGGCTACCTGAGCATTTTTTCTGACCAGGTCCATCCCTTCATGACCACCATGTACCCATCCTCTGATGGCTACTTCCAGCAGGATAATGCACCATGTCACAAAGCTCGAATCATTTCAAATTAGTTTCTTGAACATGACAATGAGTTCACTGTACTAAAATGGCCCCCACAGTCACCAGATCTCAACCCAATAGAGCATCTTTGGGATGTGGCGGAACGGAAGCTTCGTGCCCTGGATGTGCATCCCTCAAATCTCCATTAACTGCAGAATGCTATCCTATCAATATGGGCCAACATTTCTAAAGAATGCTATCAGCATCTTGTTGAATCAATGCCACGTAGAATTAAGGCAGTTCTGAAGGCAAAAGGGGGTCCAACACCGTATTAGTATGGTGTTCCTAATAATTCTTTAGGTAAGTGTATATAATTTATTATATATATATATTTGTTTTATATTGTATGCAGTAATGCAATGATCAAAGAATAAAATAATAACTTTTTTATAGGGCATTCATAGACGGACAAATCTCTCATTGTGCGCCACAACAATATGGGGCAATTCTTTTCTAGTTAATGCAAATCAGTTAATGCAATCATGTTAATACACTGCAGAGCACGATGAATCATTTCCATAGCAATGTTTGCACACCTACGTGTTGTGCAAGTGCTGATGTGGAGATTGTATTTTTAATTGAACGGCCTGGTAAATGGAAGTATTCTATAACCTCGCTGCCATTAGATTGTTTGCAGATTGAAAACCACAGACTTTAAATACAAGGATCATGGTTGCCAATAGAAGAATACAGTTTCCAGGGATACATTGAGGTCGGTCCAGTAAAACTGTCCACATGAAACGCAAGCCTTTTACATGGAAGGAAAGTATCAGACACAGCAGCATGACCATTAAACGCCATCTACATATGCTGCTTTTATAACTAGTACTTTTATATCTGATTACGTATATAATCTAACAGTGGACCTCTAGGGGGGTGGTCTTCTCCAAGAGGATGGCCAGTATGCATAATAATATGCATTCCATCCAACAGATTCCTCACTTATCACTCTCCCCCCCCCCCCCCCTGCTGCCTCCCACATGGACATACCTAATACTCCCCTCTCCAGTGCTGTCGATGGGTTGGCATTTTTTTCCTACTATAATGCAGATGGCTTAAGAACGGAAGAGGGGGATGAAAAAATAGAAAATGGCCATTCACCTTTTGTAATTTCCAACATACAAGCGATGGTCAGGTCCCCGTGTCATGTTACTGCAGAAGCTCAGCATTCAGGTGGCATTCTTGCACATGTGACTACTGAGGCCAAAGATTGGCTGTATCGGTCGCATGAATGGGAACAGCATGTCATTGCCCCCAGGCCAGCACCAGAAATGGCAGGGACAGGTGTCGTGATGCTGAGAATTCTTTGTCCAACGATCCCTTCAAAGGGATTGTACTGGATTAGAAAAACATGGCTGCACTGCTTTCTTTTTAAAACAGCGCCACACCTATCCATTGATTGTGTGGGGTATTCACTCCAATAAAGCTGAGCTGCTGTCCCTGATGCAACCCTTGGACAATCCATGGAGCCATTTTTTGGAAGAAATTATGTGCAAAGAGGTATCTCCTAAGGAAGAGAAACATCTCACCAGTGTCAGCTATTGGGAGTGTCTCCCAATGAATCAAAATCCAAATTTCCAACAAGCCTTGGGATTTGACAAGGGAATATCGCCAAGCCATATACCCATTGTAGACAGCTATTTCGGGGTGCTTGTCCCTTGTCAATATCCAGTAGGATTCTCGCTGGCTGGTTGCTAAGCCTTGAATACAACTTAGGCAAAGTGCAGAATCTCCTTGAAGAGACCAGTCCTGTGTGGAGACTTACTGGAAGTGATCCATGGTTTGAAGACTTATTGGCCGTGCTTCATGGGAAATAAATATGCAAAGAGGTATCTCCCAAGGAAGGGAACCATCTCGCCAGTGGAAGAAAGAAGATTCTGTACAACTCCTCTAAGATAGGAGATGGACTCACATGTCTTCATAATAGTAGGAAGCATGGTCAAATTTGTAGACTCTTTTTATAAAATAAAGCGTGACAGATTCTGGTCAAAGGCAGATATTTTTGGAAAAATAATTCTGCCATATTGGATTTTTTTGAGATTATTGTTGGGTGCTCTCATTGCCAATCCTTGTGTCGTTCTTGAAAAATGACAGGTTCGCATCAAGGGGCACGCTCAAATTAATTACATCATGACTCCACCAGCCGAGCCTAAGTAAAGGAGCAAGTAAAGGAGCGAGGCAAAGACCGATCTGCCAACGAGTGGCAGTAAATCCATTGTATTTATGGTGTTGCCATCCAGAACCTTCATGGACCAACTCTAAGTCCTTCAGAAAATGGACATGTGTTTAGGAAGACATGAATGTTAAAGGGGTTTTCTAGGTGTTTAATATATCCTCAGGATAGGCCATCAATATGAGAATGGTGTGGATCTGACACCTGGCA
Source organism: Bufo gargarizans (assembly GCF_014858855.1). Classification (NCBI taxonomy): domain Eukaryota; kingdom Metazoa; phylum Chordata; class Amphibia; order Anura; family Bufonidae; genus Bufo; species Bufo gargarizans. The sequence goes on along the minus strand of NC_058088.1, from coordinate 62,530,945 downwards.
CTGCTGCCGATCAGCTGTTTGAGGAGGCCGTGGTGCTCCTCGCAGCCTACCAAGCACAGTGCCATCCATTGTACAGTTGCAGTGCTTGGTATTGCAACTCATTCCCTTCACTTGAATAGAACCGATCTGCTAATAGGCTAGGTGACCGATGAACATGACTTTAATGGCCTAGGAAGAGGCCGCCACGTCCAAACAGCTAGCTGATTTTTGAGGGTATCGCAAAGTGGACCCCCCCACCGATCTGATATTGATGACATGTCCTGAGGATCGGCCATCAATATGAAAATCTCGGACAAACACTTTAAAATGGCTTATAATTTCAAACAACCTGCTGTCTCAGCCTGGAAAAAAATTCACACTTATATTTGAGACCGTGCTGCCTTGAAGAGGTGATACAAACATCATAAAAGTTCTGAACAGCTCCATTTCAGCAACACTTGCATCCATTGTGTGACTTCCTGCTGAAGTATACTTTAAAATGCACTTCAGCTGAAGCTGAATAAGCCTCAATACAAGCCACAACTTCCAAACTGCGGCCAATAGAAGCTGGTGGTTTAACCTGCCTCCAGAGACATGCTTTTCTGATGACCAATTATTAGACTTAATTACCGGAGAACCACTTCTGAGCGCTGCATCTCCTCCGATATCTGGTACTCTAGCATGTACAATATTTGGCTGTCTCTTGTTTCTCTTATGATGCACACCACTTTCTTGCTTTTTGTTCAGAATTGCCTCTGTCCATGGTGCTGAACGGCGGGATCTGTGAATCTAGGTCACCAGCTAATTACCTGCCATACAAATTGGAATCATTTTACTGGATATTGTTGGCTGGGGTTATACTCTTTGCGTGCGTCGTGGTGTTTTTAGGTCACTGATGTTTTCTGTGTTGCTGTTGCTAAATGTTTATAAGGATAAATGCGCAAAACTAGTTTTACGTTCAATGAAATTTCAGGTTGTTTTCCCTGGGTAAATGTATGCTGATATACTGAGCAGTTAATCTAGGAGTAAATAACATATCTGGAAATTCTGTATTATAACATGGTATAATAAAAGAAAAAGCTGGACAGAAAAAAAATAAAAAACTTTCTCATTCAATTTTGGCTCCTGCGGTGTTGTCTCCAGTAGCTGAGAAGCTGTATGCTGCAGGATGAATACAAAGGTTGTCCTAACATTATATATTACTAGATATTAAGCACGTTACAATAACAGGCGCTAGAACAGTAGTGCATAAACATTAGTAGGAACAGTCTATAATAAATAGCAAGGTAATTTGACCACATTGTATTTCTTGTTTTATTTATTTTTTGGCAAGAAGTCAAAAGTAAAATAAAAATAAAATGGAAATGTATATATCACAATACAGTAAGTATAATTATTATAGTCTTAGTGTAAAACTTTGTAACAATCTGCAATATACAATATTTGAAGCAAATATTCAGAAAACAATTATTTTTTTATCTCTTGAAAATTTTCTATAAAATTTCTTTATAGACAACATTTCTTGAAAATATTCTGTCTGAATCTGGCAACAGTTTGCCTTGTTCAGGAACTTCTAATGTTCTAATATTTTCTATTACCGTAATACTGGCTTATATGTGGCTGTAATATGCGTCACTGCCACTGAATGCTTGCTGTGGCTGAGGTTGCTGGAACTGACTGGTGGCTGAGACTGCTGGCACTGAGTGCTGGCTGTGGCTGAGACTGCTGTAACTGACTGGTGGCTGAGACTGCTTGAACAGATTGGAGGCTGTGGCTTAGACGGCTGGTACTGACTGATGGCTGAGACTGGTGGCTGGTGGCTCAGACTGCTGGCACTGACTGGTTGTTAAGATTGGTGGCACTGACTGCTGGCTGAGACTGCTAGCTGCGGCTGGTGGCTGAGACTGCTTGCACTGACTGGTGGCTGTGGCTGAGACTGCTAACTGTTGCTTGTGTCTGAGACTGCTGGCACTGAGTACTGGCTGTGGCTGAGACTGCTGACTGCGGCTGTTGGCTGAAACTGCTGGCACTGACTGGTGGCTGTGGCTGAGACTGCTGGAACTGACTTGTGGCTGTGGCCAAGACTGTTGGCTGTGGCTCAGACTGTTGGCACTGACAGCTGGCTGTGGCTGAAAGTTCTGGCTGGTGGCTGAGACTGCTTGCACTGACTGTTGGCTGTGGCTCAGACTGTTGGTACTGACTGCTGGCTGTGGCTTAGACTGGTGCATGTGGCTGGTGGCCGAGACTGGTGGCTGTGGCTGAGACTGCTAGCACTGACTGGTGGCTGTGGCTAGTGGCACTGACTGCTGGTGCTGAGACTGCTGGTAGCGACTGGTAGGTCAGACTGCTGACAGGGGCTCTTCTCTATATGGCTGATAGTGCTTGACTATGGCGGTGCTCCGGTGTGCTTGCCAGCGTGCTGTGGCTGATACTGTAGTGCAGGGGTGCACAACCTGTGGCCCGCAGACCGCATATGAGCCCCAGAGCCATGGTTGGTGACCCTCGTCCTGCTGGGCAAAAACACAGCTGATCATGCGATCAGCTGTGTTTCTGCCCGGAGCACAGGACAATTGCACTGCAGCAGGAGCGCAGGACAGGTTCTTGCTGTCAGAGATAGCATTAGACCTGAGGAGAAGGCAGAAGGAGTGTATCAGCGCTTCTGCCTTCTCCTTACACAGGTGAGCAGCGCGCTGGGCAGTGTAGACCCAGCGATCATGTGATTGCCAGGTGTCAGGGACAGAGGACTGCAGAGCCTCACCAGCCCTGCCCTGTAAAAAGCCCCCCCCCCCCCCAATTTTTCCTGTAACTGTAAAAATAAAAAAAATAAAAAAATATATATATGTGTTAAGCAAAAGTATTTTGCTGTATTTGTGAGAGGAGAGGCTGATTACACGGCTACTTACTTGCACCTGTGAGGCCAGGCTGGGTGGGTACTAGGCTATTTATAGGCTCCTGTAGGCCTAGGCTGACGACGATTCAGCTGATTTCACTACCTCTGAGTCAGTTCTAGGATACAGCAGCATGGTGTGGAGGCTCCTTACGGCTGGGCGACGGCAGAATGTCTCAGGAGGGCGCTGGTATTCATGATAGGATCGGAGTTGTTGCACGGGACCCACGCTGCGGTCCGCCACATGTAGTGCTCTGGGATGAAGCAGTTGGGCGCTAAGGGTCGAACGATGGTTGTATTGTTTGTCCGGCTATTTCAGAGGCCTGGTGGGGCCATTGCATACAGTATTGGGGTAGCATGTGCTTAGAGTGGACATGGTTGTATGTTTTCTGTTACCTGGTTTACATGCGGGGAGCGTGTCTGCAGTTGGCTCAAGCTATGCATGCTGTGTTTAAGTGATGGTAAATGTGGATCAATGGCGATTTAAAAAATAAAATAAAAAAATAAAATAAAAAGCAGCTACATTGTGCGGAGGCTCGTTCACACTTTGGCAGCGGCAGAAAGTGCCAGGCGAGTGCTGGTGTTCACGGTGAAATCAAACTTGTTTGCACGAGACACACATTGCGGTATGCGCATACGCTTTGACGAAGCAGAGTTGGGCGCTAATGGTCAAAATGACTGTTAGTATAGTTTGTCTGTTAAACAAAACAAGGAATGCAACAGCTCACTGCAAACCAAATAAAGTACAAAATTGCATCATAATATCAAATGCTGAACTAATAAGTTAGAGATATTTGGCAAATCGTTTTGTACAAAATTATTTGAGCCCGTCTGCCGACCGTCAAGGCAATCTCTAGTTAGACGGGTTCCTAACACTAAATATATTTGTTATGTGCCATAGCAGCTATCATACAATTCAGAAAGTGCAGGTTCCACTTACATGCTGGATCCGCCTGAATTTCCGTCATTTCCGGTGCCAAAATGGCCTCCACTATATCCAGGGAAAGCAGTCACCAGCATGCACGCCGGGCCCACTCCACACCACCCCCGGCGCCACATTTTAGGTCTGGCTCACGTTTTAATTACTTATCATCACTGTAAGGTCATCCAGGTCAGTCTCTTGGCTTCGGGGGGCCACATGGCTTCGGGGGCCCGATGACCGTGCTTCATGTTGTTCGTTAGGGGTACAATACGGTTGTAGGCTGGTTAGCGTCCGAGGTTTATTGTCGGAGAGGGTCATGGTTATGAGAGTCCACAAGTCATACTGGTGCTGCATAAGTGGTATATAAAAAAAAAATTAAAAATAGGAAAAAGGAATAAGGAAAATTTGCCGTTAGTCGCTCACACATGGCTTCTCCGTTCAACTTTTACACACAGGGCTCTGCCATTAGTCTCACACGCATGACTCTGCAATTAGAGTCTCACACATGGCTTCTCCGGTTTAGTTACACGTACGGCTCCGCCATTAGTCTGTCACGCATGGCTTCTCTGTTTTAGTGTTACACATACGACTCCGCCATTAGAGTCTCTCACGCATGGCTTCTCAGTTTTAGTGTTATACATACGACTCCGCCATTAGAGTCTCTCACGTATGGCTCCACAATTAGTCTTTCACACATGGCTTCTCAGTTTTAGTTTTACACGTATGACTTGGCCATTAGTCTCTCACGCATGGCTCCGCCATTAGAGTCTCTCACGCATGGCTTCTCCGTTTTAGTGTTACACATACAGCTCCGCCATTAGTCTCTCATGCATGGCTTCTCCGTTTAGTTTTACACATAGGACTCTGCCATTAGAGTCTCTCACGCATGGCTTCTCCGTTTTAGTGTTACACATACGACTCCGCCATTAGAGTCTCTCACGCATGGCTTCTCTGTTTTAGTGTTACACATACGGCTCCGCCATTAGTCTCTCACGCATGGCTTCTCCGTTTTGTGTTACACACACGACTCCGCCATTAGAGTCTCTCACGTATGACTCCGCCATTAGTCTCTCACGCATGGCTTCTCCGTTTAGTGTTACATATACGACTCCACCATTAGTCCCTCACGCATGGCTCCGCCATTAGAGTCTCTCACGCATGGCTCTCCGTTTAGTGTTACACATACGACTCCGCCATTAGAGTCTCTCACGTATGGCTCCGCCATTAGAGTCTCTCACGCATGGCTCTCCGTTTAGTGTTACACATACGACTCCGCCATTAGAGTCTCTCACGTATAGCTTCTCTGTTTAGTTTTACATATATGACTCCGCCATTAGTCGCTCACGCATGGCTCCGCTGTTAGTCTTTTACGCATGGCTTCTCTGTTTTAGTTTTACACATATGACTCCGCTATTAGTCTCTCACGCATGGCTCCGCTATTAGTCTCACGCATGGCTTCTCCGTTTTTTAGTTACACACGACTCTGCCATCCGTTTCTCACGCATAGCTCAGTCATTAGAGTCTCTCACGCATTGCTTCTCCGTTTAGTTTACACATATGACTCCACCATTAGAGTCTCGCGCATGGCTTTTCCATTTCAGTTTACACGTATGACTCAGCCATTAGAGTCCCTCACGCATCGCTCCACCTTTAGTCTCCCACGCATGGCTTCTCAGTTAAATTTTACAGACATAAACTCCGCCATTCGAGGCCGGCTGCGTGGTCCCACCACAAGTAGGTTCCATGTATTTTCTGCCCTCAGACCCGCTCGCATGGCTCGGTCATATTTGGCTCGCAATACAATTTTTCTTGTGGTGGCTCGCGCCATTAGAGCCTCTCTCACATTGTCGTTTTCTCCGACTTTTATTTTCTAGGTTGTTGGGTCTTAAAAAAATAAATAAAAAATCATTGTTTTCTTTATAAGCAGTCATCTCAAGCCTGCCTTTGTGGACATCACCTTCTCCCAAGGCAGGCTTACCTCATCTACAAACTCGGGCTGAGGGTTTGGTGTCCGGCCTAGGGCCTGGGTATCTGTCTGTCTTCCAGTAGGAGGTACAGTAATAAGGCGCAATTGACAAAGTCTGTCACGTCTACAGACAAGACAGATCCTATCACGACTACAGGAGCAGCATACATGGTGTATCACAACTGCATTTACAATTTATACTCTGTTCACCACTAGAGCTGCGTTCATGCGTTGCTGTTGCATCACATTGATACCCTGTCATCTCAGATTGCATTCACAGCTGCGTTATACCGTGCTCTTCATGCTCACAGCTGGGCCCATACCATGTTTTAGGCACTACTCACATCCACAGCTGCGTTCACCCACCTGTTCATACATCACTTCGGCTTCCACTTAAGGCTGCATTTTCCTTTTCATTGCTACATCATGTTTACTCAGTATTTCCATTTCGTCCACCATGACGGCTCTACTATGAGATTGACCCTTGACCTCTGTAGGGGCAGGAACACACAGAGTTTAAAAGGCCACCACCCACACTCACCCTCAGTGTTTCCTGTCCCTACGGGGTCAACCACACAGAGAGCTCTCCTGGTGGAGGTGAAGAGAAAAGTTTATTATTTTGTTTAAATACCTGAGGATTCCGTCCTCGTCCCCTGCCCTCCTGCGGTCCGGTCCAAAGCTGGGCAGGGGATTCATTTGGAGCGATCTCGCTTCTGTAACAGGAGCCTGTATCCCTCCCCACAGTGCGGTCCCCCTTCCCTATGTAAGAAAGCTGACCGCAGGAAGCAGCATGCTGAACGCCGACTCCGGGAGGCCTCAGCATTACACTCTGCTTCCGGTGCTGGAGGCGGAAGGGGCGGAGCTTGAGTCGGGCGCTCGGCAGTGACGTCAGACGCCGGACATACTTGTGGCGGCAGATTCAAAAAGGGAAGGTTCTACAAGCGCAGTGGCACCGATCTTCCTCCTGGCGAAAGAAGAAAACCTGCCAAAGGGCGTACCCTGGGTAAAAGATCCGGAGATTCAAATATACACAGATGCAAGTGGTACCGGATGGGGAGCAAAAATAGGCCCAATAAATTACCAGGGCACTTGGTCAGACGCCATGAAAAAATGCTCCACAAATCACAGAGAATTGAGGGCAATCTGGGAGGTACTGAAGTCGTCACGGGACAGGGTCTCCGGAAAACACCTAAAGATCCTCTCGGACAACATAACAGCCGTAGCATACCTAAAACATCAGGGGGGCACACGATCATTAGGCTTAAAGGAGTTGGCAGAAAAAATATTCTCCTGGGCGGAAAAGAACGTTCTATCCATCACTGCTATCCATCTAAAGGGTACAGAAAACATACAGGCAGATTTTCTCAGCAGAGTAACCATAGATCCGGGGGAATGGGCCCTAAACTCAATCGTTTTCGAGCAGATTACCAGGAGATGGGGAACCCCCAGGATAGACCTGTTTGCATCAAAAAAGAACGCAAAGGTCCATCCCTTTTGCTCCCTAAACCCAAGAGACAACCCATGTGTGACAGATGCATTCTCAGTCAGGTGGTCTTGGGACCTAGCCTATGCCTTCCCCCCTTGGCCTTTAATACCCAGGGTGCTGCAGAAGATAAGATCGGACCCAGTAACCGTAATACTAGTTGTCCCGTACTGGACAAAAAGGAATTGGTTCCCAGTGTTAAAGAACTAGCTCTGGAAGAACCCTGGATAATCCCCCCACAGGAGGACATTATCTCTCAGGGTCCAATTCTTCACCAGAATCCAGGTCTCTTCAGACTTTCGGTCTGGATCCTGAACGCGAGATCCTAAAGAGCAAGGGGATATCAGAGAAGGTCATAAACACCCTTAAGTCCAGTAGAAAAGAGGTTACTTCTGCAATATATCTGAAGATTTGGAAGAAATATTGTAGTTGGTTAGGCCAGACTCCTCCCGTAAACTCTTCCCCCAATATCAAAAAAGTGCTAGACTTCCTCCAACGTGGGTTAGATCTAGGCCTTAGACCAAGCACACTCAAAGTACAGATCTCTGCTTTGGGGGCTTGTTATGATACAGACCTGGCCAGTCACAGGTGGATAAGGAGGTTCATAAAAGCTGCCTCAAGACTGAGACCTTCCTTAACCCCTAGGATGCCTCAATGGGATCTAAACCTGGTCCTAAAAAACCTTACAAATTCACCTTTTTCTCCTACGCAAGAGATGTCTCTCAAACACCTATCCTTTAAAGCAGCCTTCCTAGTGGCGATCACTTCAGCCAGACGTCTGGGTGAAATCCAAGCGCTGTCCTGCAGGGAACCATACCTCACGATCTTCCCGGACAGAATAGTTTTGCGTTTAGACCCTGGTTTTCTCCCTAAGGTAGTGTCGGACTTTCACAGAGACCAAGAGATCATCCTTCCATCTATTCCCAAGGGCGACCCATCACAAGATCAGTTCCAGCTTCTGGACGTCCGGAATACTATCATACAATACCTGGACTCAACAAAAGAATTTAGGAAAGATGATAACCTTTTCGTTCAGTATGGGGGTCCTAACAAAGGGAAAAAAGCATCCAAAGCCACGATTGGAAGGTGGATCAGATCTACTATCATTTGCTGCTACCAGAGGTCGGGTCTAGACAGCCCCACGAATATAAAAGCTCACTCTACAAGAGCTATGGCGTCCTCATGGGCAGAAAGAAGTGGTGTCTCCCTTGACAGGATCTGTAAAGCAGCCACCTGGTCCAATATAAATACTTTTATTAAACATTACCGGATCAATGTGTCAGCTTCTACGGATTTAACCTTCGGTCAGAAGGTTTTACAAGCGGTTACCCACCCTGTTTAATAATCTGGTAGTTCTCATAGTAGAGCCGTCATGGTGGACGAAATGGAAAGACCGTAATTAGACTTACCGGTAATTCTGTTTCCTTGAGTCCACCATGACGGCCCAGATTTCCCCCCCTGAGTTTTAAGGAGGGGTTGAGTATGAATTAATACTCAAAAAAAAAATAAAAATTAAAAAAAATATATAAATAAAAAAAAAGAAAAAGAATTTTTTTTTTCAAAAAAACCTACTTGCCTAGGTTAAGGCTACACACACTTGGTAATTTGGAAAGCACTGAGGGTGAGTGTGGGTGGTGGCCTTTTAAACTCTGTGTGTTCCTGCCCCTACAGAGGTCAAGGGTCAATCTCATAGTAGAGCCGTCATGGTGGACTCAAGGAAACAGAATTACCGGTAAGTCTAATTACGGTCTTTTTCTGGGGGAGTCAGTGCACCGCTCTGATACCGTTCTCCTGATGAACATAGCTGCTTTCTTTCAGGTTTACGTTTCTTCCCTCGCTGGCGCCTGGCCCCGCCATTAGGGTCTCTCGCGCCTGGCGGGTAATAAGTCCTGTCACGACTACAGGCGATTACGAAGTCCTGTCACGACTACAGGCGATTACGAAGTCCTGTCACGACTACAGGCGATTACGAAGTCCTGTCACGACTACAGGCGATTACGAAGTCCTGTCACGACTACAGGCGATTACGAAGTCCTGTCACGACTACAGGCGATTACGAAGTCCCGATCCATTATCAGAGTTAAGCGGCATATGCAATCTTCTAACTTTTGGGTCCTTTATAAATAATAAGAAATAATTTAAGCAGTGGCCTGGGGAAGTATAGGTGTAGTATTTGCTACCAGCAATAGTTGGTGTCCAAGCAGGGCCCTTAGCGAATGGTTGGACCTCATTAAGTCTTCCATCACATTCACCATTGTTATTTCAGTCTGCAGCTCCCGGGTTCAGACCTTCTCGTAATATGTTCATATGATCGTCAATATAGTGGTAAATCGTTTTGACTACCGACCGCTCTTTCAAAACATCAACTTTAGCTACCTCCAAAAACAACGGCACGTGACAAAGAGGTAAGGTATATAGAAGTCGCTGATATGTACAGTATATTCCGCACCTTCATCAGGTAGAGTCTTCTGCGTTCAAAGCGGGTGTCTTAATGGTATGTATATATTTTACTCTAAATAAGGTCTACGCTTTTTGGCCCCTTTAGGCTGCCCTATCGCAGCAGTTATGGCACAATTATACTGCTTGTTGCAAGATAGGGTTAGATAGGTTAGGGACACCTTTCTGATAGCCGATCCGACCACAAGTGTTAAGCAAAAGTATTTTGCTGTATTTGTGAGAGGAGAGGCTCATTACACGGCTACTTACTTGCACCTGTGAGGCCAGGCTGGTTGGGTACTAGGCTATTTATAGGCTCCTGTAGGCCTAGGCTGATGACGATTTAGCTGATTTCACCCACCCACCCACCCACGCCATCTTACAGTCACTTCATATTAGGGTGGCCCCCTTTAGGCTGCCCTATCGCAGCAGTTATGGCACAATTCTACTGCTTGTTGCAAGATAGGGTTAGATAGGTTAGGGACACCTTTCTGATAGCCGATCCGACCACAAATATATATATATAAAAAAAGAAAATAACATTTTATCAAAAAGATGTAAAATAAATAAAAGAATACTATAAAAAGGAAAGTGCAAAATAAAATTGTTTATTGGCATATTATGTGGAAAAATATATTTTAAAAATAAAGTGATGATAAAAAAAATAAAAAAATACAAAATAAATAAAATACAAATAAAAGGAAAATGTGCAAAATAAAGAAATCAGTGTCTCCCAAAGGTCTTTTTGTAGCAGAAATATACAGTACAGACCAAAAGTCTGGACACACCTTCTCATTCAAAGAGTTTTCTTTATTTTCATGACTATGAAAATTGTAGATTCACACTGAAGGCATCAAAACTATGAATTAACACATGTGGAATTATATACATAACAAAAAAGTGTGAAACAATTGAAAATATGTCATATTCTAGGTTCTTCAAAGTAGCCACCTTTTGCTTTGATTACTGCTTTGCACACTCTTGGCATTCTCTTGATGAGCTTCAAGAGGTAGTCACCTGAAATGGTTTTCACTTCACAGATGTGCCCTGTCAGGTTTAATAAGTGGGATTTCTTGCCTTATAAATGGGGTTGGGACCATCAGTTGCGTTGTGGAGAAGTCAGGTTAATACACAGCTGATAGTGCTACCGAATAGACTGTTCGAATTTGTATTATGGCAATAAAAAAAGCAGCTAAGTAAAGACAAACGAGTGGCCATCATTACTTTAAGAAATGAAGGTCAGTCAGTCCGAAAAATTGGGAAAACTTTGAAAGTGTCCCCAAGTGCAGTCACAAAACCCATCAAGCGCTACAAAGAAACTGGATCACATGCGGACCGCCCCAGGAAAGGAAGACCAAGAGTCACCTCTGCTGCGGAGGATAAGTTCATCCGAGTCACCAGCCTCAGAAATCTCAGGTTAGCAGCAGCTCAGATTAGAGACCAGGTCAATGCCACACAGAGTTCTAGCAGCAGACACATCTCTAGAACAACTGTTAAGAGGAGACTGTGTGAATCAGGCCTTCATGGTAGAATATCTGCTAGGAAACAACTGCTAAGGACAGGCAACAAGCAGAACAGACTTGTTTGGGCTAAATAACACAAGGAATGGATATTAGACCAGTGGAAATCTGTGATTTGGTCTGATGAGTCCAAATTTGAGATGTTTGGTTCCAACCACCGTGTCTTTGTGCGACGCAGAAAAGGTGAACGGATGGACTCTACATGCCTGGTTCCCACCATGAAGCATGGAGGAGGAGGTGTGATGGTGTGGGGGTGCTTTGCTGGTGACACGGTTGGGGATTTATTCAAAATTGAAGGCATACTAAACCAGCATGGCTACCACAGCATCTTGCAGCGGCATGCTATTCCATCCGATTTGCGTTTAGTTGGACCATCATTTATTTTTCAACAGGACAATGACCCCAAACACACCTCCAGGCTGTATAAGGGCTATTTGACCATGAAGGAGAGTGATGGGGTGCTGCGCCAGATGACCTGGCCTCCACAGTCACCGGACCTGAACCCAATCGAGATGGTTTGGGGTGAGCTGGACCGCAGAGTGAAGGCAAAAGGGCCAACAAGTACTAAGCATCTCTGGGAACTCCTTCAAGACTGTTGGAAGACCATTTCAGGTGACTACCTCTTAAAGCTCATCAAGAGAATGCCAAGAGTGTGCAAAGCAGTAATCAAAGCAAAAGGTGGCTACTTTGAAGAACCTAGAATGACATATTTTCAGTTGTTTCACACTTTTTTGTTATGTATATAATTCCACATGTGTTAATTCATAGTTTTGATGCCTGCAGTGTGAATCTACAATTTTCATAGTCATGAAAATAAAGAAAACTTTTTGAATGAGAAGGTGTGTCCAAACTTTTGGTCTGTACTGTATATATATGTAAAAAAAAGATAAAATTGTAAATAATAAATGCCCACACCAACCAAAACCATTACAATTATCACCCCATTCATGTGAAACTATACATATTGTATAATAAAACGATCCAACAAATATAGGGAACTAATTATAATATTTTGCATATTTAAATAATGAGCTATAGTTTGTACAATTTTTTTAGAAGTAATTTTTATTCAGTTTCCCTCTAATAAAACAAAAATATTAAAAATCCCTGTATTATGTAATAAAAAGCGGCATACGTTATTTTGGTCGTCCAAAAAATAAAAAAAGTTACAAGTGTTTGAACCACGTGTGCTAAATCACAAAAAAAGTGACTGGTCATTAAGGCCTTTTCAGACCTGGTCCTCAGATGCGGACTAAAACAATGGCTGTGTGCGTGAGCCCTCAGGGAAAGTGCTTACTGGCTATTGCAGGAAACTTACAGTACTGTATATCTGGGGGGGCAGAAGGTGGTATTAACCAGTGAGCCCCGTCCTCTGCAGTGAAGTAAAGCGCTCATTTGTGAATAGGAGGCAGGAAGGAAATGTCGCCACTTAAAGGAGTTTCCTAGTTAAAATCATTTTTAACAAGTTCCTGCAGCATAGTCCCTGACACAGAAGATTCCTACTTTCCTGCTCCGTGCTGCTCTCACTGTCTAAATCTTCCAGTCCCGGAGTACCTCTCCAGCAAATGACTGACTTCAGAAGTGAAACGCTGCTAGTGGCCACATCATCTCTGAAGCCAATCATTGGCTGGAGAGGTACATGTGACTATGCCGATATCCAACCGGATGTAAACAGCGCCGGAACTAGAAGATGGAGAAAGCAGGAGCGGCATTTTTTATCAGGAAATCTCTAAGCTCAGTTACATGGCACAATATTCAGGACAATTTCTGGGAACAAGTCTTCATAGGAGCACTCATTCCTTATATCTGGCCGGTATAATCGTGCCACTAATCAGCCGATAAACAAGGAATCACTAATTTGTCGGCTGATTTGCATATTTTATCAGGATTAAAGATGTACAATTGTCGTCAGCACATCTGCAATGTGCCGGGTCCGCAGAGGAAACACGTGAAGCTCACGGTGGGCCGATGGGGGTAGTAGGTCATGTACTCACGGTTAGCAGAGCCTCCCTGGGTTGGCAGTGTAGTGGATGGGAAGACAGCACTAAATCCTCCGGGGCACTCTCTTTTGCAGGGAACACCAGCCAGATAGAAGTTTATGTGACCTTGATGGTATAGGTGTTTAAGGTGCTTTGGTGGCTGGGCCCCTGTGTTCGTAACGCCAGCACCGTAAGGTGCAAATGTTGAGTGTAGTAGTAGAAATGATGAGGAGGCAGTTGTAATTAAACAGTTGAACATTTACTGAACAAATTGTCTTCAGGTAGTCAGTACAGATACAGTTCATTAGTATGGCATGAGTGATGACTCAGAAATAGGTTCAGTAGTATTCCTTTAATCAGGTTTAGGAAATTGTCAGTTGAGGAGTTCTCTTTAAGGCTGACACTTTACAGGCAAGACTTCTGTAATTATTCTTATTATTATTTAAGTCCAAACTATATCACTCTGGTACTAAATTTTTCTACTTATCTTGAGCTATCCAATAAGGGCATTCTCCCTCGTGGCAGGCATCAGTCTTCTGCTACATTATTTGCAGGATGCTCTCTTGAAGGATTCAGGTTTTTAGGATCCCATTATATCCCGGAAGGCTTCTAGTGAATAAGGACAATTCTGCGCACTAATTATCCATTCGTGTTTCGGCACTTGGAAAGTTGCTCTCAGGCACTTGTGCTGGTGAGGTCCATAGGCTAGACTCAGCTGTAATCCTTACTATGCTTGCTTCATATTTAGACATAGACTTATGGTCTTGTGCTTGGCTGCTGTAGATAAATGTTTGCTGTACTCCCTTAGCCTGGCCATGACCAAGGGGTAGAAATAGCAGACTATATGGTGGACGATGCCTGTTTATCTCCTCCATACACACTGTACTAACTAACTTCACTTCCTGTACTAAATACACCCAAGCTATATATATATATATATATATATATATGTGGTGCCAGCACCACCTAGGGGCGAATGGGTGAAATGACAATGCCAGCCTGATAATAGGAAATACCATAAAATGTGTAACAGGGAGCCGGCGGAGCACTCCCTCCTTGCAGCACTGCTGGCGTCCCGCTGATAGAGAGGGAGGAGGAGCCGGCGTCTGATGCGGCTGGTGTCCTCATCTCCCTAGCAACAAGGGGGTGGGGAGGACCGGCGGAGCAAACTTCCTTAGTGCGGCCGTCGTCCTTCATCCCGTACGCAACGAGCAGGGGCAGGGACGAGCGCCGATGAATATGAGTCGGCGCTCAGAATTTTGGCTGGGGCTGATGCAGGGTCACACTATTTTACAGGCAACCTGCTGGCCACAAGTTGCCTGTGATTGGTCTTACTACTCATAGCGTTTTCCTGCATGTATTATTTTGTGAACTCGACCTCGGCTTGTATTTGAGTCCTGATCGTGAGTTATCCCTTCATACTGACGTGATCTCTTGGCTCCTGACCTCAACTTGTATTTGACTTCGATTTTGTGTAATCCTTTTGTATTAACATGATCTCCCCACTCCTGACCTCGATTTGCATTTGACCTTAATCCTGTGTTATTCCTTTGTACTGACGTGACCTCCTAGCACTTGACCTCGGCTTCCATTGTGTTCTGGTTTTGCTTACGGTTTGTGTGTTTGGTTTCTACCCTGCCTGGTAGCTTACCTTTCTGTCTTAGTCTCTTGTTTTCTTCCACCTTGTTCCCTTCCTATATGCCCCTGCACATACTTAAGCCAGGGACTTCCGTCCAGTTGTGCACCGTCGGTTAGGACGGACCGTGCAAGTAGGTAGGGATAGTGGTGTGAGTGGAGCTCAGGGCTGCACTTATCCCTACCATTTGCGATAGAATCACAGGCCCTACCTAAACCATGGATGCCATGAGAGTCCTTATGGATCAGGTGCAGAATCTCGCCCAGATGGTGCAGGAACTGGCAGAGAGGCAGCAGCAGCATGAGTTGCTTCAGACCCACCTCCTCTCTTCAGAATCTCAAACCTCATGTTAAGTTGCCTGATCGGTTTTCAGGAGATCGTAAGCATTTTGTGACATTCAAGGAGAGCTGCAAGCTCTATTTTCATTTACGCCCATACTCTTCGGGTTCTGAACAACAAAGAGTAGGCATTATTATTTTTTTTTTATATTTTTTTAAGTTTGAGAGATTCCGTACAATGACAAGCAAATTACACATATCAGGCAATTCAAAGGTATTACATTTTCCTCCATACATCATTGCGTTACATCAATCAAAGTATAGCAGAGATCAATTCAAACAATACATTTGGAATCTCATTTTCAATTTTCACCCCCCCCCATTAAACTGGTATACCTCCTGGTCTCCCCTCCCCCCAACCCATCTGATGCAGATCAGTTGTCCTAGGAATATCTCAAGGAAACTCTAAGCGCAATAGAGACAGCTGCCCTTACGTAGGTTTCTCAGAAAACTAGATCATTTTCCCCCCTTCCGAACGTAAATACGCTTGGTCCCCAAGTGAGTCTGAAAGTGACATCTGAAATTTATCTGGTTACTTGCAATGGACCTAGATCTCCCTTTAAGTCTTCTTTTAGATACCATGCTGTCAGCCTGAATGGGCTCATAATTTTCATGAACTCCGTGTTCGGAACATATTACAAAACAAACAGTTTCCATTTCCGACATAGACGCTGTCCAAGCACCTCTTTGCAGTTTAATGCTTCTAACCATTCCAAATGAAATAAGTTACGCATTTGAGCTACCACCATTGCCATAGTGGGGACCTCGGTTGATAGCCATAGCTGAAGCAGACACCTTTTGGCAACCATAAATAGTTTGTGACCCACCAATGGTATTTTAGAAAGATCACCTTCCTTCTCCCCTAAAGTCTGGATAGCTGAATGATTTTTAGCATCACAATGCAGTATTGCTGCCGATGGCGTAACTGCAGCGCGTATTTTGCTAATCTTCCCCAACATCTGGTCGATTTCCTCCCAGTACCCACCCAACTTCGAGCACATCCATAGACCATGATATAGATCTGTCTTGGGGGTGTCGCACTTGGGGCAAGCTGTAAGTCTCCCTGGACTAGCCGGGGAACTAGGAATATCAAATCCATATATAGCGTGGTGTAGGATTTTTACGTGGGTTTCCCTCCATGTTTCATTTATTATGGCCTTGCGCATTGCTGAAATCCCTGACCAGATTGTTTCATGAATCTCCACCACCCCTAATTCTTTAGCCCATTTTTTAAATATTCCCCTGGGATCTTTAGCTCTCCACCTATCTCTCAGCACATGGTGTAGCATCGACAGTGACCTCTTCGCCTTGACACTTATGAACAAATCAAAATCATTAGGTTTCCATTCCATTGACAGATCTCTAGATAAACTCCTGCAGTAATTTTTTACTTGAGTATACTGCATGAACGAGGAACTTCCTAATGCCAATTTACTTTTTAATTCCTGCAAAGCTGCCCACCTCCCCTCAGATTCATGGAACATATCGCCTATTTTATTCAACCCCTTGAGGGCCCAGTCTTTAAAAAATACATTGTCACTACCTGGTCGGAATGATGGGTTCCCCCGTATAGGGAGGTGTTTGGATATCTGGTATGGGAGATGGAAATGGGTTCTCAGGGCCTTCCAGGCTACCGTCGCGTCCCTTATTATAATAGAGGATTTAATGTGAACCGGTAGAGTGGGCCTCTTAGCATGTAGCAAAGCCGCCAGATCCCAGGGCCGCGCCAACTCCCGCTCTAAGGCCAAGTTTGAGTAGTGATTTGTCCCATTGACCCAGTCTAAGATGTGTCTACTGATACACGTCAAGTTGTAGCCTCTAATATCAGGAAAATTCAGCCCTCCCTCCTCCTTCCTCAGTTTTAGCTTGTCCAGTGAGATTCTAGGCCTCTTTCCCTGCCAAATAAAACAAATGAATCTACTTTCCAGTATTTGAACATCCGTGAGGCGAATGAGAAGCGGGATAGTCTGGAGTGGATACAGAAGCTTGGACATACTCATCATTTTAATGAGATAACATCTACTTACTAAGTTTAGCGGCAAACCCTGCCACCTATGCAACTCTTGTATTATCTTAGCTATGAGAGGGGGAAAATTCAAGGTATACAATGAATGCGGGTTTCTGCCAATATGAATGCCCAGATACTTGATACTCCCTTGCACCTTTGTTATATTCAAGTGTTTCGGTATCTGATATCCCCCCGCATCCTTCTGGGATAGGGCCAACATCTCGCATTTTGACTCATTCAATCTATCCCCTTAATAGGAACCAAAGTGATTCAGAGCCTGAAAAATTTGATCTATGTGCTTTCTAGGGTTGGCTATGAATAGCATCATATCGTCTGCGAATAATGCGACCTTCAGTTGCCTAGTCCCTATCCCTATTCCTTCATATAGATCTGAATGGCTTAAGAACCTAGCTAGTGGTTCAATGGAAAGGTTAAACAAGAGGGGTGATAGGGGGCACCCCTGACGTGTCCCCTTTTGGAGATAGAAGGGCTTGGACAAGTAGCCCGGAGTAGATATCCATGCCCTAGGTAGTCTGTACAATTGCGTGAGAAAAACCCTAAAAGTCCCCGAGAACCCAATCTTATCCAGCACTGCCTCCAGCCATGCCCATCTCACAATGTCGAAAGCCTTCTCAGCATCTAAAGTGAGCATGGCTGGAGCCTCCCCAGGTCGCGGTCGGTGGCGAACTCTGTCCAGGACCGTTAATACCGTACGGATATTTGTTACCGCTGAACGGCCCTGCACAAATCCCACCTGCTCTTTACCAATGAGTGAAGATAATATGGCCGCCAAACGATCTGCAATAATCTTTGATAGAATTTTGGTATCCACATTAATTAGTGAGATCGGTCTATAGGACCCCGGTAATAAGGGGTCTTTACCCGGCTTGGGAAGTAATTTGATATAGGAGATGTTTTCCTGGTCTGGGGATGCTTTACCCTGTAGTACTTCATTATACCATTGTAGTAGGACCGGCGATACCTGCCCTAATAATGCTTTATAATATTCCCCGGGGTACCCGTCTGGGCCCGGCGCTTTAGCCTTGCCTAACTTTTTAATGACTGATTGAAGTTCTTCAAGTCCTACCTCTCTATTAAGGAGTTGTAATTGTTCCGTGCTGAGACACAGTAATTTGACCTTTTCCAGGAGGGAATCCGTAAGATCAGGTCTGGTGGTATCTTGGTATAATTTCTCATAGTATTCGCCTAGCATTGAATTTATCCTAGAAGGGTCAGTGATGACTTGTCCTTTCCGTTCCTTAAGGTCAGTTATGAACTGAGGGGCTCGCCTGCCTTTTGCAAGATTTGCCATAAGGTGCCCAGATTTGTTACCAAATCTGTGCAACGTTGCCGCAAGTCTAGTATTATTTAGCATCTCCCTGTTTTTTTCATTAGCCTCAAAAGCTCCCCTGGCATCTAACCACCTTTGTCTATTAAGGGCTGTAGGGTTCCTCCTGTATTCCTGGTAAGAGTCTCTTACTAACAGGCTTGTTTGCTCAAACTTTGTGTTTGTTTCCGAAGCCCAAAGACATAGCTCATAATTTTCCCCCGTATGACTACTTTAGAGGCGTTCCACAACAGCTCCAGTAACTCTGTATGTACCTGGTTGTCACACATGTATTCCTCCCACCATGCAATTAACTTGTTAATGAAATCCTCACTCGTCACCAGATTTGAAGGGAATCTCCACAAATAGTCGAGTCCCTTGGGGTATGTATCTCTCACTTGTATCCAGATTGGGGAGTGATCTGATATCACCAAGTCGCCAATAACAGCCTTTTCCACCTTTCTCATCAAATCAGAGCTGGTCAGTATATAATCTATACGCGACCAAGAATCCTGCGAGTGAGAATAGAAGAAGTAGGATCTTTCATCAGGGTGCAATTAGCGCCATGGATCAACCAATACCACCCCTTCCATCAATCTACCTAATGCTCTGTCGTGATTGCTTGTAGCTGCCTTTGGGGAATTACCACGCTGCCTGTCTTCCGCCTCTCTCACCACAGAATTGAAATCCCCCCCCCCCCCCCACTATTTTATTCGCACAGGGGTCAGTCAATAGTTTGGATTCTAGATCCTTAAAAAAATTCCCATTGTTTTTGTTGGGGCCATACACATTATAGATGCTATAGTGTGTTCCTTGAACTGCAATCAGGATTTGGATAAGTCGTCCCCCTTCATCCGAAAATGATCCTAGAACCTGACAATTTAGATTTTTGTTAATTAGGATTAGTACCCCAGCTTTTTTTACGACCGAAGCTGAACCGTACACTTTCCCTACCCACAATTTATTCATCCTTGCAAAATCATTCTCTGCAAGGTGCGTTTCCTGAAGTAGCACTATATCCGGGTCGGCCCTCTTCAGGTGACGCAACACCATCCATCTCTTGTGGGGTGATCTTAGGCCCTTGACATTCCAGGATATTACTTTAATTCTCCTAATCTCCTAAGTGCTATACAAAAAAGAACGGGAAGGGTCAAAATCCTTATCCCCTATTCGATTAGAATACGCTTCCTTGAGAAATAGAACACCAAATTTCCAGCAAATATAGCAAGTTCCCCTCCCCCCCTTCAAACAGTAACTGTAGAACAATTACCGTCAACACCAACGGTTAAACCAGCCCCACCTCCCACCGTATTTACTTTTTGTTATTGGGGCTTCCTTTTTTCTGAGCTGCCAAGGCTCACCCACCCCCCACCAACTGTGTATTTGTCTGCTATTACATTATAGCACATCTTCCACCATGTGGCGTTAGCGGCCTACACATTCCTTTGAGGTGCTAGTGACTTGGTTCTATTGGAACACCTATTAAACATATTAAACATTTTAGCACCAGAACTCATAATAACTTCACCCTTTTCCGCGGCATCTAACGTCAGTACCTCACTTGCCCGTGGGCTAACATTACATTGCAATTAACTAGATCGGGTTAAACTGGAGTTCTTAACTGATGCGTGGCGCACGGCCCCTTCCAGGAGGCTGCTCTCCGCCTCTACGACCACGATCCCTCTGAGAAAGATGTTTCTCCTCCGGGCTGCTTGATCTCTCCCAACGCTTATATTTACCCCTACCACGGTCAGCTAAGTCCCGTACATCCTCAGCAGTCAGCAGGTCTTGCAGGGAATCCGTCGCTACCGAGGGGTCGCTAAATAAAGCAGAAGTTCCATCTGGCATGGCCACTCTCAGCGTGGCCGGGTATTGTAGCTGAAATTTGATCTGACAGCGGTACAAAGCCGAGCATAATCCGCTAAACTCCCTCCTTTGTTTCGCGACTTGAGCAGAATAGTCCGCAAATAGCAGAATTACCTGTCCCTTAAAGGGATTCTGTCACCAGGTTTCACCCCCTCCAGATAAAAATATAATTATGTTCAGGGAGCTTTAACCATTCCTAATGTGGTCTTATAAATGTAATCTGTAGGCTCATTTTCCTAAAAAAAACGCTATTTACTAACCTGTCATTCATAAAAATAAGGTGCCCAAGGGGATGTAAATGGCTCCAAGCTGCCGCCCGCACCTGCTGCCGTTCGTGCCCAGCGCTGCCTCATAATATTCTGTGACGCCTCCTGCTCTCTCTCTCCCCCCTCCTCCTGCTGCTGTAAGGTTGCTGTGACGTCTCCAGCTCTCCCTCCCTCCCCCTCCCCCCTCCTCCTGCTGTAATGCCTCCTGCTCTTCCTCTCTCCTTCCCCCCTCCTCCTGCTGTAACATTGCGATGTTACAGCAGGAGGAGGGGGGAGGGAGGGAGAGCAGGAGGTGCGGGCGGCAGCTTGGAGCCATTTATATCCCCTTGGGCACCTTATTTTTATGAATGACAGGTTAGTAATAAAGTTTTTTTAGCAAAATGAGCCTACAGATTACATTTATAAGACCACATTAGGAATGGTTAAAGCTGAACATAACCATATTTTTATCTGGAGGGGGTGAAACCTGGTGACAGAATCCCTTTAATCTTCAAAGGGCCTCTCCTGGTTCTGTAGGCCCTAAGAATCGCCTCCTTATCGCAATAGTCCAGGTACCGCATGATTACTGGACGGGGTCTCTGCAGTGAGTTGTTGCTGCTCCGGCCAGGTGAACTGTTCGGGTCTGGTGGCGTTCCGATCCGGTGTGCACGCTCATCTTTGTGCTTTCCATCCAGCCCCAGGGCCCGTAGTAGGTCAATTTCGCATATCTCTTTGAGGGCTTGTGCTTTCACCGCCTCAGGTAGACCCAGGAGTCTCAAATTGTTCCGCCTTGAACGGTTCTCTAAGTCCTCAAGACGGTCTTTCAGTATGATATTATGGTTCTGTAACTCCTGAATGGCCAGGTTGGATTTGAAGTTCTCCTCCAGTAATGCGGAACATCGCTGCCCTAGGTCCACTAGGCATACATCATGCTGCCCCACAGTCTCATGCAGCTGCTGTAGGGACACCGCCAGTGTTTTGGAGAGCGTCTCCCTGATATCTGGCGCCAGGTGTCTGGCCACCTCTATTGCCAGTGATTTATAATTTATTCTGGCCCTGTCTGACGGGTCACCGAGTGGCGAGTCTGGTAGGGCATCAATAACGCTTTTTAACAGCACTCGACGGAGACACAGGATCTAGGCCCTCCATCTTGCCTGATGCCTTGAGGTCAGCCTGTGTAGCGCCGCTCCGTACAAGTTTTTTACCACTCCAGAGCAGGTATCTGTCCATGGGCCTCTTGCAGGACGTTCTAGAAAGATTGGGGATACAGACCCGACCCTCACACTGCCGGTATGTAGCGTACGGAGCTCGTTGTGGGTGAGTGATGGACGGAGCTCACTTACTCCTCGCCTTCCATCTCGGCGCCGGAACCGGAAGTGTGAGTAGGCATTATTATCTCTGTTGCAGGGAGACCCGCAAGATTGGGCTTATTCTCTACCCACGGACTCCCCTTGTCTGACTACTGTTGAGGCGTTTTTTCAGGCACTGGGTATACTTTATGACTAGCCCGATAAGTCGGCATTGGCTGAGTGTCAATTAAAACCTCTTAGTCAAGGAAACAGGCCGGTGGAGCAATATTGTTTCTTCTGGCTGGAACAATCCAACACTTAAGTGCCAGTTCTGGTTAGGGCTCTCTGAGGACCTGAAGGATATGTTGGTCAGTTACCCCTCGCCAGACACCTTAAAACAGACGATGACTTTAGCCATTAGATTGGACCGACATATCAGGGAGAGACAAAGAGAACGTTTTGTTTTTCCACAGGAGGTAGTTAAACCTGGTTCTCCTCCCTTGAGAACCAAATTGGAGGATCTTCTAGGGGAACCCATGCAGCTCAGAATTACCATGAGAGATAAAAGACGTCAGAGGGGTGCCTGCTTCTATTGTGGTGAAACAGATCATTGGTTGTGGCAATGTCCTTAACTTCCTCCTTTCAGGAAATTCCCGCGCCCAGACACCCAGAAGGATAAGGTACTCCCCGAGGTGATAAAAAAAGCATTGTTACCTGTGGTTATTTCTTTTGGCACTTGTAAAGGTTCTGGGGAGGCATTCATTGATTCGGGGTCCGCTTCTAATTTTATTGACCACAAATTCGCCCTTTCCCTAAGGGTGGCCATTTTGTCTCTTGCTAACCATATTCACATTATTGCAATTGACTCCACTCCTTTGTTTGGTGGGACGGTGGAATACTGGTTACCTTGGTAGTGAGGGCCATTTATATGGATAGTTGCTCTTTTTTGATTTTGAAAAATCTGCCCATGGAGATAGTTCTTGGTATGCCTTAGCTCCAGATTCATAATCCAGTTATCAACTGGTCCACGGGTGAATTAGAGAAATGGGGGGTAAATTGTGATTCCCACTGTCTAACGGTTATTCAAGCTAGTGTCTCTACACAGTCAAAAATTCTCCCTAAGTATATCAGTGATTCTTATGATGTTTTTTCCATGACCGCTGACTTCCTTCCCCCTCATAGACCCTATGATTGTGCCATCGACCTCATCCAAGGGTCTAAGTACCCCAAGGGTCATACAGTCCTGATCAAAAGTTTAAGACCACTTGAAAAATGGCAAAAAAACATATTTAGCATGGCTGGATCTTAACAAGGTTCCAAGTAGAGCTTCAACGTGCAACAAGAAGAAATGGGAGTGAGACAAAACATTTTTTGAGCATTCAATTAAATGAAAACAAGGAATAAACTGAAACGGGCTGTTTTTCAGCTGATCAAAAGTTTAGGACCACACCTCCCAAAAAAAACTAAACCCCCCCAAAACAGAAATCCAACTTCCAAACATGAACTCAGTAATGAGTAGCTCCGCCGTTATTGTTTATCACTTCAAAAATTCGTTTCGGCATGCTTGGTGGTGGTGAGTGGGAACATTTCTTCAAGTGGTGAAGACGGCTGCACAAAGGCCATCTACTGTCTGGAACTGTTGTCCATTTTTGTAAACTTCCCTTGCCATCCATCCCCAAAGGTTCTCAATTGGATTTAGATCAGGGGAACACGCAGAATGGGCCAAAAGAGTGATGTTATTCTACTGGAAGAAGTCCCTTGTCCTGCGGGCATTGTGTACTGTAGCGTTGTCCTGTTGAGAAAACCAGTCGTTAACACACAGACGAGGGCCCTCAGTCATGAGGAATGCTCTCTGCAACACCTGGACATAGCCAGCGGCCGTTTGACGCCCCTGCACTTCCTGAAGCTCCATTGTTCTACTGAAGGAAAAAGCACCCCAGACCATTATGGCGCCCCTCCACTGTGGCACGTGGAAAACATCTCAGGTGGGATCTGCTTGTCATGCCAGTAGCGTTGGAAACCATCAGGACCATCAAGGTTAAAAAAAAATCTCATCAGAGAATAAAACTTTCTTCCACCTTTGAATGTCCTGTGGCGTTCAAGGAGAAGAGGTCTTTGAAGACGTTTTTTTTTTTAAGCCCTTCAGTCTCAGATGCTGTCTGATGGTTATGGGGCTGCAGTCAGCACCAGTAAGGGCCTTAATTTGGGTTGAGGATCGTCCAGTGTCTTGACGGACAGCCAATTGGATCCTCTGGCTCAGTGCTGATGAAATAGTTTTGGGTCTTCCACTTGACTTTTTTGTTCCATAACCCTCAGGATCATTTAAGAAATTCCAAATGACTGCGTCCCACCTCAGCAGCGATGGTGCGCTGTGAGAGACCCTGCTTATCAACAACCCGACCATGTTCAAAAAGGTGATTGACAATGAATCCACATCTTTGCACAGATTAGGCCTTTTAAAGGCATGTGGTCCTAAAATTTGGATCAGCTGAAAAACAGCCTGTTTCAGTTTATTTCTCAATTTTTATTAAATTGAATGCTCAAAAAAGGTTTTGTCTCACTCCCATTTCTTCTTGTTGCACGTTGAAGCTCTACTTGGAACCTTGTTAAGATCCAACAATGTAAAATATTTTGCCATTTTTCAAGTGGTCTTAAACTTTTGATCAGGACTGTATTTATAATTTGTCTGGTCCAGATTGACAGTCTATGAGGGATTACTTGAAGGAAAGTTTACAAAATGGTCATATTAGTGTCACGAGGGTGTCAAGAACCACGCCTGACTCCGTTATACCCGGGGTCAGGAAGTCGCAGCGGTTGGCTGCGCGCTCTATGTAGTAAGATAGGGCTGTTTCCTTATGGTAGCTTTCTGGGTTTGCTTTGCAACCCTTTTTGGCTCACTCAGGGATCCGTAGCTCCTTCTCCTCAGCTGTTCCTTGTCCAGCACTCCCAACCTCCTTATATTCCCCTCTCACACTTCTCTGGTTGCCAGATATAGAGCTTCCTGCCTGGACTTCTATACTGACCCACTGGAGCTGTGTTGCTGTGTTCTCTGGTTGTTGGTCCAGAACGTTTCCCTCCGGATCCCTGTTGGACCTTTTGTGGTCTGCTGTGGTTGCCCACCTGGGTTTATGTGTTTGTCTGTATTGTCTGTCCTCTCCCTGGTGTTTTTCCGCTTAGTGTCAGTGGTGCGGACTAGCGATCCCACCCGTTCACTATCTAGGGCTCATTTTAGGGAAAGCCAGGGTTTAGGCACGTGATCGCCGCACGGGTGAGGAACCCGTCTAGGGACGTCAGGGCAGTCAGGTGCCAGCCACAAGGTGAGTCAGGGGTCACCACCTTTCCCTCTCCCTTGGGCAGGGCTTTCCCTTTTCCCTCCCTGTGCGTGACGCCGGTCATTACAATTAGACCCTCAGTGTCCCCTATGGGGGTGGAGTTCTTTTTCATAGGTAAAAAAGACGGCGGATTAAGACCATGTATTGATTACAGGGAGCTAAATAAAATTACTATTAAGAACCGGTACTCTTTGCTGTTGATCCCAGACCTGTTTAATCAAATACTTGGAGCTCATTGGTTCACTAAACTTGATCTTAGGGGGCGTATAATCTTATCTGAATTAAGGAGGGGGATGAGTGGAAAACGGCTTTTAATACCCCTGAGGGCCATTACGAATATTTAGTGATGCCGTTTGGTTTAAGCAATGCACTGGCGGTTTTCCAAAATTTTGTCAATTACATTTTCAGACACTTTATTGGGAAATCCGTGATCGTCTATTTAGATGATATTCTAATTTATTCACCTAACTAGAATTCGCATATTATACAATCTAGACAGCTACTGAAGGTTCTTCAGGAGAATCAATTATTCGTTAAGGGTGAGAAGTGTATATTTGGAGTACAGGAAATATGATTTTTGTGATATATTCTCACACCCCAATCCTTTAAAATGGATCCTGGGAAGGTGTAGGCTATTTTGGATTGAGTGCGACCCTCCTCTCTTAAGGCGTTACAAAGCTTTTAAGGTTTTTCGTACTATTACCGGAAGTTCATTAAAAAAAATTCTGTGATTGCTAAGCCTCTCAGTGATTTCACCAAGAAGGGGGCGGATCTAGTCAATTGGTTGCCAGAGGCTATAGAGGTTTTTGAAGCAGTTAAGAGATGTTTCATTGAACACCCAGTATTGGTTCAACCAGACCAAGAGAAACCTTTTGTGATTGAGGTGGACGCTTCTGAGGATGGGGTGGGGGCAGTACTCTCCCAAGGGTCACCAACCCTCACTTACTTAAGACCGTGTGCTTTCTTTTCTCATAAGTTCTCTTCCACCGAGAGAAATTACGACATCAGAAATCGGAATATACTCGCAATTAAATAGGCTTTTGAGGAATGGCGTCACTTTTTGGAGGGGGCTCAATATCATGTCACTGTACTTACTGATTATAAGAATTTAAAGTTTTGGGAATCTGCTAAGTGTTTGAATCCCAGGCTAGATGGGCATTGTTCTTTACTCGTTTTAACGTCTGCATTATTTTCAGGCCAGGAAATAAAAATGTCGAAGCTGATGCCCTATCCCAAAGTTTTTGTGCCTTTCAATCTCCTGATGCTCCACCAGAACCTATATTGCCAGCAGGTATCATTGTGGCTTCAGTCTCCACTGATTTGACAACCGAAATTATGGCGGGGCAACACTTGGCTCCGGTACTGTCTCCTAAAGATAAGTGTTTGTTTGTACCTGGTCGTTTGCAGCTCCGGTTTTTAGGTGAGTGTCATAATGCTGTCTTTAGTGGTCATCCGGGCATTAACGCCACCAAGGAACTAGATTCCAGGTTTTATTGGTGGCCTATTTTGTCCAGAGATGTCTATTCATATGTATTCTCTTGTGAGGTTTGTGCCAGGTCCAAGACTCATAGGTCTCGTCCGGTGGGTGAGTTGCGACCTCTACCCATCCCTAGTAGGCCTTGATCTCATGTATCCATGGATTTTATTACCGATCTTCCGATGTCTTAGGGTAAGACAGTTGTGTGGGTGATGGTTGATAGGTTTAGAAATATGTGTCATTTTATTCCCCTGCCAAAGTTGTAGTTTCAGAGTGCTATGTAAGAGACTGGTGTGAAGTTAATTTGTTTCTCTAGTGGGGCGGGGGGATCTCTGGTAGGGGGATTGTAAATACAGGTGTCCATAAGTAAACAATGTCTTCATCAAGACAAAGGGCAAAGTATCACCTGAATCCTGTTTTATCACAATAAATAGGAAAGGTGTTTAGTCATGTCAAGGAGTTGTGTACTTATAAGTCCTTGAGAATAGAGGCCTAATCCTGAATACACCTTTATATGTACATGCTATTGTTCTAGAAGTTCTGTCTAAAATCCCAGTTAAATATTACCCCTTCAAATTAAAAAGGAAATCATAGAAAATGGCTATAATTGTCAAAACTTTTTACATAGAGCCCTAGTGCCATCTAGTGGTAGAGTAAAAATTAAGACATGTATTATGAAATAGTTGGGGAAATTAACATTTGTGATGTCACTAGTTAATGATCAAACCAGAACAATCCTATTTTAAATGGGATAAAAAGGTGGCATGAGCTGATGGAGAGGAGGCCATCTGTTCCATCTGATACACCTACCTGAGGAAATCATCAGAAACCATCCGATGAACTAGGACCACCTATCCAGTCATCCAGGGGGATCCACCCATTTCTTGAGAACACCATTCCAATCCTCAATCTTTTCAAGGAGGACACAACCTTCCGGGGACAAAAAGGATCAGACCAGTCTATAGTCCTGAATCTTGAAACTGATTTCTGCTAGCCGATACACTGGTATAGTATAAACTTTCCTATATTTTATAGGAGAACAAAAGGAATATATTTGCACATATATATATTCAATTAACCATATTTTGGGTGTAGAATCTGGTTTGGAATAAGGCTAGTCTGTAACTGCAGTATCATTCTGACTTCTTTTCCAATCCAGGGAGATTTATATATACTGTTGATATATATCTAAATATCACTGTATCATCTCCAAAGAACCGATTTCAGTTCTAGTCATTTATATGGTTGAATATATACAGGTCCTTCTAAAAAAATTAGCATATTGTAATAAAGTTCATTATTTCCTGTAATGTACTGATAAACATTAGACTTTTATATATTTTAGATTCATTACACAACAACTGAAGTAGTTCAAGCCTTTTATTGTTTTAATATTGATGATTTTGGCATACAGCTCATGAAAACCCAAATTTCCTATCTCAAAAATGTAGCATATTTCATCCGACCAAAAAAAGAAAAGTGTTTTTAATACAAAAAAAGTCAACCTTCAAATAATTATGTTCAGTTATGCACTCAATACTTGGTCAGGAATCTTTTTGCAGAAATGACTGCTTCAATGCGGCGTGGCATGGAGGCAATCAGCCTGTGGCACTGCTGAGGTGTTATGGAGGCCCAGGATGCTTCGATAGCGGCCTTAAGCTCATCCAGAGTGTTGGGTCTTGCGTCTCTCAACTTTCTCTTCCCAATATCCCACAGATTCTCTATGGGGTTCAGGTCAGGAGAGTTGGCAGGCCAATTGAGCACAGTAATACCATGGTCAGTAAACCATTTACCAGTGGTTTTGGCACTGTGAGCAGGTGCCAGGTCGTGCTGAAAAATGAAATCTTCATCTCCATAAAGCTTTTCAGCAGATGGAAGCATGAAGTGCTCCAAAATCTCCTGATAGCTAGCTGCATTGACCCTGCCCTTGATAAAACACAGTGGACCAACACCAGCACCTGACATGGCACCCCAGACCATCACTGACTGTGGGCACTTGACACTGGACTTCAGGCATTTTGGCATTTCCCTCTCCCCAGTCTTCCTCCAGACTCTGGCACCTTGATTTCCGAATGACATGCAAAATTTGCTTTCATCCGAAAAAAGTACTTTGGACCACTGAGCAACAGTCCAGTGCTGCTTCTCTGTAGCCCAGGTCAGGCGCTTCTGCCGCTGTTTCTGGTTCAAAAGTGGCTTGACCTGGGGAATGCGGCACCTGTAGCCCATTTCCTGCACACGCCTGTACACGGTGGCTCTGGATGTTTCTACTCCAGACTCAGTCCACTGCTTCTGCAGGTCCCCCAAGGTCTGGCATTGGTCCTTCTCCACAATCTTCCTCAGGGTCCGGTCACCTCTTCTCGTTGTGCAGCGTTTTCTGCCACACTTTTTCCTTCCCACAGACTTTCCACTGAGGTGCCTTGATACAGCACTCTGGGAACAGCCTATTCGTTCAGAAATTTCTTTCTGTGTCTTACCCTCTTGCTTGAGGGTGTCAATGATGGCCTTCTGGACAGCAGTCAGGTCGGCAGTCTTACCCATGATTGCGGTTTTGAGTAATGAACCAGGCTGGGAGTTTTTAAAAGCCTCAGGAATCTTTTGCAGGTGTTTAGAGTTAATTAGTTGATTCAGATAATTAGGTTAATAGCTCGTTTAGAGAACCTTTTCATGATATGCAAATTTTTTTAGGTAGGAATTTTGGGTTTTCATGAGCTGTATGCCAAAATCATCAATATTAAAACAATAAAAGGCATGAACTACTTCAGTTGGTGTGTAATGAATCTAAAATATATGAAAGTCTAATGTTTATCAGTACATTACAGAAAATAATGAACTTTATCACAATATGCAATTTTTTTTAGAAGGACCTGTATATACTGTATATATGGAAATGAATATGGTAAAAACCAAATTTTTTTTTTACATTTTTTTCCAGTTATTTCGATATCTGATTCATGTATTTATTATATTTATATTCTCTAGGTTATTAGGTTTTTCTTAATTGCATATCATTGTTTATTACCATTTTATTGTCACTGATTTTGTATTCTATTTGCACTGAATTATTATTAATATATGTATTTTGTATACCTGTTTCCTTTTTACTTCAACTCAGCGCAGATAAAAGAGCTCTACTTAGCTCTTGTTTTGTTTATGAAAATATAAGTTGGAATCTCCTTGATTATAGATCCTGACTTGTTTACATAAATAAAAGACTGTTTTTCAGAAGCAGTATAAATATTCTGACATATTTTGGAGGCACTGCTGAGATCTGCCATAGGTTGAGACAAAGGTTGTTGTGCAAAATATATATTTTGATAAGTTATTTATTAATTGGAGTGTATTGGTAGTTCAGGCTAGTGTAGAAGTTAAGACTGATATGCATAGTAAAGAAACTCAAGAATTAGTAAAATATCATGTAATGTTTATTCTAGATAGATTGATATACAGGAGGATATGAGAGACTGGGCAATTGGTCTGGAGAGGAAGGTTGCAGAATATGGAAATTATGTTTGGTCTAAGGAATCCAGGTTTGCTGATTATCTTTGTTGCATTGCTTAAGCTAAACACAAAATGAAAAGGATCTATTGGTACTTCAATCTTGGCCTGACTTTTTGTATCTGATCTGTCAGTTGGCAGACAATTAGAGAAGGCAAAACATAAGAATGGTCAACAGGCTGATAAAATTGATAAATTACACAAAAAGATAGATGAGACGGAAATTAAGGGCGCCCCAGTTTCTGGTGAATTAACACAATGGTCTGCTAAATTATCAGAATATTGTGACGGAGATAATCAACATAAAGAGATGATCAAAACTCTTGAATGGAAATTAGGTCAAGTCTCCAGTGAATTGTCAGAATGTCAAAAGTTTAACGTTGATTTAGAAAAACAATGTGAGAGATTATTTAATGAAAATAACAGAATGCAAAAAGAGATCACCAGGATCCAGAATATCTGCAATCCAGACAGAAACAATATGTCAGTAGAGTAAAGGTTAAATCTTCAGTGTGGAGGTCAGAGGCAGAAAGTGATGATGGTAGCCCCTCTGAAGAAGAACAAATCTTTATAAAGGAACGTTCTCTTCATAAATTAAAACCCATCTCTCCTCCTAAGTTTTCCAAAAGGTTGTCCCATGAGAGTGATAGGAAGATCTATCAACCTATGGTTTATACGACCAAAGTGATAACATTTTTAAAAGAGTCTGTGGGGATGTTTACTAAGAAGGGATCGTCTTCTAAAATTATTCATGTAGAAACCTATGAAGAGGCGATGAACACCCTACATTTAGAACGTGATAAACAGAAAATTAAATTAATTTCCTAGGTATTTGAGCCAAAGCACCAATACTTTTTTTTTATTCCCTCAGAGATATGGGCAAGGATACCTGTTCAGAGGTAGTGTCAGAAATAAAGACAGAATTTGGTCCCTATAGGTCAGCCACTGCTGCACGGAGGGTCATGTTTACGCTGAAATGTAGGCCGAATCAGAGTCCCAGGGAATTTTTGTCCATTCTCAAAAATGCCTATAGCTTGGCTGAGAAAGATCCTAATTTTATAAATTAATAAAATGTATATTGGCCAGGGATTACCATCCCAGAAAAACTTTGGATTGGTTGCTGACAGGGAGTACAACCCTGTATGCCCCTTTACAAAATAGCAAGGAGTCTCCAGATAGGAGATTTAAAAAACCAGATGAAATAGCTGAGACCCATATAAAAAGGGATCAGGGACAGTTTGAAGCTCCCAGAAGGAGTTATGCTGAAGTTGTAAAAAACTCCAGGCCGCCCCAGCCAGATAAAGTTAAACCTAGACCAGATAATAATAAAGTGCCCAATGTAGCCAAAAGTCCAGATAAAAAGAATCAGTTTAGAAATAGGTGATTACTTCCTTTCCAAAGATACCAGAGAGGTTATTACAGGAGATTCCAACGTAGGCCGGAAAGGGTTAAAAATGGTTCTGAGTCAGATGGTTCTGGTAAATCGCAATCATCTAAATTCCAAAATCAAGCTCCAAAAGGTTATAGGAAAAATAGAGGTAATTTATATGATCGAATGGATCAAATACAGAGCCAGTTTGGAGTAATGATGTAACGGATGGTAAGAATTATCCAAAGATATCACTGCTAACCCCAAAAATCCCTATTTTAGGAGCAGCTATTCCTGTAGAAAGTCCTCCCCAATTATTAATGGGGGAAATCAGGTAAGAGGATCAAATACTGCATAAGCTGAAAATTCAGTGTTATGTAAAAATTTGCTAAATAACACGTTAGTATCCCTGAAAATAATTTAACCATTCTAATGTCAAATGGCAAGGGGGAGGGGTGACATGTTTGTGATTTTATTTTTCAGCCCACAGAATCTTCAGCTAGGATGACATGCATTCTTGTTGCTAAAGAGAAGGAAGGGGGGGGGGGGGGGGGTCAACGGTAAAAATACCAATTTCACATGTCATTCAAACATTTTTTGTTCATTACAGGAAATAGAACAACAATATTTTATTAAGGTGGAATTGTTTGAAAATGTCCCCCAAATACTGGCTTTAATAGACACAGGTAGCCAAGCAACCGTATTATCTCAAAAGTATTTTCAACAATTACAGGATGTATTTTCTGAAAGGTATAAGTTAAAAAGTTTTAATGCTAATCTTGTAAGTGTTTCAGGTACCGCCCTCAAGATTTTGGGTAAGGCGTGGCTGGATTTCAAAGTGCCAAATAAAGTAATCAGGCATGGCACATTGATAGTCGATATGCCCTTTGATCACTTAATTATTGGCATTGATTTCCTCAAAATATTAAATCCCATTGTTGATCTTATAAATAAGGGTATCTGGTCCCAGGTGAGAAAGCCCATTAATTATGAGCAGACCCAATCCTATCACAGTCGGCGTAACTGCCATGTGATAGAGGAAGGGTCGGATTCTATTGCGATCCATTTCAGGAATAGCCAGTTTCCCGATGTCTTTCTTACAAGCAACCCCAACCTCCACTGTAGGTGGACAGGAGGATAACACCATATGTGTATATCCTGAAAAAGTTAGAGACGTTTGTTTAGAAGTTGATGTTCTCACGATTCTCCTATATCCAGAATCTACTTACCCTACTGGGTTCAGTAATTATGAAAAATTTATAGTGGGGATTGAAAGGTGGATGATGAGGTGTTTTTCCCCATTTAAAGATTAGTGAGCTGGGAAGGACTAAAAAGGCTAAATTGAATTTATGCCATGAGAACAGTTATATTAGTACTAGGGACCTTCTAAAACAATTAGCCAATCCCAAGGTAATTAGGTATCAAAATCCTCAAGATAACTGGGTACATGATGTGATAATCATAATGTGATTGCAAAATGTATGTTATCCATTGCAGGTAAATCTGCAACTCATTTATTCCTGGTACTTAAAGGGACTCTGTCATCAGATTTGTGCCCTATAAGCTAAACATATGGCCATGTCGGTGCTAATAACAGGAATCCTAAACTGCTCTTATTAAACCTGCTTGTGGCTCTATTAGCCCAAAAAGCAGGTTTTAATAAGCTGTCACTCACCTACCTAAGGTGCCCAAGGGGTTTTACGTTAATCCAGGGTGCCCGCCTGCAGGCACAAATCTGATGACAGAATCCCTTTAATGAGCCCCAATATCCCATGTACATAGGCAATGATATATTACATTGTTTTGCCATACAAGTGGATATGGTGAATTCCACATTGTTGACGAGATTAAAAGGAAATCCTAATGGTTTTATGGATGAACATGAAGCCCTTAAATCATCCCAGACACTGCCATATGCAGTCAGTGTATTGGTACCACAGGATAACGTTATCCCTCCAGGTACTAATAATTCCCTGTTACCCATTCAGGTATCAAAAGGCCAGAAGTTGAATAATTCTGATGCATTCATATGTTTATCAAACAGAATGCAACGATTGGGAATTTCAGTAAATCCTACCCCTCTGGTGAATTTACAATCCTTTAAAACCCAAATAATTGTGAATAATGGTATGTCAAATAAAGTCCATGTGTCTAAAGACACTATCATTGGTATGGCATTAGATTCCGATTATTATACCTTTTGGGTTTCAAAATGTAATTATTGTACACAGAGGAACAATTGGTTGAACAAATATTTTATTCTTCTCCAGAAGGATTGTTCATTATTAGTTCCGTATATCCTTTTGATCTTGAAGTAGGTACCTGCAAGGTAGAGGAATCCTCCCTGACCTTTGATCATACCCTTAATGATCAGGAAACCGAGGAATCATGAGTTTGCAGAAAAGGCTGGTCAGTCGAATCATGACCTCACTGACAGGCTTGAGGAAGCCTATGAAATGGGTCAACCTGAAGTTTTCCCAGGATTCCTATAAATGGTATAACAGCAAATATCGTTAGCTGATGGATGCTCCAATGACCTTGAGTGCCAACAATTAAAATAAGTTCTCTTAGAATTCAAGGATATCTTTGCAAATGATTCCTATGATTGTGGTCTGACTGACATACACATTGCCAGAATTCAGACCGATCCAATGGCACCTCCCGTTTATATCAAGCAATATCATCTTCCACTAGCATGTTATGATTCGCTAGTGGAGATGATTAGGAATCTCAAGGAGAGAAGTATTATAAGAACGGTGCACAGTTCTTATAATAATCCTATTCTTGGTGTCCCTAAACCAAATGGTCAATGGCGTTTATGTGCTGATCTCAGACAGCTCAATAAATGAGTATATATTTCCGGCTGGCCCGTGCCATATATCGACCATTGCTTGGTACAAATGCAAGGCGCCAGGATCTCTACCACACTAGATTGTGCTCAGGGATATTAGATCATCAAGGTAAGTCCTGAAGACCAATATATATTGGCTTTTACTTTTGTTAAAGAGCAGTTTGCCTGGACCAGACTACCGTTTGGTTACTTTAACTCAGGTCACGAATTTGCTGTGTTCTTACATAAAGCCATGCCTGATGCCACTGAAAGAGAGAATTTGACCTATGTGGTTGACATTTTGTTGAAAAGTACCTCATTTGAAAAACATATTCAAGAGATTAGGCAGCTGCTTAACCAGTTGAGGGAGGCAGGTGTTAAAATCTCTTTACAGAAGGCTCAATGGTGTCCTACTAAGGTCAACTTCCTAGGACATGAGGTTACTTCTGTAGGCCTAAATCCCCAAAAGAAAAAGGTAGAGGCTGTGATTAAGTCTAAAATGCCTACCAATATCAGTGAAAAGAGGTCATTTTTAGGTATGATGAATTACTCACTTAAGTTTATTGACAACTATGCTGAAATCGGTAAACCATTGTGGACCTTACAGAAAAAAGAAACTCACCCAAGCCCCATGTCTAGCTTATCCAGAGGGGGGTAAACCCTTTTATCTGGAAACTGGGTTTACAGACCTCAGTATTAGTGCTGTACTATGTCAGATACATTGCATAAAGTTATTGCTTATGCAAGTAAGTCTTTGTCACTGTAAAAGTAAAGTTTAATGACTGTGAAAAAACTTTATTGGCCACAGTCTGGGCACCTCAAACTTTAGAAGTTATATTCAGGGTGAGAAAATCATAACATGCCAAGTTATTTTGTGCCATAGATGAATTAGTTCAATGTAATGGTCTAGTCCTTTATTGGAAAAAGACTAAAGGTCATTTCAAAACCCAGAACATGGACAAAGAAGGTAATGATCTAGCCAATAAACTGGCCAAACAAGGGGCCATAAATGGTGTGACCACGTGAACATAGATCATTTACTAGAGTCAATACCAATAGAAGCTGTCACTAGCCGACAAGCTAGGGCACAAACTGAAAATAATGTGGCACAGTGGAATCAAGAGTTTACCAGTGAGGATTTGATTAAGAGCCAAAAAGAAAATCCTATAATTGGAATTTTCTATAAACATATTGAAGATCCTAATAATAATCCCATATCGAAGAATGATTATGCCCAAAAAGAAAATCTCAGATTATTTATGAATACCAAATCGCAGTTTAGTATTCAAGATGGTTTATTGATGAGAACCTCTAAAATTGGTATTCAACAGTGGGTAGTTCCCACTATGTTTAGAGGCCTAATGTTACAACATGCCCATGATGCGCCTACAGCTGGTCATTGTAGAGAAAAGATTACTTATGAATCACTACGTGATTATGTGTCATTGCCTCATATGTTGAAAGATGTCAAGGTTGTTTGGTGTGTGCTCAATTTCAACTTCAAGGTCCCACGCATCGAGCCCCACTTCAGAAAAAGGGTTTTTCATTACCATGGTCTGATATCCAGATTGATTTTATTGTTCCTGTTACAAGGTAATTCCGAAGCAACAAATACATGTTGACAGTCACTTGTGTATTTACCAAGTGGGTAGAGTGTTTACCGGCTCATAATAACACTGCCAAAACATGTGCTGCTTTACTTACTAATTATGTATTTTCCAGATTTGGGTTACCATTGAGAATCGATTCAGACCGTGGATCACACTTTGTAAGTGAGGTAATGTCCAAGATGTGGAAGATCTTGGGTGTAAAACTGAAGTTACTTATTGCCTATTGTCCTGTATCTAGTGGATCCATTGAACGCTATAACCAGTCCATTGTCAATGTCCTGAAGAAGTATGTTAAAGAATCAGGTAAAGACTGGGACATTAAGTTACCGTTAGTGCTCATGGCTATTAGAGTCACTCCAAGTACGACTGCCAAGATGTTGCCTTTTCAGCTGATGACAGGTAGGAAAATGGCACTTCCACAACATCTGTTGTATCGCACATCAGATCATAACCTGATCAATGAGGCCACGACACATCAGTATGTGGAGAACCTATGTCACAATCTTCAACAAGCGTTAGCTTTCACGCAGAAGAACCTTGAGAAAGCAGCAGTAAGTACTAAAACTTATTACGATCTTAAAACCACACAGAAGGAATATGAGATAGGAGATAGAGTGTATCTTTATAATTTTGCCCGGGATCAGGTTAGAGAGGAAGTACCTTCCGCCATGGAAAGGTCCGTATGGTATCATTGATAAAATATCACCTGTAGTCTGCAAGGTGAAAATTGATATAAAAGATGGTTTCATAGTAAAATGGGTCCATGTAAATCAATTAGGAGTGTGTCATCCTAGATCTCAATTGAGAATACTGAAGTGTGATGCTGAAGAAGAGAATTAATAAGGATATTGATAAAATGTGATCGACATTATGATCTTCTCTCAGCTTACAGATGGTCAGATTTTGGGATGAGTTATCAGACATCCCTACATAACCTAACAAAAAAAACGGAAATATTGATTATTAAGAGCATGTATACATAATCTCATTTTCTTTAATAGAAAAATGATAGTCTGAACCAAGAGATTGATCTGCCAAGACAATGATAACTACCAAAAATGCAGATATCATGGGCATGGTGTTGATCCTTGATGCCCAGTTCAAGACTGTACCTGTCAGCGAACCGGATCCTTCAGCGCTAATCGTGCTATATAGGTTCCAGGATTCGTATTGACAGAGAAGAAAAGTGAATCAGAAGAATTTTTATTTTTGAAGTGTCGATACAAAGATATATATTAGACGGAACTACCGTATATATCCCAATTTTGGCTTGGTAAAAGGTACCAAACTGGTATATTGTGCCAGGTGAACAGAGTTCATGACAATGATGGCATGATTTATGCTAAATGCCGCTCTAACCTACATGCCAAAGCCATTGGACACAGGATCTCTGTGATAATATGCCTTTCCGGGATATAACTTCGTGATACGAAGAAAAGACTAATATAGAAAATTTTGCGAACGGAGTTCCAAAAAAGACAATGCAGTTCCTTCATCAGAACGGATAGAAAGGGGGCAGCCTCTTTCAAAGTAAAATGTATATTTTGATGGACATGATAATTATTCTGACCTTTTTCCCAATTAGGTCTAAAGGGGATCCTTGACTAACAAGAAGAAGGGGGGGGGGGGGGGGGATTTGTCAGAATTATGAAGATGAACATTGGGGGTCCATTTTGTCTAGTTTTAAAAGGTTAAGGTGAGGTGAAGCTCTCAAAGACTAACTGAGAGATTAGTGATCTGTGCAAAAGTGTTTACACAGTCTGTTTTTGTAAGAAGATTTCACAGGTATAATAAAATGCATTTACTCAGATAAGGGAATAAGCAGAATTTTGAGTTCTTCTTTGTGAGTAAAAAATAATATAATTTAGTATTCATTGTAATGTTTATATTAATCCTCATATGAATGGATTTGGGGTTTTTATATGATATGTTTTTACATTGGGTGTTTTATATAACTAGAAGTTTGAAAAAGGGATATTCAATTAGTGTTAGAATTGAGGTGGAAATTCCAATGTACTTTCAGAGTGCTATGTAAGAGACTGGTGTGAAGTTAATTATCTGTTTCTAGAGGATCTCTTGTAGGGGGATTTTAAATACAGGTGTCCATAAGCAAACAATGTCTTCATCAAGACAAAGTGCAAAGTATCACCTGAATCCGGTTTTATCACAATAAATAGAAAAGGTGTTTAGTCATGTCTAGGAGTTGTGTCCTTGAGAATAGAGGTCTAATCCTGAAAACACCTTTATATTTACATGCTATTATTCTGGAAGTTCTGTCTAAAATCCCAGTTAAAGATTACCCCTTCTTCAAATTAAAAAGGAAAAGATAGAAAATAGCTATAATTGTCAAAACTTTTTACATAGGGCCCTAGTGCCATCTAGTGGTAGAGTAAAAATTAAGACATGTATTACGAAATAGTTGGGGAAATTAACATTTGTGATGTCACTAGTTAATGATCAAACCAGACCAATCCTATTTTTGAATGGAATAAAAATGTGGCATGAGCTGACAGAGAGGAGGCAATCTGATACACCTACCCGAGGAAATCATCAGAAACCATCCGATGAACTAGGACCACCTATCCAGTCATCCAGGGGGATCCACCCATTCCTTGAGAACACCATTCCATTCCTCAATCTTTTCAAGAAGGACACAACCTTCCGGGGACAAATAAGACCAGACCAGTCTATAGTCCTAAATCTTGAAACTGATTTCTGCTAACCGATACACTGGTATAGTGTAAACTTTCCTATATTTTATAGGAGCAAGAAAATAATATATTTGCACACATATATATATATATATATATATATATATATATATTCAATTAACCATATTTTGGGTGTAGAATCTGGTTTGGAATAAGGCTAGTTTGTTACTGCAGTATCATTCTGACTTTTTTTTCCAATCCAAGGAGATTTATATATACTGTTGATATACAGTATATTTACATATCACTGTATAATCTTCGAAGAACTGATTTCAGTTCTAGTCATCCACAGTGCCCCCAAAACCATAAAAACCACAGTGCTCCCATAACAGTGGCATCAATAATGCCCCCATAACTATAACATCCACAGTGCTCCCATAACAGTGGCATGTGAAACGCCCCCCATAAACGTAACATTCACAGTGCCCCCATAACAGTGACATCTGCAAAGCCCCCATAACTGTAACATCCACAGTGCTACCATAACAGTGACATCCACAGTGACCCCATAACAGTGACATTCCCAGTGTTCTGATAACAGTGACATCTACAGAGTTCCCATAACAGTGGCATCCATAGTGCTCCTATAACAGTAACACCCACAGTGCTCCCATAACAGTGACATCCACAGTGATTCCATAACAGTGACATCCACAGTGATTCCATAACAGTGACATCCACAGTGATCCCATAACAGTGACATCCACAGTGATCCCATAACAGTGAGATCCACAGAGCTCCCATAATAGTGACATCCACAGTGATCCCATAACAGTGGTATCTATAGTGCTCCCATTAACAGTGACATCCACAGTGCTCCAATAATAGTGGCATCCACAGTGCACCCATAAAAGTGACACCCCCAGTGCTCCTATAACAGTTACATACAGAGTGCCCCTATAACAGTGACATTCCCAGTGCTCCCATAACAGTGGCATCTGCAATGCCCCCATAACTGTAACATCCACAGTGCTCCCATAACAGTGTCATCCCACAGTGCCCCCATAACAGTGGCATTTACAGTGCTCTCATAACAGCACAGTGCTCCCATAACAGTGACCTCCACAGTGCCCCTATAACAGTGGCATCTACAGTGCTCTCATAACAGTGACATCCACATAGCTCCCTTAACAGTGACATCTACAGTGCTCCCATAACTGTAACATCCACAGTGCACCCATAACAGTGACATCTACAGTGCTCCCATAACCGTGAAATCTGCATTGCTCCCATAACCGTAACATCCACAGTGCTCCCATAACCGTAACATCCACAGTGCTCCATAACCGTAACATCCACAGCTCCCATAACATTGGTATCTGCAATGCCCCCATAACCATAACATCCACAATGCTCCCATAACAGTGGCATCCACAGTGCCCCTGTAACACCCCAGAGTTGTGTTATGAAACTTTTACCCCGCTACAATCTGTTAGGAGCATTAACCTTGTCATCTATTGTAATTTTACATAATATTATCACAAATGTGCAGAGTGGATTATTCCATATCCTGCCTCATGGGGAGGGAAGGAAGTTAAGTTAGAGTACCCCACCCCTTGCTAGGGGTAGGGTGTGCGAGTAGGAGCTCCCAGTTATAGGGATCCAAAGCCAGGATCTTGTCTCGGCTGAGACA
This sequence comes from Bufo gargarizans, assembly GCF_014858855.1. Classification (NCBI taxonomy): domain Eukaryota; kingdom Metazoa; phylum Chordata; class Amphibia; order Anura; family Bufonidae; genus Bufo; species Bufo gargarizans. Next base: position 62,490,607 of record NC_058088.1, on the reverse strand, counting down.
ATTGATCATCATTCCCAGCCTGAGCCTTGCAGCCTCAGCTGGTACAAGTAAGCAGCCACCTGCAGTTACAGGAAGAAGCATACCCTGTGAGTACCGTCCAGAGACCCCAGGAGAAGCCAAATTCCTCCTCAGCTAGTCAGTCCCCAAGACAGCAGAAGAAAGAAAGTGCGGAAGATAAATTCCTGCCACATTACAGAGCAACAAGCAGACGTCCTTTTCCTGCAAAAGCCACAAGCACATGATAGAGCAGAAGCCAGATTCCTGCCACACATTGCCAATACCTGCTGGGACTTCAGACTAATGCTGTATCTCACTTGGATGAAAGCCGCATCTAGTAAAAAAACTGTTTGAAATGTACCAAAAGTCTGGATCTCAATTTCTGCTGCAAATCCCTCATTTACTCCTACTAGCACAACATACATTTTATTGGATCCAGGAGTCCAGCCGTACCCAGGTAGGAGACACCGTTGACACTATTATTACTACTACACAGATACATTACACCACTCTGGCATTCCTAACCTGGTACGTGAGTTACAACACCTTAAAGGGCCCTGTGTTAGTACCCTGCACACGCTGCAATTGGCATCACGAACTAAACTATAAACTATCACTCATACCTGACCCAGCCATTGCATATTATTGGCGTCAGAGTGCATACCCCAATCCGGCTCTACTGCACCCCCATAACAGGGATATCCACAGTGTCTCAAAATCATAACATCTACAGTGTTCCTATAACTGACATCTGCAATGCTTCCATAACCATGCATCCACAGTGCTCCCATAACAGTGGCATCCACAGTGCTCCCATAAGTGTCATCCACAGTGCCCCATAACAGGGATATCCACAGTGCCCCATAACTGTAACATCCACTATGCTCCCATAACAGTGGCATCCACAGTGCCCCATAACAGGGATATCCACAGTGCCCCATAACTGTAACATCCACTATGCTCCCATAACAGTGGCATGCACAGTGCCCCCATAACAGGGATATCCACAGTGCTTCATAACTATAACATCAACAGTGTTCCCATAACGGTGATATCTGCAGTGCTTCCTTAACCATAACATCCACAGTGCTCCCATACCAACACATTAACAGGAAAATTTATATGCATTGTCTTGTGCATGATTATGAATAATATGTACTCAATATTATGTTGATCTTTGTATGTATACTTTGGAAAAGAAGAATATATTGACATAAGCACTTATTATGCCTGATATATGAACATTTTCAATAAAAACAAAATGTTACACACAGTGCTCCCATACCAGTAGCATCCACAGTGCCCCATAACAGGGATATCCACAGTGATCCCATGACAGTGGCATCCATAGTGTTCCTATAACAGTGATATCAACAGTGCCCCTATTACAGTGGCATCTACAGTGCTCCCATAAGTGACATCCACAGATCCCCCATAACAGTGACATCGACAGTGCCCCCCATAACATTGACATCCACAGTGCCCCCACAGCAGTGACATCCACAGTGCCCCCATAATTGTGTCATCTACAGTGCTCCCATAACAGGGATATCCACAGTGCCCCATACCCGCAACATACACAATGCCCCCATAACAGTGACATCCACAGTGCTCCTATAACAGTGAAGAAAAATGGCTGGGTTATTATGGAAACCAGGTGTTAAACTAGAGATAAAGATATTCATTTTACAGATTATACAAGTTTTTTTTACAGTATTTGCCTTTTAAATTCTATTTAAAATGAATTCAAGGAAGAGTTATGGCATTTGCTTACATAGTATAGTACGATCTTCAGTTCATAGTTTGCAGCTGTGTAATGACCTGGGTGCTGCAGAACATGCACGCTCAGTGAAGCTTCTCCATACTTAAAGGGGTTATGCACTTTGTTTAAACTGTTGATCTATCCTCTGGATAGATCATCAGCATCTGACCGGCGGGGGTCCGACACCCGGGACCCCTGCCAATCAGCTGTTTGATAAGGCAGCGGCGCTCTAGAAGCGCCGCGGCCTTCTCACTGTTTACCGCTGGCCGAGTGTTGTCGGTAAAGATTTGCTTCTAAACTTATAACATGGAAACATAGAAACATAGAATGTGTCGGCAGATAAGAACCATTTGGCCCATCTAGTCTGCCCAATATACTGAATACTATGAATAGCCCCTGGCCCTATCTAATATGAAGGATAAGCCTTCTAAAGTCTACAAAAAATAAAATGACATTCACAAAATGATCCAAACATAAAGTAGACATATGGGGAATGTAAAGTACGGTAATAACTATTTTTGGAGGTATTACTATCTATTATAAAAATAGAGAAATTGAAATTTGGAAATCTGCAAATTTTTCAAAATATTTGGTAATTTTTTATGATTAAAAATGACATTTTTTTAACTTAATTTTACCACTGTCACGAAGTACATAATGTGACGAGAAAACAGTCTCAGAATGGCCTGGATAAGTAAAAGCATTTTAAAGTTATTACCACATAAAGTGACCCATTTCAGATTTGCAAAAAATGTCTCTGTCAGCAAGGGGAAAATGGCCCGATGTGAAGTGGTTAAAGACTATGTATTCCTTTTAGAGGGACTTTTTTTTATTATTATTGCAGTGTACTCATTTTGAGCTAAAAATAATTTTTTAAATTGTTTTTTATTAAATTTTTTAGCCCTTTTCTCTGTACAGCCTAGAAATTCTCTAGTAGCATGCTGTCTGTTTTTACTGTTTCATCAGGCAGCTCAACAGATGGCTCCTCTGATGTCTGACCTTATAAACACTCATTATAGCTCAGTTCTTATCTTACTGATAAGAATGTGGCTTGTTTATGACCTTTTAGCAATTTAGAAGTTGAGCAGTAAAGTCTTGTTGGCAGAACGGCTGAATATTTTTAATAAAAACCAATTGAACTAGTTATTTTTATCCCAAAATGAGTACAATGCAATAATAAAATAATAATAATAAAATAATAAAAAATTGCGCCCAAACGTGTGCATAGCCTTTAACCACTTCCAGACCAGGCCATTTACGCCCTTCTTGACCAAGACTAATTTAGCAAATATCACGTGTCACTTTTTGTGGTAATAACTTTTGAATGCTTTTACTAATCCAAGCCATTCTGAGACAGTTTTTTTTTTTCATGACACATTGTTAATGGTAAAGTTGATTAAATGTTTTACCTTTATTTATAAAAAAAAATCCAAAATGTGCTTAAAATTTAGAAAAATTCACCGTTTTCTGAGCACCTGTCATGTTTCCTGAGGTTCTACAATGGCCAGACAGTAGAAAAAACCCACAAATGACCCCATTTCGGAAAGTAGACACCCTAAGGTATTCGCTGATGGGCATAGTGAGTTCATAGAAGTTTTTATTTTTTGTCACAAGTTAGCGTAAAATGATAAAAAATTTTTTTTACAAAGTCTCATATTCCACTAACTTGTGACAAAAAATAAAAACTTTCATGAACTCACTATACCCATCACGAAATTCCTTGGGGTGTCTTCTTTCCAAAATGGGGTCACTTGTGGAGTAGCTATACTGCCCTGGCTCTCTAAAAGACAACTTTTCCCATTTTTTTTAAATACAAAGTTGTCATTTGACAGAGATATTTATCTCACCCAGCATGGGTATATGTAAAAAGACACCGCAAAACACATAGCCCTACTTCTCCTGAGTACGGCGATACCACATGTGTGACACTTTTTTGCAGCCTAGGTGGGCAAAGGGGCTCAAATTGTAAAGAGCACCTTTAGGATTTCACAGGACATTTTTAACACATTTGGATTTCAAACTACTTCTCACGCATTAGGGCCCCTAAAATGCCAGGGCAGTATAAATACCCCACAAGTGACCCCATTTTGGAAAGAAGACACCCCAAGGTATTCTGTGAGGGGCATGGCGAGTTCATAGATTTTTTTTTTTGGCACAAGTTACTTAGTTTTCTTACAAAGTCTCATATTCCACTAACTTGTGATAAAAAATAAAAACTTTCATAAACTCACTATGCCCATCATGAAATACCTTGGGGTGTCTTCTTTCCAAAATAGGGTCACTTGTGGAGTATTTATACTGCCCTGGCATTTTAGGGGACCTAAAGCATGAGAAGTAGTTTGGAATCCATATGCGTAAAAAATGCCCTGTGAAATCCTAAAGGTGCTCTTTAGAATTTGGGCCTCTTTGCCCACCTAGGCTGCAAATAAGTGTCACACATGTGGTATCGCCGTACTCAGGAGAAGTAGGGCAATGTGTTTTGGGGTGTATTATTACATATACCCATGCTGGGTGAGAGAAATATCTCTCTAAAAGACAACTTTTCCCATTTTTTTTATACAAAGTTGTCATTTGACAGAGATATTTATCTCACCCAGCATGGGTATATGTAAAAAGACACCCCAAAACACATTGCCCTACTTATCATGAATACGGCCATACCACATGTATGACACTTTTTTGCAGCCTAGGTGCGCAAAGGGGCCCAAATTCCTTTTAGGAGGGCATTTTTTGACATTTGGATTCCAGACTTTTTCTCACGCTTTAGGGCCCCTAAAATGCCAGGGAAGTATAAATACCCCACATGTGACCCCATTTTGGAAAGAAGACACCCCAAGGTATTCCGTGAGGGGCATGGCGAGTTCATAGAAGTTTTATTTTTTTGGGCACAAGTTAGTGGAAATTCATATATTTTTTTTTTCTCAAAGTCTCCCTTTCCGCTTACTTGTGACAAAAAGTTCAATCTTTCATGGACTCAATATGCCCCCCAGCGAATACCTTGGGGTGTCTTCTTTCCGAAATGGGGTTACATGTGGGGTATTTATACTGCCCTGGCATTTTAGGGGCCCTAAAGTGTGAGAAGAAGTCTGGAATATAAATGTCTAAAAAAATTTACGCATTTGGATTCCGTGAGGGGTAGAGTTCATGTGGGATTTTATTTTTTGTCACAAGTTAGTGGAATATGAGACTTTGTAAGAAAAAAAAAAAATCTATTTCCGCTAACTTGTGCCAAAAAAAAAAAATCTTCTATGAACTCGCCATGCTCCTTAAAAGTGATCTTTTTATAGCGCCGCAGCGATTTTAAGGTGTTTTTGCAGTGATCAGAAAAAAATTCTGTCACTGCGGTGGGGCGGACTGAACGCAAGTGTGCGCACAAGATCAGGCCTGATCGGGCGAACACTGCGTTTTTTGTAGAGCCTATAGAACAATTTGCAATCTGCAATTGCGGACAAGAAAAGGCATTTTCTATATAGTTCTGGCAATGTGCGGATCCGAAAAATGCGGAAAGCACATTGCCGGTGTCCGTGTTTTGCGGATCCACGGATCCGCAAAACACATACGGACATCTGAATGGAGCCTTACAGGGGGGTGATCAATGACCGGGAGGTGATCAGGGAGTTTATATGGGGTGATCACCCCCTTGTCATTGATCACCCCCCTGTAAAGCTCCATTCAGATGTCCGTATGTGTTTTGCGGATCCGAGGATCAGGGAGTCTATATGGGGTGATTACCCCCCTGTAAGGCTCCATTCAGACGTCCGTATGTGTTTTGTGGATCCGCAAAACACATACGGACGTCTGAATGGAGCCTTACAGGGGGGTGATCAATGACAGGGGAGTGATCAGGGAGTCTATATGGGGTGATCACCCCCCTGTCATTGATCACCCCCCTGTAAGGCTCTATTCAGACGTCCGTATGTGTTTTGCGGTCCGACACATACGGAAGTCTCAATGGAGCCTTACAGGGGGGTGATCAATGACAGGGGGGTGATCAGGGAGTCTATATGGGGTGATAAGGGGTTAATAAGTGACAGGGGGGGGGGGTGTAGTGTAGTGGTGTTTGGTGCTACTTTACAGAGCTGCCTGTGTCCTCTGGTGGTCGATCCAAGCATAAGGGACCACCAGAGGACCAGGTAGCAGGTATATTAGACGCTGTTATCAATACAGCGTCTAATATACCTTTTTGGGGTTAAAAAAAAAATCGCATCTACAGCCTGCCAGCGAACGATCGCCGCTGGCAGGCTGTAGATCAGCTAGTTTACCTGCAGTTCCTGTGAACGCGAGCGCCTGTGTGTGCGCGCGTTCACAGGAAATCTCGCAAGATGACGCCCCGGCGCGTCCAGGAGGAATTACAGGGCCGCCAGGACGCGATCCTGCGTATGGCGGTCCTGTAGTGGTTAAGCACAGGTAAAAATAGGCAGTACAGGCAAAATAAATGTGGAATTAGGGGTAATTGAATACACAGTGAAAAGTTGAAATAGGGCCACCAAGGCGATATTATCACCACAATCCAATACTTTAATAATAAAAAAAAAATACGACAGTTATCCTTTCAGACATATAGTGATAAATCATAAAATATTTTTTAGGATGTTAAAAGGTTTAGAATTTTAGAAGCAATTTTTGTCATTTTCAAGAAAATTTCCAAAGTCAGCATTTTTATGGACCAGCTTAGTTCTGAAATCACTTTGAGGAGCTTACATAATAGAAACTCAGGACCTGTTTACGTTTTTGGATCATGTACTGTCTTATAAAATTAAAACTTCACTTTTATTTGTTATTTTTAACATGTATATATAATATTATTACACTTAGAACATAACTGCTAAACTATAGACATTAAAACTCTCAGTGATGCGGTCTTATTCACTTTGTTCTACCTATATGATCTGTATTTCACTGTTATAGTTGGCTTGTATCAATGGACTGAACAGCAGAGGGGTTGGAACTTGGGGGAGGGGGGGAGGGCAGAGTGTAGGAGGTGTTAGGTTTTAGGCAGTGACATAGCGGCAGCACGCTCAAATACATGGGCATATCGACAGAGGTATATAGCAGGCGGCAATAATAGAAAATATAGGACAAGTGATATAACAGTAGAGAGGGAAGAGGAGAAATAGGAGCAGCAGCTGAGCAGGAGGAGGAAAAATAAGAGCGGCAGGTGCTGTAATAATCACAAACGAAAGTGAAAGCAACACCACCTATAAACTTATTTATAAAGGACCTCACTTATATTCACTATCCGTCACAATTCCCTATCCTTCACCCCCTCCAGTTCCCCTCCCCCCCTCCTCCACAGGTTCCAACCTCTCTGCTGTTCAGTCCATTGATACAAGCCAACTATTACAGTGAAATACAGATCATATAGGTAGAACAAAGTGAATAAGACCGCATCACTGAGAGTTTTAATGTCTATAGTTATGTTCTAAGTGTAATAATATTATATATATGTTAAAAATAACAAATAAAAGTGAAGTTTTAATTTTATAAGACAGTACATGATCCAAAAACGTAAACAGGTCCTGAGTGACCACCAGTTAGTAAATTAAAATACTAAAATGTTAACTTGTACTGTGAGGTCAAAAAAGGAAAAAAATAACCTAAAATACATAATAGAAACCACCCACAAATGACCCTATTGTAGAAACTACATCCCTCTAAACTGATTTTAGAAATGTTGTTAACCTTTAGGTATTTCAAAGGAATTAAAGCAAAATTGAGGTGAAATTTCAAAATTTCCCTTTTTTTTGCAGATTTTCCATTTAAATCAATTTTTTCTGTCACACATCAAAGGTTAACAACAAAACAAACCTCAATATTTATTACCCTCATTCTGCAGTTTACATAAACACCCCATATATGGTCGTAAACTGCTGTAGGGGAAAACGGCAGTGCTCAGAAGGAAAGGAGCACCATATGGTTTTTGAACGGCAGATTTTGCTGGAATGGCTGCCATGTTCCATTTGAAGAGACCATGAGGTACCCAAACAGTTTTATTAAACCCCAAAAAAGTGACCACATTTTGGAAAACTATTCCACGCAAATAATTTTTATGGGGTTCAGTGAGCACAAAGAATTTATGACGCTGTGAAAATGAAAAATTATATATTATTTTTTTTATAAGAAAATGGTGCTTTAGGCCCAAACTTTTTTTTCACAAGGTATAACAGGAGAATATTACCCCACAATTTGCTACCCATTTTCTCTTGAATACAGAAGTACCCCATTTGTGGTTGTAAACTGCTGTTTGGAGATACAACTGGGTTCAGAAGGGAAGGAGGCGCATCTGGATTTTCTAACATGATATGTCATTGCTACATATAAAAAATTTTGATCGGTGGGTGTCCAAGCGCTAAGACCCCCACCGATTGCTAGAACGAGGAGAAAAATACTCTCATACTCTACTCTCCTCGCTGCTGAAGATGGACTCAATACAAATTCTATAGGCTCCTCTCGATTCCGTCCTTCTGTGAGTAGAGAGAATGTGATATGTTAGTGCTTTTCTCGCCTCATTCTAGTGATTAGTGGGGGTTTCAGTACTTGGACTACCACCAACAAAAACTTTTGATATGTCTGCGACAAAAGTTTTCCCAAAATACAATGCCACTCTAAGCAGCCATACAGTCTGTAAATTGGTGATCCTAAATTTTTTTTAATACTTGAGTCTAAACTTTCCCGACTTTTTGTGATTTGGACATAGTGAAAATGTGACAGATCGATTGTTTTCATAACCCAAAGGGAAGGCAAGTATCAGACTGTCCCTGCAGTGGGTGAGAGAAAGTCAGACATGTTGTCGTGTGTAGCAAGCTTGACAGTTATAGCAGCAATAAGCCCAGTTTATGGTCAGGATAAATAATCTGTATATTGTCTATGTGTAGAGTTCTCTATATCAAGACCATGGAGGAGATTTGTGAAAGCTGTCTCAGTTGCCCATAGCAACCAATAAAATTCCACCTTTCATTTTCCAAAGGAGCTCTGAAAAATTAACTATACACCTAGAGGCTCTGCTCTCTCTGCAACTGCCGCGTCCTCTGCAGTTTGATTGACAGGACCAGGCAGTGTAAACATCCACATCTGGCCCTGACTTCTCCTAATGTCAAAGTGCAGAAGATATGGCAGTTGCAGAGAGAGCAGAGCCCCTAGGTGTAATGGCAATTCCCCCATTGATCCTAGAGGCTCATTTGTATATAATAAAACATCATTTTTCTCAGCAATGAGGACACATATGAAAATGGAACCAACACAGATGCCTTCAGCTGCCAAGTGCACATGTAACAGGTCGGCCAGTTTCATAGGTACAAATCTGCTGACAGATGCCCTTTAAGGGACGTTTTCGATAACTTCAGTGGAGGTGAAGAGCTGCATTTACATTCAGCGCTCATCTCCATTGTATGGGGATGAGAGATTGCTACTGCCATGGCTTTTCCCTGTACAGATGTATTGTTTCTGTGCAGCACGGCTTGATCTGCTGCCCAGAAACGATGACTGAGGTGGCCGCACCAAAGATCATTTCACCGGATGACCAAGTGTTTCGCTCATTCATTGATTGATCTTCAGCAGATTGTCAGGAAGAAGTCTTCATGCAAATATATTTCCGATCATCATGCCAAAAATCGGGAGGTGTAAATCCACCATTACCCTAGCTGAGCGAAAATTGTCCTTCACAAAAACAATTGTGCACCCAGTATTTGCTCCCATGGTTTGTGGGAATTTGCTTGATTGACAGGTCCTACGGTAGATTGTACTGGACTTTGCAAAATGTATACTATCGCCTTCCCAATGTGCTCAGATAGTACAAGATCAATTAATTTGCTAGGGGAACCGCTCCTCGTCTCTCATAGGAATTTTCCTTTTCTACGTGATGATCATTAGCAGCTGATCTAGTTAGTAGCTGTTAATGATCACCGGTAGTTAAAGCAGTTTAGTAAATGATTTCATTAGGGATCGGCTAGGGAATTATATTCCTACATTAGTTAAGTCCATGCTCTATGTGACCTAAAAGTGTCTGGGCTGTCATGTCTGCTGGTAATATGCATTGCTCACTTTTCTTCCCTATGAGACTTGTAGATTTCCAGAAAATAATTACTCTTAGCGAACCTTGGGGATTTCACTCTTTACTTGGAAACCCAGCAGGGTAGTAATTACAGTAGAAGGTGGATTCTGCGAATAGACGGAATTGTTCTTCTGTAGGTTGATCATTGTGTTGATCAGGGTATCTTTAATGAGACATCAAGGATCCTTCGAATGGGTGGGCAAAATTTAAATACGCTTATATTCTTCTGAGGTTTTTGAACATGAAAGAATTATACTGTGCCCGATGCTGAAATAAAATGATGCTACCTTGGAAGAAGGGGGCATCATTGGCGTTGGAATGAAAAATCACATCATTATAATTTGGCAATACCTATCCATTTACTACTGGATGTGGAATACACCCACATAGGTCTATGCAGGAACGGATTAAGTGACCAAAAGGCCCTGGGCTGTTCAAGCTAAAGAGATATGTAGAGCTACCAAACATTTAGAGCTACCAAACATACAAGAGAATACAGCACCACATACCTATTACATCCAGTGACGCCTCCTCTGATTTAGACGTTCTCTTTCCTCATGTTCTCCATTGAAAGCAGACCACCATGATGACATCATTTAGTGATGTCTCGTCTCTGCAGAGTTTGCCACACAGATATCTTAGATTCTTCACTTTTTTACCCTCCCCATTGCACAACAGTGTCATCCTGCCGCTACCCCCTGTGCCTGCTGTGTCTCACAATGCCCACAAACACTAAACTGCTGAAATAATAGTACCATACAATTCTCACTCATAGTGCCCTAATTAGTAATAGTGCCCCCAATAGTGATAATGCTCCCCAAGAGTGACCCCTATATTGTGCTCCATATACAATACCCCCCACAGTACCTCCAATTGTAATGAAGCCCCAGTGACTCCATTAGTAATAGTAGGAGCTTGCACATGTAGGTCCTCACTGTAGCACCGCTAGAACTCAACTGCACTGATGCTAATTAATGGGGCAGACCCATGTCCATCTCCCAGCACCCTAACATTGTGATTTAAGGTATTAACCATTAATTGTTCATACAATTCTAGTAGGTACATAAACACAACAAATTACAACATTTTGCAACCAGCACTCTGCCCTGCCTTTATGCTGGATGTTGAATAAGGCATTGGTGTACATTTTGGCCAAAGTGTAATAAGCCACTCACCACGTCAAGGTCGCCTTCATGAGTGGTCCCTAACACTAGTTCCTACCTGTTATGGGCCATGACAGCCACACAAAGTCCAGGGAGTGTAGGTACAGCATGCACGCCAAGCACACTCTGCTTTCAACCCCGTCCGGTGCCATTACAGCATTAATCGGATCCAGGGATGCAAGTACCAACATGCATGCTGAGCCCACTATATACTTCAAATGGCTACTGGTAGGTGCTATATAAGCAGACTCAGTTTTATACTGACTTTAAAACCAGCCTCCAGGGCATACTAACTGGTCAGGTGTGCATGACTGCTTGGAGATCGCCACACCTCCAATATATACTATAAAGAAAAAATATGGGGGATTCAGCCCGCACAACCCTATGCAGGTGTAGATTGCTATGGCGAAATACAGATACAAACGCAAAAACACAAAATGCAATCGCACTCTGCAACCAGCACTCTGCCCTGCTGTTATGCTAGATGTTGAATAAGGAATTGGTGTACATTTTGGCAAAGCGTAATAAGCCACTCACCACGTCAAGGTCGCCTTCATGAGTGGTCCCTAACACTAGTTCCTACCTGTTATGGGCCATGACAGCCACACAAAGTTCAGGGAGCGCAGGTACAGCATGCACGCCAAGCACACTCTGCTTTTAACCCCGTCCGGTGCCATTACAGCTTTCATCGGATCCAGGGATGCAAGTACCAACATGCATGCTGAGCCCACTATATACTTCTCCTGGAGCCAAATGGCTACTGGTAGGTGCTATATAAGCAGACTCAGTTTTATACTGACTTTAAAACCAGCCTCCAGGGCAGACTAACTGGTCAGGTGTGCATGACTGCTTGGAGATCGCCACACCTCCAATATATACTACAATGAAAAAATATGGGGGAGTCATTTGGGCGTTGCCTGTGTGGTGAAGAGTCACAGTAGGCGCCCATTCTGGCTTGATTGATGTTCTACTTAACAGAACTTGGGCAAATGTCAAATGCCCACTGGGACGTCAGTTAAAGCAGAATGGGCGTGCTAACAGCTTGGACACCCTAGCCTTGATTTTTTATGCCTTCACTCCACAATTCTGGCTTCAAAAAGTCTCAAATGAGCCTTTTGTGACTTTTGGGGCTCATTTGTGAAAAAAGTTTGAGTACTTTTTGCATTTTTACATTACTTACTCCAGTTTTGAATTATGGGTGGCTCATGCACACAAACGTATTTTATTTCCGTTCCATTTTGTTTTTTACAGGTAGGTATGCAGAACCAATGAGGCTTTGAAAAAAACGGAAATTACTCTGTGTGCATTCTGTGTCTGCATGTCGGTTTCTCAAAAAAAAATAATAATAAAAGAATAGAACATGTCCTATTCGTGTCTGTTTTCTGGATTTATTAAAAATATATATTTTTTAAAGTTGCTAAAAAAGTTGTACTCTCACTTCAGGAGGAGGGAGGAGTAGGAAAACTGGAGGAGCTTCTCTCGACAAAAGTGTTAGGTCTAAGGGTTCATGCTGGCCGGGCCCGTGCTGCGGACCGCAAATTGTGGTCCGCAATGCACGGACACCGACCCTGGGACCGCTGCATGCGGATCGCGAACCTATTTACTTTCATGGGGTCCGCGATCCGCATCTGACTGTCTGCACCGCAAAAAAGCAGTGAATACAGTGAACACTGCCGGGCAGCGGTCGTGTGCATGAGCCCTAAGGATGAGACTTGGTTTTCCGTCCAGCATAACAGAAACCAGACGGATCCGTTATGCTTGCCCATAATATACTTCTATTATGACGGATTCAAACGGAATACCTCCAAAGGTTTCCGTTTTGATTTCCGTCTTATGGATTCCATTATTTTCCGTTTATAACTAGGGATGAGCGAATTGATTTTGGATGAAACATCCGAAGTCGATTTGCATAAAACGTCGTTCTAATACTGTACGGAGCAGGAGCTCCGTACAGTATTAGAATGTATTGGCTCCGATCAGCTGAAGTTATTGCTTCTTTCGAGACTTTATGCAATAACTTCATAAATTAATTTGTACTGTAAAACGCCATTTCCCGAACTTTGGTTCGGTTCCAAGTGGTACCTTGGAACCGAACCATGTTATAACCTAACCATTTTATAACGGAAAGCCATAATGGAATACATAACGGTGATGTGACCAAGCCCTGTGTGATTTCATTATTACTCTCAGATGTATGAACGCGGCATCTGAGAGGTACAATAATGGGAGGCGGCGCTATCACCGCTCCCTGTCATTGCACCTGCTACTTACAAAAAAATGTGCTTTGTGACGAAGTAATTCATCACAAAGTGAATTTTTTGGTAAAATTCAGTGAAGCAGCCGAATCGAATTTTCTACAATTTCGCTCATCTCTACCAATAATATAACAGTTTTGGAGCATCTTTTCCTAGAAGTCTGCAGTGTGATGTCCCTCTGGTATGCCTCCTAGACACGTATGACTAAATCTACAACGGGTTACCAGCTTTGGGCGTGTCCTCATACACTATGACTCTGTCTAATCAGAGAGTGCTGGACTGTGTAGAGATGGTAAAACCCAGCTGTCTATTTACTGAGACATGTCTAGAAGGAACAACAGAGGGACGACATCAATAAATGGAGGCTGACAGCATCTATGCATCTGTCTAGAAATTAGGCAAAAATGACATTGTAATGGTACAATACAGTGGAAACAGAGCCAAACTATACACATCAGATACATCCTCCAAGACCTGTCACAGGGACCTCAACACTTCATAACCTGTATCCACACGAGATCAGAGAGGCCTTTTAGAAATCCACTATTCCTCTGGTGTTTACAGAAAGTAAATATGGTTCTGGAGGGTAAATCTTGATCTGTTTGCTTTTCTCTATGAGGACAACATACTGTATAACACTGATGTCAAATGTTGGCCTCGGACTGCGGGACTTTTTCTTACAACTGTAGTGTCTTCTTATGTGGCACAAGGGTCTTTAGGTCCCTCAGGCTCCTGGGTCCGGTAGCAACTGCTACCTCTGCACCCCCTATAGCTACGCCCCTGGGCTGGCGTGTACATAGCAAAGCCGTCAGAAGGACCATGGCTGCCATCCCATTTCACTACAGTGCGGGATATAAAGTACAGCCTGCGATTAAAGTGTTTTGTCTCATACAACACATCAAGGCAAGCGCTGTAATTTACAAGCCGATTCTGCACGTGAGGCGATGCTTCTGTTTACAAGGAAGCTCCAATCATGAAGGGGGTCACTAATAAAGCGGCCATTAAGTGTATATATTACTATATACAATATGAAAGGCCTAGAGGATTTTTTGGAAACTTGTCAATATAGAACGGGTGTAAAACAAGGTAATTATCAAGAAAGACAAGAGGTTTGATAAACAGTCTGGGCTAACCATGGGGGATGGTAAAGCAGGAGACAGTTTCACAAGACATACAGTGCCGACCGCAGAAGGAGGCAAACTTGATGGACACTGTTTCATATTCTTTGCGCAATTGTGAGTGATGTTTGAACAGTTTGTTCCTGTTCCTGTCGTGTTTTTCGCCACATGTTTGCATAATTTTGTAAGTAAAATTAGGCCAGAATGGTTGAAATATTGCATATAAAAATGAGAAATGCACGAACACACCATTTTTTGCATATGTCCTACAAGTAGTCACTGATCAGCACCTGTTCGCTTCAATGCCATGGACAATCTCTGTACAGGACCGTGAAATATGTGGATACCAACTAAATAATAATAATAATACAAAATGTCACTCTCATCCAGTTGGTTAAAAGTAATCTGTTTGTGAACTAAGGGTCCATTCACACGTCCGTTTTTTCTTTTCTGATCTGTTCCGTTTTTTGCGGAACAGATCAGGACCAGTTCTGGACCCATTCATTTTCAATGGGTCCTGTAAAAAATCGGACAACACAATGTGTGCTGTCCGTTTCCGTTGTTCCGTTCCGCATGTCTGATTAAATATAAAACTTGTCCTATTCTTTTCCGCAAAAAACGGAAGACATTCGTATGTCATTACGTATGTCATCCGTTTTATGCGGAATCCGTTCCTGGAAATTAAATCCTGCCCACAGAAATCACTTATTCACTTTTTTTTTTTTTTTTTTCAAAGAAATCCAAACAACTTTATTTGCTTTGTGAAATTTAAACATGTTTCCATGACATACGGAAACATTTTCAGGAACAACGGATCCGCAAAAAACGGACCGAAATTCGGGATATAGAAAAATGCTGACGTGTGAATGTAGCCTAAACCTGACTTTATAGGGTAACTGATCACTGGAGTATTAGTGCGTAAAAGTGTAAAAAACACAAAACGTCTGAACGGAAAACCTCATGTCAATGGCTTGTTTCTGTTACCGAGGCCCCATTTAAAGGGAAAATTACCTCGTTTTTAAATCACATTTATGTTAAATATATTTTTTAAAGAATTGTTGATGATTTTGGTTTAATGTTCCATGCCACTATTTATCTATGAATTTGTAGCCTTTTGTTTTCAGTTCCCTTTTATATCCTTGATAATAAATATTTGTATACCTACTGATACTGGAGTATTCTGAGCAACACCAGATAACCGAGTGCCCTCCAATCTATCTACATGTCTATAAGATCTGGTTGGACCATTTCACCTTTGGCCTCGAGTCGTCACTTAGGGCACAGAATTGTTCTTGTGGCGATTAGTGGCATTATTTGATGTGTATTTTTGTGTCTCTAGTATACCTTTAGCTTGTTGGCTTCATATTGTTTTAATGGCCTTGGTTTCACAATGCTCTATAATTGGTCTTGAGCAGGAATACAGATTCGGTAACCGATATTCTTTTTGATTTCAGTTTTAGTATCAAAATGGCTGTTACACCCAGACCTCTACAGTTCTCAGGGGCGTAATTTGAAGTCTGTGTGCCCCAATGCTAAATCAGCAACTGTGCGGCTACTGACTATATGCCATTTATAATATGTTTTATGCCTCATTCACACAGTCAGTGTCTGGTCAGTGATTTCCATCAGAGATTTCGAGACAAAACCAGGTGCGGCTCTAAACAGAACAGGTGCAGAGCTTGTCGATGGAGGCTCTAATACTGGTTTTCGCTCACAATCACTGATGGAAATCACTGACCAAAACACTGATGTGTGAACGAGGGCTTATGTGGCAAAGGTATTAGGGCCTGGTTAGTCCTGTACCTTCTGTAGCTATGACCCTGTTTCTACTGAACCTTACTTATACAGTGTCGGATGCCTAGGGCCCACCAGTAAAATTCATTCTGGGGGCCCACTGTACAGTGACATGCAAATATTACCTGCTTACACAGAGGCAGACAGCAACAAGATGCTACGAGATGATTGATTATGGGGGTCTCTGCAACAACTTCAAAACGTGGGTCCCAGGGAACAGAGGATACTGGCTAGCCTACCTCTATTCCTAGAGGATATCTTAACCTTCCGATGCATCTATAATAATAAACTATATTCTACCCAGTTTTTTTTTATATTGATATAGGTTATTTGAGATGTTGTGCTGGTGGACTGGGGGCCCACCTTTTTTCAGTGGCCCACCGGGGGATTCCCCGGTTCCTCTGTGGGCCAGTCCGAGCCTGTACTTAGGTCACCATAGAACCTCATGCTTGTCCTTATTACAGCTGACTGGTCCCGTTCTGTGGTTGTAGACTTTTGGGCTCAGATACTGTTACAAGTCTTTCATTATAATTCACTTTGTATATCTCACATGGGTATTATGATTACTATTACTTTTATTGCTATTGTGTGGACAGCGTCTGTCCCGTATAAAAGGTCTGTTCGTAAAGAAGAGGCAGCCAAAATAAGACGTGTGTCCCCTTATCCGTGTGATTCCTGGCATGGCTGCGCTACTATCTGGAAAAACAGAAGGTGTACTCACACCTTAAATTAATACCAGGAGGAATAGCAGAAGTAAGAAGGGAAGCAGCTGAGGTGACACGTCTTTCTTATTAGTGTGATACTTATTGCACCTCTAGGAGTTTTCAGAATTGCTACCTATAGTTAACCCACTCCAGGACTATAAAAAATTATATCTAACAAATTAACAAAATACAGCATGCCCATTTTCACATGGCCACAATTACCAGCTAGCTCATGGCCATTTGTAATCAAAGTCTGTCCGGATTCTGAGAGACCCATAAGCGCTTAATAAGCGCTTGTACCCTTTTTTTTTTACCTACTTCTGGAATCCTGCATTATGAATGGGAGCCCGTCAGTAAGTGCTCAATTCTCCTGCAATGCCACCGCAGGAGAAATGAAGTATTACATAGTTCCTATTGATCCGAATGGGTCGTTATTGAAAATGTTAGGTCCTCCACAGTGAATAGTGCTCTTCGTAGCTGCCGTCCACTTTGGCTTAGATATAAAGAACATGAGCTGATCTAGTAACTCAAAATTCCCTTATAATGGGTAGGCAACTGCTGTGCATTGTTCTCATTGGGAGGCCACGCTACCGCCCATGTGGTACGGTTTATTCCTGCAAGAAAGGATGTTCCTTCTTGACAAGGTCATGGCCATAAACGGAGTGGCTGTGCTGTGGTTTTTGGCATGTAATCCGTGCCAACTTCAATTGAGAAAAAGTTCCATGTCACGTTCCTATTGGGAGGATAAGTCATTAGTATCTCGAACCCAGACAACTCCTTTAAGCTGGCCATAAACTTTAGATAGCTGTTAACCGAATGTGTCTGAATGGGAAGACAACAAAAAGGTTGGGCATGTTGATATCCAACTGCCTGATCTTTCTCCTAGCAACATCTTCCTTCTGGAGAGACTTGGGTACCCCTGTATACATTAGATGGTCAGCTGGTCCTGCCAAAACTATATGGGGAGCAGAGGATGTTTTAAAACCCAAGCTTTGTTGCCTGAGAGAAACCAAAAAGTTTCTATGACACATAGGAGCTCTCTCCCTATCACATCTCAGGAGGCAGTTTGAGGATGGAACTGAGCATGTGCGTCCACCTCAGCGAGGTGGACAGAAAAATAAGAAAAGAACAAACAGCAGGTGGCGCTACACTGTACAAATACATTTTATTGAATAGCTCAGTGGCTATACTAAATTTTTAATTACATGCAATTACCAGATGCTGGTGTGAAAACTGCAGAATATTGTTATGGGACAACCCCTTTAGCAAATAGTGTACAGGGGACATCTGTATTATATGTAATAAGAACATTAACGGTCGCTTTAGAGCTTCTTGAAATAAAAGTTTATGTGGCATGAAACACGGTGTGGTGCGGTATTCATTCCGCAGATCTTTACCTATAGCAGCCCCCTTTCATCAGAGACCTCTATATGTTCAGTGGTGCTTGTTGCCATAGTAACCAGTCAATTAGGACTAAGGTCTGATAAACAGAAGTCAGAAGGAGGGAACTCAATGAGAGGCAAGGACGGAGCTACAGGACAAAATAAGGTCAGCCGCAATCAACAAGACGCTGGCACTGGAAAACAATCAACATGGCACCAGGGTAAATGCAGGACGCGCGACGGCACCTGAGCTGCGCTTATAATGTATTATCTGGCAGAAAGGACAGAGATGCAGGGATGTATGGGAATATACATGCAGGGACTGGGAGTCATGAATAGTGTTCAATCAGGGGTCCAAAGCATAGTCATATTTGCCAACAATCCTGATTTTGCAGGGGCTGCCCCTTATTTTCAGTCAGTCCTTTAAAGAGGACCTGTCAACAGTGCAATCTGAGAGTGGAAGAGCAGATTGATATATCGTTTATGGGACACGCACTTTTCATATGTCATGGCTCCTGTGCTGTGACCCCCACCGATCACTAGAACGAGGTGAGAGTGCTGTAGGTGGGTACTTCTCTCTGCCCATTCTAGTGATCAGTGGTGGTCTCAGCATTCAGATCCCCACAGATCAAAACCTTTGATGTGTCGCTATGACATATTGAATGTTTTTTTTTTTTTTTGTGAAAGTATGGGTACACTTAAAATCTCTGCCCTTTCTGACTTCAGATATACACTGGGGGTGTCTTATCAATGACTGACAGCTATGCCTGTGTACACACTTACAAAGGGAATGCCGTCAATCACTGATAAGATGACCCCCATGTTCCACTAACCAGAAAGAGCAGAGATTTAAATTAGAGATGGGTGAATCAATTTGGAATCTGGCCTTAATTTACCAAACAAATCGGATTCTAATGTACCCAAATTTCTTGTAGAGGAGGGGAGAGACCAAAAGAAACCTAAGCCAGTTCTGTTTCCAAAAGGACAAGAGTACTGAGCGCATCAAGAGAAAATTGTCCTGGTTAGCTGAGTGGCATTGGGGCTACTTGGGGTGATCTTTCTCATTAGGGAGACCACCATCGTTAGGCATCAGATAGCCTTAGTGTTCTTATCTTTTTGGAATGAAAGCCAATTTGAATATCTTTCTGAGAAACTCAAAGGTTGGCAAATTAGCTCTCTTTCCAAAGAGATAAGATGCCTATCTGATGTCGGCAGATGTAAGGTATGCTAATTTGCATGTATGGTTCAAAAAAATGCAGAGCATTGTGTTGACCGGACTACAATACCCCTCATGCTACAAGTTGGTCTCCCTAATTAGAAAAATCCCCAAGGCCACTCAGCTAACCAATGCTCTCTCTCCTTCTTTCCGTCAAGGACATTGTTTGATGTTAGAGATAAAAATGTGGTCCCAGGAAACCATTGAGTGCTATATACCAATTTTCAGAGCAATTGGGGTGTATTTAATTTAGACCTGAATCGTAAATTTGGCAACAAAATACATTTCAAGAATTTCTCTCACCTCTAAATTAAATGAATAAATTAAAATTTTTGCTGCCTCCCCCCCCCCCCCCAAAAAAAAATACATATGCTCAGCTCCTTAGGCTTTGTAACATGCTGCCACTAGAGACCAATAATAATGTTTACGTAAGTCTGATACGTATTTCCATTAGTTATGAATATTTTCATTCTTCTTTCTGTGATAATTTCAGAATGATTTCCATCATTGTGTCTGTGTGAGCAGTGCAGACTAACCAAGTACATATGCTGTGCAGTATCTGACACCTACTGGATAAAAAGGGGAACTACACTTGAGTTGTTTCTCCTATCTGCAAAATAACTAGTGTGGTTACAAATGATCTTTTGCCTAAAATCTCTTTATAAGTGGCCAATAACAAAGAACAGGAGGTTCTGTATAATTATTACTCTACCTGTTTTAAAGATGAATACGCTAATCCTAGAAATAATAAAACATTTATTTTCTTTATGCATAGGTGATTTCAACAGTAATTACACTTTAGTGTTGCTATGATATAGTGGCATAGCAAGCATTTTGGTTGATTGGGGTCTGAGACACCCCTCCCCCCCCCAATTGCTAAAACGAGTTAGAAGCGCTCAGAAGAGTGCTGTCTCGCCTAGGATTTCTATTGTATTAAAGCCTGTCTTCAACCTGTCTTCAGCAGCGAGGAGATACACCACTCAGCTCAGTGCTTCAAATTCCTCATTTTAGGGATCAGCGCTGTGGATAGGGGATAATTTACTGTAATCGGAATACCCCTTTAAGGCTGGTAATGTACAAAGACATTAGGGTTCATTTATCAAAGACTAGTATATTAGGTCGGTCTTTGATATCATCTGCGCTATTGCAGGATTGCTTAAAGGGATTCTGTCATGAGATTTTGTCATAAACATATGATTCTGTCATAAACATATGCTCATGTCCGGAGTAATAAGAAGAATCCTAAGCTGGCATTATTATACTGTATTTCAGTGTGGCCTTAAATGCTGACAGCTGGGGAACGGAGGGCAATAGCAAGAAAAAAAATTGTGATCTGGACTTCTAATCTCAGTACTGCTCATGTGTTACAGCAAATAATAGTCCAAGATTGTGGTGACAGATTCCCTTTAGACTGTGCAGTTGATGGCCAGTGCTGTAGCACAGGGTCCACTGATATGCAGGATACATGTGCTCTCCCCAAGTTTAGGGTAAGGCCACATGGTCAGGTTTCCTGATGCAGTTTTGGAAGCCAATCCAGGAGTGAATTAAAAAGAGAAGTTGTATCTGTCCTTTATAATTTTCTTTATTTTATGATCCACTTCATCATTCTGGCCTTCAAAATGGTATCAAGAAACCTGATCATTTTCCCAAACCCTCATTTGATGATTGTCAGCGTCTTCCCTATTATTGAGCATAGTGTGAAACAGTGATAGGTTTTATCTTGGAAAACAGGTATTTTCCTCCCAGCGTGTGCTCCTGGGATGAGTCACAGCCAGGTGAGGTCAAATACCGGATCGGATTTTAAGTGCCGGTCTGGGTTTTGGCAGCACCTGGCTGTCCTTAAATAGGCAGCTGGGCCCAAAAGCCAGGTCTCTGTGTTGGGATCTGGGAGTCTTGTGTCTGGATGAAGGTTTGCTAGCTGTTTGGCATAAAGACAGGTTGGTGCTGCTATCAGCAAGGACTCTTTGAGGCAGAATTTCCGCATGGTGTGAATTACCACCAACACCGCAAAGTGACTTTTTGTTTGATTATAACTGCTTGTTTTGTCACTTGCCTAAAGTCTGAATAAAACACTGAACTGTTTGATCCAAAGAACTTGTTGTTGCCTCTATACTGCATTCGTCAATCCTGTCTACCAGAGCGAAACCCTACAATTGGTGGAGGATGTGGACATCCGCAGTGAGGCTGGTGTGAACGCCAATTTTTTGGGGTTTCTGCATTTTTCAGGCACGGTTGTATGTCTTACATTAAACCAGCTGTATTACAACCAGTGCCCCACGACAAAATGGAGGCTGTTGTGAAGGCCCTGATGGAGTCTAATCTGCAGCAGCGAGAGACAAACCTGCAGCAACGTGAGGCTAATAAGCAGCAGCAGGAGACTAACCAGTTACAGCTACAACATGTGATGGCTGTGCAGACATTTTTTAAGATGACCTCCGCAGACGACATCGAAACCTACCTGGCGATGTACGAGAAAGTGGCTATCAGGGAAAAGCTACCCCATGACCAGTGGGCTAAGGTCATGGCTCAGTTCCTGGCATCCGATTCCCAGCGGGTGTATTTCGACTTGCCGGACGATCAAGCGGCCAACTACCAGAAAGTCAAGGGTGATATTCTGGCAAGACTGGGGGTGAATGTGTTGGTCTGGGCCCAGCGGGTGCATCAGTGGGGGTTCAAACTGGCTGAGCCTGCAAGACCCTAGTATTATAACTTACTTCACCTCTTGCAAAAATAGCTGCAGCCTGACGTGCTGAGTCCAACTGCTATGCTGGATCGTATGTTAGCCGATATGTTCTGGAGGGCTTTGTCATGGCCTCTCCAGCACTGGATCGGTTAGGTGTCTCCTGGCAATGGGGGTTTGGTTTATTATCTTTAACTATCATGTCAGTATGCGTTTGTCTGTCCGCGTGTGAATTTTAATATACTTGGTGTACCCTGTACCTCCTGGCAAATTGTCACGAGGGCTGTATACAGTGGGCACCTTTTTCCTTCTTTTTGTGCATTTGTTAGTTATCCATTGGTGGGCCACTCTGATACTAGTTATTCGCCACCTGTCACCATTCCAGGGTTAGACAGGAGGTGAGGCTAGGCTCGAGGACAGGGAGTCCCCACCACTAGGGGACGTCCCTGGGCAGAGGTGTAGAGCAGGGCAGTAGTTTTAGGGACACCTTCCCCCACCCCTTATTTAGCTCACCCAGCCGATTGTGGGCCCACCTGGGTAATTATATAGGTTAGTCGTTTCCTTCTCATTAAATTTTAGTTATCCTTTTGTATAATAGGGTATCATTGCTGGACTAGTTGTCTCCTGGCAATGCCCTTGAGATGGTGGACCTGGTAGAACGCTATAAAGCTACTAGGAATCTAAAGGAGGGTTCTTTCGGGAGGGGGTCAGCAAACCCCGGAAATCTCCACCCCAGGCCTGGAGATTTTAGCCGATAAAACCCGCCCGGGATGTACCCACAGCAGACCTGGCTCCGATAGTCTGCTGGCGGTGTCAGGAGCCTGGCCATGTAAGGGCTGACTGTGACCATCGGATTGAGCCCATGGACACTAACTCTGGCTTCCGTCAGTTGCTATATGCCAGGAGGCTGTGTGCAACAGGTACCCCAGAGTCTCTAGATCATTTGTGCCAGGTGGAAGTGGGAGACACTCCGGCGGAGGATCTTATAGACTCAGGGAGTTTGGTGACCCTAGTAAGGGCTACCCTGGTGCGGTTCCCTGAGTATACTGGCCGGAAAGTTGGGGTAATGTGAATCCACAGAGACTTAAAAGACTACCCCACCACGCTGGTGTCTCTAACTACGGTGGCCGGTAGATGGACCCACGAGGTGGCTCTCACCACAAATTTACATTATGAACTCATAATAGAGAGAGACTTCCCGGGCTTCCCGGCACTGTGGCCTGCTATGAGAGTGACTGATACCCATGAGACAGGGATAACCCTAGCAGAGTGGCCAGGCTCAGGGGGGAGACCATAACCCTGGGAACCTGAGACCGAAAGGTCAGCGGTAGGGGTAACCACCACTTCGGTGGAAGAGGGGGAGACAACCCTGCTAAGTGTGAAGGTGGGAGACGTGGAGGACTTGTTGCCGGGTCCTGAATTGATAATTTTGGTACTGCCCAACGTCAGGACCCAATCCTATCCCGTGCCTGGGAGAATGTGTTAATAGTAGAAGGTGAACTACAACAACCTGGGGCAGAGTGAGTGTTTCATCATTTTGTGGTTCATCAGGATATGTTGTATTGGCTAAACCAACTACGGGGTTAGCCTATTGAACAGTTGGTGGTCCCCAAAGCTTATCGCAGGCTTGTGTAAGATCTAGCCCAACAACACGTTCTCTGGGTCACCTGAGGCCGCAGAAAACTCAGGATCATATTCTACAGCAGTTTTACTGGCCCAGCATATTCAAAGAAGTGGAAGAGTTTTGTAAGTCAGATAACCTGCCAGATAACTAGCCCCTAGCCACATTTCTATAGTCCCTTAGTACCTCTCCCGATTATCGAAGTACCGTTTGACCAAATAGCTATGGACCTCATAGGCCCAGTATCGAAGTCCGCCAGAGGGCATCAACACATCTTAGTCATTCTAGACTATGCCACTCGGTACCTGGAGGCAGTGCCACTGCGACATAACTCGGCCAAACTCATAGCTAAGGAATTAATATAGATGTTTTGCCAAGTAGGACTACCAAAAGAGGTTCTGACTGACCAAGGTACCCCTTTCATGTCCAAGGTGATGAAGGAACTCTGTAAGTTGCTGCATATAAAACAGCTACGACGTCCGCTTACCACCCAGAAACGGATGGTCTGGTAGAAAGGTTTAACCAAACATTTAAAAATATGTTGAAAAGGGTGGTGGCTAAAGATGGGAAGGACTGGGACCTCCTTCTGCCCTATCTCATGTTCGCAGTGTGAGAGGTACCCCAGGCCTCTATTGGGTTCTCGCGCTTTGAACTGCTATATGGCAGACACCCTCGCAGTCTCTTGGACGTGGCCAAAGAGGCGTGGGAACAACAACCCACTCCATATAAAAGTGTCATTGAGTACGTTACCCAGATGCAAGATCGGATAGAGACAGTGTTGCCTCTTGTTAGGGAGCATATGGAGGCAGCTCAGTGAGCCTAGAGTCGGGAATATAATCAGCAGGCTCGGGTCCAGATCTTTAACCCGGGTGATATGGTTTTGGTTCTGGTGACGACTGTGGACAGTAAGTCCCTGGCTAGGTGGCAGGGGCCCTACGAGTTACTCGAAAAAATTGGAGATGTAAACTACAAGGTACACCAGCCAGGGTGACGACAGCCGGAGCAGGTTTACCATGTGAATTTACTCAAACTGTGGAAAGATAGGGAAACCTGTACAGAAGACAGCCCGTGGCCGGGTTTTCTAGGAGAATAGGTACCGACCCCTCTGTCTGATGCAAGAGAGGCGACTGCCACAGTAAAAATTGCTGACAGCCTCTCCTCTAAACAAACTCAGGAGGCCAGGGAGTTCGTTAGTCGGAACACGGATGTGTTCTTGGACCTCCCTATAGTAAAGGTTTGAAACCGCGCTGCTTGTAATTTAGTCGTACGATACACAAGTGAATGAAACAGGGTATTCGCCTTCGTCCTCCTCTCTCAAAGGGTTCGATCCTACTCAGACCACCTCCTTTGTAAGGTTAAATGACCGGCATATAGTGAAGTACCCTCTTAGTTGTTAGAAAAAAGGTTTTATTCTACTCACAGACAAGGGTAGATAACAGGCATATCACAATGATAAAATCAGTTCAAGTTCCTGTCCGACCCGGGTTTCGCTCTCTGGCTTCCTCAGGGGTGACAACTGCGCATGTCCACAGCAGGCCCCTTTAAATAGCCCAAGCTCCCATTCCCACGCTATGGGAGTCATAGCCCAATCAAATCATGTTAAGATACATCAATAAAATACAATACTTTTTGTATATGCTTAATAAGAGAATTATCTCACAGTAAATTTAAGAAAAAGTTTTTTCCATATATCAGCTGTACATCAAATATGCCCAACAAAGAAATTGGTTACATAATAAAATTCTTTCACTTATAGGCTATGCTTTCCACTATCATGCTGCCGCAGCCTTATAATATATGTAGACCTCATTAGTATGTTCTACTATCCTTTTCATCTAGACCGCATTTGTTTATTACATACTGTACATCCTCTGTTTATTTCTATTTACACCAATCGCAATTTTCTTATCCCATTCGTCACGCAATGACCTCTTTCCCTCTCCTCTTGGACCTCCCTGGACGTACTTCCATAATCCAGCATGAAATTGTCACTGAGCCTCAGGCAAAAGTCTGATTAAAACCATACCGGGTACCCGAGGCTCGGCGACAAGCCATATCGGAGGAGGTGCAGCTAATATTGCAGCTAGATGTCATTGAGGAGTCAAAAAGTGAGTGGGCCAGTACTATAGTATAGATACTCAAGCCGGACAGACGTTGTGGTTTTGTAACGACTTTCAAAAACTTGAGGTTTCCAAATTCGATGCGTATTTCATGCACCGGGTGGATTAGCTCATCAAGAGGTTAGGACAAGACCGGTATTTTTCTGTTTTGGACCTCACGAAAGGGTACTGGCAGGTGCCCGTAACTGAGGCTGCCAAAGAGAAAACTGCCTTCATCACACCTGAGGGGCTGTAGCAATATAAGGTCTTACCCTTTGGTCTGCATGGTGCCCCCGCCACTTTTCAGCTACTAATGGACATCGTGCTTCGTCTACATCGTCGGTACACTTCGGCTTACCTGGCCGTAATTGTCATGTCATCCACAGTACCGACTGAGAAAGTCACCTACCCAAAGTGCAGGGTGCAGTGGACTCCCTTTCGGAAAGCTGGCCTAATTGCTAACCCCAAAAAATGTGCGATAGGGTTAGAAGAGACTAAGTACCTGGGGTATGTAATTGGGCGCGGAGTCATCAAACCCCAAGTGAACAAAATAGAGGCGATACGGAATTGGGCCTGACCTGTCACCACTAGGCAAATAAAGTAATTCCTGGGAATGGTGAGCTATTACATGAGGTTTGTTCCCCACTTTGCTACTCTAGCTGCGCCCTGGGATGATCGGGCAGAAGAGGCTTTCTCTGTGTGGGTCTCCGGTTTTGGTGATGCCCAACTTCAAGAGGGAGTTTGTGGTACAAACGGATGCCTCCGAAGTAGGTCTCGGTGCTGTACTGTCTCAGGAAGTAAGCTCACCCCAGCCAAGACCCGGTATAGTATAGTGGAGAGAGAGTGCCTGGCACTAGAATCTCTCCGCTATTATTTATTGGGGAAGAAAATTCCGCCTGGTGACTGACCACTCTCCTCGCAAGTGGATGCGCCAGGCCAAGGACAGAAATGCCCGGGTCACCCGATGGTTTATCTACCCACAAAACTTTAGATTTTCGGTGGAACACAGGGCAGGCCGGTTACAGGAAAACGTGGATGCCTTGTCCCAGGTGCATTGTCTGGCGTGTGTTCACCCCCTCAGGGTTGAACAAAGGGGGGTATGTGACACAGTGAGAGGGTTTGTCTGGGAAAACAGGTATTTTCTTCCCAGCATGTGCTCCTGGGATGATTTCAGCCAGGTGAGGTCAAATACCGGACCAGATTTTAAGTGCCGGTCTGTGTTTTGGCAGCACCTGGCTGTCCTTAAATAGGCAGCTGGGCTCAAAAGCCAGGTCTCTGTGTTGGGATCTGGGAGCCTTGTTTCTGGATGAAGGCTTGCTACCTGTTTAGTGTGAAGACAGGTTGGTGCTGCTATGGTCAAGGACTCTTTGTGGCAGAATTGCCGCAAGGTTTGAATTACCACCAACACTGCAAGGTGACTTTTTGTTTGATTATGACTGCTTGTTTTGTCACTTGCCTAAAGTGTGAATAAAACACTGAACTGTTTGATCCAAAGAACTTGTTGTTGCCTCTATACTGCGTCCGCTAATCCTGTCTACCAGAGCGAATTCCCACAATAGGTAGATACCCGTCAATCAGCATCTGGATCTGTCAATCAGCATATTATTACTCTACTTCCTGCAATGGACACCTTGCTGGGGGCGATCTGCACAGTTTAATATGCAAGTACTCAAAAACTACTTCACATTAACTCTTTAATTTTGTAGAAGAGATGATTTCATTCATAAGGAATTATATCCTGTATAATATTATTGAACAATAGTTTTTTATCATGCCTTGCTGTTCTGCCTATCATCCACTGGAGGCCCCCAGTGATCAGATTATCAATAAGCTTTCTGTTATACAGTTTTATACTGGTTATACATAAGGTATAGTAGGAAACATTGTCTATTAACCTTTTAATGAAAGTCGAATATTTACATAAGGCCTCTTGCACACGACCATATGTCTTTTCAGTATTTTGCGGTCCGCAAAAAACGGATCCGCCAAAAATACGGAAATACGGAAACGGAAGGCATACAGAGTACCTTCAGTTTTTTTTGCACAAACATTGAAATCAATGGTTGCGTATACGGAACACAAAAAACGGAACAGAAACGGAAAAAAAACGTTTGTGTGAAAGAGGCCTAAGAGTTTTTGTTTGGATTTTTATTTCTCATTTTCGGTTCCCAGACTACTTATATTGGTGTAAATTCAGATTAGGTGATGATTGAAGATCTTGGTGTTATCATTGTGCATAATATTTATTTATTTATTTATTTATTATGCACGTAACAGTATTAAACTCAAAATCATGTAACATCTTAAAAAGATGGTCCAGGATTTTTTTTTATAATTCCTATTCCACAGCAGTACATGATCACTACTAGAGATGAGCAAAATTTTCAAAAATTCAATTTGGCCGGTTCGCCAAATTTTGGGAAAAAATTTGCTTCGATCCGATTTTATTTGCAGCGAATCGCGTTAAAAAACAGCAATTTTCTGACTGCTGAGAGCCTTTATAGTGGTGTAGAACACTGTGCCTTGCAGTAACACGCATAGGGAGTCTGCTCTGGTAGTGAAATAATACTGTGAGTCAGTATGACACGCAGATGACAGGCGTCGCTCTTAGAATAACTGCACATTTCACTTATTTGGGCAGTCACGGGGCCAAAACTGACCACATAACTCAAGTACGGTATGAACTCAGCCTTACAGGTCGATGTTAGCACCAAGAAGAAGTGCACTCCTTTTACACCCTCGTCAGCTGATTCCACATAGATATCTACAGAACCTGTTCTATTAAACGCGCCTACAAATAGAGCCCCCCCGACAGAGTGGAGAGGGTGTCAGCAGTAAGTTTGTGTCGACGTCGCTGATTATTTTGCTCTTCCTCTGATCCGTCAGAACAATAACCCCCAAAAAAATTGATCCTGTCAGTTGAGCATCCGCCTTAAAACATATAACTGCACCGCTGAACGGCAAATATATTTTTCTTTTTTCCACTTATACACTCCACAAAAGGGCTTTAGAACATATAACTGCACCACTGAACAGCAAATAGGCCCTTTTTTTTCTACTTATACACGCCACAGACACAAACTGATGCATTTGTGAGACAGGATCTGGATGCGGATCCGGTATTTATTTTTTTCTAATTTTTAAAGGTCTGTGCATGCGCAGACCGCAAAACCGGATCAGTTGTTCCGGAACACTTGAAGCCGCATATGGCATTAATGCATTTCAATGGAAATGAATGCAAGATCCGGCATTCCGGCAAGTGTTCAGAATTTTTGGCCAGAGAGAAAACTGCAGCATGCTGAGGTATTTTCTCCGGCAAAAAAACGTAAGAGGGTCTGAACTGATGCATCCAGATGCATACTGAACTGAATGCTTTCCATTCAAAATGCATTAGGATAAAACTGATCAGTTTTTTCCCGTTATTGCACCCCAATAACAAGAACGGTTTGCTGGAATTACAGAGCTATATAATGGCCAAGTCAGTGCAGCAAGGTGTAATAGGATTGTTCCTATTACCCCGGCTGTAACCTCTGATACTGAACCCTGTTCTACATAAATGCTGGAATGATTCCTCCCTATCCTTTCCCTACACCTTGAATAATCTTTTCCTGAACTTGTGAATAGTTTTTTTTAGCACAATTACGTTTTTTCTAGCACTGTCCGAAGCGCCTGCTGACTTCTCTCCCTGCACTAAGTACACTGGAAAATGGCAGAATCCAAGATGGCTGAGGCTATTTATAGGGCTGTGACATCACAGGGCTGGCTGCTGATTGGCTGCATGCATGGCATTATGGATGATCCCGCCTTCCCAGAGTTCATTGCTCCATGTCCTCACACGTGCAGCAGCCATTTTAAGGAAAAAATGCGAAATCGATTTTTTCATGAATTTCGGATCGAATTCCACTTCGTCAACTTCGATTCGCTCATCTCTAATCTCTACTTAGCTGATCCCCACCTTTCTATTCAAGCACTGTGGGTGCCTGGACTGTCTTTGGATTCAATTCTGGTCCCTAACTTTTAACTTCTGTATGGACAGAGTCACGTGCGCCGCTGGAGCCAATGACTGACCTCAGAGGTGACATGTCTCCAAATGGCATGTCACTGCTGGACCTCTTAGGGGACATGTCCTGCTGGGTGAGGGGGGGGGGGGGAATGAATAAAGAAAGAAAATCCAAGAAACCCCTTAAAGGACTTGTAAAATGCAGGTAACACTTCTTTTCTGCATTAATGCTGACCTCCCATCCCACCACCAGTTACATATTTAGGCTCTGTTATCAGGATCCTCAAGCTATGTATGTAATATGTGGTCTGGGGCATGGACCTCAAAATCTAAAGCAAGAACTTATAGGAGTTGTCCAAGTACATACTTGTTGAATTGCCTGCCGCTCCATCAGCTCAGTTCCAGTCGTCCCTGGCGGTCTTTGTTTACAGGGCTGTACATCACTGTACCTTTGATGCTAGCGAGTGGCTGCAGTGGTCATGTGTTATCCATGTGACAACAGCGCTGCCGTCCTGTAAAAGACTGGCATGGAAGAGCAGAACTGCAACTCTGGATCCATGAGCCATTCAGTGCGTAATTATAGCTCATTTTGTTATTTTACATCAGCCCCTTCTTGTGCCAATTTTTTCCTAATCTCTGAGAATTCTTTTAACCACTCGCCTAGCCTCCTATCTGTAATCGGACGTATAATATCGCCGGGTTACATAGCGATCTGCCGACAGCTGCAGTCACAGGGAGAAGTGCTGTGATCAGTTTAAGCGGTCAGGCTGTGACAGATGCTTGTAGCACCCTGCTACAAGCATCTATCACCTGCTACAAGCATCTATCACTCTTATGCAAGAGTGCTGGCTGTAAAATGAATTGTCAGGCTACAGGCTGTGAATTAATATCTTCCTTTCTTTACTGTGGCAGGAAGAGGTTAATTCACTTAAATAATGAAATTAATAAAAAGTAAAAAATAAATAATTGATAAAACAAATATAAAAAAATGAATAAATAGAGCAATACAGAAAATAAAAAAATTAAAAAGCGATAGCAATAGTTACTAATATTAGAAATACAAACTAAAAAGACAGGGTGGCATTAGCAGGAGGTGCTCAAACCCACATGCAGTCGTGCATATATACAGGGAAGCAAATCCTGCACTTGTGGCCCGTTGCTAATGGCGATCCCCAGCAAAATGCATACGGTGGAGGATGCCCGCGGCGAACCACAAGTACCGCAATAGACATCTCACACAAGGTATCAAGTGCGGATGTCATAATCAATATAACAATATAACAAAACAATAGCAAAGACAGGTGCACTCTGCAGTCTCACTAAACCCTCAAACTGATTTTAAAATTGAGAGATTAGTCAACATGTCCTACGGTGTAGAACATGTCTAAGCCCGGGCACCACGCCAAGGTTTCTCAAGTAGCCCGGGACCTAACACTCTCCTACCTGAGCCGTATGAGCAATACCAGGAGCCAGTGGGCAAATTACAGGAGCATGAGGCCGACTCACAAACAGCTAACCAGTTACCTCCAGCATGTAGCCATGCTTGCAATGGGAGGAGGGAGGAGTCTGCGAGTCCCACTCAAGACTGGCTGATATGGAGGTGTATAAACTCCAATTTAAATGTGCCTGTTTTCCATCTACAGGCCACATTTAGGTGCACCTGTGAGGCCTGGGCCATCCTGCCCATGACCGTCTGTATAAGATACGGCCGGTCATCAATCACTTTGGGGCC
This sequence comes from Bufo gargarizans, assembly GCF_014858855.1. Lineage (NCBI taxonomy): Eukaryota > Metazoa > Chordata > Amphibia > Anura > Bufonidae > Bufo > Bufo gargarizans. Next base: position 62,459,034 of record NC_058088.1, on the reverse strand, counting down.
AAATTCATGGAGGCCTATGTGCCTGGAAGGGAGGTCGCGGTTGAGTCTCTCATTGCGTTCAAGGGGAGACTCATTTTCCGCCAGTATGTGCCCTCCAAGCGGGCGAGGTATGGTGTGAAACTATACAAAATTTGTGAGAGTACCTTAGGGTACACTTACAAATTTTGTGTATACGAGGGGCGAGATTCCCGGATTCAACCCCCAGAATGTCCCCCCCACTCTGGGTGTTACTGGGAAACTTGTGTGGGACCTTATGCACCCACTGCTAGATAAGGGTTACCACCTTTACGTGGATAACTTTTATATTAGTATCCCCTTGTTCCAGTCCCTTGCCGCCAGATCCACGTCCGCTTGTGGAACCGTGTGGAAAAATCAACGCGGCCTCCCTGCCCTCCCCCTCCAGGTACTTATCCCCAGGGGTGAGACCCATGCCCTTACCACTGGAAACTTGTTGCTGGTCAGGTATAAGGACAAGAGGGATGTCCTTATGCTGTCCACAATTCACAGTAACGGCATCACCCCTGTCACTGTGCGAGGTACTGCAGCAACGGTCCTCAAGCCCGATTGTATCGTCGACTACAGTCGGTATATGGGAGGAGTTGATCTCTCTCTGATCAAGTCCTCAAGCCATATAATGCCATGCGCAAAACCCGGGCATGGTACAAAAGAGTTGCGGTCAACTTGGTACAGGTTGCCATGTACAACTCTTTTGTGCTGTCCTGGAGCGCTGGCAAGACATTGACATTCCTTCAGTTCTATGAGGCAGTCCTCAAGGCCCGGATCTTTTCGGACCGGGAAAGAGCAGGCCGGAGTACCTCGGGAACTGTAGGCGCCCGGATTGTCCCTGGCCAACACTTTCCAGGAGTGGTCCCCCATACTGGAAAGAAGGGACGAACCCAAAAAAGGTGCAGAGTGTGCCACAGGAGGGGGATACAGAAGGACACCACTACTCAATGTGACACGTGCCCCGATCCTCCGGGCCTCCGGGCCCCATTTTTACATAACAAAAAGTTTAATAGCAAGCAATCAAAAAGTCATATAACCCCCACATAAGACAATCCCCCACATAACACAATCAGCCCCCACATAAGCCTCCACATAAGACAATCAGATTAAAAAAAATGACACTTAGACTTTAGAGATACCCAAAAATAGACTTATTAGGTATTAGATTAACAAGGTAATTGAAATTTTCCATTTCAATCCGTTTTTTCTGGTAACAATATAAGGGTTAACAACCAAACAAAAGTTAATATTTATTACCCTGATACTGCAGTTTACAGAAATGCCACATTTCTGGTCGTAAACTGCTGTATCAGTAAAAGGGAGGCCGCAAAAGGAAAGGACCGACATGGTTTCTGGAAGGTCAATTTTGATGGCCTTTTTTATTGACACCATGTCCTTTTTGAAGCCCCCCTGATGCCCCCCTAGAGTAAAAACTCCCTAAAAATGACCCCATCTAAGAAACTACACCCCTCAAGGTATTCAAAACTGATTATACAAATTTTATTAACCCTTTAGGTGTTCCTCAACAGTTAATGGCAAATGGAGATGAAATTTCTGAATTAACATTTTTGGTAACCTTGCCTCACAAAAATGTAATATAGAGCAACCAAAAATCATATGTGCTCTAAAAATAGACCCCAAAAAAATGCCACCTTATCCCGTAGTTTCCACAATGGGGTAACTTTTAGGGAGTTTCTACTCCAGGGGTGCATCAGGGGGGTTGAAACAGGACTCGGTGTAAATAAACCGGTCCATAATAATCAGCCCTCCAAAAACCACACGGCGCTCCGTTCCCTCTACGCCCCGCTGTGTGGCCATACAGTAGTGTACATATGGGGTGTTTCTGTAAACGGCAGAGTCAGGGCAATAAAGATAAAGTCTTGTTTGGCTGTTAACCCTTGCTTTGTTAGTTGAAAAAATGGGTTAAAAGGGAAGGTTTGGCAAAAAAATGAAATTCTCAATATTCATCCCCATTTGCCAATAACTTTTGTGCAACACCTAAAGGGTTAACAACGTATGTAAAATCAGTTTTTAATACCTTGAGGGGTGTAGTTTCTTAGATGGGGTCACTTTTAGGGAGTTTCGACTGTAGGGGTGCATCAGGGGGGCTTCAAATGGGACATGGTGTAAATAAACCAGTCCAGCAAAATCTGCCTTCCAAAAACCATATGGCGCACCTTTCCCTCTACGCCCTACTGTGTGGCCGTACAATAGTTTACGGCCACATATGGGGTGTTTCTGTAAACGGCAGAGTCAGGGCAATAAAGATACAGTCATGTTTGGCTGTTAACCCTTGCTTTGTTAGTGGAAAAAATGGGTTAAAATAAAAAATTTGGCAAAAAAATTAAAATCTCAAATTTCATCCCTATTTGCCAATAACTCTTGTGCAACACCTAAAGTTTTAACGAAGTTTGTAAAATCAGTTTTGAATACCTTGAGGGGTGTAGTTTATAGAATGGGGTCATTTTTGGGTGGTTTCTATTATGTAAGCCTCACAAAGTGATTTCAGACCTGTAGTGGTCCCTAAAAATTGGGTTTTTGAAAATTTCAGAAAAATTTCAAGATTTGCTTCTAAACTTCTAAGCCTTATAACATCCCCAAAAAATATAAAATGTAATTCCGAAAATGATCCAAACAAGAAGTAGACATAAGGGCAATGTAAGGCCTCTTGCTGGAATTACACGCCGTATCCGGAAAAACGCAAGTGAACTGAAAGCATTTAAAGACGGATCCGTCTTCAAAATGCGTTCAGTGTTACTATGGCACCCAGGACGCTATTAAAATCCTGGTTGCCATAGTAGTAGTGGGGAGCGGGGGAGCGGTATACTTACAGTCCGTGCGGCTCCCGGGGCGCTCCAGAATGACGTCAGAGCGCCCCATGCGCATGGATGACGTGCCATGCGATCACGTCATCCATGCGCGTGGGGTGCCCTGACGTCACTCTGAAGCGCCCCGGGAGCTGCACGGATGGTAAGTATATTGCTCCCCGCTCCCCACTACACTTTACCATGGCAAACAGGACTTTAGCGTCCCGGTAGCCATGGTAACCATTCAGAAAAAGCTAAACGTCGGATCCGGCAATGCGCCGAAACGACGTTTAGCTTAAGGCCGGATCCGGATCAATGCCTTTCAATGGGCATTAATTCCGGATCCGGCCTTGCGGCAAGTGTTCAGGATTTTTGGTCGGAGCAAAAAGCGCAGCATGCTGCAGTATTTTCTCTGGCCAAAAAACGTTCCGGTCTGGAACTGAAGACATCCTGATGCATCCTAAACGGATTTCTCTCCATTCAGAATGCATGGGGATAAAACTGATCAGGATTCTTCCGGCATAGAGCCCCGACGACGGAACTCTATGCCGGAAGAAAAGAACGCAGGTGTGAAAGAGCCCTAAAGTAATAACTATTTTTGTAGGTATTACTATGTATTACAGAAGTAGAGAAACTGAAACTTAGAAATGTGCTAATTTTTCAAAACTTTTGGTAAATCTGGTATTTTTTTATGCAAAAAAATTTACTTTTGTGACCCAATTTTAGCAGTGTCATGAAGTACAATATGTGACGAAAAAACAATTGCAGAACGGCCTGGGTAAGTCAAAGTGTTTTAAAGTTATCAGCACTTAAAGTAACACTGGTCAGATTTGCAAAAAATGGCCTGGTCCTTAAGATGAAGTAAGGCTGTGTCCCTAAGGGGTTAAAGAGGTTCTGACCGACCAAGGGATCCCTTTTATGTCCAAGGTGATATGGAAACTCTGTAAGTTGCTGCACATAAAACAACTACGGACGACCGTTTACCAACTGCAAACAGACGGTTTGGTAGACCGGTTTAACCAAACATTAAAAATATGTTGAAAAAGGTAGTGTCTAAATATGGGAAGGACTAGGACCTCCTTCTGCCTTATCTCATTTTTCACAGTGCGAGAGGTACCCCAGGCCTCTCTATATGGCAGACACCCTCACAGTCTCTTGGACGTGGCCAAAGAGGCGTGGGAACAACAACCCACTCCACATAAAAGCGTCATTGAGTACGTTACCCAGATGCAAGATCGACAGTGTTGCCTCTTGTTAGGGAGCAAATGGAGGCAGCTCAGCGAGCCCAGAGTTGGGTCTATAATCGGCAGGCTTGGGTCCGGATCTTTAACCCGGGTGATCGGGTTTTGGTTCTGGTGCCGACCGTGGACAGTAAGTTCCTGGCTAGGTGGCAGGGGCCCTACAAGGTACTCGAGAAAATTGGAGATGTAAACTACAAGGTACACCAGCCAGGGTGGCGAAAGCCGAAGCAGGTTTACCATCTGAATTTACTCAAACTGGAAAGATAGGGAAACCTGTACAGAAGACAGCCCGCGGCCGGGTTTTCTAGGAGAAGAGGTACCGGCCCCTCTGATCTGATGCAAGAGAGGCGACTGCCACAGTAAAATTGCTGACAGCCCTTCCTCTAAACAGACTCAGGAGTCAGGGAGTTCATTAGTTGGAACACGAATATGTTCTCGGACCTCCCTGGACGCAGTTCCATAATCCAGCATGACATTGTCACTGAGCCTCAGGCAAAAGTCTGATTAAAACCCTACCGGGTACCCGAGGCTCGGCGACAAGCCATATCGGAGGAGGTGCAGCTAATGTTGCAGCTAGATGTCATTGAGGAGTCAAAAAGTGAGTGGGCCAGTCCTATAGTATTGATACCCTAGCAGGACGGGACGTTGTGGTTTTGTAACAACTTTCGAAAACTTAATGAGGTTTCCAAATTCGATGCGTATCCCATGCCCCGGGTGGATGAGCTCATAGGTTAGGACAAGCCCAGTATTTTTCTGTTTTGGACCTCACAAAAGGGTACTGGTAGGTGCCCTTAACGGAGGCTGCCAAAGAGAAAACTACCTTCATCACGCCTGAGGGGCAGTAGCAATATAAGGTCTTACTCTTTGGTCTGCATGGCGCCCCCGCAACTTTTCAGCGACTAATGGACATTGTGCTTCGTCTACATGGTTGGTACGCTTCGGCTTACCTGGCCGATATTGTCATTCACAGTACCGACTGGGAAAGTCACCTACCCAAAGTGCAGGCTGTAGTGGACTCCCTTCGGAAAGCTGGCCTAACCGCTAACCCCAAAAAATGTGCGATAGGGTTAGAAGAGACTAAGTACCTGGGGTATGTCATTGGGCGCAAAGTCATCAAACCCCAAGTGAACAAAATAGAGGCGATACGGAATTGGCCCTGACCTGTCACCACTAGGCAAATAAAGTTATTCCTGGGAATGGTGGGCTATTACATGATGTTTGTTGCCCACTTTGCTACTCTAGCCGCGCCCTTGACAGGACTCTTGATGGGACGAAAATCAGTGATGGTTCGCTGGGATGATCGGGCGGAAGAGGCTTTTGCCGCTTTGAAGTTGGCCCTGTGTGGGTCACTGGTTTTGGTGATGCCCGACTTCAAGAGGAAGTTTGTGGTACAAACGGATGCCTCCGAAGTAGACCTTGGTGCTGTAGTGTCTCAGGAAGTCAACGGGGAGGAGCATCCTGTTGTCTTCCTAAGCAGCACGCTCACCCCAGCCGAAACCAGGTACAGTATAGTGCAGAGAGAGTGCCTGGCTATCAAGTGGGCACTTGTGTCTCTCCGCTACTATTTGTTGGGGAGAAATTTCCGCCTGGTGACCGACCACTCCCCTCTCAAGTGGATGATCCAGACCAAAGACAGGAATGCCCGGGTCACCAGATGGTTTTTGTCTCTCCAGAACTTTAAGTTCTGGGTAGAACACAGAGCAGGCCGGTTGCAGGGAAACGTGGATGCCCTATCCCAGGTGCATTGTCTCATTATCTGGCATGTGTCCACCTCCTTAGGGTTGAACAAAGGGGGGGTGGAGTATGTGACACAGTAAGGGGTTGTGTCTGGCAAGGCGGGTATTTTCCTCCCAGCATGTGCGGCTGGGCTGGTTTCCAGCCAGGTGAGGTCAAATACTGGACCGGAGTTTAAGTGCCGGTGTTCTAACAAAAATCCTTACTTCGTGAAAATACCTTACTCCTCGTGACTTCCGGGGGTGTGCGCCTCAACTTCCGGGGGTGTTCGCCTCAGCGCAAGCGCATTACTACGGCACGGATTGTGAAATCTCCTTTTGCTCCCAGCACTATCAGCCATCTGGGGGGTCGGTGCAGTATATTGGGGGCACAATGCTAACCCCTAACCCTAAATCCTAACCCTAACCCCTAAACTCTAAAACTAAACCCTAACCCTTGTGAGGGTAAGTAGATTTCACAATCCACGTGTGCGCAGTGTGAGGGTAAGGAGAAAAGACCGTCAGATCTCCTTACCCCTGACGGCGCACGCTTGGTGTCCATGAGTCAGCGCTCCATGTAATTTTATCTTACCGTGCCGTTGTAGTGTACTTGCGCTAAGGCGCATTCCCCAGAGGTTGAGGCGCACACCCCTGGAAGTCACGAGGGGTAAGGTATTTTCACGAAGTACGGATTTTTGTTAGAACACGATCCAGGTTTTGGCAGCACCTGGCTGTCCTTAAATAGGCAGCTGGGTTCAGCAAAGAGGTCTCTGTTTTGGGGATTTGAAGCTTTGTGCCGTGCTGGAGGGATGAGAGCGGCACGCTGGAGAAACAGGCCCCCTAAAGCCTGCTGTTGACTACGCGAGGCTGAACTGCCAGCAAGGTGTCGTGTTATATGAACTTTCCATTGTGTGTGAATTAACACCAAGGCTGCAAAGTTACGTGCTGTTTTGTGCAATTGCCTCAAGTGTGAATAAACACTGACGTTTTAAGTTAAGAACTTGTATTTTGCCTCTGTACTGCGCCCGCTTAAGGCTACTTTCACACTAGCGTTCAGAGCGGATCCGTTCTGAACGGATCCGCTCATATAATGCAGACGGTGGCTCCGTTCAGAACGGATCCGTCTGCATTATATAGTATAAAATTTTCTAAGTGTGAAATTAGCCTGAGCGGATCCGTCCAGACTTTTACATTGAAAGTCAATGGTGGACGGATCCGTTTGAAGATTGAGCCATAGTGTGTCATCTTCAAACGGATTCGTCCCCATTGACTTACATTGTAAGTCTGGACGGATACGCACGCCTCCGCATGGCCAGGCGGACACCCGAACGCTGCAAGCAGCGTTCGGGTGTCCGCCTGCTGAGCGGAGCGGAGGCTGAACACCGCCAGACTGATGCATTCTGAGCGGATCCGCGTCCACTCAGAATGCATTAGGGCTGGACGGAAGCGTTCGGGTCCGCTTGTGAGCCCCTTCAAACGGAGCTCACAAGCGGACAGCCGAACGCTAGTGTGAAAGTAGCCTAACCTATCTACCAGTGAATATTTGTGTTGAAGAATTTTATTCCACATTCCTGAAACGCAGAGGCCGCTCCCCACTTACCTGGGTTCTCACAGTTCTCATCATCCTTCTATGACAAAAACATAAGATATAAAGAATTTTTACTAAAAGTATTTACCTAATTCGTGAGGTGACCGCATTGCACCCGCACTGAATCCGGACCCATTCATTTCTATGGGGCTGTGCACATGAGCGGTGATTTTCACGCATCACTTGTGCGTTGCGTGAAAATCGCAGCATTCTCTATTTTGTGCGTTTTTCACGCAACGCAGGCCCAATAGAAGTGAATAGGGCTGCGTGAAAATCGCAAGCATACGCAAGAAAGTGCGTATGCGGCGCGATTTTCACGCACGGTTGCTAGGAGACAATCGGGATGGGAAACCGATCATTATTACTTTCCCCTATAACATGGTTATAAGGGAAAATAATAGCATTCTTAATACATAATGCATAGTAAAATAGGGCTGGAGGGGTTAAAAAACTAAATAAAAAATTTAACTCACCTCATCCACTTGTTTGCACAGCACGGCTTCTCTTCTTTCTTCAGGACCTGGTAAAAAAAAAAAAAGGTCCTATTGCTGTGCACAGCAAAGATGAAGACAGAAGAGAAGCCGGGCTGCGCGTACAAGTGGATTAAGGTGAGTTAAATTATTATTATTTTTTTAACCCCTCCAGCGCTATTGTACTATGCATTCTGTATTAAGAATGCTATTATTTTCCCTTATAACCATGTTATAAGTAAAAATAATACAATCTACACAACACCTAACCCAAACCCAAACTTCTGTGAAGAAGTCCGGGTTCGGGATTGGGTACCAAACATGGCGATTTTTCTCACGCGCGTGCAAAACACATTAAAACGCTTTGCACTCGCGACGCACCCGCATCTTATCCGGGCAAAAAACATGACACTCGTGTGAAAGAGGCCTAAGAATCCATGATTTGGCTTGGACCTGAATGGTAATTCAGACTGTAAGTGCTGGTGGTCCAAGAAACATGCAAAAATACCTCTACAGTGTGAATAATTACCATGGGAAGCTCCATCCTTTAGAAGAAATCTGTTATCAGACAGCACCCTTTATTGAAGATCCCCTATGAGATGCTTCTTGTAATGTTTCAGTGGGTGCCATTAGTAATTATGGTGTATATTGGCCTGATTGGCTGAGAGGCACCATGTATAGCGACTGCAGTTCCTTTCAGCTCCTACCTCGTGATACCTAAAGACCAATAGTTGCAATAATTATGATACCATGTATTCTTATAAAAGGCACCACAATTGGAGCTTAGGCTTCAATGGTGCACATTATTATGATTATCCTCTAGTAGTTAAAATCACATTAAATGGGTTGTCCGAGTTCCACTGATCGCTGCCGCTCAGGCCCTTACCTCTGGCGTCTCTTAGGCTGCAGCAGCATGTGACTGCTAAAGCCAATCACTGGCCTCAGTGGTATATGATAAGAGGCCAGTGATTGGCTGCAGCAGTTATGTGCCATATACAGCTATATCGCTGTCGCAGCTTCTAAACAGAGACCGGAGGTAAGAACCGGGGTGGCGCTGGAAACAGCCTGGTTACTAAATGGTGAACATCTGATCTTTTATAATTTTATCACATTTGGGGGCACTGGGGAGATTTTTATATAACCTGGAAAAACCTTTTATGATTTTTTCTTTTTGTTTCCTAGCCTATTTTTTGCAATGTTGACTTACTGAAATTCTAGATAGTGAACAGTAGAGGGTGCAAGTAGATTGTCAGGAAAAATCATCAACATGTGCCTATACCAAACAGCAATGAGTTCATCAGAAAAATGCAAATATTATTAACAAACTTAGGAATAATAGATCTCAGTTTCTGGTGCATGGACATAAAACCCTCTCAAAACTGATAAACATTAAACACATCCTGCATGATGAGATAGATAGATATGCAGATGTGCATGGCCATAATTAAAGACAAAACACTGAAAATCACAGCACTCAATGTAAAATCTATATACCGTATAATCTAATACCATGATTGATATGATAAATATGTGGTCTTTAGCAAATATATTTTGATCAAAGTATATTTGGGCCCATCCACAACAGCAAGATTACCTCAATGCAGGTGGGAACCTACTCTATTTAATGCCTATCTCTATCCCATTGGGTGTCTACATTCAGGAGAGAGGACCGGACACATATACAATTGTTACCTCTGTGTGCCATATGCATCCAATAAGAGGAAGAGCAAACTCAGCTATATGCATCACACTAATTAAAGGGGCTGTCCAGTTTCCTATATTAATGAACTATCCTCAGGATAAGTCATCAATATCAGATCGCTGGGAGTCTGATTTCCGGCATCCCGTCGATCAGCTGTTTGAAGAGAAGGCATCGCTTGTGCGAGGTCTGCCTTCTCTTCACTGTGCAGTTACACTCTATCTGCTTCTTCCTATCGAAGTGAAAGGGGACAGAGGAGTTGTTAGTTACACCTGCTAACTGCTGCCATGTCAACGGCGAGCAGCTAAACAATGAAGAAAAGGCAGCACTCGCATGAGCACTGCGTTCTCTTCAAACAGCTGTATAGCAGGGGTGCTGGGTGTCAGACTTCTACCAATCTGATATTGATGACCTATTCTGAGGATAGACCATCAATATAGGAAATCGGACATCCCTTTTAAAAAGCACTTGTGGAATGGATGGGATGATAGGTGTACATTAAGACTTGGAGGTGGCCACATCTCCAAGTATACAGGTCCTTCTAAAAAAATTAGCATATTGTGATAAAGTTCATTATTTTCTGTAATGTACTGATAAACATTAGACTTTCATATATTTTAGATTCATTACACACCAACTGAAGTAGTTCAAGCCTTTTATTGTTTTAATATTGATGATTTTGGCATACAGCTCATGAAAACCCAAAATTCCTATCTCAAAAAATTAGCATATCATGAAAAGGTTCTCTAAACGAGCTATTAACCTAATCATCTGAATCAACTAATTAACTCTAAACACCTGCAAAAGATTCCGGAGGCTTTTAAAAACTCCCAGCCTGGTTCATTACTCAAAACCGCAATCATGGGTAAGACTGCCGACCTGACTGCTGTCCAGAAGGCCATCATTGACACCCTCAAGCAAGAGGGTAAGACACAGAAAGAAATTTCTGAACGAATAGGCTGTTCCCAGGAGTGCTGTATCAAGGCACCTCAGTGGGAAGTCTGTGGGAAGGAAAAAGTGTGGCAGAAAACGCTGCACAACGAGAAGAGGTGACCGGACCCTGAGGAAGATTGTGGAGAAGGACCGATTCCAGACCTTGGGGGACCTGCGGAAGCAGTGGACTGAGTCTGGAGTAGAAACATCCAGAGCCACCGTGTACAGGCGTGTGCAGGAAATGGGCTACAGGTGCCGCATTCCCCAGGTCAAGCCACTTTTGAACCAGAAACAGCGGCAGAAGCGCCTGACCTGGGCTACAGAGAAGCAGCACTGGACTGTTGCATGTCATTCGGAAATCAAGGTGCCAGAGTCTGGAGGAAGACTGGGGAGAGGGAAATGCCAAAATGCCTGAAGTCCAGTGTCAAGTACCCACAGTCAGTGATGGTCTGGGGTGCCATATCAGCTGCTGGTGTTGGTCCACTGTGTTTTATCAAGGGCAGGGTCAATGCAGCTAGCTATCAGGAGATTTTGGAGCACTTCATGCTTCCATCTGCTGAAAAGCTTTATGGAGATGAAGATTTCATTTTTCAGCACGACCTGGCACCTGCTCACAGTGCCAAAACCACTGGTAAATGGTTTACTGACCATGGTATTACTGTGCTCAATTGGCCTGCCAACTCTCCTGACCTGAACCCCATAGAGAATCTGTGGGATATTGGGAAGAGAAAGTTGAGAGACGCAAGACCCAACACTCTGGATGAGCTTAAGGCCGCTATCGAAGCATCCTGGGCCTCCATAACACCTCAGCAGTGCCACAGGCTGATTGCCTCCATGCCACGCCGCATTGAAGCAGTCATTTCTGCAAAAGGATTCCCGACCAAGTATTGAGTGCAGAACTGAACATAATTATTTGAAGGTTGACTTTTTTTGTATTAAAAACACTTTTCTTTTATTGGTCGGATGAAATATGCAAATTTTCTGAGATAGGAAATTTGGGTTTTCTTGAGCTGTATGCCAAAATCATCAATATTAAAACAATAAAAGGCTTGAACTACTTCAGTTGGTGTGTAATGAATCTAAAATATATGAAAGTCTAATGTTTATCAGTACATTACACAGAAAATAATGAACTTTATCACAATATGCTAATTTTTTGAGAAGGACCTGTATACTACAAACACAAAAAAAACCACAAAAATGATAAATACATCCTGTGCGATATGATAAATAGATAAGTGGATGTGCATGACTACAATGGCAGAGAAAAACACACAGAACATAACAGCACTCAGATAGTACTAAATGCAAAATCCATATATAAACGATAGTGTTGAGCAAATCATGGATTCGTTGTGAAGCTGAATTTCCTCGTGCTTCATGGTAACGAATCGATTTTACCTGAAACAGTGTAAAAACAAAAAATATATACTTACCTCATTCATTTGCTTGTGACAGGCCGGCTGCCACCATCATGATTGAAGATCTTGCACGAAATTCCCATGCGCGGTGATGTATGACATCACCACGCTGGCTGACGTGATGTGGGCCACACAAGATTAGATCTTCAATCAAGATGGCTGTGGCCGGCCCGTCTCGAGCAAATGGATGAGGTAAGTATGTTTTACATTTTTATTTTTATTTTACACTGTGTTATTACTATTAACATCTGCGGGGTACAGTGATGGGGAGGAGAGGCGCAATCGCCATTCCCTGTCATTGCACCCACTACTTACTAGGAAATGTGCTTCGTCACAAAGCTAATTTTTTGGTAACAATTCGGCGAAGCAGCCAAATCGAATTTTTGAATGCTTCAATCTTCTCTAATAAACGAATACCACATTTGATATGATGATCATTCCATCTATTCCACAAGGGCTATTAATAAGTGTGATGCGTATAGCTGAGTGTGCTCTTCCTCTCATTGACACACAGGATTAACAATTGTAACAACACAGTATATGTGTGGGGTCTGCTGTCCTGGATTTAGATGCCCACTGGCAAAGAGAATTAAAGAGTATTAAACAGAGTAAGTTTTTGATATATTTGCTAAGAACCTCATATTTACATCAAATGTGGTATTAGTTTAGATATAGATTCTGCATTTAGTGCCAAGATGTGCCAGACTAAAAAAACATGTGCCTCTTAGTAGGTTTGGCACAAAAAAAATATAAGACTGGAGGTAGAAACGACAGTCTAAGGCCTCATGCACACGACCGCTGTTTTGGTCCGCATCCCAGCTGCAGTTTTGGCGGCTCGGATGCGGACCCATTCACTTCATTGGGGCCGCAAAAGATGCGGACAGCACTCCGTGTGCTGTCCGCATCCGTTGCCCCGTTCCGTGGTCCGCCAAAAAAATATAGCCTGTCCTATTCCTGTTCCCGCTTTGCGGACAAGAATAGGCAATTATACTAAAGGCTGTCCGTGCTGTTCTGCAAATTGCAGAATGCACACGGACGCCATCCGTGTTTTGCGGATCCGCGATTTGCGGACTGCAAAACACACCGGTCGTGTGCATGTAGCCCAAGGCTACATGCACAAGACTGTATGTGCTTTGCGGTCTGCAAATTGCGGATCCGCCAAAAAAAGGATGACATCCGTATGCCATCCATTTCTTTTTTTTTGTGGATCCATTGTAACAATGCCTAAAATGGACAAGAATAGGACATGTTATATTTTGGCTCCATTCACACATCCGCAATTCCATTCCACATTTTGCGGAACGGAAATGCGGACCCATACATTTCTATAGGGCTGCACAACGTGCGGCCCCAATCCGGAATTGCGGACCCGCACTTCCGGGTCCGCAATTCCGATCCTGAAAAATGGACAAGAATAGGACATGTTATATTTTGGCTCCATTCACACATCCGCAATTACATTCCGCATTTTGCAGAACGGAAATGCGGACCCATACATTTCTATAGGGCTGCACGACGTGCGGCCCCAATCCGGAATTGCGGACCCGCACTTCCGGGTCCGCAATTCCGATCCTGAAAAAACATAGAACATGTCCTATTCTTGTCCGCAATAGCGGGCAAGAATAGGCATATTCTCTTAGTGCCAGCAATGTGCGGTCCGCAAAATGCGGAACGCACATTGCCGCTGTCCGTGTTTTACGGATCCGCGGATCCATGGATCCGCAAAACACGTGTGAATGGACCCTTTTTTTGCGGGGATACGGAACGGACATACTGATGAGGACAGCACACGGTGTGCTGTCTGCATTTTTGGCCGACCCATTGAAATTATTGGTTCCCCCCCTTTCTGAAAAAAAAAAAACGGAAAGGACACGGAAACAAACAACGTTCGTGTGCATGTAGCCTAAGGGTACATTCACACAAGCGTTTTTCTTTTCCGGTATTGAAATCTGGTAAAGGGTCTCAATACAGGAAAAAAACGCATCTGTTTTGTCCTAATGCATTCTGAATGGAAAGCAATCCATTCAGTATGCATCAGGATGTATTCCGTTCCGTCCCTTGTATGGTATTTGACAGGACAAAATAACACAGCATGCTGCTTTTTTTTTCCGGCCAAAATTCCGGAACAATGCTGCACAGTATGAATCCAGCATTAATTTCCCATTGAGATTTATTAATGCCGGATCCAGCACCAAGTGTTACGGAAATTGCTGCGTCGCCGGATCCAGTTTTCCGGTCTGCGCCAGCACCGAGATATAGGAGGAGCTGGTTTCGCAGTTTCCTGTTTGCTTCTATGTTCCAGCCTGCGAGGGATTCGGCAGCACGCTATTGAAGGTTAGTATAAAGTTGTTTTTTTTTTTTTTTTGTGCAACAATAAAAAAAATATATATATAATCAGCTCCTATATACTTATACATAGGAGCTGTATGTTATAAGTACATAGGTGATGTTAGGAGTAGTAGTACCTAGAACTACTACTCCTAGCATCCCCTATGTACGTATACTAACTGCAGTCCCTATGTACTATTGCATAAAGACTGTTGGTAGTATAAGTACACAGGGGTTGCTAGGAGTTGCAGTCCTAGGTACTACTACTCCTAGCATCCCCTATGTACTTATACTACCCGCAGTCCAAATGCAATAATACATAGGGGCTGAAGGTAGTATAAGTACATAGGGGATGCTAGAAGTTGTAGTCCTAGGCACTACTACTCCTAGTATCCCCTATGTACTTATTCTACCTGCAGTCCTTATGTAAAAGTACATAGGGACTGCTGGTACTATAAGTATATAGGGTATGCAAGGAGTAGTAGTTATAGGTACAAGAATATAACTTACATTCCTCGTATTCATTTTTTAGAAACGAAAAAAAAAAAAATCCCGCCTGCCAGCTTGACGGCCTTCCCGTCTGCCATCCTTCACGCCATCCTTCACGCCAGCCTGCCTGCCAGCCGGCCATTCTAAATTTCCATAAATGGAAAGTAAGGGTCTGCTTGTCGTGCGTAAAGTTCAAATATTATTATTATTTTTTTTAATAGACATTTCTTCTTCAAGTGAGGCCGGGAGCCCTCCTCCTCGCCGACATCGGCGAAATGCTACGGTATGTCGAGTTGGATTATAGCAAGCCCCACTGTAATATTTTCTCAGTATTCTAATTATTCTTTGTGTTTTTTCTCGCAGTCATCGTTTGAAGATGAGGTGCGTCCCGGCCAACAAGAAACAGCAGAGGAGGAAAGTGGGGGTGGAGCACAGCAAATGGTAGGTGTTTAATATTTTTTTTTTACCCCAAAAATGCATGTTATTGTATATTCTCTAATCATATTATTTTATTTCTATTTTACAGCCATCTCATCCCATTGCCTCACAGAGAGGTCCTCAAGCCTCCGCAAGAGGAAGTCGGGGAGATCGCGGCGGTCAGGGTCTTGTGAGTATCTGCAATTAAAGTCTTGTAAATTCATAAAGTTTCAAACAGTATTTTGAAATGTTTTTTTTTTTTAGGGTTCCAGAATCTCCAATTTAACTTTAATGGCGATAGAGCTCAATTGTAAAATAAAACAAAAAACTATTTTCAAAACACTTGATAAAAATGTAAATTTCAATCAGCTGTCTGTCTCTTGAATATCAAACAGGGGGGAATCACATGGCCATCACACACTTTATCAGTTTCTTTTGGGTAGCGTGAGTGGTGTGGACTTTTTGTATTGTTTATTTCCCACTGAAATGAAGGCTTAAAAGTGTAGGCTGACTTGACTCACACATACCACTACACACCTCTTACAGCCGGTTCAGACCTGAGCGTACTGACCTGAGCGCTGTGTATGCGCGATTCTCCGGCATCTCACATACGTGGCTCCGGTAGTATGCGAACGCCCATTGTCGCGCGTTCCCGGAAGTCTATGTACGGGAACTCGCGACAAGACGCCCTAAAGAAGCTCCTGTACTTCTTGGGGTTTCGGGCGTTTTACAGCGCTGTAAAACGCTCAGGTGAGAACCATTCCTATAGGGAATCATTGGTTCTTGCCTGTTGAGCGTTTTACAGCACGTAGGAACACGCTGTAAAACGCTCAGGTCTGAACCCAGCCTTAACCCTAAGCTGATCACCTGAGCTCACTTTTATGCTCACTTGAATCAGACTGCAGCTAGAGATGCCTATCAAGTCGGTGTTTGCCCTACATATTTTTCCTATTCCACTCGCCCTCCATACCAACAGGCTACATAGGTAATTTTGTTTCTAAATTGCATCCTAAATTGCCAGCCATTCATCAGGAGTCGGCGCATGTTGATTAATAGTGAAACAAAATAACAGAGTGAGCAAAACAAATCAGAGATGCACGCTACTGATATCAAGATGCAGCCAAACGTAGCTCCGGCACTATGATGGCCGTAGCGCTGCCGCCACAGTGCGCTCTATAAGAAGCAAGCAGCTACTCCCCCGGCGGAGCGTCACAGCAGTTCGTCCAACCAGACGGGGGAATGTGAATCAGCACACCTCCTCCTGCTGCCTTGGACTGCGCAGAAAAATCAGAGGATACGAAGAAAGGTATTGTTTATACAGTAAATATGCGGTGGCTTTTCTGAAAAGCTGTCTTCTGGAGACATAGTGGACTTCCAAGTCTGGGCAATTATAGCGATCATTGAGATGATGAAAAGATTGTATGCAACGATAAAAGAGATCCCTTACAGTAACTAAATTCATTATAGTGTTTCCCTCAACTGATGAAACCACCAAATAAGTGTGTAAGGCATAATAAGGATTATCCTAAAAAGTAAGCTCTCAGAGAGGGAGAGTACACAACAAATGACACGTGCCTAACAGTATGTGGAATATGTGTGCAACCAGAACAAATGAGAACATCCAAGGGAGCAATGGGTATATATGCATAGCAAACTATCATGCCAATGAATAAAAATGGCAAATACACCAGTATTTAAACAATATGGGGAGGTATTCTGTGGGTATAGGTAAGGGGAATATATGAGAAATACACAGGTGACCGGTCCTATGTCAATCTGGGGAGGCACAACACTAATGTATATGTATCTACCCTGTACCCCTTAACCATGGCAGTACTTATATGAAGCAGGTGTATGGCTGCATGTTGATATGCTTTTATTGAGGGGAGCCACTGGATTCTCCACCAGAATGGATGAGGAGGAGTTCAGCTTTTTCATAGATAATGACCTACTCATCCAGATGGTGGAGGCGCGCCCAGCGTTGTGGGACCACATTGACCGCCGCCACGCAGATGACAACGTGACCCGGCTCCTCTGGCACAAAATCGGTGAGGCAATTGTGCCGAATTGGGAGGACCTCAGAGACAGGCAACGGGAGCAGTGCTGTAAGTATGCACTATTTCATTTGTAGATTGCATACACATATTTTTTATAGCTCAGAAGTGGTTTACCGTCTAGTGATGTGGGTCACTGTTTAACAACAAATGTATTTTCATTGTCATTGTGGCTAGATCAATTGAATAGTAAACCATTTTTGATGTCACAAAATCATGTATTTTAGAGACTAACCTTTTTTTTTTTTTTTCCAGGGGCAACAATCATGATTCAGTGGCGGTCCATCAGGGTCCGCTATAAGAAAGATTACAACGAGGAACTTCGGGCCCCGAGTGGTTTGGGAGAAACTTCAAGTCGGGAATATCGCTATAATTCCCCCTTGGGGTTCCTACGTAGAACCCTAGAGCTGCAAAGGTAAGAGATTATGTTTATAGAGATTATGAATTATGTTATCCATCTATGTGTATGGCCCAGGCACACTATCATTTGGCACTCTGTTTTGGACATCCAGATAGTATTTTATGGAGTAGAGATGAGCAAAGCATGATTCAGATAATACATCTGAAGTTGCTTTCCCCCAAAAATTGCATACTGTACATAGATACTTCTCTGTACACTAATAGAAAGTATGGGCTCTAACTAAGTACAGTATTTGTATGAATTTTTTTTGCAATGCAACTTCCTATGTAGCATCAGAAGTCGCCTTGCTCACCTTTATTCTAGAGGTTCTCCACTGAAATCCAATTGCTAATTCTTTTTTTTCTTCTTCTCTTTACAGAACATCAAGCAGTACTCAGGCGCTCAAAGAAGGTGATCCCTGATGAATCGGCCACCGCGGGCCATTCTCATCCTGCTCAAGCAACTGGTCAGGACTCCAATGTTCTCCTACATCTGCCCTCTGGCAACGGAACGATGGACCGATTAGCCCCATTATTTGAGGCCATCATGCGTTGCCAGAGGGCAGGTAGGAGCTGTCAGGCAGACTACGAGGATCTCACAAGGCTTGTTTACGAGTCCTTGATGGGATTCAGAAATAGAGTTGCCACATTGGAGGATAATTTGCGTTGTCTTCAGGAGGGGGAGGTGTTGACGTCACAAAGGAGTCCGGTGCAACTTTATTTGAATTTGTTAGTCCCTGTGATGGAACAGTTTACGCCCGACCAATTGTTTGAGGCCAGAAGACAAGTGGACTGCGCCTTGTGGCAAGTTCAACACCGCCCCAGCCCTATTCCCCGCCCCAGTCCTATCCCCCTTCCCACACCTATCCCCCTTTCCAGCCGCCTCATCCGCCTTTCCAGCCAGCCCATCCCCCACTACAGTCCCACCCCCATTCCCACGTCCAACCCCCATCCCAGTCCCAAACCCCCAAGCTATTTTCTCACCCTTTTTATCCTTCTCCTCCTCATTACTATGCTCCAACCTCTTTTACTACTTTCTTTTCCCTAGCTCGGCAAACTTCATCTCTTGCCCCATCCTTCACTTTGCATGCTCCCACTGTTGCACTTTCCCCAACGCACACTTATTTGTCCACAGTGGCAGAACAGCAACAATGCCCTCCACCCCCACTCCTATAGTCCCCCCAGGCCTGTGTTTAGGCAAGTGTAAATATTATTTATTTATTTTTTCTGAACAAATTTATTATGTTCTTAATAAATGTTATATTTTTTTTAAATCTATTTGTCTTTGTATTTTTTTTTTTATGGGATAAAAAATTGGCTCTTTTTGAACCCTTCAATTTTCGCTTCTCCAGTGTAGGGAGATGGAGGGCTCTAGTGCTCACATATTCTCCCAACGCTGGCGGAGCAACACAAGTATTTGTCTCTCCTCCAGTGTGGGGACAGTATGTTAAAAAGAGAAGACTACTGTGGAGAAGAGAGGCCTGACATAATCTCCCAACGCTGGCGGAGCGATACAAAAATGCGTCGCTCCTCCAGCGTGTGGAGAGTATGTTGACAAGAGAAGATTAGTGTGGAGAAGAGAGGCCTGACATAATCTACCAACGCTGGTGGAGCGACACAAGTATTTGTTGCTCCTCCAGTGTAGGCAGATGAAGGGCTCAAGTGCTCACATATTGTCATGGAACCATGAACCAGACGTACAACAAGAGATAAGTGGAAATAAGAAGGCTTTATTGAAAATCAAGCTGTAAGCAAAAGTCCAAACGGATGGCTAAACCGAAGCAGGGTCTTGCGTAGACAGAGGTCAGGAACCAGAAGGGTAGTCAGACGAAGCCTGGATCAGGAACCAGCAGGGTAGTCAGACGAAGCCAGGATCAGGAACCAACGGGGTAGTCAGACGAGGCCAGGATCAGGAACCAGAAGCAGCAGCAGTCTTAGAAGCATGTGAACACAGGAGGACCAAGCAAGGAACTGAAGCCACAGACCTCCTATATATATGAGCTAGGCATCCAGCTCCTCCCAGTGGGAAGGAGAAGCCGCAGGGTGGGAGGCTACAAGAAACCCAGAAACCAAGATGGCCGCCAGCACATGTCAAACGAAGGAGAACAGTAAGAAGGTAAGACCATGACAGTACCTCCCCCTCAAGGGCCCCTCCTCCGCGGAGTAAGGAACGGTTTCTGAGGGAAGCGTGCGTGGAAGGCTCGGAGCAAAGCAGGAGCATGGACATCTGCGGAGGGAACCCAGGAACGCTCCTCTGGACCATAACCACGCCAATGGACCAAAAACTGCAACCGACCGCGGACCAGGCGTGAGTCCAGGATATTGCTCACCTCATATTCCTTACAATTGCCCACTTGGACCGGACGGGGCCGAGGAAGCGAGGAAGTGAAACGATTACACACCAATGGCTTCAACAGGGAGACATGAAACACGTTGGAGATCCGCATGCCAGGAGGAAGCGCAAGGGCATAGGCTACCGGGTTTACCCTGCGAAGCACTCGGAAGGGACCAACAAAGCGAGGCGCCAGCTTGGGAGTGGGCACTCGAAGGTTGAGGTTGCGGGTGGACAACCATACACGGTCTCCGACCTGGTAGGAAGGAGCAGGCGCTCGTCTGCGATCAGCCTGGAGTCTCTGGCGCTGCGCAGAGACCTCAAGGGACCTCTGGATCTGTACCCAAGAAGCACGTAGGACGGAAAGGTGATCCTCCACAGCCGGAATATCCTGGGGAGAGAATACCTCCGGTAACACGGCAGGTTGGAACCCATAATTGGCCATGATGGGAGACGTCCCAGAGGAAGAGTTCACCGCCGTGTTCCTGGCAAACTCAGCCCAAGGCAGGAGGTCAACCCAATTGTCTTGGTGATCAGAGACATAGCAACAAAGGAATTGCTCCAAGGCCTGATTGGATCGTTCTGCGGCCCCATTGGACTGAGGGTGGTAGGCCGAGGAGAAAGAGAGATGAATCCCCAACTGGGAGCAAAAGGCGCGCCAGAACCTGGACACAAACTGACTCCCCCGATCCGACACAATCTCCTTGGGCAAACCGTGCAACCGGAAGACCTCCCTGGCGAAAATCGTGGCCAACTCTTGTGCAGAGGGTAACTTCTTGAGAGGAACACAGTGGCACATTTTGGAAAACCGATCCACAATCATGAGAATGACCGTATGGCCTCGGGATGCAGGGAGGTCCACAATGAAATCCATCCCCAGGTGTGACCATGGGCGCTCCCCGGTGGCTATGGGTTGCAAAAGGCCCAACGGAAGGTGCCGAGGGGACTTACTCTGGGCACAAACGGAGCATGCCGCTACATATGCGGCGATGTCGGAACGTAGAGAAGGCCACCAGAACAGACGTGAAACAGCCCAGGACAGCTGATTCTTTCCAGGATGCCCCGCGGCCTTGGAGTTATGGTAGGTTCGCAACAACCGAGTGCGCAACTCCTCAGGCACAAAACACCTGCCGTTGGGTCTCCCAGAGGGAGCACCAGATTGAGCCGCCAAAATCTGCTCACCCAGGGGAGAGGTCAGGCTGGTGCGAATGGCGGCCAGGATCTGATTCGGAGGTATGACCGAAGTCGGAATCGACTCCTCCCCGGACAGCTCGGAGTACTGCCGTGATAAGGCATCCGCTCTGATGTTCTTGGAACCGGGTAGGTAGGAGACCACGTAATTAAAACGTGACAAGAACAGAGCCCATCTGGCCTGACGTGGTGTCAATCTCTTGGCCTCAGAAAGGTAGGTCAGATTCTTGTGGTCCGTCAGGATGAGAACCGGAACCACCGAACCCTCGAGCAAGTGCCTCCATTCTTTAAGGGCCTGCACGATGGCCAATAACTCCCTGTCACCAATCTGATAGTTGCACTCCGCGGAAGACAGTTTCCGGGAGTAAAACCCACAAGGAAGCAGAGGACCCTCTGGTGTTCTACGCTGAGACAGAAGGGCGCCTACTCCCGTCTCAGACGCGTCCACCTCGAGGACAAAGGGCAACCCAGGGTTGGGATGCGACAGAATCGGAGCCGACACAAAGGCGGACTTTAGAGCCTCAAAAGCTCGGATGGCCTCGAGCGGCCAGACCTGGAAATTACTGCCCTTCCTGGTCAGATCCGTGAGAGGCTTGGCTAGCATAGAAAAGTCCCTGATGAACTTCCGATAATAATTGGTGAAGCCCAAAAAGCGCTGCAGGGCACGGAGACCACTGGGCTGGGGCCACTGTAAGACAGCCGAAACCTTCTCAGGATCCATGGAGAACCCCTCAGCGGAAATGATGTAACCTAAGAAGGTTACCTGGGATCGGTGAAATTCGCATTTCTCAAGCTTACCGAACAGCCTGTTCTCTCGTAACCGTTGCAACACTCGTCTTACATCCATAATGTGGGCCTCCATGGATTCAGAATATACCAAGATGTCATCCAAATAGACCACCACACACTGCTGCAACAGGTCACGGAAAACATCGTTGATGAATTCCTGGAAGACTGCGGGCGCATTGCACAACCCAAAGGGCATAACCAAGGATTCATAATGACCGGTCCTGGTGTTAAACGCGGTCTTCCACTCATCGCCCGCCTTGATCCTCACCAGGTTATATGCCGCCCTCAGGTCGAGTTTGGTAAAGACCGTGGCCCCTTTGAGGCGATCGAACAGCTCGGAAATCAAGGGTATCGGGTAAGCGTTCTTGATCGTGATGCGATTGAGACCCCTGTAATCGATGCAAGGCCTCAACTCACCGCCCTTCTTTTTCACAAAGAAAAATCCAGCCCCTGCCGGGGACGAGGATTTGCGAATGTGTCCGCGTGAAAGCGCCTCCCTCACGTACTCCTCCATGGCCTCATTCTCCGCTACCGACAGTGGATAGACTTTGCCACGAGGAGGAACGGCACCAGATTGTAACTCTATGGCACAATCGTATGGGCGGTGCGGAGGTAGGGCAACCGCGCGCATCCTTATCGAATACATCCCGGTACTCTTCATATTCAGGAGGCAACAGAGAGTCCGAGGAAGTACACAGCAACTTGACAGGCCCATGGATGCAACTAGCCCCACACTGCGGTGACCACGAGAGGATCTCGGCCGATCTCCAATCGAAAGTCGGATTATGCTTCTGGAGCCAGGGGTACCCCAAGACCACCGAGTAGTGTGGAGACGAAATCACCTGGAGACAGACCGACTCTCTGTGAACGGCACCAATGGCTATCCCCACTGGAAGGGTCTCATGAGTCACGTGTGGCGGCAGAAGGGGTCTGCCGTCTATCGCCTCAAGAGCCAGTGGGGAACCTCGAGGCTGCAGAGGAATGGAATTGGCGGCAGCGAACACACTATCAATGAACAAACCACCAGCACCAGAGTCCACCAACGCCTGGGTCGTCACCGAGCCCCCGACCCAGGAGAGGACAACAGTGATCAGTGGTTTGTCAACACGGGAAACCGGGGACGAGGAGACTCCACCCAAGATCTGCCCCCGACAGGATCTCAGGTGCGAGCGTTTCCCGGACGGTTCGGACATGCCAACCGAAAATGCCCACCGAGACCACAGTACATGCATAGGCCCTCGCGTCTCCGGAGTACCCTCTCCCCCTCGGACAGGCGAGCAAACCCCAGCTGCATGGGTTCACCCCCAGACGAGTCATCCCCAGGAGGCGTGGGAGGAGAGGGAGGCACGGGTGGGACAGCAAACGTAGGCGCCAATCTGTTAGAAGACCTCCGCAGGCTCTCCTTAAAGGAAGGTCTCTCCCTGAGTCTGGTGTCAATCAAAATCAGGAAAGAAATAAGAGACTCGAGCTCCACTGGTAGGTCCTTAGCTGCAACCTCATCCTTCAAGGCATCCGAGAGACCATGAGAGAAAGCAGCGACCAGAGCCTCATTATTCCAGCCCACCTCTGCTGCCAGGGTACGAAACTCAATGGCGTATTCAGCTACGGATCGTGAACCCTGTCTGATGGACATAAGGAGCTTCGCAGCAGAGGCAGCACGAGCCGGCACATCGAATACCTTCCGAAGAGAAGCAACAAAACCGGAAAACTCGGCAACCACCGGATTGTTGTTCTCCCATAAAGGGCTGACCCAGGCCAAGGCCTTGTCCGAGAGCAGCGAGATCAAGAAGCCCACCTTTGATCTCTCAGTAGGAAAGGCATGTGGCAGCAACTCGAAATAAATGCCCACCTGGTTAAGGAAACCTCGGCACTGAGTTGGCTCTCCCCCAAAGCGCTGTGGAAGGGGGGCAGAACCGGTCATACCCCGAGACACCGCAGGCGCAGCAACAGGTGTCGGGGTAGACTCTGGCGCAACAACCGGAGCGGCAGTAGGAGCGGGCCCAGGAGCGACAACCGACCCATCGGCAACGGAAGCGAAATGAGCCGTGCGTTCAAGCAGGGTTTGCAACGCCACAGCGAACCGACCCAACAGGTGATCCTGCTGATCAAGTCTGGCAACCAGCGTAGGTAGCGAGGATGGCCCTGTACCGTCAAAATTCATGGCTTGGTCCTAATGTCATGGAACCATGAACCAGACGTACAACAAGAGATAAGTGGAAATAAGAAGGCTTTATTGAAAATCAAGCTGTAAGCAAAAGTCCAAACGGATGGCTAAACCGAAGCAGGGTCTTGCGTAGACAGAGGTCAGGAACCAGAAGGGTAGTCAGACGAAGCCTGGATCAGGAACCAGCAGGGTAGTCAGACGAAGCCAGGATCAGGAACCAACGGGGTAGTCAGACGAGGCCAGGATCAGGAACCAGAAGCAGCAGCAGTCTTAGAAGCATGTGAACACAGGAGGACCAAGCAAGGAACTGAAGCCACAGACCTCCTATATATATGAGCTAGGCATCCAGCTCCTCCCAGTGGGAAGGAGAAGCCGCAGGGTGGGAGGCTACAAGAAACCCAGAAACCAAGATGGCCGCCAGCACATGTCAAACGAAGGAGAACAGTAAGAAGGTAAGACCATGACACATATTCTGCCAATGCTGGCGGAACGACACAAGTATTTGTTGCTTCTCCAGCGTGGGGAGAGTATGTTAAAAAGAGAAGACTAGTGTGGGGAAGAGAGGCCTGACGTAATCTCCCAACGCTGGCGGAGCGATACAAAAATGTGTCGCTCCTCCAGCGTGTGGAGAGTATGTTGACAAGAGAAGATTAGTGTGGAGAAGAGAGGCCTGACATAATCTACCAACGCTGGTGGAGCGACACAAGTATTTGTTGCTCCTCCAGTGTAGGCAGATGAAGGGCTCAAGTGCTCACATATTCTGCCAATGCTGGCGGAACGACACAAGTATTTGTTGCTTCTCCAGCGTGGGGAGAGTATGTTAAAAAGAGAAGACTAGTGTGGGGAAGAGAGGCCTGACGTAGTATTTGTAGAGAGGCCTGACAAGTATTTGTTGCTCCTCCAGTGTGGGGAGATCAATATATGCATAAAGACACAGTGTATTGTATAAAAAAAAGTTTAATAAACTGAAACTAATTTTACAAAACAGGTTTTGAAAATCAATAAACACACTAATATATCCACCCACCCACATAACCACACAACCAAACTGCATCTGGAATATATTCAAATTACATAAATTTTTCATGAAAACCCCCCACAAATAATTTAAATCATTTGGTCCTGCCAGTCCACTCTTCCTGCAGCGGAGCAGAAATATTGAGCATAGGAGTCTCTCATCCTGGAAACTGGTACAGCGGTCCTTGGTCCAAAAGTTTCAATACTGTCCAAATCGCTGTCTTCAGGGTTCTGTTCGACATGTAGCGGTTCTTTTTTGAGGAGGTAGTTGTGTAACACCACACATGCCTTTACTACTGTACCTCATCAACAGTTTCTAATTTTAGTTGAATGGGATTGGTGAAAATCCGCCATTCAGCCACTAGAACGCCGAATGCGCATTCCACCATTCTTCTAGCCCTAGTCAAGCGGTAGTTAAATATGCGTTTGCTCCAGTTTAATCCGTGGCTACAAAAAGGTTTAATTAGGTTGCCACACATTTGAAACGTTTCAT
Source organism: Bufo gargarizans (assembly GCF_014858855.1). Classification (NCBI taxonomy): domain Eukaryota; kingdom Metazoa; phylum Chordata; class Amphibia; order Anura; family Bufonidae; genus Bufo; species Bufo gargarizans. The sequence goes on along the minus strand of NC_058088.1, from coordinate 62,433,484 downwards.
CACCAACCAACATGAAGGGCATGGGGGAGCATCAGTACTTTGTAGAGGTTGAGGAGGTGGAAAGTCAAATTGTCTATTGTATACCCTTCGCCCCATGTCAGAATTTTTAAAGACCATGAAATCATTGTTTCGGCCATAAGCCCCAACATCGATTGCCACAAAACGGTACTGGGCATCAGCGATGGCCATTAATACTGTATAATACAAAAATATTTTTTGCAATTAAAGTACTTAGAACCAGTGCTTTGGGGCTTGATAATACGTATATGTTTCTCGTCCACTGCCCAAGACAGTTAGGAAACTGGCACACCTCCCAAAATTTTTCTGAAATTTCTATCCACTGTTGCCTACTTAGATGTGGCATAAATTCTACATGCAACTGCTCCCACAAAGCACGGCACGTATCCTTAACAATCAAGGAAACTGGATATTCCTAGACGAAACTGATAATGGAGGGACGCCAAACTTTCTCCCGTTGCCAGGAATCTATCAGAAGAAAATAAAAAAAGAGCGTAAAAAGCAAATATGTAAAAAAAAGCCCAAAAAACAATACAAGCTATATAATTTGGTTGGCCTTGTTTGGGACCTTAAACTGGCCATGCCACTGTTAAATGCTCAAATGCTTTCCTTTGTTCTGTGGTCATTCTCACAGGGCAAAGGACATTTTTTGGAAATCCAGTGATAAAACCGCCTCTCCATGGAGAACAATAGACGTATGCTTCTGGCTAGCATTGTTCACAGTTAAGTCAACGTCTCTAATGGTCGAGATTGGGGTAAAGCCTGACCATAGGAGTCGGTGAAGTCACAGTGAGCAATACTAATGCAGAGCCTCCAAAGCCCTTGGCCTGCGCAATCAAGAGCTGCCCTAGGTAGTGTACAGTATCAAATACAGAAAATTTTCGTACCATGGGGTAGGGAAATATGTCTGGGTTCAGCTTTGAACCCGGAAAAGCTACACTAAAAGGTATACAAAAATAACAGTTACTAGCAAAATATAAAAAAATAAAATTATAATTACCTTATGGTAAGCATTAGCCATTCTGGAGGTGAAATACTTTGACGGAAAATGGTGTCCTGTCTTTCGATGCGATGAGACTCCCTTTGTAGCAGATCGTCAAAACTGGAGATGGTCATCCGTAGGTAGTTAAGAAACTTGTCAGGATAATTCCACAGTTCGGTAAAAAGAACTTCAAATGCACCCCTTTTCATTCGGGCAGAAGTGATCGGATGCACCCAATAGCGATGAAGCCATCTGGCTTGAAGACGTCTCCTCCAGGAGAAACAAGGATAAAGGCCTGAAATCCAAATCCATGTTTGCTATCTTCTGAAGAAACATCGGAGGGATATGTGACCTTCGGTTGTCTTTTATAGCCACTGTACAATTTGTATCTGAAATTTGTTCTTTTGAGCTTTCAAAAAATGTTATACTGGATCTGTTATTCCATTTGAAACCGGATGATAACGGATGAGACAGATCTGGTATCCGTCTAACGGATCGGGAAAAAAAAGATATCCATTTTCATACAGTTTGACGGATCCTAACAATGCTAGTGTGAAAGTAGCCTAAAAAGGGTATTCCCATCTCAGACATTGATGACATATTGCTAAGGTATGCCATCAATGTGGGCAGCACGGTGATGCACTGGTGCCTTGCAGCACTGGGGTCCTAGGTTCGAATCTGACCATGGACAACATCTGCATGAAGTTTGTATATTCTCCCCGTGTTTGTGGGGGTTTACTCTAGGTTCTCTGGTTTCCTCCGACACTCCGAAGACATACTCATACGGAACTTAGATTGTGAGCCCCATTGGGGACAATGTGATGGTAATGTCGCTGTGGAATATAGTAGCGTTAGATGAGTGCGTCAAATAAATAAATAATAAAATGTCAGATAGGTGCAGGTCCTACCTCTGGGACCCATTCCTACTACCAAGACTGACCCCCTGAAGTTAAGGAGAGTGCAAAAAAATCCAATAAAATATTATTTATATTTACTTTGTTATAATTTAATTTAACAAATTTATGTATTCATAGAATTTCGCCCCTAAATATAATGTACTCTATGAAAATGACTTGATTTGTCCACTAGGTGGCAAGCTTTTTTACTGCTTAAACATCATAGACTAAAACAAATTTGTGAAAGCAGAAGTAATGCATAAGTAAAGGTAAATAAATTTAGGAATTCCTAATTATCATGGTAAACTTAATGTATTCAAGCCATAAAAGCTAGACGATAAGAGAGCACTTCATTTTCAGGAGAAACATATGTTGCCAGAATAGTAATTATCTGTATATAATAAAAGTAAGCTCATCATGAGTATGTAAAGTAAGGAGACAAAAAAGATATTTGAGATTGAAAAAAAAAAAAGTGGTTGCTTTTCATCGAATTTGCACTTTTAAGTCATTGAATTTTTTAACATTCTGGTTAATTTTAATTGCTTTGAAAATAAAGAAAACTCCTGAATATTTGACGAGAGAGCTGCACAGAGCACTTTCCATAGTGTCTTATTGGGTAGGAGCCGCTTTGTGTGTCCAGGACTCCTGCCCCATCACAGAGAATAGAGCAGCTGTCCTATGACAGCAGGTCCCTTCTCCTTCTTTTGCACTGACCTGTCTATGGTTGTAAAAGTCTTTAGGGAATTGAAGTTGGCATGAGGCCAAGTGGACCATCTCTACTCAAATGTGCTGTAGATGATGGAAGAAGAACTAAATGGAGCAGTAATATATTGTAAACTGAATACAGATCTTAAAGAACCCAAGGAAAGAAGAATAAGCATGAGACAGAATGGAGACCAGAGTAAGGCTACTTTCACACTAGCGTTTTTTGCAGATACGTCATGGATCTGCAAAAACACTTCCGCTACAATAATACAACCGCATGCATCCGTCATGAACGGATCCGGTTGTATTATGTCTTCTATAGCCATGACGGATCCACTTGAAAGTCAATTGGGGACGGATCAGTTTTGTATTTTGCCAGATTGTGTCACAGAAAACAGATCCATTCCCATTGAGTTACATTGTGTGCCAGGACGGACCCGTTTGGCTCCGCTTCGTCAGACGGACAGCAAAACGCTGCAGGCTGCGTTTTGGTGTCTGCCTCCAGGGCGGAATGGTGACTGATCGGAGGCAAACTGATGCATTCTGAGCGGATACTTTTCCATTCAGAATGCATTAGGGCAAAACTGATCAGTTTTGGAGAGCCCTGAACGGATCTCACAAACGGAAAGCCAAAACTCCTGTGTTTTAGTAGCCTAATAATAAACTTTTCATTTCCTGAACTAATTCGCTGTTGGTGGAGCAGTGCTTTATTCTAATATTTTCAATAGGGCCCCATAGTTACCTGTTATGCCTGTGATATGTTACAAAATATGGTACAACAATGTTAGATACTTCTTCAAAAACTGTTCTTTAGGCCTCTTTTTGGTCCGTGTCCAATCTGCATTTTTTCCGGATTGCACCAGGACTCCTTCATTTCTGAGTCTGCAAAAAATATGGACAGCACACGGATGCCATCTATGTGCTGTACACATCCATGCAGCAGTGCCGCAAAATGATAGAAAATGCCCTATTTTTGTCCGTTTTATGGACAATAATAGGAATTTTTATAATGGGGCCTATGGAAAGTGTAGGATGCATACGGCTGGTATACACATTTTGCTGATACTGCCATGAGAATGTAGCCTTAGAATATGACTTCTTTATTTTATGATTTTAAACTAATATTTCACAACTGGCTGGATAATAACACATATTATAGTTGTTACGCTGATGCTTTTACCAGGTATCTCAGAACACTAATGGCTTCCAGCAAAGACCTCATACCTTTGGTTGGGATATCATAGAAACTATCTTACACAGCCTTTTGAAGGTTGGCTTTTAAGAGGAGTCCCTTGGCAATAAGCCAATCACAAAGAGTACCTCTGCTGGGACTCACAGAGATGGGTGGAAATCTGTAGGACCACCAAAGGGCAGCATTACAAAATACCCATTCAAAACAATAGGTTGTCTGTGTAATACAGAGCAAGACAGGTCCTCCAGAACCAGAGACTATTTTTGTAACCACTCCAGGCAAAGTCCTGAACAGATGGTGCTATGGTCATTCAGAATTGTCTAATAGGCTATATGAAATTTCCTTTCCTGACCAGACTAATCTTACATTTTGTTTAGCATGTGCGTCTTTGAATGACATAACTTTTTTTCTGCTTTATTATGTAAATAGTTTTTGCACCTTTTTTTGATTTGTGACTGTAATACATGGGATTTTATGTTTATGTTATTCTTATTTTAGTATTTTTTGTTTATATTTTTTACAACCAGGAAATTTTAAAACAGAAGGGGAAAAATTGTCTGTTTTTTCATTTTTATTTTATTAATAGCACACCATGCAACTAAAATATTTTCTTTTATGATGTCCCTTTCCATAATGATCATTTTTGTATATGGGTTATGATGGTGGAGGTGGGTCTAGAAGCTGCGTGGCAGCGTGTGTTAGTGTTTTTTTTTTTATTCATTTTGTCTCTTTGTGCCCCCCCCCATGAGGTCATACAAGACCTTTGGGGAACATTTATTTATTTTTTATTGATAATTTCTTCTGTAACTGGGGCTGACATATTGGCCCCAGTTACAGGGAGATTACAGCCCCCAAAGATGTTTTACATTGCAATAAAACTTCACTGCAGAGCTGATCTGGGTCTGCTAAGGCCTAGCAGCTCACACAGATTCCCTTCTTCCCACACTCCAAAGAGATACTGATAGGGAACTTAGATTATGAGCCCCATTGGGGACAGCTAATGTCTGTAAAGCTGTATTTACAGACTGTATTATGTCTGTATTATGATCCTCATCACACAAGGAAAATAATCTTTGGTGTTGGTTCTAAGGTGCACATTGTAAAAGTACAATGTAACTTGTGAATTTAAGATAAAAAAATGTTTCTTGAACCTTGAACATTCATCAAGTGACCCTTCATAGCGTTTAGCAAACTTTTTTCCAAAAATTCAGGTCTAACCTGAATTCAAATTATGGTAGTTTGGCGAAATTTCTCAAAATGGGATCAGCCATTTTCCGATTAGAAGACAGGAAAGATGAGGAAGGAGGATCACATGACCCTGGGTGGTATGTGTGTATACACATTGGCAGGTATCTTTCAAAAAGCAAAATATAATAATTTTAAAGCGTAAAAAAAAAATCAGTGCAGTGTGTTATTAAAGGATACTGTCATATTATTTTTTTTATTTGCTAGTTTATTAGAGCTAGGCATGTATACCTGAGTTAGTCTGTCAATGATTGTCAAAAGATCTGTGATTACCTCATAATAACAGCTTTCATTAATGTCCCCTGTCCCTTTCCACTTTCCACTGCAAAGACTGTTGCTAGGGCTTGTCTGTCTTCCTTTTAGTATAAACAGAAGACAGAGGGGCGGTCTTCCACACTGCATGCCTGCATTAGTCTTCAGAGTGAGGAGGCGTGTCTCTCAGTAATCCAATCAGATTGGCTGGCAGGGAGCTTCTGGCTACAGCAAGTGTGTATGGGAAGTGAGGGAAAGCAGTTTTGGCCTCAGAGAACTGGCAGAGAAGCTATCTTAAGAAAGTTCTCATATTGTAAATGTCGTAACTAAGGGAAAATCTCTAGGAAAACAGTGGTATGTGAAGAAATTGCTTTATGCATAATGCTGCGCAGCAGTAACATATGTTAAAATAGATTTTTTATGAAAACATGACAGTTACCCTTTATACAGGTCGCTTGTTATCACTGACTATTTGATTTCCCATAGTCATATATGTCAATGTCACTTTAAGATTACTAATGCTGCCTTGGCGTTAAGGATCCTGAAAGGAATTGCATGCAATGGTAGTAGAGCCCAAAATGTCATCCACAACTTTTCAGGTAATTTGGAGCACTTTTGATGTGGGTCGGATCTGAAACAAGTTTCAGGAGATTCGCACATCACTGATTTCAAACCATAGCTTGGTACTTAGTCATAGCAAGTAGGAATTGTGGCTTAGAAGGAATTACTAAGTGCAAAAGTTGGATTTTAATTTGTGTCTGTCAGTATAAGGCTAAGTTCACACACTGAGGATTTGTCTATGACACACCTGATGTGTATTTTACAAGAGGATCCGCAGCAGAAATTTAAGACTGACACTTAGATTTCTGTCATGGACATGCAGTTGATAAGCAATGGATCCAAAAGGATAAGCTCTAGTATTGTTTAATAAGTGATTTTCTGTGTGAGATATACACAGTAAATAAGAATGTTGAATATTCTCATTATTCTTGTAGATGATTTTTTTTCCGTCATGTGAACAAAAATCCACACACTTTTTTTTCTGGACAACATGAATAGAGTATAAAATAAGCCACTTGACTGATTAACACGACCGAGCTCAGTTCAGGAAAAAACGGGACATGTTTCGGACACATCTACCGACCAGTGCTCCCCTAAACTGAAGTGACTTGTATCATAGTAATTTATGATACAGTTAGTTCCTATCTGATCATGGGTATTTTTCACTGTACTCAGATCATCTATGTGAGCACAGTACAAAAGAGCTGCGATCCTATAGGAACTGACTGTATCAAAAACGAGTATGATGTAGTCATTTCAGGGGAGCCACGGTTAGTCTGGGAGATGTGGTTGATAAACAGACCGAGTTTTCCGGACCAAGCATGGTCGTGTGTAAGCTGTCACTCATGAATCAATAATATTGAACAATACAAGACAATTTCCAGCATGTTGGAAAACCTTCTCGAGATGAACTGATACGTCGCTGATTAACATCTGCTCATCTATGGCTGCCCCAAGCTGCACTGCAGACTCAAGACTCTGATGTATGGTGAGCTATAGTGATTTTAAAATGCTTCCTCCAAATCCTTTTGACTCTAATGGGAATCTCCCCCGACCCATAAAGACTCCATAAGTTCTCACTTGTAGAAAGTTGGCTTCAAGTATTTACAGCATTACAAACCCCCATTTCAGACATTTGTTAGCATTGTGGTGTGGCAGAAGGTGCTATTCTATACAACTTTTTGACATACCAGACTGATGCGCCTATCCGAGTCCCAAAAAATCTGTCATTTACAGAGTCTCATGGCTCACAGTACCCCTTGATGTAATGTTTTTCTTACTCCATCTTTCTTTGATTCCTTTGCAAGTATCTAAGAAGTCTCTTCTTCCATGCTTGGTACTAGCAGTGCAAGCTTGCACTCCTCTCTTGTGAAAACAATGGGATCCACCCTCCCTTTCCCTTTGGGTTGACAAGGTCAATAATATCATGAAGGATCTCACGTCTACTGTATGAAACACTGCTAATACATTTTACTTCATTTGGTACCACTTGATAACTTTCTGTGACGTTGTGGAGTACAGGAGTCTTCTTGCAAGACCCTCATTCCATAAATAGATGCTCCTTTGCCCTCCTTCTGGTGGGTCTGTATTTGGTTCCTCCTGATCTCCCATTCTCTTTCCTTTTTTCCCCACTTCTTTTATATTCTCTTACTCTTCATTGATTTCTGTTACACTTACTTCTCTATTCTATAGCTTATAGTCTATGCTAATTCGCTTCACTCTGGCTGCATTTCCCCTTTTGGAGAAATGTCCTTCCCTTCCCAATCCACCCCTTGCCTTCTCCACTTACACCTGCCACTATCACAGAAAATTCAAGGGCACTTTTGAGTTGTTGGATAACTCTGGCGAAGTGTTCTGGAATTTTTGCTAATGACTTTCTACTTTCTGATTCTTTTATATATACATTAGGCAAGAGTGAATACAGTCTATTAGCAAGAGTTCTTTACCTGTTACGGGCTTTCCCCACAGGTGAAAAAGTGGCCACCTGCCTGTTGATTGACATGGCTGGACATCTCATCTGGCCCTAACAATCTGGGTCCTGAACTGCTGCTGTAAATAGAAGCACAAATTTGGCTTCAGGAGCAACAACTGTTCATGCACCGCTATTTGGCAGTGTAGTGGCACTATTTTGTTGGGTGCACTATCTTGCATTACTGTTTTCAGGGATGCTGTCTGTGTGGCACTTATATCCTTTAGACCATTAGACTAGCTCCTAAGATTTTCAGTTTTAGGTGTGCCTTGAAAATATTTTCTTTAAGGAGGGCTATATAACAACTATACTCCAGGGCCCATATACAGTCTGACTTGGGCACCTACAGTACAGACCAAAAGTTTGGACACCTTCTCATTCAAAGAGTTTTCTTTATTTTCATGACTATGAAAATTGTAGATTCACACTGAAGGCATCAAAACTATGAATTAACACATGTGGAATTATATACATAACAAAAAAGTGTGAAACAACTGAAAATATGCCATATTCTAGGTTCTTCAAAGTAGCCACCTTTTGCTTTGATTACTGCTTTGCACACTCTTGGCATTCTCTTGATGAGCTTCAAGAGGTAGTCACCTGAAATGGTCTTCCAACAGTCTTGAAGGAGTTCCCAGAGATGCTTAGCAATTGTTGGCCCTTTTGCCTTCACTCTGTGATCCAGCTCACCCCAAACCATCTCGATTTGGTTCAGGTCCGGTGACTGTGGAGGCCAGGTCATCTGGCGCAGCACCCCATCACTCTCCTTCATGGTCAAATAGCCCTTACACAGCCTGGAGGTTTGTGTGGGGTCATTATCCTGTTGAAAAATAAATGATGGTCCAACTAAACGCAAACCGGATGGAATAGCATGCCGCTGCAAGATGCTGTGGTAGCCATGTTGGTTCAGTATGCCTTCAATTTTGAATAAATCCCCAACAGTGTCACCAGCAAAGCACCCCCACACCATCACACCTCCTCCTCCATGCCCCACGGTGGGAACCAGGCATGTAGTTTCCATCCGTTCACCTTTTCTGCGTCACACAAAGACACTGTGGTTGGAACCAAAGATCTCAAATTTGGACTCATCAGACCAAAGCACAGATTTCCACTGGTCTAATGTCCATTCCTTGTGTTCTTTAGCCCAAACAAGTCTCTTCTGCTTGTTGCCTGTCCTTAGCAGTCTCCTCTTAACAGTTGTTCTAGAAATGTGTCTGCTGCTAGAACTCTGTGTGGCATTGACCTGGTCTCTAATCTGAGCTGCTGTTAACCTGCGATTTCTGAGGCCGGTGACTCGGATGAACCTATCCTCCGCAGCAGAGGTGACTCTTGGTCTTCCTTTCCTGGGGCGGTCCGCATGTGAGCCAGTTTCTTTGTAGCGCTTGATGGTTTTTGTGACTGCACTTGGGGACACTTTCAAAGTTTTCCCAATTTTTCGGACTGACTGACCTTCATTTCTTAAAGTAATGATGGCCACTCGTTTTTCTTTACTTAGTTGCTTTTTTCTTGCCATAATACAAATTCTAACAGTCTATTCAGTAGGACTATCGGCTGTGTATGCACCATTCTTCTCCACAACACAACTGATGGTCCCAACCCCATTTATAAGGCAAGAAATACCACTTATTAAACCTGACAGGGCACACCTGTGAAGTGAAAACCATTTCAGGTGACTACCTCTTGAAGCTCATCAAGAGAATGCCAAGAGTGTGCAAAGCAGTAATCAAAGCAAAAAGTGGCTACTTTGAAGAACCTAGAATATGACATATTTTCAGTTGTTTCACACTTTTTTGTTATGTATATAATTCCACATGTGTTAATTCATAGTTTTGATGCCTTGAAAATAAAGAAAACTCTTTGAATGAGAAGGTGTGTCCAAACTTTTGGTCTGTACTGTATATCTGAACTCCAATTTTTTGGAGGGTAGCTACTATGATTTTGACAGTTATTTCTCATGCACAGTATTGGGGTACATTGAGCAGGTACAGTAATAGGAGTAGCAATAGTCACAGAACTGAGGATAACAACAGGATGGGAAGTTTTTGGGGAAAAGATAAGGAGTATGTTCAAAATAGTGAGTAGCCAAAGATATCTGACCAGCAAACTCTGAAGACATAATTCTAGGCTGGAAGAAGTCTTCATGGTGGTCTGGGCCAAATGGAAAAGTGAACTAGCACAATCAGATAAGATTCATGTATAATGTCTGCACAGAGACTATGTAGAACTGGTATTTCCAACTATATGGCCACTGTTTAGTGGTAAAATTAATCTTTGTGTAGTGTGATTTAATCAATAACAGTATGGTGGTAATAGTCAATCACTATGCAGTGGTAATGGTATCTGTCATAGCGTAACAATTATTATATTGTTTATTGGTATCATTGGTAATATTGGTGTGTGTTTTGTTCATTACCAGTTTAGAGGTAATATTTAATCACTATATGGTGGTATAATGGTATTATTTGAGAACTATATATGTATACACATATTTTTTTGTGGGTGGGGGCATATAGCTTGGGGCTTGTGTCCCCGATCTTTTAAGATCCTAGCAATGTTCCTGGAAACATTAGAGATCTGAGGACCAGATCTCTGCACACTGCCTTCTGAATTTGCCTCGGTTTGTCTGTGCTTAGGATACAATATTTCAGCATGTTAGGGTCCCACTTGTAAATGAGCCTGGGGCTACACTTTATCTAAAACAGGTTTTATGTAGAACTTCTCTAGTCTTCCTAGGCAGCTTTCATACCCTACAACCTCTGATGTATGGTTATATCAATCCACAATATCCTCACTGCATCTGACAATTAGTAAATAAAGGGGATTTGTACTTTTTGCAATTTTTCAAGTTTCAAGACCTTTTCCTACCTTGCGGAAACTAGTGAGACTGTAGTCAAAAGTTCATAAAAAATTGAGACTGTGAACAAACAAATGCAGAGGTAAACTTCTAGTTTTTACATACTGTAGGTGTATAAATACTTGTGACTCTCAACAGATAGAAATAATGTTGTCTATATCCATATTATATGCTCCATCTAGCTTTCAAAAGTTTTGTTTTCATAAAATCTTCTAGGCAGAAAATATAGTGACAGTAGATTATTTATGAAAATATGGGCACATTTCCATGATTCTTTATGAAGTCTTCACTTGCTACGGATAAGTAATTGCCATTTTTATTTGTCTTCAATGTCACTGTGTCCATCACTCCTTAATAAAACCAACTTTTAGTTCCATCCTGTGGGCCTCATACTGTGCTGCACATCTGACAGAGTCCTTTGAATTGCTACCTCATCCTTTTAGATGATAGATATTTAACAGCTCAATAGGAACTAGCGTTTCCATGTAAAAGCCATACCTGTTTTAAAATGAAGCAGGAGGTGATAGGGCTTTTGACAGCCAAGTGACAGGAGAAGCAGTTCGGCTTATTATCATGGCTTCAGTAATGCTGAGAAAAGTTGTAAATGACTTATGAAGAATATAATTGTAAGAAAGGTATGCAAATGAGCTCTTAAAAATCTCTGCCTCTGATGCCACCAGATGTAAGGCAGCTATCCTATAAGTCAATATTCAACCTTTTAAACAGGCCTAGAGATATGACTTGGATAATAACTAAGCCAGCATCTCATCTGCACAAAGCTGTTTCAGGACGATTGCACCTCACCAGTGCAGAGCAGAGAGTACTGGTTTAGGCTACTTTCACACTAGCGGCAGGATGGATCCGACAGGCTCATCACCCTGTCGGATCCGTCCTGCCACTATTTTGCTGGGGCGCAGCATGGCAGTGCATGTCTGACTTTTTAGTCCGGTGGCCTCTCAACGCGCATTGCCGTGCTGTGCCAGAGCTCCGCCTCCGTCACCATTATAGTCAATAGGGATGGAGAGGCAGTCCGTCACGGCAAAATAGTGGCAGGACGGATCCGACAGGGTGAACAGCCTGTCGGATCCATCCTGCCGCTAGTGTGAAAGTACCGTTAACTGGGTGAGAAGCCTAGGTCAGGATTCTATTCTCAGTTTAGAGAGTAATAGGAGGCGCTGTAAACATTAATTAGATAAACATTCTTTTCAGTGATTCCATTTTGCATGATATTCATAAGCCACAGGCTACTATATTAAGCAGTGACAAGCATTTCAGGCCACAGGCTATAAAAGGCCTGTGGCTTGCACCGCAGACTAAGGCACGTAACAGGACTGAAGATTTATTTATTTTTTCCCTTTCCTCGGCCACTTGAGGACTACACTGCTGAGGCCACTATAGGGCTAAAATTATGGCCACTATCGGGGGTATTAAAAAAAAAATATGTATTATTCAAAATATAAAAATAGGATACAAAACTTGTCAAATCCAGTTAAGAATGTCACATCTCACAGTTAACAATTAATCAGTATAATATCACATACATTTTTTCATTTAAGTTTCCCCCCCACCCTATCCCCCCAATACCCTACCCCTAGGTCATCGTCGGTGGAGCTCCCAACCAGACAGCTACTCCTGTTGGACCATATGTTCATATATCACCAACCTGTTCATCAGAGCTTTCCACTCCGCAATCTCGGGGGTGCTTTCCGAGCCCTATTTGTTTACTATCAGGACTCTTGCTAATTGAAGTCCCGCCAGCCATCTACATTTATCTTGTTTTGATTCGAAACTGTTAGCAAATAAGCCAAATATTACTTGTTCTATACATTGGTATCCATCTTTGTGACGTATTGCTTCCCAGTTCTAAATATACCTGTTGCCAGAAACTCTGAACATGAGGACAGTTCCAGAGAAGGTGGCAGTAACTTGCCGCCTGTCACGAGGGTGTCAAGAACCACGTCTGACTCCGTTATACCCGGGGTCAGGAAGTCGCAGCGGGTGGCTGCGCGCTCTATGTCTAAAGATCATGTTGTTTCTTAATGATAGTTTTCTGTGTTTGCCTTGCAATCCTTTTTGTCTCACTCAGGGATCCGTAGCTTCTCCTCCTCAGCTGTTTCTTGTCTGTCACTCCCAACCTCCTTATATTCTCCTCTCCCACTTCTCTGGTTGCCAGATATAGAGCTTCCTGCCTGGACTTCTATACTGACCCACTGGAGCTGAGATCCCAGGTTGTTGTTCCAGAGTGCTACCCTCCGGATCCCTGTTGGGCTTTTGTTGTCCACTATGTTCGCCCACCTGGGATTATATGTTTTGTCTGTATTGTCTGTCCTCTCCTTGGTGTTTTCCTTTAGTGTTAGTGGTGCGGACTAGTGCTCCCACAGCCCTATTCACTACCTAGGGCTCATCTTAGGGAAAGCCAGGGTTTTAGGCACGTGATCGGCGTACGGGTGAGGAACCCGTCTAGGGACGTCAGGGCAGTCAGGTGCCAGCCTCAAGGTGAGTTCGGGGTCACCACCTTTCCCTCTCCCTTGGACAGGGCCTTCCCTTTTTCCTCCCTTTGTGTCACGTATGTGATTGGCACGCCGGTCATGACACCGCCTCTCCATGGCACTTCAGACATCTATCCTGTTTTTCTCTATAAGATTAAAGAGCATTTTTAATACTGGAGGCACTATGGGGGGTATTACTACTAGGGACAAAAGGACAAATAGAAGGAATTATCACTGCTGGGAGCACTGCTTATGTATGATTTTCATTCTTTTACATTATTCATGGGATAACCCCTTTAACTTAATTTTACCTCTTCTCAGTATGAAGTGTTGACAGACCCCTTGACACTGGCAACTCGTATTGCAGATTATCAGGCCTGTCATCAGGTGATAGATCCCTCACTTCCCTTCTCCAGTCTTTGCTCATTTCCATCACTTGTGGTTGCATTGTCTTACCATGGTGAAGCCAATTAGTGTGATCAAGATTATTGAGACACATTATTGACTCCCTGAGCTTCAATGTGCCAACCAGACTCTACCCGTTAATTCCTGTGTTATTCAAATTCACTGTTTTGATGCTTGCTACAGTCTTGGTTCTGATGGTCATGGTTCTGATTGGTCTCCTATTCCATATCCTGTCTTCTGTTAATGTCTGCTCCCATTCTATATTTCATATTTGGTATTGACTCCACATTTATTTTAATTTTCCTCTGTCCTGAATGCTAACACTGGTCATGTTGATGACCAAGATTTTCTTAGACTTCTCATTTCAGTGTAGCCTCTGATGGTCTGGGCACAGACATTCCTCTTTCCAGCTCCAGGAACCTTAGCCCTACATGAATGCTAGTACATTTAAATAACACAGTTAATCACAAAACTTGTGAAACATCATTTTATCATCGTCATACCATTCGTTCCAAACCATATGGATCCAATTTTCTTGGAGACAGACTGAATATACTGGCTCAGCTGCCATGTGTTCTTTTCTCTGAAACCAGTACTTTACTCACTGAAGAAATAAGATCTGCCCTTCAACATCTTAAGAAATCTGCATCGTTTTACTGTGAAATTCACACTCAGATGCATCTTGTAAATCTGTGTTATGGAGATCAATTTCTTGGTGATGTACAAACTAAGAAACATCCCAAGAATGTTTAATTATGTTGGATAGACAGTCTAAGGAAAATGGGACGTGCAGAGAATTCTTGCTTTTACTTGGAAAAGTTGAAAAATTGCACTCAATTATTACAGATCTTTGATCTGACTGACAAAAACCTAGTTAAAGTTACATATAAAATTTTACAAAGTTGCTTTATTGTGGCATGGTCATAGTAAATGCATTTGTATGTCAGAATAGGTTTAATTTATTATGCGTGTCCCAAAAACTTGTACTTGACACTAAAAAGTTTGTTAACTTGCTAAAACTGCCCTTTCATTTGCCTAAATGTAAAAAATTTATGTGTGAAAAAATGCTGTAAAGTAAGAATGCTTTCAAAAATAGAAGTTTTAATAGTTTCTTTTTTTTTTTTTTTTTTTTTTTTTAGCAATTAACAAAATGCTAAGTGAATGAGCAAAAATGCTAAATTTATTCTGCAACAGGAGAACGACCCCATACAAACATCCATACAGTCTGGGGCAGGAGAGTTCAGTTCATTTATTTATTTTATGTCTGATCTGAGGTCTGATGAGAATTGGGATCTGATTGGGGAATCTGATCTGAGGTCTAAAAGTTTTGGGGTCTGATTGGGGCTCTAATACAGATTGGGGTCTGACCTAAGGTCTGAAAGTTTAGTGGTCTGATTTTGGGGGTTTGATACAGATTGGGTGTCTGATCTAAAGTCTGTTGAAGATTGGGGGGGATCTGATGAAGATTGGGGGTCTCTCCTCTAAAACCTAGTTGCATCTTATGAAGTGAAAAATATGGTGTGTGTATATATATATATATATATATATATATATATTTATTTATATATACACACACATATACACACACACAGTCACATACATATACTTTTTTACATTTAGGCATTTGTAGATAGACTGTTGTTATTGTATAAGCACAGTCGCACTCCTGCTCTAATGGTAAATACAGTTTATTATCTCTGGTGTTAACCCTTTCAGGACCAATCCATTTTTCACCTTTCTGCCCAGGCCATTTTTAGCAAATCTGACATGTGTCACTTTATGTGGTAATAGCTTTAAAACGCTTTTACTTATCCAGGCCATTTTGAGATTGTTTTCTCGTCACATATTGTACTTCATGACAGTAGTAAAATTGAGTAAAAAATAAATAAATCATTTTTATCTATAAAAAAATACCAAATTTACCAAAAATTTTGAAAAATTTAGCAAATTTGCAAATTTACATTTCTCTACTTTTATAATAGATAGTAATAACTCCAAAAATAGTTATTACTTTAAATTCCCCATATGCCTACTTCATGTTTGGATCATTTTGTGATTGCCATTTTACTTTTTGAGGATGTTAGAAGGCTTAGAAGTTTAGAAGCAAATCTTTACATTTTTCATAAAATTTCCCAAACCCACTTTTTAAAAACCAGTTCAGGTCTGAAGTCACTTTGTGAGGCTTACATAATAGAAACCACCCAAAAATGATCCCATTTTAGAAACTACACCCCTCAAGGTTTAAAAACTGATTCTACACACTTTGCTAACCATTCCACAAGGTGTTCTACAAGAATTAATGGAAAATGGAGATAAAATTTCAGAATTTCACTTTTTGGGCAGATTTTTCATTTTACTCAATTTTTTTTACACTAACAAAGCAAGGGTTAACAGCCAAAAAAACCTCAATATTTATTGCCCTGTTTATGTAGTTTACAGAAACACCCCATATGTGGTCGTAAACTGCTGTACGGGCACACTGCATTGCGCAGAAAGAAAGGAACGCCATATGGTTTCTGAAAAGCAGATTTCACTGGGATAATTTGAAGCTGCCATATCACATTTGAAGACCCCCGATGCACCCCTAGAGTAGAAAATCCAAAAAGTGACCCCATTTTAGAAACGACACCCCTCAAGGTATTGAAAACTGATTTTTACTAACTTTGTAAACCCTTTAGGTGTTCCACAAGAATTAATGGAAAATGGAGATGAAATTTCAGAATTTAACTTTTTGGGCAGATTTTCCATTTTAATCAATTTTTTTCCGCTAACAAAGCAAGGGTTAACAGTCGAACAAAACTCAATATTTATTGCCCTGATTCTGTAGTTTACATAAACACCCCATATGTAAACTGCTGTACGGGCACACTGCAGGGCGCAGAAGAAAAAGAACGCCATATGGTTTTTGGAAGGCAGATTTCACTGGGATAATTTTAGCTGCCATGTCACATTTGAAGACCCCCTGATGCACCCATAGAGTACAAAATTCAAAAAAGTGACCCCATTTTAGAAACTACACCCCTCAAGGTATTGAAAACTGATTTTACTAACTTTGCAAACCCTTTAGGTGTTCCACAAGAATTAATGAAAAATGGAGATGAAATTTCAGAATTTAACTTTTTTGGCAGATTTTCCATTTTAATTTAAAAAAAATCCGCTAACAAAGCAAGGGTTAACAGCCAAACAAAACTCAATATTTATTGCCCTGATTCTGTAGTTTACATAAACACCCATATGTAAACTGCTGTACGGGCACACTGCAGGGCGCAGAAGGAAAAGAACGCCATATGGTTTTTGGAAGGCAGATTTCACTGGGATAATTTGCATAGTTTTTTCCGTTTTTGGGCGATTGTCTTAGGTAGGGTATCATTTTTGCGAGGTGAGATGATGGTTTGATTGACACTATTTTGGTTTGCCTATGACCTTTTGATTGCTTGCTATTGCACTTTTTGTGATGTAAAGCGCCAAAAAATGGCTTTTTTGACACAGTTTTTTTTTACGGTGTTCACCTGAGGGGTTGAGTCATGTGATATTTTAATAGAGAAGGTCGTTACAGATATGGCAATACCTATTATGTATACTTTTTCTTATTTATGTAAGTTTTACACAATGATATCATTATTTAAACAAAAAAAAATCATGGTTTAGTGTCTCCATAGTCTGAGAGCCATAGTTTTTTTTCAGTTTTTGGGCGATTGTCTTAGGTAGGGTATAATTTTTGCGGGATGAGATGATGGTTTTATTGGCACTATTTTGGGGTGCATATGACTATTTGATCGCTTGTTATTACACTTTTTGTGATGTAAGGTGACAAAAAATGGCTTTTTTTACACTGTTTAAATTTTTTTTTTTTTTTACGGTGTGTACCCAAGTGGTCAGGTCATGTGGTATTTTTATAGAGCAGGTTGTTACTGACGCGGCGATACCTAATATGTCAGATTTTTTTACATTTTTTAACACAATACAAGCATTTTTTAAACAAAAAAATCATGTTTTAGTGTCTCCATAGTCTGAGAGCCATAGTTTTTTAATTTTTTTGGCGATTGTCTTAGGTAGAGGCCCCTATTTTTGCGGCATGAGGTGACGGTTAGATTGGCACTATTTTGGGGGGC
Source organism: Bufo gargarizans (assembly GCF_014858855.1). Lineage (NCBI taxonomy): Eukaryota > Metazoa > Chordata > Amphibia > Anura > Bufonidae > Bufo > Bufo gargarizans. The sequence goes on along the minus strand of NC_058088.1, from coordinate 62,415,804 downwards.
CATATGCCTTTTTGATAGCTTGGTGTTGCACTTTTAGTGATGTACTGTGACAAAAAAATATTTTTTTGCACGGTTTTTATTTTATTTTTTGATGATGTTCACCTGAGGGGTTAGGTCATGTGATATTTTTATAGAGCCAGTTGATACGGACGTGGCGATGCCTAATATGTCTGCTTTTCTTTTTTCCCAATTTTTTCCAATTTTTTTTACTTTATTTTGGGAAAAAGAAGCTTTTTTTTTTACTTGAAACTTTATTTTTTCAACTTTTATTTTTACTTTTTCCCCTTTTTTTGTCCCACTCTGGAACTTCAACTTTTGGGGGTCTGATCCCTTTTACAATGCATCACAATACTTCTGTATTGTGATGCATTGGCTGTAAGACTATTACAGACTGTAATACACTTACAGCCTGCTTGCCTGTGAGATCCAGGGGGCCTGATGTCACAGGCTCTCCCGGAAGGCAGCCACGATGCCTTAGGAAGGCATCGGGCTGCCTTCCCTGCCATCAGGTCCCCATCACAGCAGCGCAGGGACCCGATGGCTGCTTCCTGCCTGCACGGACATCGCACGTGCCGCGGGTCAGCACTGACTGCGGCCGTGCAGGAGTTAATGCGCTGGCATCAGTGATTTCACTGATGCCAGCGCATACAGCAGGGGTCCAGCTATAAGTGACTGCCAGACCCCTGCCGCAGATCGGGCAGGCGCAGCACATGTACGACGCTGGGCGTTAAGTAACGTCCAGTTGCGCCGTACATGTACAGCGTTGGGCTTTAAGGGGTTAACCGTGACATTAATAATAAATAAATATTAATAATAATATACAGTGCTGCCCATAATTATTCATACTCCTGGCAAATTTTGAATTAAAGTTACTTTTATTCAACCAGCAAGTAATTTTTTGACGGGAAATGACATAGGTGTCTCCCAAAAGATAATAAGACGATGTACAAGAGGCATTATTGTGGGGAAAAATACATTTCTCAGCTTTTATTTACATTTGAGCAAAAAGTGTCCAGTCCAAAATTATTTATACCCTTCTCAATAATCAATAGAAAAGCCTTTATTGGCTATTACAGCAATCAAACGCTTCCTATAATTGCTTACCAGCTTTTTGCATGTCTCCACAGGTATTTTTGCCCATTCATCTTTAGAAATAAGCTCCAAATCTTTCAGGTTGGAGGGTCTTCTTGCCATCACCCTGATCTTTAGCTCCCTCCACAGATTCTCAATTGGATTCAAGTCTGGACTCTGGCTGGGCCACTCCAAAACGTTAATGTTGTTGTCTGCTAACCATTTCTTCACCACTTTTGCTCTGTGTTTTGGGTCATTGTCATGCTGAAATGTCCACTGGTGCCCAAGGCCAAGTTTCTCTGCAGACTGCCTGATGTGGTCGTTGAGAATCCTCATGTATTGCTCTTTTTTCATGGTGCCGTTTACTGTGATTAGGTTCCCTGTTCCATTGGCTGAAAAACACCCCCAAAGCATTAGGTTCCCACAACCATGTTTGACAGTGCGGATGGTGTTCTTTGGGTTGAAGGCGTCTCCTTTTTTACGCCAAATGAAGGAAACATCGTTGTGACCAATCAATTAAATTTTTGTTTCATCTGACCATAACACAGAAGACAGAAGTCTTCTTCTTTGTCCAGATTAGCTTTTGCAAAGGCCAAGCGAGCTTCTGTGTGCCTGGTTTGCATCCGTGGATCCCAGTAGTGTGCAGTGTCTGTTGGATTGTCTGCCTTGAGACATTGCCACCAGCAGAGCCCAGATTCACCAGAATGGCCTTGGTGGTGATCCTTAGATTCTTTTTCACCTCTCTAACTATCCTCCTGGCCAGCACAGGTGTCACTTTTGGCTTCCGACCACGTCCTCTGACATTTTCCACAGTGCGGAACATCTTGTATTTTTTGCTCAAATGTAAATAAAAGCTGAGAAATGTTTTTTTTTTCCACAATAATGCCTCTTGTACATCGTCTTATTATCTTTTGGGAGACACCTATGTAATTTCCCATCAAAAAATTACTTGCTGGTTGAATAAAAGTAACTTTAAGTCAAAATTTGCCAGGGGTATGAATAATTATGAACAGCACTATAAATAAAAAGTTTAAATCTCCTATTTATATAAAATAAAACACAAAAAAAGGACCAAGTGTGACCAAATATGAGACTGACAAATTTATTGGTTTTGAGTTTTGACATAAAGTTACAGATAACTTTTCATTAAAGCTTTGGCTAATTTCACATTAGCGTTTTCAATTCCGTTATTGAGATCCGTCATAGGATCTCAATAGCAGAAAAAAATGCTTCAGTTCTGTCCCCATTCATTGTCAATAGGGACAAAACTGAACTAAACGAAATGGAGTGCACCAGAATGCATTCCATTCTCCATAGCAGCGTTTTTCCATCCGCAATGTGGTGCGGAGCAAGACAGATCCGTCCTGGCACACAATGTAAATAAATGGGGACGGATCTGTTTTCTCTGACACAATAGAAAACAGATCCGTCCCCCATTGACTTTCAATGGTGTTCATGACGGATTTGTCATGGCTATAGAAGACATAATACAACCGGATCCGTTCATGATGGATGCTTGCTGTTGTATTATTATCGTAAGTGAAGCGTTTTTGCAGATCCATGACGGATCCGCAAAAAAAACTAATGTGAAAGTAGCCTTAGCTCATAAAAAAATGGCCTTCAATTTATTGGTAAAAAGGAAAGAAGAGTGGAAGAGATGGAGGAGGAGAGAAGGAAGAACGAAGAGAAGAGTAGAGTACCCTATAATCAAAAATATGTAGGACAAGATACATGGTAAAGCATACAAAAGACCTAAACGTAGTGTTGATCGCGAATAATCTAATCGCAAATTTTTATTGCGAATATTGGCACTTTGAGAATTTGCAAATATCTAGAATATAGTGCTATATCTTCGTAATTGCGAATATTCTAGATTTGTTTTCATCAGTACCCATGATCCTGGACCCTCACTGCTTCTTGCTTGTCGGCCAATGAGAAGGCTGCAATATCTTTGACTTTAGGAGTAGTGTTGATCGCAAATTTTCATATAGCGAACTTTTGTATCACAAATTTTCCGATTGCCGATTTTTGCAATCAAGAAAATAATGATTGAAGATCGCAAATTCGCGAATTCGCAAATATTCGCCCAAATATTCACGAAATATCGCAAATTTTAATATTGCCCCTGCCGCTCATCACTAGTCACAAATACTTCTATAATGGTCAAGGGAATTATAAGGACAGATGCAGAAACCTACCCTCCAGAGGGAAGATGGGATTTCATCTGGTGTTTTGTTGGATTTTAGGAGCCTGGCCATGATAGTGTTATTGTACATATTAAATTCCATGATATGATATCCTAATACCAGGGTCAAGAGTGTCATAAAACTAAATACCTAGTGGACAGCTACCCTATGGGTGACATCAGATTTCACTTAGGCTAGAACGCTAGAGTCCCGGGCTACTTGAGAAACCTTGACGTGGTGCCCGGGCTTAGACATGTTCTACACCGTAGGACATGTTGACTAATCTCTCAATTTTAAAATCAGTTTGAGGGTTTAGTGAGACCGCAGAGTGCACCTGTATTTGTTGTTGTTTTGTTATATTGATTATTACATCCGCACTTGTTACCTTGTGTGAGATGTCTATTGTGGTACTTGTGGTTCGCCGCGGGCATCCTCCACCGTATGCATTTTGCTGGGGATCGCCATTAGCAACGGGCCACAAGTGCAGGATGTGCTCCCCTGTATATATGCACGACTGCATGTGGGTTTGAGCACCTCCTGCTAATGCCACCTTGTCTTTTTTGGTTTGTATATATAGATTCCTGGAGGTGTATAAACTCCAATTTAAATGTGCCTGCTTTCCATCTACAGGCTACATTTAGGTGCACCTGTGAGGCCTGGGCCATATCAGTCAGTCTTGAGTGGGACTCACAGACTCCTCCCTCCTCCCATTGCAAGCATGGTTACATGCTGGAGGTAACTGGTGAGCTGTTTGTAAGTCGGCCTCATGCTCCTGTAATTTGCCCACTGGCTCCTGGTATTGCCCATACGGCGCAGGTAGGAGAGCGTTAGGTCCCGGGCTACTTGAGAAACCTTGACGTGGTGCCCGGGCTTAGACATGTTCTACACCGTAGGACATGTTGACTAATCTCTCAATTTTAAAATCAGTTTGAGGGTTTAGTGAGACCGCAGAGTGCACCTGTATTTGTTGTTGTTTTGTTATATTGTTATATTGATTATTACATCCGCACTTGTTACCTTGTGTGAGATGTCTATTGTGGTACTTGTGGTTCACCGCGGGCATCCTCCACCGTATGCATTTTGCTGGGGATCGCCATTAGCAACGGGCCACAAGTGCAGGATTTGCTCCCCTATATATATGCACGACTGCATGTGGGTTTGAGCACCTCCTGCTAATGCCACCTTGTCTTTTTTGGTTTGTAGAACGCTAGACGCACTAACATTGACACATTGCCATGACTCCCACATGACCTTAATGTTTCCCGATGGAAGGCAAGGGAGTTGCATGAATCAAGGTAATGTTTACTCCCAGGTAACCAAATGGAGCCCGTTCACAACTGGCATTTTGGAAATTGGCCAACTCTAAAGTCCTGAGTTAATGCTTAAGTATCAGATGCCTGTACATTGATGAACTTGGTCATTCCTATCAAATAAAGCAAAGAAAAAAAAATCTGAAATAAAAGGAAACCTCCCAGGTGTTGTCATGAATATTGGAATGAATCCATCATGATAGAATGCCTACTACAGCTAGTAATCTGCGTTCCACCTAATGATGGCCAATCACCCATGCCCAGGCCCTCCGATCGTTTGGGTGTATTTTGCGCTCGTTGTTGTGCAGCACCTGAAACTACGGATACTGGAAGCCTGTGCTAGCATTTCTCCTGCAGTGTTGCTATCAGTGTGTGAAGAGTGGGAGAAGAGGGTTGCATTGACAATCCAACACAATGGGCAGCACATTGAACACATTTTATAAGTGGTCAGAAACTTTTAAATAATGAAATAATAATGTTACATTAAAACCAAGCACGCCATTTTTCTTGTGAAATTCCCAATAAGTTTGATGTGTCACATGACCCTCTTCCTATTGAAAAAACAAAAGTTGGATTCAAAATGGCCGACTTCAAAATGGCCGCCATGGTCACCACCCATCTTGAAAAGTTTCCCCCCTCACATATACTAATGTGCCACAAACAGGAAGTTAATATCACCAACCATTCCCATTTTATTAGGGTGTATCCATATAAATGGCCCACCCTGTATATTGGATGTGGCTGGGGACTGAGTGATGTTATTTACAAGGGACTGTATATTGATGGAGGCTGGGGGAGGGAATGATGTTATTTGCACGGGACTGTATGTTTATGGCAGCTGTGGGAGGGAGTGATTTTTACATGGGACTGTATGTTGATGGTGGTTGCAAGAGGGAGTAATGTTATTTACATGGGACTGTATATTGATGGTGGCTGGGGGAGTGATGTTATTTACATGGGACTGTATGTTGGAGGAGGCTGGGGAGGGGGCGATGTTATTTACATGAGGCTGTATGTTGAAGGCGGCTGTGGGAGGGAGTGATGTTATTTACATGGGACTATATGTTGAATGCGGCTGTGGGAGGGGGTGATGTTATTTATATGAGACTGTATATTGATGGTGGCTGGGGGAGGGAGTGATGTTATTTACATGGGACTGTATATTGATGGTGGCTGGGAAGTGAGTGATGTTATTTACATGGGACTGTATATTGATGGTGGCTAGGGGAGGGGGTGATGTTATTTACATGGGACTGTATGTTGAAGGTGGCTGTGGTAGGGAGTGATGTTATTTACATGGGACTGTATATTAATGACGGCTGAGGGAGAGAGTGATGTTATTTACATGGGACTGCATGTTAATAGCGGCTGTGGGAGGGATTGATGTTATTTACATGGGACTGTATATTGGAGGGGGCTGGAGAGATGGTGTGATGTTATTTACATGGGACTCTATGGCGGAGGGAGGGAAATAGTGTTATTTACATGGGACTGTATGGTGGATGAGCTGAGGAATTATAATTTGAGAGGACACTAAGAGGAGGAATATAACTACAGGGGGCACTTCAGGAGAGAGCATTATAACAGGAGGGGGCAATATAAATACTGGGGCACTGTAGGGGCATTTTAAATCCAGGGGACATTAGGCATTATTATTACTACTGGGGGCTCTAAAGGAGGGTCTTATAGATTCGCCTTACTTCTACAAAGAGTACTATGGGGGGGGGGGCTTTATTAGTACTGAGGAGTCTGTGAGGGCGTTATTAATACTGGAGGGCTCTTCAACTCTTCTACTAATAGAGGCACTCTTGGGGAGCATTATCACTATTGGGGGAACTGTAGGGGGCAGTATTACTAAGGAGCGCATTCTAGAAGGGAATTACTATTGGTGGGTCTACGAGGAGCAGTAGTACTATGGGAGGGGGGCGCTATCTTTACAACTCTCATTTTTCTTCAGGATAGTATTTGGGGGTATTGGGGGGCACAGCGAGCAGCAGGAGAACACTGTGGGGACTCCAGGTTGGGGGGATGATGATAGAAAAGTAAGGAAGATAAGATGTTTGTGTGTCACACTCTGCAGAGATGAGGTGGCTAAGAGAAGTTGTCTGGACTGAGTGGAGAAGATGATGACAGGGAAGATCTACATCAGAGGAGACATCACCTGGGAGGCCCTGGATGTGAGAGGTACTGTATGTGCTGCTGTATAGCAAGTACAGCAAAATGTGGTGTGCGCGGGGAGGGTTGACTTCTTGGGGAGTATGGCAAACATGCCGAGAGGTGGGCTGAAAAAACCACAGCATGCAGCAGTTTTATTCCAGCCGCCTCTCGGCATGTTTGCCGTGCTGCGGCCGGACTACCGGCTCGCCTCTCTATAGTGAATGGGGCCGGAGCGGACTTCCGGTGGCACGGTGCACTAGCGGTAGCACGCATCCAGCAGGCTGCTACCCCGCCAGAACAGCCTGCAAGAGAAAGCTACCGCAAGTGTGAAAGTAGCCTTAGAGAATTGAGCCATATAATAATAATAATAATAATAATAATAAAAAAATGTATTTATATAGTGCCACCATATTCCACAGCACTTTACAAATTCAGAGGGTTTATGTACGAAACAAAACTAACTGGCTAATATGCAACTGAAACACTAGGAGTCAGGGCCCTGCTTGCAAGAGCTCACAATCTATGAGGTTCATTGGGGCTTGGGCCCCGGATCCTTTGAGACCCTAGCAACGCCCCTGCCACCGCCATAAATTGACCGGATAACACCTCTGTACAGTGACCGGATAACACCAGCATACTGTGAACGGATAAAATGGAATAAGAGGGAACAGTACGGGGAATGACTAGGGGCACTGCACAGGGTGTGGTAAGAGGGCACAATGCAGGGTAAAAGGGGGTACAGTACGGGGTGAGGGGCACAGTACGAGGTGAGGGGCACAGTCACATGACCCTGTGACATTAAAAGGTCCTTATGGTGAATGCGGTTCATACGCCACCATAATAAGAGGCAGAGGAGTGAGACAAGGGTGTGATTATGTGTGAAAATGTAACTGTCGTCCAGTACAGGCCCCAAAAATTAGCCAATAGGCATTCACTTGACAGCACAGAACTTTGGATTTTGCGGCTGGAGGTACATTAGGCGGTCACAGGATAAAAATTTAACTGTCGGCCAGTACAGGCCCCAAAAATTATGCAATAGGCATTCACCTGACAGCAAATAACTTTGGATTCTGTGGCTGGAGGTACATTAGGCGGTTACAGGATAAATATGTAACTGTCGGCCAGTACAGGCCCCAAAAATTAGTCATTCACCTGACATAAAAGGCCTTTTATGCCGCTGTATATACATAAAGCAAGGACCATTCTTTGTTCTGAGTGGTGGTGGATATGTGTGGGCTGGCATGAGGAAATTCAATTACATATGGTCATCACAGGTGTTGAATTCCTCCGAGATCCATGCCTCATTCATTTTTAAAAATATGATGTAGTTCACACTGTCGTGAGCTAGGCGAATGCGCTTATCGGTCACAATCCCCCCTGCTGCGCTGAACGTCCTTTTGGACAGGACACTCGAAGAGGGGCAAGCCAAGAGTTCCATGGCAAATTGTGCTAGCTTTGGCCACAGGTCAAGCCTGCACACCCAATAGACAAGGGGTTCCTCGCTTCTCAGAGCATCCACATCGGCCGTTAACCCAATGTAGTCGGACACCTGTCGGTCTAGGCGTTCCCTGAGGCTAGATACGGAGGGCGGCTGTCGATGTGATCTCATATCCGAAGTGACCAACACATCTTTAAACCGCCCTCTTTTTGCAGGCGCGGTAGGATTGATAAAAAAAACAAAGCGGTAGGATTGATACCCGCACCTGTTTTGCTGTGGGTGGAAATTCCTCTGCGAGTGCCTGCAACAGCAGAATGCAGCATCTCTCGCAGCAAGGCCTGGAAATGCTGCATTCTGACAGCCCTCTGTGATGCTGGTAACATGTCTGCCATTTTGTGTTTGTACCGGGGGTCTAAGTACATTGCCACCCAGTACAGGTCCTTGACTATTATGCTTTTTATACGGGGGTCCCTCTTCAAACATGGGAGCATGAAGGCCCCTATCTGCACTAAATTGGAAGCGGTGGAGCGCCCTGGCTCCTGCTTATCACCCAGGAGAATGTCATCCTCGGTCTCCTCACCCCAGCCACAGACAATACCAGGGTTTCCTGAAAATCTTAAAGCTTGCTTTTCTTGCTCCTTCTCCTCCCCACAGCCACCATCCTCTGACTCCTCTTCATACTGCTGCTGACTTGTCCCAGATGAAGTAGCCCCCCCCGGGAATTCATTCAGCATTGCGACTTCCTCATCTTCCAGCGCCTGCTCTTCAACGGCTTGATCAATGACACGCAATGCACGCTCCAGAAAGAAGGTATAAAGAATGCGTAAGGTACGATGTCACTGATGGCGCCCTGTCTGCGACTGACCACTGGCACGGTGAAAAGAAACCAAGTTCCCAGAACCTGTCCTGCCGCAGAGTTCGTACAGGTAGTCTTTAATGGCATGTTTCTGCTGGAGCAGCCTATCAAGCATATACAAGGTGAAGTTCCAGCGTGTCGGGAAGTCACAAACCAGACATCTGACGGGCAAGTGGTGTCGCTGCTGAACGTCAGCAAGGCGAGCCATGGCTGTGTAAGATTTTCTAAAATGGTCAGAGATTTTCCTGGCCTGCCGCAAATGTCCTGGACCCCAGGGTATTTGGCAACGAATCGCTGCACGACTAAGTTCAGGACGTGTGCCATGCACAGCATGTGTGTCATTGTGCCCTGTTTCAGCGTGCTCAGCAGATTGGTATCGTTGTCGCACACCACTTTACCAACTGTCAAATTGAGCGGGGTTAGCCACTGATCGGCCTGTGACCGCAGACCTGAAATCAGTGCAGGACCGGTGTGGCTCTTGGCTTCCAGACACAGCCACAGCAGAGCATGGCAACGTCTCACCTGGCACGTCGAATAAGTTCTGGGGAGCTTGGGGGGTGCAGCAGAAGAGGCAGTAGCAGTGGAAAAGGAGGAGTCAGCCAAGGAGGAGACGGAGGATGGAGTAGGTGGAGGAGAAGAAGAGGCCGGCCCGTATGCAATCTATGGCGGTAACACCAAATCCACATGGGTGCCACGGGTTGCATGCTTGATGGCCGTCAGAAGGTTTACCCGATGGGCAGTAAAAGTTATGTACCTTCCCTGCCAGTGTTTGCTAGATCACGTGGCTATGGTCAGATGTATCTTGGCACCCACACTGTGTGCCAGAGATATATTAATTTGCCGCTGAACGTGACCATAGAGTTCAGGGATGCCCTTCTGAGAGATATATCTCCTTCTGGGGACCTTCCATTGCGGTGTGCCAATGGCCACAAATTTTTTAAAGGCCTCCGAGTCCACCAATTTATATGGCAATAGTTGGCGGGCTAGCAGTTCTGACAAGCCAGCCGTCAGCCGTTGGGCAAGAGGATTATCCGGCATCATAATTTTTTTTACGCTCGAACATTTGGGCCACGATGGCACGGTGGAAGGTGGAGTGGAGGAAAAATGGGAGGAGGAAGGAGACGGAGAAGAGGCAGGACGTGAAGCGCCGGAAGTGTGGCTTTGTTGGTTCTGACGGCGTTGCTCCCACTGGGCTCAGTGATGGGAGGCGAGGTGCCTTCTTAAGGCGGTCGTCCCTAGGTGAGTGTTGGGCCTACCGTGACTTATGCGTTGACAGCACAGGCTGCAGATGGCAACACTATTGTCAGCAGCTGACTCGTTAAAAAAATACCACACTGCAGAGCCATGTGCCGGCATCCATCCTTGGTGCGCAGGATGTGACCGTGCATGGTGGATGGCTCGCTCCAGATACATTTGCAGTCTGCTTTTTGCCTCCTGTGCACTGCGAATTCTTCCTGCTTCTCCTCCTTCTCCTCCCTATCTGCTGCTCCATCTCTCCCTTCGAACTCTCCTCCTCTTGCTCTCTTGTGGGCACCCTCGTGACGTCCATCGACACGGCATAATTTTCACCTTCACCACCGCTGACATTAGAGACCTCGGAGTAGGCAGCAACAGCTGGGACCACCCTCCTTGGGCTGATCTGGGTACTGTCGTCAGACCGCTGGGTGGCACCTGTTGCTACCTCCTCTTCTTCATCCGATGCCAAGAATAGCTGCGTATCGGAAAGGTCTGGGAATAAATGGGAAAATAATTCCTCTGACTCGAGTGAAGGGGCTATAGTGGTGGTGGTGGTGTCTTTGGGGGTGCACACAGCAGAGAGTGAGAAGGGTGCAGATACAGAGGATGAGGAGGGTGCAGAAGCGGAAGGCTGAGTGACCCACTCAACCAACTCTGGTGCGTCCTTTGACAAAATCGCACGCACCTTCTCCAACTTCCCACTTAGGCTCCGACCTGGTGCACCTGTCCGACCCTACCACCCCAGGGGAATGGCCTCCCTCTTCCTCTGCCTCTGCCAAATTCCCTAGAGAAGAGCAGTATTTGTGGAAGCTGATATATGGCAGGCCTCAATCAATTGTTAGTTGAAGCTGGTATATCACCCTCATCAGTAATTTTGTGAACACCGGTATATGAAAAACCTTTATCACTATTTTGTGGAAGCTGATCTATAACAGGCCTCAATCAGTTTTTAGTTGAATCAGGTATATCAAAACCCGCATACTGTATTTTGTGGACGCAGGTATATGGAAAACCTCTATCACTATTTTGTGGAAGCTGATATATGGCAGGCCTCAATCCGTTGTTAGTTGAAGCTGGTATATCACCCTCAATAATTTTGTGGATGCAGGTATACTGTTCATAAATATGGCACAAACTAAAAATGGCACAAACACAGGATTCTGGCACAATAAAACTCTCTTAATTTCCCAGTAGACATCTTAAATTCTTAAAGGGGTCAAGTTTTTAGATTTTAAAAACCTCAGTTTATTTCTGTATATCCCTCTTAAAGAAATACCGTAGGTTTGAGTTGAATGTACTGTATGAACAATTTTCCAACACTAAAGACTTCAACTTGCTATTGCTTTCAAAGAGGCAGAATTCCCACTTTTCTGTTAGCATGAAGCTATTAGTTCTGTTCATGATGGGTTTTTATTTTAGACATAATATGAGCATTTAATGACCCTCTCTGCATGTAGCGAGAGCTCTTGTGTCTCACTGTGAGCTGAAATCAGTTCGTCTTTGACACAGCTTCATTCTCTCTGCATTTTCATTTCTTTAATCAAAGAATAATCACACCATGGAATTTGCAAAGAAAAGAGAAAGAGAAGAATCTTAAGTAAACAACATGGGGTATGATGAGAGGCTTAAAAGAAAACAATTGCATAGGTATAGTTTTAGAATAAAATGAATGCACTTCTACATCAATGCCCTATAATATTTGATGAAACAATAAGACACTTCTATTGAATTCTGTTATAATGAGTGATGCACAAACCATAGATGTAGAAGATATATAACCAGTATGTCAGAGCCCACCAATGATCGTTCTATCAACTCATTTGGTTTGTTAACCTTGGAAAGTGTGGCAATTCATGGCTTGAGTAGGTTGAATAACAATGAAGATTAGAACAAGTTTCAGGTCTTTCTTTGGAAAACTGTAAGCATATACTGTATTTCAGTTTTCGTAGTCTAAACATAACGTTCCTACATATTCTCTCATTTTCTATAGCCATATTCTCTCAATGAAGTATTGAAAGGGCTCCTTATACTGCTGGGCCTTAAAGGGGTTCTCTTGTGAAGACCATGTATTTAGATCGATTTAGATTATATGGATTTTCCAATGGAAAATCATTCAGAATGTAGATAGCTACAACATATATCTTCTTCCATGAAACCACATAATGGATTCTTGCTTGATCTTTTGATTCTACTAATGACCAGTAATGGCTACATCATTACAGCATACCTGATATATTTTCAGATTTATGGATAATTTTATGTCATCTTTGATCACACCAGAGGTCATACAGCTAGGAAGCAAACCAGGCACCATGCTGCTACACTTTAAAAATACTGTACAACGTAACCACATCCTCTGAAGATTCCTAGATGAGATAAATTATAAGGATAAGGGAATGGTTGCAGCAGGCCATGTGACAACAGACGGAACACCATCACTTCCTGTTAGTAGTGTCTCATTGTTTTGCAGAATTGGGCAACCCCTTTAAGAGGTTTAATATAGGAAGGGAGTAAAGCAGAAAAAAAAAATTCCATAAAGAAATAAGAAAACACAACATAGAAGAGACACAGGTTCTACACAAACACTGGCAGACATTATGAGATGCTACTGTAGGTAGTAATAGTGTATATACTGTACATGTTCCGATCCCCAATATACTACTGTTCACCTGTTAGATACCTCGGAAGTTAAATGAAAGCCAGAGATCACATGATACATGTGAGGGTCACATGATTGAAGCCCTGTTTAAGCCATATGGATGCATTTTACAGGACTTAAATGGGCCATACCAATTTTTTTCTTTAGAGAGAGACAGCTACGTGGATGTAATAAAGGTCTGCGAGCAAAATGGTAAATAGATGCATGTTAGAAAATTGTTCAACATCCTATTCTGCAATGAAATAAATATCATAATTAATACTAGAGTACCTCTTTAAGCTATTTTGTAAATAGTGTTCATTACAAATTTCCCTCTATTTTGCATCTGCATAGTATGTGTAAGTCCTTCAACTAGCTGGTTATACTGCTGAATCTGTCATAAACAAAAATCTGTCAAAGCAATGTTCCTGCTTTTGGAGATACATCACAGTATGGAGATAGAGGAAAACTAAGGGGACAGTTCAGACAGGGTGTAGATAGGGAGAAAAAACACGCCATAATTTAAAGGGGGAGAATCACATAGGTTGTGTACAATTGTAGAGTGAAAACTCTACAGGGAGAAGTGCATGCTCAGGTATGAAACTGCACTGATACATAAGACCTTACATCTAACATGTATTACTGGGAGGGACAAGCCCACATGAGAAAATATTGTTAAATACTTTTTTATAGTTTAGATTGCCTGGCACTATAGGAGAATAATCGGGATGTAATTTTATACAGCTCTTTTGCACTTCCCATTGCAAACATCATAAAATGTAAAGGCAGAATTATATCCTATACTAGATATAAAAATCATCACAGTAATGAATTAATATTAAATGATGCAAATGAGTTTATTTAATGGAAATGGAAGAAAGTGACAAAATATGTATCCTGTTTGTATTGTATTAAAAACTTCTGAGTATATTTTCATTGACATCATTTAGACAATATGTATTTTCACATTTATTCATGGTGCACTATTTACAGCTTATTTCTTCTGGTTCTTGTCCATTCTCACAAACTTGCATTCAAAAAATTGTTTATACCTTAAAGGGTTTGGCCACTTTCTGAGTTACTTGTGACCAATGTGTATGTAAGATGACTATATGGCATTTACTAATATAGCCTTTGTAGATATTTTGCTATATTTTATAAGCCCTGCCCTGCCGCCTTGTTAGGCAAATCTTCTTTGATGGTCCTGTCCATAAGATGGCTGCTGGTGGAGGGTCATGTTATCAGACACAGCACTGAACCTTTTCCATTCAAAAACAGGGTGTTTGCATGAGGGGCGGGGGCATCTAATGGAGGTGATTTGCCTGGTCACATAACCCTCCAGCAACAGACTTTTTATCGACAGGACCTCCAGGTGGACAGCACAAAAGACTTGGCAAACAAGGGGGCTAGCCTTATGAAATGTAGAAAATGGCGCAGAATTTCAACAAAGGCTACATTGGTAAGTCCCTTATAGTAATCTTAAAAACATATGGTCAACAGTAACCAGAAAGTGACCAACCCCTTAAAGAAAGTGTACCTCCTACTATAAACAATTTAGTAGCATCTTTATTTTCTTATATAGGGGCTTCAATCTATATGCAATAATACAGTGGTGCAAATCCAACAATTAATGAAGGAAGTAGTCACATACTGCAATTTTACTAATTTGCATATGTTATTTATATTAGCAAGAGACATAAGGCTGTCAATTTTCCTTCTTTTTCCCCATGGTTGGCAAATACCATTTCCATAATATCAATTCTAAAATTACCGTCACTTAGCTTCAACACTAACTCAGAACTTCCAGTGATCACGATACTTATAGGCTTCCTGATAATTGAGCTTATATAGGCTCATTGTAGAGCTGTGAGCTTGTGCATTTCTAACGGACAGTCATCTGTTTGCATGGGTGGAATGACCATAGGCCCTACAGGGAAATGTCCTGGTGGTCTGATATCCAGGGGCCCACCCAAGCCCTCCTCATGGCCACCAGCCAGGTACATAATGGTCTGATGCTCTAACCATAAATTAACCCCTTCATGACATAGCCATTTTTCACCTTAAGGACCAGGCCAAATTTTGGAAATCTGACTTATCCAAGTCATTCTGAGATTGTTTTCTTGTTACATATTGTACTTCGTGACAGTGGTAAATTTGAGTAAAAATATTTCATTTCTATTTATAAAACAAAAGTTTACAAAAAATTTAGAAAAATTAGCAAATTAGCTAATTTCAATTTCTCTACTTTCAAAATAGATAGTAATACCTCCAAAAATACAATTACATTTTATTTTTTTGGGACGTTAGAAGTTTAGAAGCAAATCTTGAATTTTTTTTCAGGACATTTCCAAAGACCACTTTATAAGGACCAGTTCAGGTCTGAAGTCGATTTGTGAGGCTTACATAATATAAATCCCACAAAAATTGCCCCATTTTAGAAACTACACCCCTCAAGGTATTCAAAACTGATTTTACGAACTTAACCCTTTAGGTGTTCCACAAGAATTAAAGAAAACTGTAGATGACAATTCAGAATTTCACTTTTTGGGCAGATTTTTCATTTGAATCCATTTTTTCCAGTAACAAAGCAAGGGTTAGCAGCCAAACAAAACTCAATATTTATTGCCCTAATTCTGTAGTTTACAGAAACACCCCATCTGTGGTCGTAAACTTCTGTACATGCACACGGCATGGCACAGAAGGAAAGGAACGCCATATGGTTTTTTTATTGGGATAATTTTAAGCTGCCATGTCACATTTGAAGACCCCCTGATGCATCCCTAGAGTAAAAAACTCCATTTTGGAAACTACGGGATAAGGTGGCAGTTTTGTTGATATTATTTTAGGTTATTTTTGGTTGCTCTATATTACACTTTTTGCACCGGTTTTATTTTTATTAATGTACAGTGTTCATCTGACAGGTTAGATCATGTGGCATTTTTATAGAGCAGGTTGTTACGGACACGACAATTTTTTACGGTGTTCACCTGAGGGGTTAGGTCATGTGATATTTTATACATCAGTTTCTTACGGACATGGCAATACCTAATATGTATACATTTTATTATTTATTTAAGTTCTGCACAATAACAGCATTTTTGAAATTATGTTTTAGTGTCTCCATATTCCCAGAACCATAGTTTTTTTATTTTTTGGGTGATTGTCTTATGTGGGATGAGATGACGGTTTGATTAGTATGATTTTGGGGTGCGTATCACCTTTTGATCGCTTGGAATTATACTTTTTGTGATGTAAGGTGACCAAAAAATGGCTTTTTTGACACACTTCTTTTTTTAATGGTTTTCACCTAAGGGGTTAGGCGATATGATATCTTTTTAGAGCTGGTTGTTACAGACGTGCTGATACCTAATATGTATACTTTTTTTAAAATTTATTTCACTTTAACACAATAACAGCATTTTAGAAAAAAAAAAATGTCTTTGTGTCTCCATTTTCTGAAAGCCATATTTTTTTAAATTTTTGGGGTGATTGTCTAATGTAGGTGCTCATTTTTTGCAGGATGAGGTGACTGTTTTATTGGTACCATTTTGGGGTACATACAACCTTTTTGATCACTTTTAATACCTTTTTTTGGGAAGTGAGGTGGGCAAAAATTTCAGTTCCATCATAGTTTTTCATTTTTTTTTCTTTTTATTTAATTATTAATGTGAGGCTATAAGAAGAAATTAGATTTTTGTTTTCCACTTTTTTTTACCCAGACCCTCTTGGTTCTTGCAGATCCAGTGGGTCTGATGCCTTTATAATACACTGCAGTACGCTATATAGTGTACTGCAGTGTATTGTGACTTTACACAGCTTGATAAGCGTCCTTCCTTTAGCAGGAGGCTGATCAGGCTTAGCTATACCATGGCAAGCTGGAAGCCTGTGGAGGCGTCCAGTTGTCATGGTAACCACCGGGACCACTGTCACAGCAGTGCAGCGCCCGATGGGGGAGGGAGGTAACCCCCTCCCTCTGTGAACCCGTCAAGCATTGGGTCACTGCAACCAGGAGAGGATTAAGTGCATGATGGGCCTGGTGCTGTCTACCCAACTCAGGCTTCTCCCTCCATTTTAGTTTAGTTTTTTTTTTCTATATGAAGAGGCTGTGGTGCTTAGTGAGCGCCACTGTCTCTTCCTAGGCCATATGACAGGGCTGGCCAACCTGCGGCTCTCCAGCTGTTGCAAAACTACAAATCCCAGCATGCAAAGACAGCTTACAGCTATCAGCCTACAGCAGGGCATGGTGGGAATTGTAGTTTTACAACAGCTGGAGAGCCGCAGGTTGGCCAGCCCTGCCATATGACATCACATTCATCGTTACATGGTCTAGGTGCAGCTCTGTTCCATCCGAGTGATTGGTGCTGAGCTGCAATACCAAGCACAGTGCTATCAAATGACAGCGCTGAGCAAAGAGGCTGCGGCGCTTACTGGAACATCACGGTCTCCTCAAACAGCTTATTGGCTAGGGTGCCAGGAGTTGGACCCCCACCAATCTCATATTGATGACCTATCCTAAGGATAGTCCATCAATATATAAATCCCAGAGAACCCTTTTACCTTATGCTATCTGTAGTGTTGCATAGGACTGGAAAAATACCCACGAGCCATTGGCTTCTAAACTGAAAAATTTAGGAGCCAAATAAAAAAATTTCAGTTGGGAAATTTAAAATACATACCGTATTTTTCGCTTTATAAGATGCACCTGAATGTAAGACGCACCCCAGGTTTAGAGGAGGAAAATACTAAAAAAAATATTTTCAACCAAAAGGTGGGCTAAAACATGTCCAGTACATGGGTGCATACCTATGGATAAAAGGGGTTATAGTCATAATATAAATACTGTCCAGTGTACTGTAATTCATCTGTTTTATAACCCTCCTCATCCATAGGAATGCACCCATGTACTGTAGTACATTGGTGTGTTCCTATAGATGAGGGGGCTTATGGTCACATTTAATATACAACTTACACAGCAGTGGCTCACTCTGGGCGAGATTGTGGAATAGGTGCTGCTAGCCCAAGGAGGCACATTTAATATACACTGGTTAATTATGGTACAATCCCTGGACAGGGTTAATATTAAATGTGGTAAAATATAAGGCTAAGATGGGCGATTAATATTAAATGTGACTATAACCCCCCTCATCCATAGAAATTCACCCATGCACTGCTGCACATCAGTATATTCCTATGAATGAGGGGGTTATAGTCACATTTAATGCAAACACTTAGGCCAATAATAGTACAGCTCATGGACAGTGTTTATATTAAATGTGACTATAACCCCCCTCATCCTAAAGAGATGTTATAGCCATATGTAATACGTATTTGTCCAGGTCGACCCTTGAGCTCCCCTTCTCCATATTCAGGCTGTCACTCACCAATAGTGTTGCTCACGAATATTCGAATTGCGAATTTTAATCGCAAATATCGGCACTTCGAGAATTCGTGAATATTTCAAATATCGCAAAATATATTCGTAATTGCGAATATTTGATTTTTGGGAAAATACCAGATCATGCGAATTTTTAATGCGAAAAATTAATGCGAATTTTATGCGAATTTTCGCAATCAAGAAAATAATGCCTGGAGATCATGAATTCGCGAATTCTCGAATATATAGGCGAATATTCGCGAAATATCGCAAATTAGAATATTGCCCCCTGCCGCTCATCACTACTCAACAAGTCTCAGGTAGAGACAACCCAGTAGTCCCAGGGGAAAGCAGTGCTGACTCGGGGTGCCGGAGGTTCAGTAGTGACGAGCAGTTGGTAGTGGCGGGCAGTCGGGCAACTGACTAAACTGATTGGTGGAGGTGTATCACGATCGGCGTGACTATCACATACGTGACACAGAGGGAGGGAAAGAGGAAGACCCTGCCCAAGTGAGAGGGAAGGTGGTGACCCCTGACTCACCTTGCGGCTGGCACCTGGCTGCCCTGACGTCCCTAGACGGGTTCCTCACCCGTACGCCGATCACGTGCCTAAAACCCTGGCTTTCCCTAAGAGGAGCCCTAGATAGTGAACAGGGTGGTGGGAACACTAGTCCGCACCACAAGCTCTAAAGGAAAACACCAAGGGGAGGACAGACAATACAGACTAAACATATACTCCCAGGTGGGCGACAACAGGAGACAACAAAAAGCCCAACAGGGATCCGGAGGGTAGCACTCTGGAACAACAACCAGGATTCACAGCTCCAGTGGGTCAGTATAGAAGTCCAGGCAGGAAGCTCTATAACTGGCAACTAAAGAAGTGTGAGAGGAGAATATAAGGAGGTTGGGAGTGGCAGACAAGAAACAGCTGAGGAGGAGAAGCTACGGATCCCTGAGTGAGACAAAAAGGATTGCAAGGCAAACACAGAAAACAATCACTAAGAAACAACGTGATCTTTAGACATAGAGCGCGCAGCCACCCGCTGCGACTTCCTGACCCCGGGTATAACGGAGTCAGACGTGGCTCTTGACACCCTCGTGACAGTACCCCCCCTTTCACGAGGGGCCTCCGGACACTCAGGACCAGGTCTCTCAGGATGAGAGGCATGGAAAGCCTGAATTAACCTGTTGGCGTTTACCTCTGACGCTGGAACCCACATTCTTTCCTCGGGACCGTAACCCCTCCAATGCACCAGATACTGAAGAGAGCGGCGGACCCGACGAGAATCAACAATTCTGGATATTTGAAACTCCAGATTACCATCCACAATAACAGGAGGAGGTGGCAGCGGTGATGGTTCTAGAGGTGGAACATACTTCTTGAGTAACGACTTATGGAAGACGTTATGGATCTTAAAAGTCTGAGGTAGCTCCAGGCGAAAAGCCACAGGGTTAATGACGGCTACTATTTTATAAGGACCAATGAACCTAGGGCCCAGTTTCCAAGAGGGAACCTTCAACTTAATATTCCTAGTAGACAACCACACATAGTCATTCACTCCTAGGTCCGGACCTGGCGACCATTTCTTATCGGCCATGCATTTATATTTACCACTCATATTTTTCAAGTTAGCTTGCACCTTCTGCCATACCGATGAAAGAGATGAAGAAAACCGTTCCTCTTCGGGAACCCCAGAAGACCCCCCCTCTTTGAAAGTACAAAATTGGGGATGAAAACCGTATGCACCAAGAAATGGTGACTTGCCAGTGGATTCCTGACAGCGATTATTTATGGCAAACTCGGCTAACGGTAAATATGATGACCACACCTCTTGGTTTTCAGACACAAAACACCTTAAATATGTTTCTAGGTTTTGGTTGGTACGCTCAGTCTGTCCATTCGACTGAGGATGGAAAGCTGAGGAAAAGGACAAGTGTACCCCCAAACGGGAACAAAAAGCTTTCCAAAACTTAGAAATAAACTGGGTTCCCCGATCCGAAACCACATCGGAAGGGACCCCGTGAAGCTTCACGATTTCACTGATAAACACCTGAGCAAGAGTCTTAGCATTAGGAAGTGCGGGTAGCGCAATAAAGTGTACCATTTTGCTAAACCTGTCTACTACTACCAAGATAACTGTTTTACCCGCAGACAACGGTAAGTCAGTGATGAAATCCATTGACAGATGTGTCCATGGCCTATTGGGGATGAAAAGTGGCAATAAAGACCCTGCTGGACGTGTATGAGAGACTTTCGCGCGTGCACAAGTAGAACAAGTAGACACGAAATCCATTACATCCTGACGCAACCTTGGCCACCAAAAACGACGAGACAATAGCTCCAAGGTTGCTTTACTACCCGGGTGCCCAGCAAGTGCCGAATTATGATGTTCCTTTAATAATTCAAGACGCAGGTTTAACGGTACAAACAATTTCTCTGAGGGGCAAGAGGCCGGGGCGTCCCCCTGGGCCTCTAACACCTTTCCCTCTAGAACAGAGTGTACAGCAGAGACAACCACTCCTCTTTGTAAAATAGGTACCGGATCACTAACATTACCCCCTCCAGGGAAACTACGAGATAATGCGTCTGCCTTGGTATTTTTTGCCCCAGGACGATAGGTGATTACAAAGTTAAATCTGGTAAAGAATAGCGACCACCTAGCTTGTCTAGGGGTGAGACGCTTAGCCGATTCTAGGTACAGAAGGTTTTTGTGATCCGTAATCACTGTGACGGGGTGGATTGCTCCCTCTAAGAAGTGACGCCACTCTTCAAACGCCAGTTTAATCGCCAACAGTTCCCTATTTCCAATATCATAGTTCTTTTCTGCTGTAGATAACTTTTTGGAAAAGAAAGCGCAAGGACGCCATTTGCCAGGAGACGGACCCTGAGACAATACAGCCCCCACTCCCACCTCTAACGCATCTACTTCAACAATAAAAGGCTGGGAGACATCAGGTTGAATTAGAACAGGTGCCGAGGTAAATCTCTCTTTAAGAGAGGAAAATGCAATTTTAGCGGCGTCAGACCATTTAGAAAAATCAGTCCCCTTCCTAGTCATGTCAGTAAGGGGTTTAACGATCACTGAATAATTTTTAATGAACTTTCTATAGAAATTAGCGAAACCCAAAAACCGTTGTAGAGCTTTAAGGTTCTCAGGAAGATCCCAATCTAAAATTGCCTGGACCTTCCTAGGATCCATACGGAAACCTGAAGCAGATAATAGATATCCCAGGAACTGTATTTCCTGAACGGCGAAGACACATTTTTCAATTTTCGCATATAATTTATTCGTCCGTAGGACCTGCAGTACTTGCCTGACATGTACTTCATGTGTTTTCAGATCAGCCGAATAAATTAAGATATCATCTAGGTATATGACTACAAACCTGCCGATGAGATGACTAAAAATATCATTAACGAAATGTTGGAAGACAGCAGGGGCATTGGTCAGACCGAAAGGCATGACTAAATTTTCATAATGCCCCTCAGGGGTGTTAAAAGCTGTTTTCCACTCATCCCCTTCCTTGATACGAATCAGATTGTAGGCCCCCCTAAGATCAAGTTTGGAGAACCACCTAGCACCCGCAATCTGATTAAAAAGGTCAGGAATGAGAGGAAGAGGGTATGGGTCTCGGATGGTTATCCGGTTTAGCTCACGGAAATCTAGGCAAGGACGCAGGCCCCCATCTTTCTTTTTAACAAAGAAAAACCCTGCAGCCACGGGTGAAGAAGAGGGTCTGATGTGTCCCTTAGCCAGACTCTCGGATATATAATCTTTCATGGCTTGTCTCTCGGGACCCGAAAGATTATACAACCTAGACTTGGGTAATTTTGCACCGGGAATCAGGTTAACCGGGCAATCATAAGGACGATGAGGTGGTAGCTTCTGACAACCCTTTTCAGAAAAAACGTCCTCAAAGTCCGAAATAAATGTAAGCTATGGAGGCGATTAAGCAATTGTTATTTAAGCAATTCTCTCTGCAATGCTCACTCCACTCCAATATCTCCCTGGCCTGCCAATCCACCACTGGATTGTGCGCTACCAACCAGGGAAGACCCAATACCACAGGAGAGGGAAGGCCCTCCAGAACGTAACATGAAAGACACTCATTATGGTGGTCCCCTACCCGAAGGTGTAAGTTATGGACAATGTGAGTGAGGTTTCTCTGAGACAGAGGAGCAGAATCAATAGCGAATATGGGAATAGGTCTCTGCAGCGTACAGAGAGACAAACCCATAGTGCGGGCAAAATGGGCATCTATCAAATTTACCCCTGCTCCACTGTCTAGAAAAAAAGAAATAGACTCCGTCTTAACACCAAAAACAATAACCACTGGCAACACAAATTGAGATGTTCGTATGGAGGAAACGTATACCCCCCGGCTGACATCCTCCGCACAGCCTGGGGTTAGTAGTTTTCCGACGGTCTTTTGTTTTTGAGAAAGGAGGGACAGACATTAATGAAATGACCCCTCCCCCCACAGAAAAAACAAGCCCCACACCTACGGCGAACCTCAGGAGGACGGACCTGACGAGAAGTTCCTCCTAGCTGCATAGGCTCATCTAAGTCAGTACAGACTAACTGCTGCTTGGGAGAGGTTACCAATTGCTCAGGAATTTTCGATCTCTCCCTAAGACGTCTATCTATTCTGATAGAGAGGGACATAACAGCATCAAGGGAAAGGGGGGTCTCATAAAGTGCCAGCGCATCCTTAACCCTTTCAGATAACCCAGAGCAGAACTGACTCCTGAGAGCCGGGTCGTTCCACTGAGTATCCGTAGCCCACCTTCGGAACTCTGAGCAATATTCCTCTGCTGGCCGATCTCCCTGTAGGAGTCTCCGTAACTTCGACTCAGCCAGGGCGACTCGGTCAGGGTCATCATATATGAGACCCAAAGCCCCAAAAAATCCCTCCACTGACCGGAGAGCCTGGGAACCAGGGGGTAACGAGAACGCCCAGGATTGCGGGTCCCCCTGAAGCAGGGAAATAACAATCCCCACCCGCTGTTCTTCATTACCTGAGGAGTAAGGGCGCAGCTTAAAATATAATTTGCAGGCCTCACGGAACGTCACAAATTTGTCCCTTCCCCAAGAAAATCTGTCAGGAAGAACAACCTTGGGTTCTGTAACAACCTGGTTACCCATAGCAACCGCTGGGCTTGCGGTCTGCTGCATTTGCTGCTGTTGTTGGAGGACAGACGCCTTCAATCCTGCCACCTCCAAAGACAGGCCTTGAAGCTGTTTTGCCAAAGCAGCAATAGGATCCATATTGGATTCTAAGTAGAGAGAAAAAAAAATAAAAATAAAATTTTTCTCCCAAAAAATAAGGGCCAGTTATAATATCACGATCGGCGTGAGTATCACATACGTGACACAGAGGGAGGGAAAGAGGAAGGCCCTGCCCAAGTGAGAGGGAAGGTGGTGACCCCTGACTCACCTTGCGGCTGGCACCTGGCTGCCCTGACGTCCCTAGACGGGTTCCTCACCCGTACGCCGATCACGTGCCTAAAACCCTGGCTTTCCCTAAGATGAGCCCTAGATAGTGAACAGGGCGGTGGGAACACTACTCCGCACCACAAGCTCTAAAGGAAAACACCAAGGGGAGGACAGACAATACAGACTAAACATATACTCCCAGGTGGGCGACAACAGGAGACAACAAAAATCCCAACAGGGATCCGGAGGGTAGCACTCTGGAACAACAACCAGGATTCACAGCTCCAGTGGGTCAGTATAGAAGTCCAGGCAGGAAGCTCTATAACTGGCAACTTTCACAATGGGTAACAAGACAAAGTGCACCCCACATCTTGTCCCCCATTTCCCCCTAAATACGCCAACACCCCATATGTGCTCAAAATATGATGTATGGGCGCATGGCAGGGCTCTAGAGTCAAACAGCTAAATATGGATTTTGCCTGAATTGGCAGACATTTATTTTAGGTGCCATGTCATTAAATAAATTCCTGAGGTCCCCAGAAATGAAAAACCACAACAAGTGACCCCATTTCGGAATGAGCACCAGCATACAAACATTCTAAGTGGTGGAAAGGGTACTTTTCAGCAAACAGGTGTCTCACAGAAGACAGAAATACAGGTGATAGAATTTTTAAAGCGCACATTTGTAAAAAGGAAAAATTACTAGCAGACCCCAATTTTTGACTTTTACAAGGGGTTGAAGGAGAAAATGCACCCCAGGTTGTGTCTCCAATTTTCTCCCCATTCAGGAAACACCCCATATGTGCTTGTAGCCTGCTGTATGGGCGCACAGCAGGCAAACAGCAATATATGAATTTGCTGACAGGCCTGAATTGACAGACATGGATTTTCGGAGCCATGTCGCAATAAATAAATTCCTGAGGTCCCCAGAAATGAATAAGTGACCCCATTTTGGAAAGAGCCCCCCGTACGAACATTTTAAGTGGTGGAAAGGGTACTTTTCAGCAAACAGGTGTCTAACAGAAGGCAGGTATATTAGAGAAAGGATTTAAAAGCAAACATTTGTAAAAATGAAAAATTACTAGCAGACCCCAATTTTTCACTTTCACAAGGGGTTTAAGGAGAAAATGCACCCAGTATATGTTCCCCCTTTATTATTGCAGGCCTGAATAAACACTACATGGATTTTAAGTGCCATGTCGCATTACAAAAATTCCTGAGGTCCCCAGAAATGAAAAAATCCTAAGAAGTGACCCCTTTTTGGAAAGTGCACCCCAATACGAACATTTTAAGTGGTGGAAAGGGCACGGTTGTCTCACAGAAAAAAATATGTAGTGGATGTTTGAAAGTGGATATGCAAGTGAGGTGGACTAAATCAGAGATATAAAGTGGAAATACTACAGGGAGCATAAATGATGAAATTAAATTAATACTCCATGGATGTGTGGTAGATTCAGAAACACTCCTGCATGCACAGGCCAGGTTTTTCAGGGGAGGTTTCACAGTGGAAAATGGTGTCTTTCCTTATCCCCCTTTTGGAACACACCCTGCATCTTTTTTGGGTCCTTCCCTTCCTTGCTGTCTGGGGGACTTGACCTGGAAAATGTTGCCCTTGTACAACACGGGGACCGTAACTTCCTGAAGTACTGGGACCCTCCCCGGCCTGGGTTAAAAAAATTAGGGCCTTGATTACCACCTCTTGGAACTGAAGAAAAGTTCCTCTGTGACCTGCAGAATGAAATAGCACATACGCATTGCACATTGCCATCTGTACAATGTGTACGTCCAGCTTTTTGTACCACACTTTTGTTTTTTGTGTGGCACTGTAGGGCTTTATAAGTTCATCTGCAAGATCCACCCCTCCCATGTGCCTGTTGTAGTCCAGGATGCAAACTGGTTTTGGAGTAGGGGTTGTGGTACCACGTACAGGGGCAGGTGAGATGGCGTTAGTGTGAAAGTTGGTCTTAACCACCAGCATGTTATCATTAAGGAGAGCCCTACTTTCACCCATTCTCAGTGGTTGCCCTACCAGGGATCTAGGGAGGCCTCTCTAATTTTTGTGCACTGTGCCGCAAGCCACAGTACCTCTTGCAGTTAGGGACCTGAATAGGGGTATGCTGGTATAATAGTCCAGATAGAGGTGGTAACCCTTAACCAGCAGTGGGAGAGGTAACTCCCACACAATCTTCCCACTAACTCCTAGGGTGGGGGGGCATTCTGCAGGTTCTATCCGGGAATCTCTCCCTTCATAAACGCGGAATTTGTGGGTGTAACCGGAGCTACTCTCACAAAGTTTGTATATTTTTATGCCATACCTTGCCCGTTTGCTAGGCAGGTACTGGCAGATTCTAATCCTCCCTTTGAACAGTAATAGAGACTCATCTACACATACATTTTTAACGGGGTTGTACACCTCAGCAAAATTGGTGCTGAAGTGGTCAATGACAGGCCTAACTTTGAACAGATGGTCAAATGTTGGGTCGTTTTGGGGTAGACACTGTGCATTGTCATTGCAGTGTAGGAATTTCCGAATTGAATCAAATCGATTCCGGGTCATGGTCTGACTGTAAATTGGAGTCTGGTAGAAAATGTCCGAACTCCAATATTGCCTAATGGTTGTTGTTTTTATACAATGCCCATATGCAGCACCAGTCCCCAAAATGTCATCATCTCTGCTGCACTTACTGGTGTCCAACCTAGGGGTCTAGCATATGGCAAAGTAGGGTTCTGGGAAATAAATTGCTGGGCATATAAATTTGTTTGGGTCACCATCAAATTTAAAAAATCTTCTGAGAAAAAGATTTTGATAAAATCCATTTCTGTGAAGCCTGTGCAGTCAATTTGGATTCCAGAGTTTCCCACAAACTCTGGAATTTGGGGCTGATAATCGTCAGCGGGTGCGGGGCTGCCTCCGCTGCTACCCTGGGGCACCTTATACAGAGTCCCTCATCAGCGGATGATGATGATGATGAGGGGGTACAGGAATAGAGGAAAGTGGCATGCTGCCCTTACTCGGCATGGCTGCCTGCCGGTAAGAGCAGGCATGGTGCTGCGACTCCCCCCGATCGTTCCCCAGAGCCCTGTGGACCTTGCGCCGTACATATATGCTGGGCGTTAAGTCACGTCCGATTGAAGTGCCGCACCGCCCTGGTGAGCATTCGGAAGATGCGTGGCGGTTCTGGGCTCCTTCACAGTGGGCATGGCTGGGCTCCTGAAATGTTGGTAACATTCCCTTGGGTTCCTTACTAGTCTCATTTGCATATATATAAAATGTTGTTTTTTTTTACTGAATAAAAGCACTCAGAGCTATGGGAAATGTACTGTATATTGTGGACGTGCTAGTGGTGATCTAGCAGCACATGTACTGTACACAGCTCTATAGGCTCAAACTAGCTGACAGAATCCTTTCAAATTGTTATGAGATAAATGCAATAGAATAAAAAGAGATGAAAACTTTCTAATGTCTCTGGAAATAACCCAGCTGAATGTTTAGTGGTGCATGTGTGGGTCACAAAAAACCCTGGTGGGTTGTGTTAAACTGCAGTGAAGAAAAGCTGTTATCATGTTTTTTTCTTCCAAATAGAACATATAAAACAAACTTTATGTTGTATGACAAACCTTGTATACAGAATTTTATCATTTAAAGGGGTTTTCCAAGATTTTAATACTGATGACCTATCCCTTGGATAGGTGAGGATTTTAACACCTGGGACCCCCGCTGATCTGCTGTTCGAGAAGGCAGTGGAACTCGTAGGCAGCAGAATGTTGTTCCTGTTTTCCTTAGGCCATTGACGACACCTTCATCAGTCATGTGGCCAAGGTGCAACTCAGCCTCATAGAAATAAATGGGGCGGAGCGTGATACCAAGCATAGACGGTATACAATGCACGGCACTGTGCTTGGTGAGCAGAGAAAACGCAGGAGCGCTCACAGGGGCACCGGAGCTTTTTCAAACAGCTGATTGGCAGGGGTCCTGGGAGTCGGACCCCCACCGATCAAATACTGATGACTTATACATTGGATAGGTCATCAGTATTAAAAGCTCAGAAAACCCTTTTAACTCTACGGCTTTGGGAATTTGGAGTCTGCATTAGAACAATGGAGCTTTTACTCAATGTATCTAAACATAAAATGGTGTTAAATAGTGGATGTAAGTCTTCTCCAACTCTCCTATTTTTCTTCCTCGAACATTCCTTATTTGTGGTCCAGAAAACTGTATCCCTTGTTGAAAATGCGGCTTTACATCATCATCGGCAAATCTACATTATTGCATGTAATGTAATAATTAGGGATGAGTGAACTCGAACTGTATAGTTCGGGTTCGTACCGAATTTTGGGGTGTCCGTGACACGGACCTGAACCCGGACATTTTCGTAAAAGTCCGGGTTCGGGTTCGGTGTTCGTCGCTTTCTTGGCGCTTTTGTGACGCTTTCTTGGCGCTTTTTGAAAGGCTGCAAAGCAGCCAATCAACAAGCGTCATACTACTTGCCCCAAGAGGCCGTCACAGCCATGCCTACTATTGGCATGGCTGTGATTGGCCAAAGCACCATGTGACCCAGCCTCTATTTAAGCTGGAGTCACATAGCGCCGCCCGTCACTCTGCTCTGATTAGCGTAGGGAGAGGTTGCGGCTGCGACAGTAGGGCGAGATTAGGCAGATTAACTCCTCCAAAGGACTTGATTAATTGATCGATCTGCAGCTGTGCATCATTGAGCTGCTGAAATTCAATTGCTCACTGTTTTAGGCTGCCCAGACCGTTTGTCAGTCACTTTTTTCTGGGGTGATCGGCGGCCATTTTGTGTCTTGTGGTGCGCCAGCAGAAGCTGCGACCAAGTGCATTTAACCCTCAATGGTGTGGTTGTTTTTTGGCTAAAGCCTACATCAGGGTGAAGCTGTCACACCAAGTGCATTTAACCAGCAATAGTCTGTTTATTTTTTGGCCATATACTACATCAGGGGCAAGCTGCGCCTGTCACCAAGTGCATTTAACCCTCAATGGTGTGGTTGTTTTTTGGCTAAAGCCTACATCAGGGTGAAGCTGTCACACCAAGTGCATTTAACCAGCAATAGTCTGTTCATTTTTTGGCCATATACTACATCAGGGGCAAGCTGCGCCCGTCACCAAGTGCATTTAACCCTCAGTAGTGTGGTTGGTCAAGCTGTCACACCAAGTGCATTTAACCAGCAATAGTCTGTTCATTTTTTGGCCATATACTACATCAGGGGCAAGCTGCGCCCGTCACCAAGTGCATTTAACCCTCAGTAGTGTGGTTGGTCAAGCTGTCACACCAAGTGCATTTAACCAGCAATAGTCTGTTCATTTTTTGGCCATATACTACATCAGGGGCAAGCTGCGCCCGTCACCAAGTGCATTTAACCCTCAGTAGTGTGGTTGGTCAATCTGTCACACCAAGTGCATTTAACCAGCAATAGTCTGTTCATTTTTTGGCCATATACTACATCAGGGCAAGCTGCGCCTGTCACCAAGTGCATTTAACCCTCAGTAGTGTGGTTGGTCAAGCTGTCACACCAAGTGCATTTAACCAGCAATAGTGTGGTTATTTTTTGGCCATATCCCAGTCTAATTCTGTCAGTAAATCCATACCGGTCACCCAGCGCCTAAATACTAGGCCTCAAATTTATATCCCGCTAAATCTGTCATTACCGCTGTACTGTTGTGGCTGGGCAAGTTATTTAGTGTCCATCAAAGCACATTTTTTGTTCTGGGTTGAAATACAATTCCCAATTTAGCAATTTCATAATTTAGTGGTTTCTGCTATATCAGAGCTATTTGAAATCTATCCCTAAAAGGGTATATAATATTCAAGGTGCACATAGAGTCATTCAGAATAACTTCACACACACGCTACTGTGCATTTCCAAGTCTAATTCTGTCACTAAATCCATACCGCTCACCCAGCGCCTAAATACTAGGCCTCAAATTTATATCCCGCTAAATCTGTCGTTACCGCTGTACTGTTGTGGCTGGGCAAGTTATTTAGTGTCCGTCAAAGCACATTTTTTGTTCTGGGTTGAAATACAATTCCCAATTTAGCAATTTCATAATTTAGTGGTTTCTGCTATATCAGAGCTATTTGAAATCTATCCCTAAAAGGGTATATAATATTCAAGGTGCACATAGGGTCATTCAGAATAACTTCACACACACGCTACTGTGCATTTCTAAGTCTAATTCTGTCAGTAAATCCATACCGGTCACACAGCGCCTAAATACTAGGCCTCAAATTTATATCCCGCTAAATCTGTCATTACCGCTGTACTGTTGTGGCTGGGCAAGTTATTTAGTGTCCGTCAAAGCACATTTTTTGTTCTGGGTTGAAATACAATTCCCAATTTAGCAATTTCATAATTTAGTGGTTTCTGCTATATCAGAGCTATTTGAAATCTATCCCTAAAAGGGTATATAATATTCAAGGTGCACATAGGGTCATTCAGAATAACTTCACACACACGCTACTGTGCATTTCCAAGTCTAATTCTGTCACTAAATCCATACCGGTCACCCAGCGCCTAAATACTAGGCCTCAAATTTATATCCCGCTAAATCTGTCGTTACCGCTGTACTGTTGTGGCTGGGCAAGTTATTTAGTGTCCGTCAAAGCACATTTTTTGTTCTGGGTTGAAATACAATTCCCAATTTAGCAATTTCATAATTTAGTGGTTTCTGCTGTATCAGAGCTATTTGAAATCTATCCCTAAAAGGGTATATAATATTCAAGGTGCACATAGGGTCATTCAGAATAACTTCACACACACGCTACTGTGCATTTCCAAGTCTAATTCTGTCACTAAATCCATACCGCTCACCCAGCGCCTAAATACTAGGCCTCAAATTTATATCCCGCTAAATCTGTCGTTACCGCTGTACTGTTGTGGCTGGGCAAGTTATTTAGTGTCCGTCAAAGCACATTTTTTGTTCTGGGTTGAAATACAATTCCCAATTTAGCAATTTCATAATTTAGTGGTTTCTGCTATATCAGAGCTATTTGAAATCTATCCCTAAAAGGGTATATAATATTCAAGGTGCACATAGGGTCATTCAGAATAACTTCACACACACGCTACTGTGCATTTCTAAGTCTAATTCTGTCAGTAAATCCATACCGGTCACACAGCGCCTAAATACTAGGCCTCAAATTTATATCCCGCTAAATCTGTCATTACCGCTGTACTGTTGTGGCTGGGCAAGTTATTTAGTGTCCGTCAAAGCACATTTTTTGTTCTGGGTTGAAATACAATTCCCAATTTAGCAATTTCATAATTTAGTGGTTTCTGCTATATCAGAGCTATTTGAAATCTATCCCTAAAAGGGTATATAATATTCAAGGTGCACATAGGGTCATTCAGAATAACTTCACACACACGCTACTGTGCATTTCCAAGTCTAATTCTGTCACTAAATCCATACCGGTCACCCAGCGCCTAAATACTAGGCCTCAAATTTATATCCCGCTAAATCTGTCGTTACCGCTGTACTGTTGTGGCTGGGCAAGTTATTTAGTGTCCGTCAAAGCACATTTTTTGTTCTGGGTTGAAATACAATTCCCAATTTAGCAATTTCATAATTTAGTGGTTTCTGCTGTATCAGAGCTATTTGAAATCTATCCCTAAAAGGGTATATAATATTCAAGGTGCACATAGGGTCATTCAGAATAACTTCACACACACGCTACTGTGCATTTCCAAGTCTAATTCTGTCAGTAAATCCATACCGGTCACCCAGCGCCTAAATACTAGGCCTCAAATTTATATTCAGCTGAATTTGAATACAATACATTGGGCCAAATAATATTTTTGTTGTTGTGGTGAACGATAACAATGAGGAAAACATCTAGTAAGGGACGCGGACGTGGACATGGTCGTGGTGGTGTTAGTGGACCCTCTGGTGCTGGGAGAGGACGTGGCCGTTCTGCCACATCCACACGTCCTAGTGTACCAACTACCTCAGGTCCCAGTAGCCGCCAGAATTTACAGCGATATATGGTGGGGCCCAATGCCGTTCTAAGGATGGTAAGGCCTGAGCAGGTACAGGCATTAGTCAATTGGGTGGCCGACAGTGGATCCAGCACGTTCACATTATCTCCCACCCAGTCTTCTGCAGAAAGCGCACAGATGGCGCCTGAAAACCAACCCCATCAGTCTGTCACATCACCCCCATGCATATCAGGGAAACTGTCTGAGCCTCAAGTTATGCAGCAGTCTCTTATGCTGTTTGAAGACTCTGCTGGCAGGGTTTCCCAAGGGCATCCACCTAGCCCTTCCCCAGCAGTGGAAGACATAGACTGCACTGACGCACAACCACTTATGTTTCCTGATGATGAGGACATGGGAATACCACCTCAGCATGTCTCTGATGATGACGAAACACAGGTGTCAACTGCTGCGTCTTTCTGCAGTGTGCAGACTGAACAGGAGGTCAGGGATCAAGACTGGGTGGAAGACGATGCAGGGGACGATGAGGTCCTAGACCCCACATGGAATGAAGGTCGTGCCACTGACTTTCACAGTTCGGAGGAAGAGGCAGTGGTGAGACCGAGCCAACAGCGTAGCAAAAGAGGGAGCAGTGGGCAAAAGCAGAACACCCGCCGCCAAGAGACTCCGCCTGCTACTGACCGCCGCCATCTGGGACCGAGCACCCCAAAGGCAGCTTCAAGGAGTTCCCTGGCATGGCACTTCTTCAAACAATGTGCTGACGACAAGACCCGAGTGGTTTGCACGCTGTGCCATCAGAGCCTGAAGCGAGGCATTAACGTTCTGAACCTGAGCACAACCTGCATGACCAGGCACCTGCATGCAAAGCATGAACTGCAGTGGAGTAAAGACCTTAAAACCAAGGAAGTCACTCAGGCTCCCCCTGCTACCTCTTCTGCTGCTGCCGCCTCGGCCTCTTCTGCTGCTGCCGCCTCGGCCTCTTCCTCCGCCTCTGGAGGAACGTTGGCACCTGCCGCCCAGCAAACAGGGGATGTACCACCAACACCACCACCATCTCCGTCACCAAGCGTCTCAACCATGTCACACGGCAGCGTTCAGCTCTCCATCTCACAAACATTTGAGAGAAAGCGTAAATTCCCACCTAGCCACCCTCGATCCCTGGCCCTGAATGCCAGCATTTCTAAACTACTGGCCTATGAAATGCTGTCATCTAGGCTGGTGGACACAGACAGCTTCAAACAGCTCATGTCGCTTGCTGTCCCACAGTATGTTGTTCCCAGCCGCCACTACTTCTCCAAGAGAGCCGTGCCTTCCCTGCACAACCAAGTATCCGATAAAATCAAGTGTGCACTGCGCAACGCCATCTGTAGCAAGGTCCACCTAACCACAGATACGTGGACCAGTAAGCACGGCCAGGGACGCTATATCTCCCTAACTGCACACTGGGTAAATGTAGTGCCTGCTGGGCCCCAGGCGGAGAGCTGTTTGGCGCACGTCCTTCCGCCCCCAAGCATCGCAGGGCAACATTCTTTGCCTCCTGTTGCCACCTCCTCCTTCTCGGCTTCCTCCTCCTCTTCTTCCACCTGCTCATCCAGTCAGCCACACACCTTCACCACCAACTTCAGCACAGCCCGGGGTAAACGTCAGCAGGCCATTCTGAAACTCATATGTTTGGGGGACAGGCCCCACACCGCACAGGAGTTGTGGCGGGGTATAGAACAACAGACCGACGAGTGGTTGCTGCCGGTGAGCCTCAAGCCCGGCCTGGTGGTGTGCGATAATGGGCGAAATCTCGTTGCAGCTCTGGGACTAGCCAGTTTGACGCACATCCCTTGCCTGGCGCATGTGCTGAATTTGGTGGTGCAGAAGTTCATTCACAACTACCCCGACATGTCAGAGCTGCTGCATAAAGTGCGGGCCGTCTGTTCGCGCTTCCGGCGTTCACATCCTGCCGCTGCTCGCCTGTCTGCGCTACAGCGTAACTTCGGCCTTCCCGCTCACCGCCTCATATGCGACGTGCCCACCAGGTGGAACTCCACCTTGCACATGCTGGACAGAATGTGCGAGCAGCAGCAGGCCATAGTGGAGTTTCAGCTGCAGCACGCACGGGTCAGTCGCACTGCGGAACAGCACCACTTCACCACCAATGACTGGGCCTCCATGCGAGACCTGTGTGCCCTGTTGCGCTGTTTCGAGTACTCCACCAACATGGCCAGTGGCGATGACGCCGTTATCAGCGTTACAATACCACTTCTATGTCTCCTTGAGAAAACACTTAGGGCGATGATGGAAGAGGAGGTGGCCCAGGAGGAGGAGGAGGAGGGGTCATTTTTAGCACTTTCAGGCCAGTCTCTTCGAAGTGACTCAGAGGGAGGTTTTTTGCAACAGCAGAGGTCAGGTACAAATGTGGCCAGCCAGGGCCCACTACTGGAGGAGGAGGAGGACGAGGATGAGGAGGAGGTGGAGGAGGTGGAGGAGGATGAGGATGAAGCATGGTCACAGCGGGGTGGCACCCAACGCAGCTCGGGTCCATCACTGGTGCGTGGCTGGGGGGAAAGGCAGGACGATGACGATACGCCTCCCACAGAGGACAGCTTGTCCTTACCCCTGGGCAGCCTGGCACACATGAGCGACTACATGCTGCAGTGCCTGCGCAACGACAGAAGAGTTGCCCACATTTTAACGTGTGCGGACTACTGGGTTGCCAACCTGCTGTATCCACGCTACAAAGACAATGTGCCCACCTTACTTCCTGCACTGGAGCGTGATAGGAAGATGCGCGAGTACAAGCGCACGTTGGTAGACACGCTACTTAGAGCATTCCCAAATGTCACAGGGGAACAAGTGGAAGCCCAAGGCCAAGGCAGAGGAGGAGCAAGAGGTCGCCAAGGCAGCTGTGTCACGGCCAGCTCCTCTGAGGGCAGGGTTAGCATGGCAGAGATGTGGAAAAGTTTTGTCAACACGCCACAGCTAACTGCACCACCACCTGATACGCAACGTGTTAGCAGGAGGCAACATTTCACTAACATGGTGGAACAGTACGTGTGCACACCCCTCCACGTACTGACTGATGGTTCGGCCCCATTCAACTTTTGGGTCTCTAAATTGTCCACGTGGCCAGAGCTAGCCTTTTATGCCTTGGAGGTGCTGGCCTGCCCGGCGGCCAGCGTTTTGTCTGAACGTGTATTCAGCACGGCAGGGGGCGTCATTACAGACAAACGCAGCCGCCTGTCTACAGCCAATGTGGACAAGCTGACGTTCATAAAAATGAACCAGGCATGGATCCAACAGGACCTGTCCGTCCCTTGTCCAGATTAGACATTAACTACCTCCCCTTAACCATATATTATTGTACTCCAGGGCACTTCCTCATTCAATCCTATTTTTATTTTCATTTTACCATTATATTGCGAGGCTACCCAAAGTTGAATGAACCTCTCCTCTGTCTGGGTGTCGGGGCCTAAATATATGCCAATGGACTGTTCCAATGTTGGGTGACGTGAAGCCTGATTCTCTGCTATGACATGCAGACTAATTCTCCGCTGACATGAAGCCAGATCCTCTGTTACGGGACCTCTCTCCTCTGCCTGGGTGCTGGGCCTAAATATATGCCAATGGACTGTTCCAATGTTGGGTGACGTGAAGCCTGATTCTCTGCTATGACATGCAGACTAATTCTCTGCTGACATGAAGCCAGATTGTCTGTTACGGGACCTCTCTCCTCTGCCTGGGTGCTGGGCCTAAATTTATGAAAATGGACTGTTGCAGTGGTGGGTGACGTGAAGCCTGATTCTCTGCTAGGACATGCAGACTGATTCTCTGCCGACATGAAGCCAGATTGTCTGTTACGGGACCTCTCTCCTCTGCCTGGGTGCTGGGCCTAAATTTATGAAAATGGACTGTTGCAGTGGTGGGTGACGTGAAGCCTGATTCTCTGCTATGATATGAAGACTGATTCTCTGCTGACATGAAGCCAGATTCTGTGTTACGGAACCTCTCTCCTCTGCCTGGGTGCTGGGCCTAAATTTATGAAAATGGACTGTTACAGTGGTGGGTGACGTGAAGCTTGATTCTCTGCTATGACATGAATACTGATTCTCTGCTGACATGAAGCCAGATTGTCTGTTACGGGACCTCTCTCCTCTGCCTGGGTGCTGGGCCTAAATTTATGAAAATGGACTGTTACAGTGGTGGGTGACGTGAAGCCTGATTTTCTGCTAGGACATGCAGACTGATTCTCTGCCGACATGAAGCCAGATTGTCTGTTACGGGACCTCTCTCCTCTGCCTGGGTGCTGGGCCTAAATTTATGAAAATGGACTGTTGCAGTGGTGGGTAACGTGAAGCCTGATTCTCTGCTATGATATGAAGACTGATTCTCTGCTGACATGAAGCCAGATTCTGTGTTACGGAACCTCTCTCCTCTGCCTGGGTGCTTGGCCTAAATTTATGAAAATGGACTGTTGCAGTGGTGGCTGACGTGAAGCCTGATTCTCTGCTATGACATGCAGACTGATTCTCTGCTGACACGAAGACAGATTGTCTGTTACGGGACCTCTCTCCTCTGCTTGGGTGCCGGGGCCTAAATATCTGAGAATGGACTGTTCCAGTGGTGGGTGACGTGAAGCCAGATTCTCTGCTATGGGACCTCTCTCCAATTGATTTTGGTTAATTTTTATTTATTTAATTTTAATTTTATTTCATTTCCCTATCCACATTTGTTTGCAGGGGATTTACCTACATGTTGCTGCCTTTTGCAGCCCTCTAGCCCTTTCCTGGGCTGTTTTACAGCCTTTTTAGTGCCGAAAAGTTCGGGTCCCCATTGACTTCAATGGGGTTCGGGTTCGGGACGAAGTTCGGATTGGGTTCGGATCCCGAACCCGAACATTTCCGGGAAGTTCGGCCGAACTTCTCGAACCCGAACATCCAGGTGTCCGCTCAACTCTAGTAATAATGTAATATGGCAGTCCCTGGTTTTCACACTTTAACCCTTATACAGGGATGTTGTATTCACTAAAGGTGAGAAACAAAGCTGCTAAAACTTGGAAAAGTCCTAGGGTCGTTAGCGAAGCACCAAAGGATCATAAAATACTTGTTTGCCAGAAAATGGGCAGCAGTCAGACCAAGCAAAGATTATGCATACCCATTAAACAATCCGAGGTCAGGGCAGAATTTGGTACACAGGTAGAATAATGGAACAGCACACCTTTGCTGGAAACTAGTAAGCTAGGAACCTAAAGCTTAGATTCCCATTTCCATGGCAGAGATTGGAGCAATTGTGTATTGGCCCTTTAAGATCCAGAAAGAGTACACAACCTACGGGACACTGGAAAAGGCCTTACAGCCTGGCACGGGCTGTTGCCTCCAATATGGGACATAGGATTCCACTGGCCGGTCCCGCTGGAGAGCAGTGAAGAACGAGCGGAACCAGGCCACCAATCAGGAACCAGGTGGGGTGGGCAATCTGGTGTCTGTGCCCACCCCAGAAAGCAGGATGGTGGCAGGCATGGAGCACTGCCATGACATCAATGCACATGCTTAGACAAGAACGAGAAGAGTATGAAAAACTGTAGGCAAAGGCTTTTATACTGTAACTAGATTGTGTCTCTTGACAAAATGAAGATCAGGTGTAAGGAATGCCTTGTACTCTTATTATTAGAATACCTTGGGATATAAATCAATATAAACCCAAGTTGAATCTTAAAAAGTCTCTAAAAAGATGCAGTACGAAAACCTATAGGCAATGT
The DNA here is from genome assembly GCF_014858855.1 of Bufo gargarizans. NCBI lineage: Eukaryota > Metazoa > Chordata > Amphibia > Anura > Bufonidae > Bufo > Bufo gargarizans. Next base: position 62,378,401 of record NC_058088.1, on the reverse strand, counting down.
CTCCCCACCACCACATAGTGACAGTTTTGTGTGAAAGTAGCCTTACCAACAGTCTTTAATTTGCAGGGGCTATCCCTAATTTTCAGAGACCACCTTAGCAAATGTAGGCTGTCCAGAGATGTAATTGGGTGGTGTTTATATAAACACTGCCCATAAGTGGGCATTTCTGGGTGGGTTTGTGATGTTTCTAGGGGTTAATTTACCTTGGATTTACAAACTAAAATGTTGGTAAATATATCCAGGGCACTCCATGATTGTGGCATAGAGGGGATGATGAGATAACAGAGGGATTCCCATCTATCTGTCTAACCACTGGGATACCACAGACATTATTGACTAGGGCATCTAAGGGGTTAAGACTTGCCTTCTATATTGCAACCAAACATTGTGGAAATCTACACAGTCAAGTCACACTATAATGACTAACAGCTAATATCCAGAGCAAGCCGCTGTTTGCATCACGGACAGCAACTAGACATGCTGGTAGTTACTCAATAAGGTCCTGGTAGGTTGTCACAGCATCTGGTGCCATGCTGACAGCATTATATCCGACAGATGCTGGATGGTGTATGGGCGAGGATCCACATAGTGAACATGACAATCAAGGTAATCCCACAGATCCTCAATGTGGTTCAAGTCTGGGGAATTAGGGGCCAAGGTAGTACTTGGAAGTCTTGGTCATGCTCTTCCAACGTATGTGGGACATTTCTAGCCATGTGACATGTCGCATTGTCTTGCTGGCACATCCAATCTGTCCCAGGGAAGACAATCAGCATGTATAGCTGTATGTGATCTGCAAGGATGAATTTATACCCAAAACATTTGACAGTGCATTCCACATGGATGAGAGGCCCAGAGAATGCCACAAAAACATTCCTCAGACCATAACACTGCCACCACCAGATTATGTTCTTCCAGCAATGGTTGCAGGGTGTTTGTTCTCTGATGTTTCTTACCATCCGTTTGATGAAGCAGAAAATGTGACTCGTTGGAGAAGACAACCGTTTGTCAATCAGAGGAGGTACAATTTCGATACTGCTACAAAAATTAAAGCCTTTTCTGCCTATGCAACTTTATTAGCAGAGGTGCAGTGATCATCCATCTGCTTTACAGCCCTATACGCAGTAGGGTTCGCTGAACTGTTGTTTTAGACACACGTCTGGTAGCCTTATGGTTCATTTTGGTGATTAGCTGCTCCTCTGTAGCATGTTAGTCCAACCTTGTGTGCCTTCATGGCTGATGTTCACCTCTCACATTAAGGGCACATGGTGCACCGAAGTGCCCCTGTTGCTTATTCGCAATGGTGCCATTTGTCCACTCACAATACTTTCACCACAGCAGCATGAGAACAGTTACAAAACTGCGCAGTTTCAGAAATACTGCAAGCCTTGGCCCGAAAGTCAAAAATCATCCCTTTTTGCAACCCTGACAAAAAACTTTACCCATGACAGCAATGAGGGAAATTTGTGCAGACAGCCTATCGCACATCTTATATACCCACCAAGCCATTCAGCGGTGCAGTTATATGTTCTAAAGTCTTTTGTGGGGTGTATTAGTGGAAAGAGAAAAAATATATTTTCTCGTTGAGCGGTGCAGTTATATGTTCTAAAGCCTTTTGTGGCATGTATTAGTGGAAAAAGAAAAAAATATTTGCCGTTCAGCGGTGCAGTTAAATGTACTAAAGCCTTTTGTGGCGTGTATTAGTGGCAAAATAAAAATATATTTGCTGTTCAGAGGTGCAGTTATATGTTCAAAGCCTTTTGTGGCATGTATTAGTGGCAAAAGAAAAATATATTTGCGGTTCAGCGGTGCAGTTATATGCTCTAAAGCCCTTTTTGTCGTGTATTAGTGGAAATAGGAAAAATATATTTGCCGTTTAGCTGAGCATTAATATCTTCTAAAGCCTTTTGTGGGGTGTATTAGTGGAAAGAGAAAAAATATATTTGCTATTCAGCGGGGCAGGTGTATGTTCTAAAGCCCTATTTGTTGTGTATTAGTGGAAAAAGAAAAAAATATTTGCTGTTAAGCGGTGCAGTTATATGTACTAAAGCCTTTTGTGGCGTGTATTAGTGGCAAAATAAAAATATATTTGCTGTTCAGAGGTGCAGTTATATGTTCAAAGCCATTTGTGGCATGTATTAGTGGCAAAAGAAAAATACATTTGCGGTTCAGCGGTGCAGTTATATGCTCTAAAGCCCTTTTTGTCGTGTATTAGTGGAAATAAAAAATATACATTTGCCGTTTAGTGGTGCAGTTATATCTTCTAAAGCCTTTTGTGGCGTGTATTAGTGGAAAAAGAAAAAAATTATTTGCCGTTGAGCGGTGCAGTTATCTGTTCTAAAGCCTTTTGTGGCGTGTAGTAGTGGAAAAAGAAAAAATATATATTTGCCGTTCAGCGGTGCAGATTTATGTTATTAAGCCCTTTTTGTTGTGTAATAGTGGCAAAATAAAAATATATTTGCTGTTCAGCGGTGCAGTTATATGTTCTAAAACCCTTTTTGTCAAGTAATAGTGGAAAAAGAAAGCATATATTTGAAAGTAAGCGATGCAGCTATATGTTCTAAAGCCTTTTGTGGCATGTATTAGTGGAAAAAATATATATATTTGCTGTTCAGCGTGTATTAGTGGCAAAAGTCAAATATATTTGCTTTCAGCGGTGCAGATATATGTTTTAAAGCCATTTTTGTTGTGTAATAGTGGAAAAATATAAGTATATTTGCTATTCAGCAGTGCAGTTATATGTTATAAAGCCCTTTTTTGTGTGTATTAGTGGGGTGTTTTAATTTCCTTTTTATTTATTTATTTGATCTAACAGTATGTCAGACAGAGAAGTACAGGCCCTGCACAGGAGAGTGGAAGAGGCCTAAATGTTTCTGGTGCAGGCAGAGGTCACAGCATAGTAAGGGGCCGTGGCAGCAGGGGTCACTATGAGAGGCCTGAGCTCCCAGTGTCAGCTAGCGGTCGTGTCGTGACCTGCAACCCAGCGGTTCCTGAATAGTTAACTCAATGTTCGGCATAATTGACATCAGACACCCCCAGCCAAGAGTCGGTGGGTTCCTTAGACACAACCCTTAATTTGGAATAATCCGGGAGCAGGCCCTGTGCCCTCATCTGCCCTCAACCTGCCTCTGTACTTTTCTGTTCCCTCAGCCAGAGAAGTATTGTATGCTGTGGGCTCATATTCACTATACAGTGAGGACGAGCTACTAGAAGACAGTCAGCAGCTACTGGCAAGCCAAGATGTGGAGGAGACACATGTATATGTTGCTGGTGCGGCAGTCCCTCCCTTTCCAAGTGGTGGACTCTGCACCTTTCAGAGAACTGATGGCTTGTGCCGAGCCGAGGTGGAGAGTCCCAAGCCGTCATTTCTTTGCCAAAAAGGCAGTACCAGCCCTGTACACACATCTAGAACAGAAGGTGGGCCAGTCTTTAAGCCTGTCGGGGTCTGGCAAAGTGCACGGCAGCACCGATGTGTGGAGCTTTTAGTATGGTCAGGGACAATACATGTCCTTTATGGCCCACTGGGTGAATGTGGTTTCTGCACAGCCACACCAGCAACTTGGCCAGGTGACGCTGCTTCCGCCTTCACCTTGTCACACTGTTGATCCTGCGACAATGTCAGTCTCTGCCTCCTCATCCTCCACCGTGTCCTCAGCATTCACTGCAGGGACAATTCACAGAGCCCCTCCAGCATACCACATATGCAGGGCACGGCAGTGTCACATTGTTCACCTCATTTTCCTGGGAAAACTGAGTCACACAGGGGAGGAACTGCTGCATGTCCTTCATCAAGAAATCAAATCCTGGCTTTCTCCGCGACAAATCAAAATTGTAACCATGGTGACGACAATAGGAAGAACATGGTGTCGGCGCTGCGTCAAGGAGGGCTGAGCCATGCGCCCTGTATGGCGCACGTGTTCAATCTGGTTGTCAACCGGTTCCTAAAGTCTTCCACCCATCTGCAAGACATCCTTAAAATGGCCAGGAAGCCACTCGTACATCGCAAAGCACACCCCCTTGAGCCTTCAGTGGCAGAACGGCATCCCCCAACATAGGCTGATATGCAAAGTATCCACCCGTTGGAATTCCATCCTCCATATGTTGGACCGACTATACAAAACAGAGAAAGGCCATAAACTATTTCTTGATGACCCAAACGGACAGGAGTACTCCCCTGTGTAATTTCGATGTCAGCTAGTGGCAGCTCATACGTGACACTTGCGGTTTGCTCAGGCCCTTTGAGGAGGCCACGTTATTTGTCAGTCGCCAGGGCTACGGGATGAACAATGTCATTCCACTGCTTCATGTCCTGGAACAGATGCTGGTAAATTTGGCTGGTTAGGGGACTGGAGACGTGGCGCTTAAATCTCATGGCCACATGAGCCCTTTGGGGGCTGAACTGGAGGAGGAGGAGGACATTGGAGGACAAGCAATGTGTAGCAAAATGGGTGGTTTTTCTACATAGGTGACAGGAGAGGAGGAGCAGAAGGAGCAGGACCAGTCAGCGGAGCTACAGGTTGATAAGGAAGATAAGGCAGAGGACCCAGACACTCCGTGGCAGTATGCAGTGGAGATGGAGGCAAGGAGTCCCTCCGAGTCACTTGCAAAAATGGCCTGCTTGCGTAGTGACAGCCGAATTGTCACCATTCGGCAGAAGGATGTCTTCTGGCTTTACACCTTACTGGACCCTCGCTACTGGTCCAAAATTGTTTCCTTTTTTACACCCGCTGAGAGGGAGGACAAACTGAACTACTATAGAGACATCCTATGTAGTCAGTTGGCCACTGCCTATCTGTGCCATCGTCCATCCTCTCGCAGGTCTGACCGGGGGACCCTCTGCTCTCATGATCCACTGCCATGGCTGTTGGGGAAGGGTGGGGTGGCAGAAGCAGTTCCAGCTCCATCAGCAGCAGCCTGGGTCTAGAGTCGCTGATAATCAGCTTTCTTCACCCGCATAGTGAAGAAACTACTTACCAGCAGCTAGACGTAGAGCAGAACCTGAACCAGCAGGTGGTGGCATACTTGGAGTGCACACTGCCAGCCATCATTGAAATTCCGCTGGACTACTAGGCAGCCAAACTGGATTTGTGGCCGCAACTGGCAGAGTTTGCCCTGGTTTTGCCACCTACCTCCACACTATGTCACCTTGTCACTCTGTGGTCTTCCTATGCTGCTGCCACCTCCACACTATGTCACCTTGCCACTCTGTGGCCTCCTGATGCTGCTGCCACCTTCACACTATGTCACCTTGACACTCTGAGGTCTCCTCATGCTGCTGCCACCTCCACACTATGTCACCTTGCCACTCTGTGGTCTCCTGATGCTGCCTCCACCTCCACACTGTCATTGTGCCACTCTCTGGCCTCCTCCTGATGCTGCTGCTGCCACCTCCACACTCTGTCATTGTGCCAATCTGTGGCCTCCTGATGCTGCTGCCACCTCCACACTATTTCACCTTGCCACTCTGTGGACTCCTCATGCTGCTGCCACCTCCACACTGTTAGCTTGCCACTCTGTGGTCTCCTCATGCTGCTGCCACCTCCACACTATGCAACCTTGTCACTCTGTGGTCTCCTGATACTGCCGCCACCTCCACACTGTCATTGTGCCACTCTGTGGCCTTTTCCTGATGCTACTGCTGCTGCCACCTCCACACTCTGTCATTGTGCCACTCTGTGGCCTCCTGATGCTGCTGCCATGTCCACACTATGTCACCTTGCCACTTTGTGGTCTCCTGATGCTGCTGCCACCTCTACACTATGTCACCTTGCCACTCTGTAGTCTTCTGATGCTACTGCCCCCTCCACACTATGTCACCTTGTCACTTTGTGGTCTCCTCATGCTGCTGCCACCTCCACACTATGCAACCTTGCCACTCTGTGGGCTCCTCATGCTGCTGCCACCTCCCCATTGTTATTGTGCGACTCTGTGGCCCCTTCCTGATGCTGCTGCCGCCACCTCCACACTCTGTCATTGTGCCACGCTGTGGCCTCCTGATGCTGCTGCTGCCACCTCCACACTGTCATTGTGCCACTCTGTGGCCTCCTCATGCTGATTTCACCTCACCACTATGTCATAGGGCCACTCTGTGGACTTCTCATGCTGTTCTTACCCTCTCCACTTCATGACTAGGCCACTATTTTGCCTTTTGGCCTGGCTGACATCATCATTTATTTGACCCTTCTTCTGATCTGTCAGAAGGAAGGAATAATGAGACACACAACAAATCCTGTCCGTATTGCAGCTGTATGGTCCCATTAGAATTGGCTTGCGATTTGGTAGCCAAAAGCAGTAGTGGGTACAAAACACAGAAGACGTGCAAATATTCCATTCACGTGTCATCTCTGTTTTGGATCCACTCTTGTTTTTTTTTGGGGCATTACCAATTTACCAATACTGATGGATTACTGCCCAAATGCTGACCGAGTGAATGCGGATTCTCAACAGACAGGAGCCGTTTTTTGTGAGTTATTATTCTGACAGATTAGTGGAAGGACAAAATAGTCAGTAGTGATTAGCGCCAGGGGCAATATTCGAATTCGCTATATTTCGCAAATACAGTCAGGTCCATAAATATTGGGACATCAACACAATTGTTACATTTTTGACTCTATACACCACCACAATGGATTTGACTGCACAGACTGTCAGCTTTAATTTGAGGATATTTACATCCAAATCAGGTGAACGGTGTAGGAATTACAACAGTTTGCATATGAGCCTTCCACTTGTTAAGGAACCAAAAGTAACAGGACAATTGGCTTCTCAGCTGTTCCATGGCCAGGTGTGTGTTATTCCCTCATTATCCCAATTACAATGAGCAGATAAAGACCACAGAAAACAACTGTAGGTGTATGTGTGTCAAAGTCAACAATCAAGAGAAGACTTCACCAGAGTGAATACAGAGGGTTCACCACAATATGTAAACCATTGGTGAGCCTCTAAAACAGGAAGGCCAGATTAGAGTTTGCCAAACAACATCTAAAAAAGCCTTCACAGTTCTGGAACAACATCCTATGGACAGATGAGATCAAGATCAACTTGTACCAGTGTGATGGGAAGAGAAGGAAAGGAACTGCTCATGATCCTAAGCATACCACCTCATCAGTGAAGCATGGTGGTGGTAGTGTCATGGCGTGGGCATGTATGGCTGCCAATGGAACTGCTTCTCTTGTATTTATTGATGATGTGACTGCTGACAAAAGCAGCAGGATGAATTTTTAAGTGTTTCGGGCAATATTATCTGCTCATATTCAGCCAAATGCTTCAGAACTCAATTGACGGCACTTCACAGTGCAGATGGACAATAACCCAAAGCATACTGCAAAAGCAACCAAAGAATTTTTTAAGGGAAAGAAGTAGATTATTATGCAATGACCAAGTCAATCACCTGACCTGAATCCGATTGAGCATGCATTTCACTTTCTGAAGGCAAAACTGAAGGGAAAATGCCCCAAGAACAAGCAGGAATTGAAGACAGTTGCAGTAGAGGCCTGGCAGAGCATCACCAGGGATGAAACCCACCGTCTGGTGATGTCTATGCGTTCCACACTTCAGGCTGTAATTGACTGCAAAGGATTTGCAACCAAGTATTAAAAAGTGAAAGTTTGATTTATGATTATTCTGTCCCATTACTTTTGGTTCCATTAACAAGTGGGAGGCACAAATGCAAACTGTTGTAATTCCTACACCGTTCACCTGATTTGGATGTAAATACTCTCAAATTAAAGCTGACAGTCTGCAGTTAAATCACATCTTGTTAGTTTCATTTAAAATCCATTGTGGTGGTGCCCAAAATTTTAGAATTGTATTTGGGCGATTAGTAATATATTCGCAAATTCGAGAATTCGCGATTACGTTCTTGATTGTGAAAATCGGCAATGTAATATGCGCGTATTGCGCGTGCAATACAGGCATGGGTCACTGTTGATGCATTTTTCAAGCTGCTAGAAGTTTTCTGAGACCGGAGAAAAAGGTTGGCACGACAGAACATCACAATAGCTTTATATGCATATAGAGTGCGCAACTCGGCAATTAATGATGCACATATTTTTGTGCAATACGTGCAACTTTACATTTTAGCAGGACTGACTACATATTACTGATTGGTACACTAAGTATTGTTGTGAACTTGTGACATCACAGCGCTATGTCTGTAGCATGTGTGTATGGACAGCAGAACCTATCACACTACCTAACACCCTGCACTGGAACCTATCAGCTACACTATATCACGGTCTAACCTACACTGACTATCTCCCACTAACTATCTGTAATATATATATATATAAGCTAACTATCTAATGTAATGACACAGCAAAGCACAGAGCACAGCATTGACACTGCTGTCTCTCTCAGAACTCCATAAAACTACAGAAAATGGCTCCGTCCTGGGGAGGTTCTTATATAGGATGGGTTCGGCAACTTTCCTATTGGTTGCTAGGGATGTTGCTAAGCTCAGACAAAGACATTGCAGCCTTCTCATTGGCTTACAAGCAAGAAGGGAGGTTACTGATGAAAACAAATCTAGAGTATTCAAGTTGTTCCAATAGCGTTTGTCCCTCTGTGTGGCTGCAGTATCGCAGCAGAACCGCACACAACTGCTGCACAATACAAATGCACTATAATATACTGTCTATGTTAGAAAGTCTATTATAAGTATATTACACCCAGTGGCGTTCCTCCAATAAAGGCAGACCACACAGCTGCTTTGGGGGCCCTGGGGGAAGGGGGCCGGCAGTGGAGGATAGGAGCCGCTCACTAATTACACTTGTATGGCTACCTGAGATTGTAAGAAGTGGAGAAGAACCTTTGGTAATGTCATCAACCTTGTGACCAGTGCAGGAAGCCAAGGAATAGCAGAGCAGCAGAAGTCTAAAGGACCTTTGGTGATGTCATCATCATGTGACCAGTGCAGAGGACTGGTGAAAGACCAGGCGGGATATCGCTGTGAGGGGGTGGAGTTTCTGTCATGTGCCTGGAGGGGAGGTTAGTGATGTCCTGAGTTAACCCAAAACATCCTATAAAAGCTGGGAGTTGCAGTTCTGTCCTATTATATCCCTCTCCATGTAATTTAAACATATGCCCTAGTACCATCTGGTAATTCTGGGAGTTGTAGTTCTTCTGGCCTATTGTATCCCTCTCCGTGTAATTTCAACTTTTGCCCTAGTACAGTTTGGTAATGCTGGGAGTTGTAGTTCTCTTCTTTTATACCTCCTCTCTGTAATGTATAGTGATGCCATATAATAAGTCTGGCCATAATGGGGGTTATAGTTATTTACTTTTAAAGCTATCATCTAATTCAATAAAAAATGAGCTCACGGCGATTCCAAAAAAATATGTCGTTTATTCACCAGTTAGCTAAGTGCCATGGAGCTCATTTTTTATTATTTTATGTTTGGTGGATCGCCTTTAGGCCTCATGCACACAGCCTTTGTTTGGGTCCACATCCGAGCCGGATTTTTTTGTGGCTCGGGTGCGGACCCATTCACTTCAATGAGGAGTTCTGTGGCCCCGCCCCCCCAAAAAATAGCATGTCCTATTCTTGTCCATTTTGCGGACAAGAATAGACGTTTCTAAAATGGGCCGCCCGTTCCGCAAAAAAAGGATTGGTCGCGTGCATGTAGCCTTACATCCGCTGGCACTCCGTCCACACATCATTGTTGCTGTGCTGCCCGGGAACTTCGTTTTTTGTATCACCTAATACAACTAGATGATGTCCTCTAATAATCTGGCCATGCTGGGAGTGATAGTTATTTCCTTTTAATGTTCTCCCCTAGTACAACTGGATGATGCCCTATAATAATCTGGACATGCTGGGAGTTATAGTTCTCTCATCTTAGGCTGGGTTCACATCACCATTTAGTTTTCAGGACTTTATTCCGTCTAAATTAACGAATCAAATATCATAAACAGATGCCAAATGTGCAGAACTGATGCTTGAAATACAGGATCAGTTTTTTTCTTTATTTTTCTGTTCTTCTGAGCGATCAGACGTACGGAAAACTAAACAGTGATGTGAACGCGGCCTTATACTCTCTCTGTGTATTATCCACTTGTATCCGATAGTAACAGCAGGGACATGCTGGGAGTTGTAGTTCTCTCCATTTTACCTCTCCCTGTGTTGCTCCCTAATTTCCAATAATAACAATCTGTTGATGATGAGACTTGTAGTTCCCTTGTCACTATTGTGATGTTCTGCAGCTTCTGAGGTGTGTAATAGGGGTTGTTCACATCTGCGCCGGTGACGTTCGCTGTTCTGCCATTATAGGAGCAAATCAATTAAAATAACTGTAGTTCCAGATCTGGCACTTCATGGACGACAACACCCGACGGATCCCGCTGACCATGATGAGATCTGATGGGTTCCATCTACCAGGCTATAAAATTGTGTCCAGCATTTATGACCTGATCTCTGAATGAAGTCCCAACACAGATGTGATCAAAGCCTTATACAGTGGGATGCGAAAGTTTGGGCAACCTTGTTAATCGTCATGATTTTCTTGTATAAATCGTTGGTTGTTACGATAAAAGATGTCAGTTAAATATATCATATAGGAGACACACACAGTGATATTTGAGAAGTGAAATGAAGTTTATTGGATTTACAGAAAGTGTGCTATAATTGTTAAAACAAAATTAGGCAGGTGCATAAATTTGGGCACCACAAAAAAGAAATGAAATCAATATTTAGTAGATCCTCCTTTTGCAGAAATGACAGCCTCTAAACGCTTCCTGTAGGTTCCAATGAGAGTCTGTATTCTGGTTGAAGGTATTTTGGACCATTCCTCTTTACAAAACATCTTTAGGTCATTCAGGTTTGATGGCTTCCGAGCATGGACAGCTCTCTTTAAGTCACACCACAGATTTTCAATTATATTCAGGTCTGGGGACTGAGATGGCCATTCCGGAACATTGTACTTGTTCCTCTGCATAAATGCCTTAGTGGATTTTGAGCAGTGTTTAGGGTCGTTGTCTTGTTGAAAGATCCAGCCCCGGCGCAGCTTCAGCTTTGTCACCGATTCCTGGACATTGGTCTCCAGAATCTGCTGATACTGAGTGGAATCCATGCGTCCCTCAACTTTGACAAGATTCCCAGTCCCTGCACTGGCCACACAGCCCCACAGCGTGATGGAACCACCACCATATTTTGCTGTAGGTAGCAGGTGTTTTTCTTGGAATGTTGTGTTCTTTTTCCTCCATGCATAACGCCCCTTGTTATGGCCAAATAACTAAATTTTAGTTTCATCAGTCCACAGCACCTTATTCCAAATTGAAGCTGGCTTGTCCAAATGTGCTTTAGCCCACCTCAAGCGGCACTTTTTGTGCTGTGGGCAGAGAAAAGGCTTCCTCTGCATCACTCTCGCATACAGCATCTCCTTGTGTAAAGTGCGCCGAATGGTTGAACGATGCACAGTGACTCCATCTGCAGCAAGATGATGTTGTAAGTCTTTGGTGCTGGTCTGTGGGTTGACTCTGACTGTTCTCACCATTCGTCGCTTCTGTCTATCTGAGATTTTTCTTGGTCTGCCACTTCGAGCCTTAACTTGAACTGAGCCTGTGGTCTTCCATTTCCTCAATATGTTCCTAACTGTGGAAACAGACAGCTGAAATCTCTGAGACAGCTTTCTGTATCCTTCCCCTAAACCATGATGGTGAACAATCTTTGTCTTCAGGTCATTTGAGAGTTGTTTTGAGACCCCCATGTTGCTACTCTTCAGAGAAAATTAAAAGAGGAGGGAAACTTACAATTGACCCCCTTAAATACTCTTTCTCATAATTGGATTCACCTGTATATGTAGGTCAGGGGTCACTGAGCTTACCAAGCCAATTTGAGTTCCAATAATTAGTTCTAAAGGTTTTGGAATCAATAAAATGCCAACAGTGCCCAAATTTATGCACCTGCCTAATTTTGTTTAAACAATTATAGCACACTTTCTGTAAATCCAATAAACTTCATTTCACTTCTCAAATATCACTGTGTGTGTCTCCTATATGATATATTTAACTGACATTTTTTATCGTAACAACCAACGATTTATACAGGAAAATCATGACGATTAACAAGGGTGCCCAAACTTTCGCATCCCACTGTATGTTCTAGCATCAGATTATGATGTTCTGCAGCAGCTGAGATGTGTATTAGGAGGTTCTGCAACAGCTGAGATGTATTATGATGTTCTTCAGCAGCTGAGGTGTGTATTAGGAGGTTCTGCAGCAACTGAGGTGTGTAGGGAGGTTTTGCAGCAGCTGAGGTGTGTATTAAGAGGTTCTGCAGCAGCTGAGGTGTATTATGAGGTTATGCAGCAGCTAAGGTGTGTATTAGGAGGTTCTGCAGCAGCTGAAGTGTGTATTAGTATGTTCTGTAGCAGCCGAGGTGTGTATTAGGAGGTTCTGCAGCAGCTGATGTGTGTACTGGGAGGTTCTGCAGCAGCTGATGTGTGTACAATGAGGTTCTGCAGCAGATAAGGTGTGTATTATGATGTTCTGCAGCAGCTGAGGTGTGTATTAGGAGGTTCTGCAGCAGCTGAGGTGTGTATTAGGAGGTTCTCCAGAAGCTGAGGTGTGTATTAGGAGGTTCTGTAGCAGCTGAGGTGTAGCATCAGATTTTGGTTTTCTGTTCCAGCCACCAGCAGAATTCCAGAATAGCCAGATCCAGCATATGCCAAAAACTGCTGACACCTGCCGGATCCTATTCACAATGATGGGGGTCATTCATGCATGGGATAGGCATAAGGCCATCCTTCATATAAGATAGGGCCAGGGGCTATCCATAGTATTTAGTATATTGGGCAGACTAGATGGGCCAAATGGTTCTTATCTGCCGACACATTCTATGTTTCTATTCAAGATTGTTTTGCCAGAATCTGCAATGGAGGCTTCTGCTGGAACCTCTGCAGTAGAATTGCACGTACTCTAAGGGGTGCTATGGGTCACTCACAAGGGGGCCCAATCCAGATTCTTGCCATGGGGCCCAGTGATTTCTATGTATGCCCCTGATTACACCCCTCAGTATGCCACACCTATTGATAGCACACCTAAAAAGGACTTTTGTGGCCCTTTTAGCTAGCGCTTGGTGTCTCTATACTCTCTAACAGTCTGTCCCTGCTCCACACAGCAACCTCTCCCTACACTGGCAGAAAACAGAATGTAAAATGGCGGCCAGATCGGGTTTATTTATAGGGTTTCGGGGTGTGTCCATGTGCTGAAACGTCTCAATTGGCTGTCCTGTCCCACCTGATGGATGTGTCATGGGTCAAAGTTCTGCACAATGCAAAGAATATGGTGCCAGCGGACATCGCCATATGTTCACCTGTTCGGCGAACGAGCAAAGTTCGCCACAAACTGACCACCAGGCGAAACGCATGGCCATCTTTAATAATCAGTGACGTCTACACAAACTTACTGCTGACATCCTCTCCACTCTGTTGGGGGGCTCTACTTGTATAAGCGTTTAGTAGAACAGGTTCTGTAGACATCTATGTGGAATCAGCTGACAAGGGTGTAAAAAGACTGCGCTTCTTCTTGGCGCTAACATCGACCTGTAAGGCTGAGTTCATACTTGAGTTAGGGTAATTTCACACTTGCGTTGTTGGATTCCGGCAGGCAGTTCCATTGCTGGAACTGCCTGCCAGATCCGGAAGTCCGTATGCAAACGGATAACATGCGGATCCAGCTGACAAATGCATTGAAACACCGAATCCGTCTCTCCGGTGTCATCCGTAAAAACGGATCCGGTATTAATTTTTTCACATCTTTAAAGGTCTGTGCATGTGGCGACCGGGAAAACGGATCCAGTTTTCCAGAACACTTGGTATCTGATCCGGCATTAATACATTTAAATCCGGCATTCCGGGAAGTTTTCCGGAATTTTGGCCGGAGAAAATACAGCAGCATGCTGCGGTATTATCTCCGGCCAAATACCGTAAGAGTGACTGAACTGAAGACATCCTGATGCATACTGAACGGAATGCTTTCCATTCAGAATGCATTAGGATAAAACGGAAGCGTTTTTTTTCCGGTATTGAGCCCCTGTGACGGAAGTCAGTAACGGAAAACTTTGACGCAAGTGTGAAAGTACCCTTATTTGGTCAGTTTTGGTCACGTGACTGCCCAAATAGGTGAAGTGTGCAGTGATTCTAAGAGTGACGCCTGTCATCTACATGTCATACTGACTCACAGTATTATTTCACTACCAAAGCAGACTCCCTATGCGTGTTACTGCAAGGCACAGTGTTCTACACCACTATAAAGGCTCTCTGCAGCCAGGAAATAGCTGTTTTTTAACGAGATTCACCTCAAATAAATAGAACCAAATTTTTTCAAAATATTAGGCAAATCGGCCGAATTTAATTTTTGTAAAACTCTCTCGTCTCTAATATATATCATTAGATTTCACAGTGCAAGACGAACAGTTTTTAGCTACACACCTCTTGTGCTGAAGATAATGAGGAATAAAGATAGAGTAGAATTTTGCTTTTCAGCAGGTAATTATATGGTTCTTAAGTGACTTCTATTTTGTAGAGATGTATGTAATGTATCGTTGTCTAAAGTTAACTTTCATTAATGTACCACCAATAGTCAACATTTCAAAGACAATTTTTAAAGAGGTGGTTTAAAAACCATAAAAAAGACCTCTTAGAAGAGCAATGTGGACCCTCTGGGTCACTAACTGATTTGACTACAGGTTAAACCAGGGACAGTGAATTCTTCACCCTTAGGGCTCTTTCACATGGCCGTTGTCCCGCCGTGCCCGTGCTGTGGACCGCAAATTGCTGTGGGCCAGCAGCATGCGGATCGCGGCCCCATTAACTTGAATGGTGTAGGCGATCTGTCCGTCCTGCAAAAAGATTGAGCAAGTACTATCTTTTTGCGGTGCGGAGGCACCGAACGGAACCCCATGGAAGCACTCCGTAGCGCTTCCGGATTTGTGTACCCATTTAAATGAATGGGTCCGTATCCGTGATGTGGAATGTACACATGTATTGCAGACCCGCCGTATGCAGGCCGCTATACGGCAACGGAGGGCCGTGTAAATGACCCCTTAACCCCACACTGAGGTATGGATTTTCCCCAAGGTAATTCCTAGGTCCCTACCCCTGGAGTACTCTCTTATTGGCAATAGCTGACATAGATTAACTGGACTATCTTAATCACACCAAGGTAGTAGGTAGTAGTCATGGTCAGACAGAGAAGGGATGTGGCACACATTGTTTTAGGACTCATGTTTGCATTATGTTCTTCCCATACTATACTCCTCCAATACTGGGTGCACATTAGATGTTGGTTTCTCTGATAATATTCAGAATAATACTGGGGAAATATATTAGGACAGGCGCTACACAGGTCAGTTTTAGTATAAAGTCTGCCGGTGAAGAATGCACCAAATTTATTAAGAGGCACACAAATTTGGTCCAATTTCCAGGCAGTCTGTGTGCCAGACTTTCAAAGCTACACCGGCAGGTTTGACCTATCATTTATGGTAGTTTCTGGCGGGCCATAGCAGGCAACAGCCCCTCCCACTTAACCCCACCCACTTTTCTTGCAACTTTTAAAAAGTGGCGGCACAAGTGAAAAGTCGCACATTATTGAGCAATTATAGCGTGCACCATAATTTGAACTTTTTTATGCCACAATGGTGTAAATACTTAGTAAATGTTCCTCAGTGTTGGATTTCCACAGTGCTAATGGAAGGAACATATAGATAGTTTTGTCAATATTTCTTTGGATAAAGGTTCAAATCTTACATTGGTTTTTAATCCAATATGGTTATATATATATTATATTCTGTTAGGGGCCAACAGTTTAGTTCCATAAAATACTGAATGCAAACCATGTTTACGGTCGTGTGCATGAGCCCTTACACACATAAAAAGAATGGGGGCCATTTATCAAACTGATGTAAAGTAGAACAGTTTTTTTCCCCCTTTGCAACCAATCAGCTTCCACCTTTCATTTTTCAAAGGAGCTGTCCAAAAAGAAAGGTGGAATCTGATTAGTTGCTATGGGCAAGTAAGCCAGCTCTACTTTATACCAGTTAGAAAAATGACCCCAAATGTATTTTGCCATTTTGGGGACTTTTGCAGTTTTATGTGCATTTTTGGCTGCATGCTCTGGGTCTGGCTTTTTCCCCCTCATTTGCCCCTCATCTTTTTCTCCCATAAACCTCCTTTGGGTTTTTTGCATAGCATTTATAGCATTAAATAAGGCTTCTTTCACACTAGCGTTAGGCTTGTCTGGCAGGGGAACAGCCTGCCGAATCTGTACTAATGCTTGCACACATGTGCTGCTGGAAGTCCAGACCCGCCCTGCCCCATTCACTATAATAGGGACGTCCGGTATTTATTCCGGCCACCTCTCGGCATGTTTGCCGTGCTGCGGCCGCATCTCCAACCTGTCCCCATTATAGTGAATGGAGCCAGGCCGGACTTCCGGCAGCACATGTGTGCAAGCCTTAGTACGAATTCGGCAGGTTGTTCTCCGCCGGACAAGCCTAACGCTAGTGTTAAAGAAGCCCAACATGTTAAAACACACTATATGGGCAAAAATGCTTTTAGCATTTTAAGTGTTTTTTTAAGTCATTTTTGCCTATATAGTATGTTTCAACACCAGGTGTTTTTGTATGCTTTGTGTTTTATGATCAGAAAGCATGTTCTCCCCTGTAATGTCACTTCTGTGATCTGTAGAGCAAAAGGGGGAAATAAACTGGTACAAGAAATGGCATGCAAAAACACCATTAAAACATTGTTTGTTCCTTTTTTAAGCTACCATAAAACAATGGCAGTCTTTGGGAGAAAAATTTCAGACCCAGAGGGTGGCCTAACCGGTCAGAGCGTGGCTTAGCAGGACATGGGGGTGGGGTTTTTAAGTCTGTCTTTTGAGGGTGGCCTCAATGGCCACCCTACCAGCCCCCTGACCTGTGGCCTCCACAGCAACTCAGCACTCCGCTCCATTAACAGTGTCATTCACAGCGCCCTGCCCCATTAAAGCTGACCTACAGCAGTGAAGAAAATTTGCTGGGTTGTTATGGAAAACTGGTGTAAAACTGTGTGTATATGTGGAGACTAAGGACCTCTGAGCTTCTATTGGCTGATAAGAGCCATGTGATCAGGCTTCTATTGGCTAATGCATTTTTTTGGGAATATTTCAGGAACGGTACATGCTAGAGAGCTGAGACCCGGTCTAAAACCTTCTCTGACACCTGATGTACCTGTGTGCCAAATTTCGTGATTGTAAATGCGACGGTGCGGATTCCTTCAGCAGAAATACATACACACATACATACACTCAGTTTTATATAATATATATATATATATATATATATATATATATCTTGACAAAGGCCTCATTGAGTAGGCCGAAACGTTGCTGGGAATAAAGTTTTGGGGTCTTCACCCTGTCACCGAAATCTGGAAGTGCTGCCTCGTTATTTGGAAAGTATATACAGGTCCTTCTCAAAAAATTAGCATATTGTGATAAAGTTCATTATTTTCTGTAATGTACTGATAAACATTAGACTTTCATATATTTTAGATTCATTACACACCAACTGAAGTAGTTCAAGCCTTTTATTGTTTTAATATTGATGATTTTGGCATACAGCTCATGAAAACCCAAAATTCCTATCTAAAAAAATTAGCATATCATGAAAAGGTTCTCTAAACGAGCTATTAACCTAATCATCTGAATCAACTAATTAACTCTAAACACCTGCAAAAGATTCCTGAGGCTTTTAAAAACTCCCAGCCTGGTTCATTACTCAAAACCGCAATCATGGGTAAGACTGCCGACCTGACTGCTGTCCAGAAGGCCATCATTGACACCCTCAAGCAAGAGGGTAAGACACAGAAAGAGATTTCTGAATGAATAGGCTTTTCCCAGAGTGCTGTATCAAGGCACCTCAGTGGGAAGTCTGTGGGAAGGAAAAAGTGTGGCAGAAAACGCTGCACAACGAGAAGAGGTGACCGGACCCTGAGGAAGATTGTGGAGAAGGACCGATTCCAGACCTTGGGGGACCTGCGGAAGCAGTGGACTGAGTCTGGAGTAGAAACATCCAGAGCTACCGTGTACAGGCGTGTGCAGGAAATGGGCTACAGGTGCCGCATTCCCCAGGTCAAGCCACTTTTGAACCAGAAACAGCGGCAGAAGCGCCTGACCTGGGCTACAGAGAAGCAGCACTGGACTGTTGCATGTCATTCGGAAATCAAGGTGCCAGAGTCTGGAGGTAGACTGGGGAGAGGGAAATGCCAAAATGCCTGAAGTCCAGTGTCAAGTACCCACAGTCAGTGATGGTCTGGGGTGCCATGTCAGCTGCTGGTGTTGGTCCACTGTGTTTTATCAAGGGCAGGGTCAATGCAGCTAGCTATCAGGAGATTTTGGAGCACTTCATGCTTCCATCTGCTGAAAAGCTTTATGGAGATGAAGATTTCATTTTTCAGCACGACCTGGCACCTGCTCACAGTGCCAAAACCACTGGTAAATGGTTTACTGACCATGGTATTACTGTGCTCAATTGGCCTGCCAACTCTCCTGACCTGAACCCCATAGAGAATCTGTGGGATATTGGGAAGAGAAAGTTGAGAGACGCAAGACCCAACACTCTGGATGAGCTTAAGGCCGCTATCAAAGCATCCTGGGCCTCCATAACATCTCAGCAGTGCCACAGGCTGATTGCCTCCATGCCACGCCGCATTGAAGCAGTGATTTCTGCAAAAGGATTCCCGACCAAGTATTGAGTGCATAACTGAACATAATTATTTGAAGGTTGACTTTTTTTGTATTAAAAACACTTTTCTTTTATTGGTCGGATGAAATATGCTAATTTTTTGAGATAGGAAATTTGGGTTTTCATGAGCTGTCTGCCAAAATCATCAATTGTAAAACAATAAAAGGCTTGAACTACTTCAGTTGGTGTGTAATGAATCTAAAATATATGAAAGTCTAATGTTTATCAGTACATTACAGAAAATAATGAACTTTATCACAATATGCTAATTTTTTTAGAAGGACCTGTATATACACTCACCTAAAGAATTATTGGGAACACCATACTAATACGGTGTTGGACCCCCTTTTGCCTTTAGAACTGCCTTAATTCTACGTGGCATTGATTCAACAAGGTGCTGATAGCATTCTTTAGAAATGTTGGCCCATATTGATAGGATAGCATCTTGCAGTTGATGGAGATTTGAGGGATGCACATCCAGGGCACGAAACTCCCGTTCCACCACATCCCAAAGATGCTCTATTGGGTTGAGATCTGGTGACTGTGGGGGCCATTTTAGTACAGTAAACTCATTGTCATGTTCAAGAAACCAATTTGAAATGATTCGAGCTTTGTGACATGGTGCATTATCCTGCTGGAAGTAGCCATCAGAGGATGAGTACATGGTGGTCATGAAGGGATGGACATGGTCAGAAACAATGCTCAGGTAGCCCATGGCATTTAAACGATGGCCAATTGGCACTAAGGGGCCTAAAGTGTACCCAGAAAACATCCCCCACACTATTACACCACCACCACCAGCCTGCACAGTGGTAACAAGGCATGATGGATACATGTTCTCATTCTGTTTATGCCAAATTCGGACTCTACCATTTGAATGTCTCAACAGAAATCGAGACTCATCAGACCAGGCAACATTTTTCCAGTCTTCAACAGTCCAATTTTGGTGAGCTCGTGCAAATTGTAGCCTCTTTTTCCGATTTGTAGTGGAGATGAGTGGTACCCGGTGGGGTCTTCTGCTGTTGTAGCCCACCTTTATTTCCCATTCTGACATTCAGTTTGGAGTTCAGGAGATTGTCTTGACGAGGACCACAACCCTACATGCATTGAAGCAACTGCCATGTGATTGGTTGACTAGATAATCGCATTAATGAGAAATAGAACAGGTTCCTTAGGTGAGTGTGTATATATATATATATATATATATATACATATATATACATAGAGAGAGAGAGAGAGAGAGAAGGGGGGGAAGTGAGTCACATAGGCCTACCAATTTTCATTTCTCATGTGGAATGAAACCATTTTATTAATAAAACTAATTTTCGTCTTTAACATTCGCATCTCACTTGTGCATTGTAAACTTTACCTGTTTGTCATTAGAAAATATTTATTACCAGAAAGGAGACGTCCTTAATTATGTTTAATTTATGAATTTGTGCATGCAAAAGAGTGTGAAGCTCTGCACTTAAAGTGTGGAGAGCAAATGCAGATCAAGCAATGTGTGATGTCAGGTTTGCTTGTGAAAATGATGGTCTGATATTATGCAAATACTTGATAAGCATCTAATGGGGTTCAGGTTCTTAGTTCTGTAACTTAAGTTGGAATTTGTAATGTTTAACCCCTTAGCATAGGCCATGGGCTCAGTGGATGCGTTTAGTTTTTTTCCAGGTTCAATAAGTATACTGATTTTTCCGTTTAAATCCATTTGCAAGCAACTGAATCATGTCACATATCTGGAATCTTAAAGGGAACCTGTCACTGGGATTTTGTGTATAGAGCTGAGGACATGGGTTGCTAGATTGCCGCTAGCACATCCGCAATACCCAGTCCCCATAGCTCTGTGTGCTTTTATTGTGTAAAAAAAACCATTTGATACATATGCAAATTAACCTGAGATGAGTCCTGTATGTGAGATGAGTCAGGGACAGGACTCATCTCAGGTTAATTTGCATATGTATAAAATCGTTTTATTGACACAATAAAAGCACACAGAGCTATGGGGACTGGATATTGCGGATGTGCTAGTGGCCATCTAGCAACCCATGTCCTCGGCTCTATACACAAAATCCCGATGACAGGTTCCCTTTAAAGGACCCCATAAATACAAAATACAAGGGATTTCCAGACAAATGATTTTTTTTAAAGGCTCAAAGTGGCAAAATAAACAAAATAAGCCATACCTGCAGTGCTAAAAAAAAGACTGCCACAAGCACCAGAGTAGAGATGGATAAAGTACTTTGAAAAGAATAGGACAGTTGGCTCACTTGGGTTTAACCACGCCTGGTGCTCAGGCTCAAAAGAAACACCCCTAGTTCTGATTGAAACACATCTTTTTGCCAGAGTAGAGATGGCTTTGTGGTTCGCCGGCAGTCGTTTCGCGACGAACTTTGCGCGTTCGCTGTTCGCCGAACATGTGAACATATGGTGATGTCCGCGTGTGCCATATTCTTTTGCATTGCGCTGAACTTTGACCCATGACACATCCATCAGGTGGGACAGGACAGCCAATTGAGACATTTTAGCACGTGGACACCCCCCCACCCTATCAAAGAACCCAATCTGGCAGCCATTTTACATTCTGTGTTTTGCCAGTGTAGAGAAAGGTTGCTTTGTAGAGCAGGGACAGGCTGTTAGAGACACCAAATGCTAGCTAATAGGGCCACACAAGTCCTTTTAAGGTGTGATATACTTATAATATACTTTTTAACATAGAAAGTATATTATAGTGCATTTGTATTGTGCAGCAGTTGTGTGCAGTTCTGCTGCGATACCGCAGCTATATAGAGTGACAAATGCTATTGCAACAACTAATTGCAACGGGTGTGATATACTTGTTGCCTCAAAAAAAAATGATTGAAAGGTGTCATATGCCTATAATATACTTTCTAACATAGAAAGTATGTAGTGCATTTGAATTGCGCAACAGTTGTGTGTGGTTCTGCTGTGATACCGCAGCTATATAGAGGGACAAACACTATTTCAACAACTAATTGAAATGGGTGTGATATACCCTTTGTCCCCAAAAAAACTGATTAAGGGGTGATATACCTTCTTCCACAAAATAATGATTGAGGGCAGCGATATACCTGTTGCCCCAAATAAACAGGGTGGTGTGATATAACTGTTGTGGCAAAAAAAATAATTGAGGGGTGTGATATACCTGCTTCCACAAAATACTGATTAAGGGGTTAGATATACCTGCTTCCACCAAATATTGATTGAGGGCTGCGATATACCTGCTTCCACAAAATATTGATTAAGGGGTTCGATATGCCTGTTTCCACCAAATATTGATTGAGGCCTGCGAGATACCTGCTTCCAGAAAATACTGATTAAGGGGTTTGATATACCTGCTCCCACAAAATATTGATTGAGGGCTGCGATATACCTGCTTCCACAAAATACTGATTAAGTGGTTTTATATTCCTGCTTCCACAAAATAATGATTAAGGGCTACATTATACCTGCTTCCAAAAAATACTGATAAAAGGGTTCTATATACCTATTTCCACCAAATATTGATTGAGGCCTGCCATATACCTGCTTCCACAAAATAATGATTAAGTGGTTTTATATGCCTGCTTCCACAAAATAATGATTAAGGGCTAAGATATAACTGCTTCCAAAAAATACTGATAAAGGGGTTCTATATACCTATTTCCACCAAATATTGATTGAGGCCTGCGATATTCCTGCTTCCACAAAATACTGATTAAGGGGTTTGATTTGCCTGCTTCCACAAAATACTGATTAAGGGCTGCGATATACCTGCTTCCACAAAATACTGATTAAGGACTTCGATATACCTGTTTCCACTAAATATTGATTGTGGCCTGCCAGATACCTGCTTCCACACAATACTGATTAAGTGGTTCAATATACCTGTTTTCACCAAATATTGATTGAGGCTTGCTATATACCTGCTTCCACAAATACTGCTTTTCTCTAGGGACTTAGGCACAGGGTTATTAAAAAAATGACAGGCAGAGGAAGAGGCAGGCGATTTCGCAGGGATTGTAGGGGTCGGGCAGGTGCACCAAGGAGCCTAAGTGGGAAGTTGGAGAAGGCGCATGCGATTACGTCAAAGGGCGCACTAAAGTTGGTTGAGTGGCTCACTCACCCTTCTGCTTCTGCACCCTCCTCATCCTCTGTATCTGCACCCTCCTCACTCTCTGCTGTGTGCACGCCCAAATACACCACCACCACCATAGCCCCTCCACTCGAGTCAGAGGAATTATTTTCCCATCCATTCCCAGACCTTACCGATGCGCAGCCATTCTTGGCATCGGATCAGGAAGAGGAAAAAATCCCAAATGATAATAGTTAAAATTCGATAACACGTGGTCGTCACAGGTGTTAAATTCCTCTGAGGTCCCAAACATTAGGCATTTGACGGACAGAAAAGGACTTTTATGCCGCTGTATATACATAAGACAAGGACCATTCTTTGTTCTGGGTATTGGCAAATATGTGTTGGCTGGCATGAGGAAATTTTATTACATGTGGTCGTCACAGGTGTTGAATTCCTTCGAGATCCATGCCTCATTCATTTTTTTAAATGTTGGGTAGTCCACACTGTCATGAGCTAGGCAAGTGCACTAATCGGTCACGATTACCCCTGCTCGCTGAACATCCTTTCAGACAGGACACTCGACAAGGGGCAAGCCAAGAGATCCATGGCAAATTGTGCCAGCTCTGGCCACAAATCAAGCTGCCCACCCAGTAGTCAAAGAGTTCCTCGCTTCTCAGAGCATCCACATTGGCCGTTAACCCGATGTTGTCGGACACCTGTCGGTCTAAGCGTTCTCTGAGGCTTGATCCGGAGGGCGACTGTTGATGAGTTGGCTGCAAGAATGATCTCATATCCGAAGTGACCAGCTATTTGTCTATCCTGGATGCAACTTATCCGGAGTCGCAACAAGATAGCCGTGTTGCGACACCTGGTGAGTTGTATCCAGGATAGACAAATAGCGTATAACACTGGTATCATTGGTGGTACTCACATTAGGACAAACACTTAGATCCAGTGAGTTTTCGGATTATCACTACTTATTCTCTGTGGGAAGTAGTTTAGGGCAGAGATACAACAATGCTGTTATGCACACAGGTATTGCAACTATTCATTAGCATACCTACTGCACTAACCATCCATAGTGCCATTGGAACTGTGGTTACCGTCTCACACCTCAGTCTCAATCTGGCACTCATCCTTTTCTGCCTAGTCATGGTAAGGGCATAATAGCTTTGTGATTTTATTCAAGTTTCTAATAAAGATTTATTTTAACCGTACATATACAGTCATGTGAAAAAATTAGGACACCCTTTGAAAGCATGTGGTTTTTTGTAACATTTTTAAAAAAAGGTTATTTCATCTCCGTTTCAACAATACAGAGAGATTAAAGTAATCCAACTAAACAAAGAAAACTGAAGAAAAGTCTTTTCAAGATCTTCTGTAAATGTCATTCTACAAAAATGCCTATTCTAACTGAGGAAAAAGATAGGACACCCTTGCCCCTAATAGCGAGTGTTACCTCCTTTGGCTGAAATAACTGCAGTGAGACGGTTCTTGTAGCCATCTACCAGTCTTCGACATCGGTCTGAGGAAATTTTACCCCACTCCTCAATGCAGAACTTTTTCAGCTGTGAGATGTTTGAGGGGTTTCTTGCACGTACAGCCCTTTTCAAGTCACCCCACAGCATCTCAATGGGATTCAAATCTGGACTTTGACTTGGCCATTCCAGGACTCTCCATTTCTTCTTTTTCAGCCAATCTTTGGTTGATTTACTAGTATGTTTTGGGTCATTGTCATGTTGCATGGTCCAGTTCCGCTTCAGCTTTAATTTTCTAACTGATGGTCTCACATGTTCTTCAAGCACCTTCTGATACACAGTAGAATTCATCGTGGATTCTATGATGGTGAGCTGACCAGGTCCTGCTGCAGCAAAGCAGCCCCAAACCATGACACTTCCACCTCCATGCTTCACAGTTGGTATGAGGTTCTTTTCTTGGAATGCTGTGTTTGGTTTACGCCAAACATGTCCTCTGCTGTTGTGTCCAAATAATTCAATTTTGGACTCATCTGTCCAAAAAACATTATTCCAGAAGTCCTGGTCTTTGTCAACTTTATCTCTGGCAAATGTCAGTCTGGCCTCGATGTTTCTCTTGGAAAGCAAAGGTTTCCTCCTTGCACACCTCCCATGCAAGTTAAACTTGTACAGTCTCTTTCTGATTGTAGAGGCATGTACTTCTACATCAACAGTAGCCAGAGCCTGCTGTAGTTCTCGAGATGACACTTTAGGGTTTTTGGAGACCGCTTTTAGCATCTTGCGGTCTGCTCTTGGGGTGAACTTGCTGGGGCGACCAGTCCTGGGCATGTTGGCAGTTGTTTTGAAAGCCCTCCACTTGTAGACTATCTTCCGGACAGTGGAATGGCTGATTTCAAAATCTTTTGAGATCTTTTTAAATCCCTTCCCAGACTCATAGGCTGCTACAATCTTTTTTCTGAAGTCCTCTGACAGCTCTTTTGCTCTCACCATGGTGCTCACTCTCACTTCAACAGTCAGGAGCACACCAAACTAAATGTCTGAGGTTTAAATAGGGCAAGCCTCATTCAACATGCAGAGTAACGATCTACTAATTATGTGCACCTGGTGTGATATACCTGTGTGAGATCTGAGCCAATTTAAGAGGGAATACATGTGAGGGTGTCCTATCTTTTTCCTCAGTTAGAATAGGCATTTTTGTAGAATGACATTTACAGAAGATCTTGAAAAGACTTTTCTTCAGTTTTCTTTGTTTAGTTGGATTACTTTAATCTCTCTGTATTGTTGAAACGGAGATGAAATAACCTTTTATTAAAAATGTTACAAAAAACCACATGCTTTCAAAGGGTGTCCTAATTTTTTCACATGACTGTAGGCAGTGATACGTTTTGATTCCAGTACGGTCTAACGACCTAATATTTTTCAGTAAACTAAGCCTTTCAAGCATATACAAGGTGGAGTTCCAGCGCATCGGGCTGTCACAAATCAGACATCTGACGGACAAGTGGTGTCGCTGCTGAACGTCAGCAAGGCGAGCCATGGCCATGTAAGATCTTCTAAAATGGCCAGAGATTTTCCTGGCCTGCTGCAAGACACCCTGGACCCCGGGGTATTTGGAAACGAATCGCTGCACAACTAAGTTCAGGACGTGTGTCATTTTGCCCTGTTTCAGCATGCTCAGCAGATTGGCACCGTTGTCGCACACCACTTTACTAACTGTCAAATTGAGAGGGGTTAGCCACTGATCGGCCTGTGACTGCAGAGCTGAAAGGAGTGCAGGACCAGTGTGGCTCTTGGCTTCCAGGCACAACAGCCGCAGCACACCTTGGCAACGTCTCACCTGGCACGTCGAATAGGTTCTGGCTGAGCTTGGGGGGTGCAGCAGAAGAGGCGGTAGCAGTGGAAAAGGAGGAGTCAGAGGATAGAGTACGAGAAGCAGAAGAAGAGGCAGACCTGCATGTAATCCATGGCGGTAACACCAAATCCCCACGGGTGCTACGGGTTACATGCTTGATGGCCATCAGAAGGTTCACCCAGTGGGCAGTAAAAGTTATGTACTTTCCTGCGTGTGTTTGCTAGACCACATGTCTGTGGTCAGATGTATCTTGGCACCGACACTGTGTGCCAGAGATAAATTCACTTGTCGCTGAACATGGCCATATAGTTCTGGGCTGACCTTCTGGGAGAAATATTTCCATTCGGGGACCTTCCATTGCGGTGTGCCAATGGCCACAAATTTTCGAAAGGCCTCCGAGTCCACCAGTTTATATGGCAGTAGTCAGCTAGCTAGCAGTTCCGACAAGTCGGCGATCAGCTGTTGGGCAAGAGGGTTATCCAGTGTCATCAACTTTTTAGAATCGAACATTTGGGCCACGGAAGCCAGCCTTTTGCCAGATGAATGCGACGACAGCACGGTGGAAGGTGGAGTGGAGGACAAATAGGAGGAGAGAGGAGAAGGAGAAGAGGCAGGACGTGGAGTGCCAGGAGTGTGGCTTTGTGGGTTCTGACGGTGTTGCTCCCACTGGGCTCGGTGATGGGAGGCCAGGTGCCTTCTTAAGGCGGTGAGTGTTGGGCTTACCGCGACTTTTGCGTTGACAGCAGAGGCTGCAGATTGCAACACTTTTGTCAGCAGCTGATACGTTAAATAAAGCCCACACTGCGGAGCCATGTGCCGGCGTCCTGGGAGTGCCAAATGTGACCGAGTCAGATTTTTGCCTCCTGTGCACTGTGAGTTCTGCCTGCTTTTCCTACTTCTCCTCCCTATCTGCTGCTCTGTCTCTCTCTCTGAACTCCCCTCCTCTTCTTCTCTTGTGGGCACCCATGTGACGTCCATCGACACGTCATCATTGTCACCATCGCCAACACTGACATTAGAGATCTCGGAGTAGGCAGCAACAGCGCGGACCACCCTCCTTGGGCTGATCTGGGTACTGTCGTCAGACCGCTCGGTGGCGGCTGTTGCTACCTTCTCTTCCTAATCCCATGCCAAGAATGGCTGCGCATCGGTAAGGTCTGGGAATGGATGGGAAAATAATTCTTCTGACTCCAGTGGAGGGGCTATGGTGCTGGTTGTGGTGTCTTTGGGGTGCACACAGTAGAGAGTAAGGAGGGTACAGACACAGAGGATGATGAGGATGAAGAAGCGGAAGGCTGAGTGAGCCACTCAACCAACTCTGGTGCGTTCTTTGACGTAATCGCACGCACCTTCTCCAACTTCCCACTTAGGCTCCGGCCTGATGCACCTGCCCGACCGCTACCACCCCTGCAGAATGGCCTGCCTTCTACTCTGCCCATCATTTTCAAAATGACCCTGTGCCAAAGACCCTAGAGAAGAGCAGTATTTGTGGAAGCAGGTATATCAAACCCCTTAATGGGTATTTGCTGGAAGAAGGTATATTAAACTCCCTAATCAGTTTGAATTTGGGGCAACAACAGGTATATCACACCAGTTGCAATTAGTTGTTCCAATAGTGTTTGTCCTTCTGTATAGCTGCGGTATCTCAGCAGAACCGCACAGAAATGCTGCACAATACTAATACACTATATAGAATTTATATTATCGGTGTATCACACCCCTGCCTCAATCAGTTTTTTGGGGGGCAACTGATATATCACAACAGTTGCAATTAGTTGTTCCATTAGCTTTTGTCCCTCTGTATAGCTGCAGTATCTCAGCAGAACCGCCACACAATACTGCACAATACAAATGCACTATATAGAAATTATATTATAGGTATATCACACCCCTGCCTCAAGCAATTTTTTGGGGGGGCAATTGCTATATCACATCAGTTGAAATTAGTTGTTCCAGTAGCATTTGTCCCTCTGTATAGCTGCTGTATCTCAGCAGAACCGCACACAAATGCTGCACAATACAAATGCACTATATAGAAATTATATTATAGGTATATCACACCCCTGCCTGAATCAGTTTATTTTTGGGGGCAACTGGTATATCATACCAGTTGCAATTAGCTGTTCCAGTAGCGTTTGTTCCTCTGTATAGGTGTGGTATCTCAGCAGAACTGTACACTAATGCTGCACATGCACTATATAAAATTATATTATAGGTATATCACACCCCTGCCTCTATCAGTTTTTTGGGGGGGCAACTGGTATATCACAATAGTTGCAGTTAGTTGTTCCAATATCGTTTGTCCCTCTGTATAGCTGCTGAATCTCAGCAGAGCGGCACACAAATGCTCCACATGCACTTAAATAAATTATATTATAGGTATATCACACCCCTGCCCCAATCAGTATTTTTTTGGGGCAACTGGTATATCACAACAGTTGGAATTAGTTGTGCCAATAGCGTTTGTCCCTCTGTATAGCAGTGGCATCTCAGCAGAACTGCACACAAATGCTGCACAATACAAATGCACTATATAGAAATTATATTATAGGTATATCACACCCCCTGCCTCAATCACTTTTTTTGAGGGGGCAACTGATATATCACACCATTTGAAATTAGTTGTTCCAGTAGCGTTTGTCCCTTTGTATAGCTGCGGTATCTCAGCAGAACCGCACACCAATGCTGCACATACACTATATATAAATTATAATATAGGTATATAACAACCCTGCCTCAATCAGTCTTTTGGGGGGCAATTGGTATATCACACCAGTCAGTTGCAATTAGTTGTTCCAATAGCGTTTGTCCCTCTGTATAGCTGGGGTACCTCCGCAGAACCGCACACAAATGCTGCACAATACAAATGCACTATATATAAATTATATTATAGGTATATCACACCCCTGCCTCAATCAGTTTTTCTTAGGGGCAACTGGTATATCACACCAGTTGCATTTAGTTGTTCCAATATCGTTTGTCCCTCTGTATAGCTGCGGAATCTCAGCAGAGCGGCACACAAATGCTGCATATGCACTATATATAAATTATAATATAGGTATATCACACCCCTGCCTCAATCAGTTTTTTTGGGGGGAAACTGGTATATCACACCATTTGCAATTAGTTGTTCCAATAGTGTTTGTCCCTGTGTATAGCTGTGGTATCTCAGCAGAACCACACACAAATGCTGCACAATATAAATGCACTATATAGAAATTATATTATAGGTATATCACACTTCACCCTCAATCAGTTTTTTGGGGGACAACTGTTATATCACATTTGTTGAAATGAGTTGTTCCAGTAGCGTTTGTCCCTTTGTATAGCTGCAGTATCTCAGCAGAACCCCCTACAAATGCTGCACAATACAAATGCACTATATAGAAATTATATCATAGGTATATCACATCCCTGCCTCAAGCAATTTTTTTGGGGGGGCAACTGGTATATCACACCAGTTTAAATTAGTTGTTCCAGTAGCGTTTGTCCCTCTGTATAGCTGCGGAATCTCAGCAGAACCGCACACCAATGCTGCACATGCACTATATAGAAATTATATTATAGGTATATCACACACCTACCTCAATCAGTATTTTTGGAGGGGAAACTGGTCTATCACACCAGTTTAAATTAGTTGTTCCAGTAGCATTTGTCCCTCTGTATAGCTGCGGTATCGCAACAGAACCGCACACAAATGCTGCACAATACAAATGCACTATACAGAAATTATAATATATATCACACCAGTTGAAATTAGTTGTTCCAGTAGCGTTTGTCCCTCTGTATAGCTGCGGAATCTCAGCAGTTACCGCACACCAATGCTGCACATGCACTATATAGAAATTATATTATAGTATATCACACACCTACCTCAATCAGTTTTTTTGGAGGGGAAACTGGTCTATCACACCAGTTGAAATTAGTTGTTCCAGTAGCGTTTGTCCCTCTGTATTCCTGCGGTATCTCAGAAGAACCGCACACAAATGCTGCACATACACTATTTATAAATTATATTATTAGTATATCACACCCCTGCCTCAATCAGTTTTTTTGGGGTGCAACTAGTATATCATACAAGTTTAAATTAGTTGTTCCAGTAGCGTTTGTCCCTCTGTATAGCTGCGGAATCTCAGCAGAACCACATACAAATTCTGCACATGCACTATATATAAATTATATTATAGGTATATCACACCCCTGCCTCAATAATTTTTTTTTGGGGGGGGAGGGCAACTGTTATATCACACCAGTTGCAATTAGTTGTTCCAATAGCATTTGTCCCTCTGTATAGCTGTGGTATCGCAGCAGAACCGCACACAACTGCTGCACAATACAAATGCACTATAATATACTTTCTATTTGAGAAAGTATATTATAAGTATATCACACCCCTCAGTATGTAACACCTATCGATAGCACACCTATGCCAGTCCTCAAAATGACTTTTGTGGCCCTATTAGCTTGCATTTGGTGTCTCTAACAGTCTGTCCTTGCTCCACACAGCAACCTCTCCCTACACTGGCAAAAGAATAAATGTAAAATGGCGGCCAGATCGGGTTTATTTATAGGGTAGGGGGTGTGTCCATGTGCTGAAACGTCTCAATTGGCTGTCCTGTCCCACCTGATGGATGTGTCATGGGTCAAAGTTCGGCACAATGCAAAAGAATATGGCACCGGCAGACATCGCCATATGCTCGACTGTTCGGTGAACCGCGAACGAGCAAAGTTTGCCACAAAACAACTGTCGGGGGCGACCCGCAAGGCCATCTTTAGCTTCGATATACCTTCTTCCACAAATACTGCTCTTTTCTATGGACTTAGGCAGAGGGTCATTTAGAAAATGACAGGCAGAGGAAGAGGCAAACGATTTCACAGGGTTGGGAGGGGTCGGGCAGGTGCATCATGCCGGAGCCTAAGTGGGAAGTTGGAGAAGGTGCGTGCGATAACTTCAAGGGGCGCACTAGAGTTGGTTGAGTGGCTCACTTAGCCTAACGCTTCTGCACCCTCCTCATCCTCTGTATCTGCACCCTCCTCACTCTCTTCTGTGTGCAACCACAAAGACACCACCACCATAGCCCCTCCACTCGAGTCAGAGGAATTATTTTTCCATCCATTCCCAGACCTTACCGATGCGCAGCCATTCTTGGCATCAGATGAAGAAGAGGATGTAGCAACGGCCGACAGCCATAGGTCTGACGACAGTACCCAGATCAGCCCAAGGAGGTTGGTCCCCGCTGTTGCTTCCTACTCCCAGATCTCTACTGTCAGTGTTGGTGAAGGTGACGATGACGACGTCTTGACGGACGTCACGTGGGTGCCCACAAGAGAGGAAGAGGAGGGAGAGACAGAGCTGCAGATATGAAGGAGAAGGAGGAGAAGTAGGCAAGGCAGAACTCACAGTAAAACTGTACAGGAGGCAAAAAGCTGACTTCAAATGTACTGTATCTGGAGCGAACAATCCACCATGCATGGTCACATCTGGTCTCCCATCACCGAGCCCAGTGGGAGCAACACCATCAGAACCCACAAAGCCACACTCCCGGTGCTTTATGTCCTGCCTCTTCTCCTTCCCTACTCCTCTCTCCTCCCATTTGTCATCCACTCCACCTTCCACCATTCCGTCGTCGCGTTCATCTGGCTCAAGGCAGGCTTCCGTGGCCCAAATGTTCGAGCGTGAAAAAATGATGACGCTTGATACTCCTCTTGCAATGGAAGGTCCCCGGAATGAAATAATTCTCCCAGAAGGGCATCCCTGAACTATATGGCCACGTTCAGCGGCAAGTTAATATATCTCTGGCACACAGTGTCGGTGCCAAGATACATCTGACCACAGACATGTGATCTAGCAAACACACGCAGGGAAGGTACATAACTTTTACTGCCCACTGGGTGAACCTTCTGACGGCTGTCAAGCATGTAACCCGTGGCACCTTTGTGGATTTGGTGTTACCGCCACGGATTGCATGCAGGCCTGCCTCTTCTTCTCTTCCTCCTTCTCCATCCTCCGTCTCATCCTTGGCTGAATCTTCAAGAGGCACACCGGTCCTGCACTCCTTTCAGCTCTGCAGTCACAGGCCGATCAGTGGCTAACTCCGCTCAATTTGACAGTTGGTAAAGTGGTGTGCAACAGCAGTGCCTATATGCTGAGCGCGCTGAAACAGGGCAAAATGACACACGTGCCGTGCATAGCACACGTCCTGAATTTAGTTGTGCTGCAATTCGCTGCCAAAGACTCTGGGGTCCAGGATGTCTTGCGGCAGGCCAGGAAAATCTCTGGCCATTTTAGAAGATCTTACAAGGCCATGGCTCGCCTTGCTGATGTTCAGAGGTGACACCACTTGCCCGTCAGATGTTTGATTTGTGACAGCTCGATGTGCTGGAACTCCACCTTGTATATGCTTGATATGCTGCTCCAGCAGAAACATGCTGTTAACTCTGTACGAACCCTGCAGCAGGACAGGTTCTGGGAGCTTGGTTTTCTTTCATCGCGCCAGTGGCGCCATCAGTGACATTGTACTTCTTTCTGGAGCGTGCGTTGCGTCGTGTCATTGATCAAGCCATCGAGGAGTGGGAGCTGGAAGATGAGAAAGTCGCAATGCTGAATGAATTCCTAGGGGTTGCTACTATATCTGAGACAAGTCAGCAGGAGTATAAAGAAGAGTCAGAGGAGGATGGTTGCTGGGGGGAGGAGGAGGAGGAGCAAGAAGAGCAGGCTTTAAACTTTTCTTGGATCCCCGGTGTTGTCCGTGAATGGGGGGAGGAGACCAAGGACATCATTCTCCTGGGCGATGAGCAGGAGCCAGGGCTTCCAATTTAGTGCAAATGGGGGCCTTCATGCTCCAGTGTTTGAAGAGGGACCCCCGTATAAAAAGCATAGAGGGCAAGGACCAGTACTGTGTGGCATCGAACTTAGACCCCTGGTACAAACACAAAATGGCAGACATGTTACCAGCATCACAGAGAGCTGTTAGAATGCAGCATTTCCAGGCCTTGCTGAGAAAGATGCTGCATTCTACTGTTGCGGGCACTGGCAGAGGAATTTTCACCCACAGAGAAACAGTTGCGATTACTAATCCTACAGCGCATTCAAGAAGAGGGCGGTTTGAAGATGTGTTGGTCACTTCAGATATGAGATCATTCTTGCAGCCAACCCATCGACAGCTGCCCTCTGGATACAGCCTCAGGGAGAACCTACATTGGGTTAATGGCCGAAGTGGATGCCATTGAACTCTTGGCTTGCCCCTCGTCGAGTGTCCTGTCCGAAAGGACGTTCAGTGCAGCAGGGGTGATCGTGACCAATAAGCGCACTCGCCTAGCTCACGACAGTGTGGACTACCTAACATTTTTAAAAATGAATGAGGCATGGATCTCGGAGGAATTCAACACCTGTTATGACCACGTGTAATTGAATTTCCTCATGCCAGCCCACACATATCCACCACACCCAGAACAAAGAGTGCTCCTTGCCTTATGTATATACAGTGGCAAAAAAGCCCTTTTATGTCAGGTGAATGCCTAGTTTTTGGGGCCTGTACTGGTTGACAGTTACATATTTGTTCTGTGACTGCCTAATGCACCTCCAGCCACAGAATCCATAGTTCTGTGCTGTCAGGTGAATGCCTATTGGCTAACTTTTGGTGCCTGTACTGGCCAACAGTTAAATTTTTTTATCTCTAGCCACATTATTATCACACCCCTGTCTCACTCCTCTGCCTCTCATTATTGTGGCGTATGAACCGCATTCACCAAAAGGACCTTCTAATGTCACAGGGTAATGTGACTGTGCCCCCCACCCTGTACTATGCCCCTCACCATGTACTGTGCCCCCTTATACCCTGCATTGTACCCTCTTACCACACCCTGTGCAGTGCCCCTAGTTTTTTTCCTGTACTCTGCCCTCTTATACCCTTTTATCCTGTCACGGTATGGCAGTGTTATCCGGTCACTGTACAGAGGTGTTATCCGGTCAATTTATGGAGGTGGTATCCAATAACTGGATGGCCATAACTGTATCCATTTCTCTGCCCACTCCATCCTTTTTTAGACCTGGCATGAGCGGGAAAAATATGCAGATTGCGGTGCTAAGGACTTTTGCGCCATAATATGTGTCGGAAATACACCTAACATAGACGTATTTCTATACAATAAATAAACACCTAATTGTATTATTATTCGGGGGAAGGGCTAATATCTTTATATTATATAGATTCTAGTGTATTATACTGTTCCCTGTATTTCCCAGTAGAAAATGATCCTTGGGAAACACAGTCCTCATCCCTGACCACCAGGACCAGGTAGCTGTCACAGGGCACCAGCTTCGTGCTCCTTCCCTTCTGTGCCGCCGGCGCCCTGTGATAACTTCAGAGCAAGGACGTACTCTGCGAGGTCGGAGTCTTCCACTCCCGCAGTTTTGGACTGGACACTCAGCACTCAGCAGTATGCAGGGGGATAAGTCATGTTATGCTGGCCACGTCACATGACTCCTTCTCTCCCCTATTTAACAGCCAGTCTGTTTGGCCACAGGTTGCCTGTGTTTAAGGTCCTATACCCTGTGTATATTCGCTTGACATTCTACTTGGTACTTGTATTTCGGCTCGTTATTTGACTTCGCCCCTCACTTGCTCCTTTTGTATTGCCACTTCTCCTGGTATTTGACTTCTTCTTGACTTTGACTTGTCCTCGCCTGCTCCCTGTGTCTTACTTGCTTCTCCTGTTATTGACTCTCGGTTGTATATTGACGCTCCTCTGCATGCCCCCTGGTACCGCCTTGACCTCCTGGTTTTGACCTTGCTAGTTCGACCTCTCTGTGTTTGTCCGTTTTGTTTGTCTCTCTGCACTTACTCAGGTTAGAGATTGCCACCCAGTTGCGCTCCGTTTCCTAGGAAGTGCAAGAAGGAAGGGACAGGGGCGTGGGTGGAGTCAGATTGCACTATCCACCTTCTCGTGACAGAATTACAGGCCTAAATACCATATCATGGATCCTTTGCAAACTCTCACGGATCATGTCCAAAACCTGGCCCAGATTGTCCAAGAGTTAGGGGAGAGGTTCCAAGTACAAGAAGCTGCCCGTAACCTCTATGTTTTTTCTTCATCCGCACTACAAGTGGAACTGCATGTTAAGCTTCCAGATCAGTTCTCGGGGGATCGTAATTGTTTTGTAGCCTTTAAGGAAAGCTGTAAACTGTATTTCCGTTTGCGCCCTCACTCTTCTGGTTCTGCTCAACAAAGAGTGGGAATTGTTATGTCCTTATTACAAGGCGATCCCCAGGATTTTCGTTACCTCCTGACTCTCTGTGTCTTAGATCTGTCAACGCATTTTTTCAAGCCCTTGGGGTTTCGTATGAGTCAGTTAAAATCTCTTGCGTTCCCTCTGGTTGGAATGAACCTGCTCTTAAAAGTCAGTTCAGGTCTGGCCTATCTGAGACACTCAAGGACATGCTAGTAAGTTATCCGTCTCCTGGGACCTTGGAACAAACCATGACTCTTGCTGTGAGACTGGACAGAGGCCTCCTATGATGTGCTTCAAACGAGCAGACAATATACGCGACAAAATAGTCATAGCGGACATAGGTAGTAATAAAACTGGTAGACAAAGTATACTATCCTCCCCCAGGCAAGGCACATTCCAATGTTTGAATTGTGTCAATTGCTCAAGTGTTATAAAAAATAGCCATTTTTCTCATCCGCATTCCAGTGAACAAATTCCAATAAGGGGAGTCTTCACCTGCGATAGTAGATTTGTAATATACATTCTTAAATGTCCCTGTGGTTCGCTGTATGTGGGGGAAACCTCCATGAGAATTAAAGATCGATTAAGCAAACACAAATCAACTATTAGAAAGGAGAATCTATTACTCCCAATACCGTATCACTTTCACCAAAAGGGACATACAATATCACAATTACGCTATCAGGTCATTGAGAGTGTTCCATTACCTCGACGTGGTGGTGATAGAAATAAATTGTTGCTGAAAAGAGAGGCATATTGGATCTATCAATTGCAAACTATGGATCCAAAAGGTCTAAATCGAGATTATAATGTATGTTGTTTTTTTATGACACGTTTTCTGAAATTTTGTTCCCCTCTTTTTCTTTATAGCGGAATTAGTTTTCCAGAACATGTATATTGCATTTTTTGGACTACCCTGCATAATCTCAGCTGTGGGAGGAGTCTAATGATGTGACGTCAGTTCCTTTGTATCCATTTGTGTCTATATAAGGTACAAGGGTAGGATGTATGTATATAGTCTGATGAAAGCACTTATGTGCTGAAATGCGTCACTATGTTGTAATATGTGACAGAATAAATTTGCATCCAATATATCAACAGTGCGAGTGCCGGTCTCTCCTTCACACATTGTCTATTGGGATTCCTGCCTACTGACAAGTGCACCGCCAAACCGCCAGGAGCAGTGCCGGCCTTTTGGACATATGTGCTATTGATTTAGTGATGGGTTCCATTTTCCCTAAGGGTCTGAAATATAATGTATCTGGTCCAGAGTGCAATTCTGTGAGGGAGTATATTAAGGAGAGTCTAAATAAAGGACACATCAGATCCTCTGTGTCTCCTATGGGGGCAGGGTTCTTTTTTGCCAAAAAGAAGGCCTCAGACCATGTATTTATTATCGTGAATTGAACAAAATCACTAAATCAAATCATTAAAAATCAATGCTCTCTTCCATTGATCCCTGACCTGTTCAATCAGGTTCTAGGGGCATCATGGTTTTTCAAATTTGATTTGAGAGGGGCATATAATTTGATCCGTATCAAAGAAGAAGACGAAAGGAAGACTGCTTTTAATACTCCTGAGGGAAACTTTGAATACACTGTCATTCCGTTTGGGCTCAGTACTGCTCCTGCAGTCCTTTCAAAATGTTATGAATGACATATTCAGAGAATTTATCGGTAAATTTATGATTGTATATCTTGATGATATTTAGATTTTTTTCTCCGACTCGGCATTCCCATGTTATCAAACAAGTGCTTGAAATTCTAAGAAAAAATCAATTATCTGCCAAGTTAGAAAAATGTATTTTTGGGGTATAAGAAATTTTGTATCTAGGTTACATCCTTACTTCACACTCGTTTAAGATGTATTTCATAAATCTTTGCTTAAAAAATATATTTCACCCGTCTCAGGCCTTCCCTTCCCCAGTACTGGTGAATGGTCAAAAATAATTTATTATTTCTAAAATCATTGATGTTAGAGAGTTAGTAGCTCGTTTCAATACTTTGTCCATTGGAAGGGTTATGGACCCAAGGAAAGGTCCTGCGTGCCAGTGAAAAAGATTCATGCTTCTAGGTTGATTAAAAAATGTCAATCGCTCATCCAGAAAAACCTTTTCCAGCGACTTTGGGTCTGGTGGCTTCTTGTAGAAGGGAGGGTACTGTCCCATCTGTGCCGCTTTCGCCCTGTGATAACTTCAGAGCAAGGACGTGCTCTGCGTCCTCGTCTCCAGGGCAACTAGAGGTGGAGAGGACCCGGCCGCACACACCTACTTAGCGTGGTGGGAGACCTCCGCTCACGCAGTTTCGGCAAAAAGTCTGAGTGCCAAACTGGACACTCGGCGCTCAGCAGTAATCAGGGGGATGAGTCATGTGACGCTGGCCATGTCTCATGACTCCTTCTCTCCCCTATTTAACAGGCAGCCTGATGGCCACAGGTTGCCTATGATTAAGGGCCTATACCCTGTGTATATTTGCTTGACAGTCTACTTGGTACTTGTATTTCGGCTCGTTATTTGACTTCGTCCCTTGCTTGCTCTTTTTGTATTGCTGCTTCTCCTGGTATTTGACTTCTGCTTGACTTTGACTTGTTCTCGTCTGCTCCCTGTGTCTTACTTGCTTCTCCTTGACTCTCAGTTGTATATTGATGCTGCCTCTGCATGCTCCCTGTTACCTCCATGACCTCCTGGTTTTGACCTTGCTAGTTCGACCTCTCTGTGTTGATCTGTTTTGTTTGTCTCTCCACACTTACTCAGGTTAGGGATCGCCGCCCAGTTGCGCTCCGTTGCCTAGGATGGGTAAGTGCAAGTAGGCAGGGACAGGGGCATGGGTGAAGTCAGTTTGCACCTTCTCTATCCCCCTTCTCGTGACAGTAGCGTTCTGTCAGTACATGGCGGCCTCCCCTCTCCGCCACGCTGCTCCGCTGTGTATTGGTGCTTATTCTGACACTAGGGCTGGGTTCACATCTTATTTTTGCCATCCATTTAATGCATACCAATAATGTATGCGCAAACAGATACCTCAGACTGATGGCGTCTGTTCACCATACAGTTCCATGGTAAAAAAAGCTTACCTGTGGGTAAGTGTAAAAATCACCCCTAGGCGATCGAGCATGATGGTTGTATTGTCTATTTACCTCCCATAATCCCCTAAGGCAGTGATGCCAAGCCTACGGCCCGCGGGCCAAATGCGGCCCGCGAAGCCGTGTCATGCGGCCCGCGCAGTGACCGGACTTTATCAGTGCAGGGAGCGCTGCGAACAGCACACGAAGTGATGCTGCCTGTGCCTGCAATCTCCCCGCCCAGCGCCGCCTCCTAGCTAATTTATTCACTGTACTTGCCTCTGTGAAATTGAAGAGAAGCAACAGGCAGAGGCTTTGAAGTGCGCATGCACTGTCTTCCTGGCCTCTGCAAGTGCGCCTGTGCGAGATTACGGCGCTTCTCTTCAATTTCACAGAGGCAGGGCAAGTGCAGTGAATAAATTAGCTAGGAAACGGCTCTGGGTGGGTGGGGATATCTGTGGATGACACCGAGGGGGGGGGGGGATATCTGTGGATGACACTGAGGGGGGGGATATCTGTGGATGACACTGAGGGGGGGATATCTGTGGATGACACTGAGGGGGGGATATTTGTGGATGACACTGAGGGGGGGAGGATATCTGTGGATGACACTGAGGGGGGGATATCTGTGAATGACACTGAGGGGGGGGATATCTGTGGATGACACTGAGCAGGGGGGATATCTGTGGATGACACTGAGCGGGGGGTGTATCTGTGGATGACACTGAGGTGGGTGTATCCGTGGATGACACTGAGGGGGGATATCTGTGGATGACACTAAGGGGGGATCTGTGGATGACACTGAGGGGGGGGGGTCTGTGGATGACACTGAGGGGGATCTAGGGAGGGGTGTGGGGATGTTGGGGTGGGAGCTCTGGAAAGGGTGGGAGGTCCGATAGGTATGTGGGGGTTGGAGATCTTGGAGCGGAAGGGCCCATAATTTTTTTTTGCTATGGGGCCTAGTCTAGCTACGGCCCTGATTGGTAAGATTGGGCGGGCACTGGAGCGATAGAGCGCCCTGCTGTAGGAGAAGCTGACAGGAGATGGAAGAAGGAGGGGCCAGCTCCTGGTGATGCCGGGCACACGGCACAAGCATGGCGGTGGAGGATCTGACTAAAGCCTAAAGACCAGACATCAAGTTAGACATGCAGAAGAAGGTGACAGTGCAGTATGTGATGTATACATGTGTGTAATGTATGTAGTGCAGTGTGTGATCATCACATACTGCACTACATACATTACACACATGTATACATCACATGCCCCCTCACAGTAATAATGCCAAGATATGTGCCCTCTTCACAGTAGTAATGCTCACACATGCCCCCTCACAGTAGTTATGCCCAGATATGTGCCCCCTCACAGTAATAATGCCAAGATATGTGCCCTCTTCACAGACGTAATGCTCACACTTGCCCCCTCACAGTAGTTATGCCCAGATATGTGCCCCCTCACAGTGATAATGCCAAGATATGGGCCCTCTTCACAGTAGTAATGCTCACTCGTGCCCCCTCACAGTAGTTATGCCCTGATATGTGCCCTCTTCACAGTAGTTATGCCCTGATATGTGCCCTCCTCACAGTAGTTATACCCTGATATGTGCCCCCTCACAGTAGTTATGCCCAAATATGTGCCCCCTCACAGTAATAATGCCAAGATATGTGCCCTCTTCACAGATGTAATGCTCGCACATGCCCCCTCACAGTAGTTATGCCCAGATATGTGCCCTCTTCACAGTAGTTATGCCCTGATATGTGCCCTTCTCACATTAGTTATGCCCTGATATGTGCCCCCTCACAGTAGTTATTCCCTGATATGTGCCCCCTCACAGTAGTTATGCCCAGATATGTGCCCCCTCACAGTAATAATGCCAAGATATGTGCCCTCTTCACAGACGTAATGCTCACACTTGCCCCCTCACAGTAGTTATGCCCAGATATGTGCCCCCTCACAGTGATAATGCCAAGATATAGTCCCTCTTCACAGTAGTAATGCTCACTTGTGCCCCCTCACAGTAGTTATGCCCTGATATGTTCCCTCTTCACAGTAGTTATGCCCTGATATGTGCCCTCCTCACAGTAGTTATACCCTGATATGTGCCCCCTCACAGTAGTTATGCCCAGATATGTGCCCCCTCTCAGTAATAATGCCAAGATATGTGCCCTCTTCACAGATGTAATGCTCGCACATGCCCCCTCACAGTAGTTATGCCCAGATATGTGCCCTCTTCACAGTAGTTATGCCCTGATATGTGCCCTTCTCACATTAGTTATGCCCTGATATGTGCCCCCTCACAGTAGTTATTCCCTGATATGTGCCCCCTCACAGTAGTTATGCCCAGATATGTGCCCCCTCACAGTAGTTATGCCAGATATGTGCCATGTTCACAGTAGTAATGCTCACACGTGCCCCCTCACAGCGTTTGCATTTCTTTCTGGCAAAGCTAGCTGGTTCCGGCCCGCAAAATTTATACCAAGTCTAGTGCAACCCTCAGATGAAAAATGGTTGGGCACCACTGCCCTAAGGCAACGAGCAGACAGATGCTAATAAGTATGTGACTCCAAGATGGCGCTCGGTCCGGATGTCTACAAGCTCAAGTTCTCGCGATTCTCGTGAGAACTTGAGCTCCTTCTCCCTGGCTAAGAGCGGTGCACTGTGATTGGATGAACTCGCTGCTAGGGAGAGTATAACCGCGCCCAGCAGAACTAAAATGTCAAGGCCTACTATAACCGAGTAGCCTCATTTTCAAAGGCGTCCTTTAAAAAAAAAAAGTATCTGGACATCAGTGGCAGCAGCCCAATAAGGTAGTATAAGAATTGCACCCACTTTTTTCTGATGAAAAGTTAATGAGCATTCCTATGAATGCTCGTTAGCGATCATTTGACAGTCTAATACTGCTTCCAAATGCCCGATGAACGAGCAACCGCATGTTCTTTGGGCAATTGTGATTTATAATCATGCTTAAAGGGAACCTGTCATCAACTTTATGCCAACCTCACTGAGGGCAGCATAAAGTAGTGACAGAAATGCTGAATTCATGAGCTAAAAGTAAGTGGTTGCTGAGAACCAACATCATAACCATTGCAGCCCAGGCCTTGAAAAGAGTCAAATCTACTTGAGAAGAGTCCTGGTTAT
Source organism: Bufo gargarizans (assembly GCF_014858855.1). Taxonomy (NCBI): domain Eukaryota; kingdom Metazoa; phylum Chordata; class Amphibia; order Anura; family Bufonidae; genus Bufo; species Bufo gargarizans. The sequence continues at coordinate 62,336,851 of NC_058088.1, read as the reverse complement.
TCATAATCTCCTGCTCTCCCGCCCATCTGCTGATGATTGGCAGTTCTCTCCTAGCGAGAAAGGGAGAAAACTAGGTAGAAGACGGTCAGTCATCAGCAGGTGGGCAGGAAGTCATGAATAACCAGGATTCTTCTCAGGTGGCCATGACTCTTTTCCGGGCCCAGTCTGTAATGATTGTGATGTTGGTTCTCAGCAACTACTACTTTTAACTTATAAATGACAGACCGCTGAAATCAACTCACCTGTCTCTACTTTATTCTGCCGTTAGTATGGGCAACATAAAGTTGATGACAGGTTCCCTTTAAAAATCACAATGGTGCCGGCAGGCAGATTGCATTTTGTAATAGTGATATGCCACCAGCTCACCGCTGCCCTGCATGGGGACGAGCGATGGCATAGTGATCGTTCCTCCCCATGCCACGGAGAACATCGCTGCATGTAATAGTAGGGGTGCCCTCTGCTAGCTATCTGACGAATTCTGAGAGGCAACGCTTCCCTCCCGACAACCGTCTGCGGCATCGGGCTTCTTTAAAGGGGTTAACCAAACCTTGAAAACCTACCCACAATGCCCTGGGCCTCTCATTCAAAGAATACTTACCTGGTCCCTGACGTCTGTGTCCCTTCGGACGCGTCAGTGATCAGGTAAGCATTCTCTGTATGAGGGGCCCAGGCATTGTTGGTGGGTTTTTCAGGTTTGGATAACCCCTTTCATTTGTTTTAATATAATTAATTTGAGGAAAAGTTATCACTTGCATCGCCTTTTTTTTGTGCACTTATCGGTGGGCCATGAGCCACGTCTAGACATGGGCCATTGGGTCCTGTCCTAAAGCGCAAATGCTCAGGCTGCCCTGCCTTCATTTCTTAAAGCAGGCAAGAATGGAGATACATGAAAAAAAAGAAGAAATTGTGGGCTGGCTGGGTAAATATATATAGTTCGGTGAGTGACCCCCAGTGTTGTCCTGTCAGTATTCTCCAGACCTGCACTGCATGACCCTCCTTCTTTCTAGACAAATCAGACTAGTAAGATAAAGCAGAGGGTGAAAGTCCTCTACTACTGGTTGTTAATCTGTATTTTTTTTCATTTTTTTTCTTTATAAGAGGGCTCTTTCTTCTCTCTTTTGCCTCGATAGAAAGAAACAAAGTTTTGTCAGCACTCCTGTTTCTTTTGTTGTTTTCTCTTTCTCAGAAGTCTTTTTCTTCCCTTTTATCCTAATCCCAGTCATGCATGAAGGAACAGTTGTGCTGTGTTGTTTGTCTGTTCTGCTAGTTTCAAATCAGTGGGACTCCTGCTTTGTTCTCTTTATTTTCTGAACACAGAAAGGTAAAAGAGAAGGCGCGGTGATTGAAACTCTTAAGAAGAAAACCTATATCTTCTTAGATTTTTTTTCCAACACATTGAATATAGATGGTGATAATTAGGAAAGCAAAGCATGCGTTATAAAAAATCAATAAAGTAACCTCTTCAAGTCTGATGACTTCAGAACCTTCATTAGCATAATACTCATCAAACGAAACATGACAGATATAAAATATGAAGGAGAACTTTGGAAGCTAATGACAAACTCCACCCAATGGCTCTATGGATATATTAGTATAATTTAGCTATCGTGTCTGGATTCTTGTAGGCACTTTTAGGTTTAGGGAAGAGGAGAAGTCTTCATATTTTTGGCATAGGCTACTACCACATCTACTTTTTTGCCACCAGAAAGCTTTTATGATATTAGAGGTCACCACGTTCCACCCGATGGTTGCTATAGTGACATGAAGTTTTCAAAAACGGTAAATTTTTTCTTTGTTGGTCACCTCACCTTCTCCTTCACTTAAACTATTGTCTCACACTTGATCTATGGCGGTAGCTATCATTCTAAATGAATGTACGTCTTGCAATTCCGTTCACTCTCCTGATGCAAAAAATATAGTTCATGCAAGTCATGCTCAATGAGTTGGTTATTGTTGCTTGCTAGGTTTCTGCTCTCTGTGGTTGTCGGGGCTAATTAAAAGTAATTCAGACTACTCAGTGGGTGCAGTGCATAGCTCCACAGGAAATTATGATCGCAAAAGTCTTCCTGTAGAGTTCTACACTTAGTACTACAAAGTGCCTAAGGCTGCAGTTACCTGAATAGGCTTGAATTAGACTAGACAACCGCATCATCCCAGTTCTTAATCTATTAGAGCGGTATACAAGTGGCGATTGTTGATTGCAAAAATGGGATTAAGAGGCTCTTCAAGTGAATTGATTTTCGTGTGAGAACAAAAAGAGGAAAGAGAGGGTGAGGCTTGAATCACACAGCCAGAAAGTTTAGTGAATGGGTTTACTCCAAATGTTAAAATTAAAGCAATCAGCATTTCCCCATGGGGTCTGCAGGTGAGGGAGAAAAAAAGTGGAGAATGGTCAGAGGCATAATTTACTGAAATGTTATTTTCACCTTGTGAAATCAACACATGCCTGTTGACTGCGGCTCATGTTTTCATACTTGTCTGGGATTGGGTTTCCAGACTACAAAGTGTGCCCTAAGTCTGTATAATTCAGACATCAGACACTTTGATGAAGAATATAAAAAAAATACTTACACGGCATATAATATAAATATTTTAATATATTTATATTTTACTATTTATATATACAATATTATATAAAAATAGTTAATTTACTCACCTTCCAGAACTTACCTTTATGCATGGGTGGCAGACATCGTAGCTTCTATGGGGTGGGGGGTAACAACAAAGGGGGCCCATTTGCACTGAGATATATACAGTATGTTACAGCGGGATGCCCAACCTGCGGACCTCCAGCTGTTGTAAAACTACAACTCCCACAATATCTGTAGGCTGTCCAGGCATGCTGGGAGTTATAGTTTTGCAGCAGCTAAAGGGCCGCAGGTTGGGCAGCCCTGGGTTACAGTTACTAATGACTATGGACTATGGAAGAGGTGAAAAATTAAATGGGACCCCACCTTATGTCTTTTTATAATGTGTTAAAAAAAATCCTGTCCTGAGAAGTCATATTATACATGGTGCTTTTCTTTTGTGTGCATCATCCTTGCGCTATAATATGTACGTATTATCACTTTTTGGAATAGTTACGGGGTATAACATTACAGAGTAAATTAGCCCAGTAATGGGAAATCACTGTGTGCTATCCCGGTACTGTGACATCAATGTCCACATAACTGTGCAGAAACTTCACTATGGCCACAATCCTACAACTGTAACATTGTTGTTTGCATTATTCCTATACCGTGACATCCCTATGTACATTACTGTGTGCATTAATGTTATTTAACCTATATAGTGAATACCATAGAAAAACTATACTAGAGTTGCTGTTTTTGCTTATTTTACCTCTCAAAAATCAGGATAAACACCAATAAAAAAGTAATATGTAGCCCCAATAAAAACTACAGCTTGCCACACAAAAAGAAGAATCCCTTGCACAGGTCTTTTGTGGGCAAAAAATAAAAATGGTATTGCTCTTTGCAAATGTTATTGCTCTTTGAAGGCAACAACATATTTTTAGTAGTGTTTTTATTGATCAAAAGTAGCAACAAAAAAAAAAAGATATAGATTTGGTATTGTCATAATGATACTGACCCACAAAATAAAGTTGGCAATTATACTACACAGTAAATGCCATTAAAATAACCTAAAAAAATATAATACCAGAATGGATCACATGAAAAAAAAAGGAATACAAATTGTTCAGAATGTCTTATCTACCTCAATTTGGTACCCAAAAAACAAGTTCCATGTAATAACAAAAAATTTTCGTATACGGTAACTCTGTTACGTCATTCCTTTACTTTTGTTATTAGAGGTTTATGAATGAATTACTACTTGTTTCCAGTTGGGTGTCTGTCCCTGCACAGTTTGACACTGGCATCAGTGATTGGATAGTGTCAGACTTTGTAGGGACACACCAACTGGTAACAACCATCTGGACCTCCATTGCAGACTACTGGGTACTCTTTTATAGCTTTGTAGCAGGAATAATAAAAGAATGGCACAACATAGAGCCATAAGAATAAATGCTTTCAAATTTTGATAACATGGAATGGAAGCAGTTATGAAACAGACTGTCAGGAGAGGTGACACGTCCTTTTTAACATTTCATTTATACTGAGTGGTGAAAACAATGTACAATTTCTTATTTTTTTCCAAGACACCAGAAAAAGGTAATAAAAGGTAATGAATAAGTTGTATATACGCCAAAATAGTGCCATTTAAAAATACAACTTATATAACACAAAACAAGCCTCATACATCTATTTTGATGGGGCAAAAAATATTATGGTGTAGGAATATTTTGGTAAAGAAAAAAATGAAAAAATGGCTTTTTGTTTTTCATGCGTTACTGATATCTTAGAGTATAGAGTCATAACTATAATCATGGTCATTATGACTGGACCTCCATCCAGTGAAGCCTGTACCTCTTTATGTAAGCCTCATACCTTCTTACAGTGTTCATCAAAGATTCAGGTTCTAAACATAAAGCAATGATATCTGATTCAATAGCTGATCTAATCTCTTATGTGTAATTTAATTTCTGAAGACAAGAAAAGTGGATCCTTATTTCCTTCCTTTTTTAAGATGCCGCGGAGGATTTAAATATCTCTTTAGCTTTTGTCTTTGCACACATACTGGTAAATAGTTTGAAGGCCTTTTCGTCAGTACTTCCCAATCTTTCATCCATTGCTTCTTCAGGACAAAATTAAATTTCCTCTCTGATGGCCAAAACAAGGACATTTAAATACTATTTTATGGACCTCAATTATGTGCAAATTCATTGAAAATGAAAAGTGCACATGGATCCTCAAAACCAGGGCATATTGTGAATAAAGATAATGCTGTAATTGATTGTGAGTCCTTTTGATGTGAACGTTGAAGTTTAAGATACAGAATGCATATGGATGTGTTTAAAAATGCTCATGAAATTTACTTCAAAGTTTCCTCAGTACATACTGCATCTCATATTTGTCTAGAGTGATCAGTTATCTAGTAGCTTTTTCTGTCAGATGCTTCAAGAGTGTGGAGAATAGAAATGACATTGTAATGCCACCTGTGGAGACGAAACTCAGTTGGAGGAAAGACATGCATTACCTCTGGCTAAGTCACACTACACACAATGATTAGCAGCCCATTAAAAAAAGAGATCTCATGATCAATAATATTGGGTCTTAAGAGCGAGACAAAGCAAACAGCCCACTATAGTAGAGGTTATAGCTGAAATTCTCAGACATTGTTCTTTGGATGATCCATCACCTACTCCAGTTGGATTGCCATTAATCATGTTTTACTGTTATGCTTGAGACATTACATAGTAGTAAAATAAAGGATTGACCTCCAGTGAGAAGATTGTCTGAAACGTAAAATATCTTGCAATTAGAGATGAGCGAATCGAAGTTGAAGTAGAATTCGATCCGAATTTCCTCATGCTTCGTGGTAACTAATCAAATTTTTTCCTAAACTGGCTATGACATAGAGACATAGACATAGAGCAAGAAACTCTGGGAACAAGGCATCACGCACAATGCCATGCATGCAGCCAATCAGCAGCCAGCCGTGTGATGTCACAGCCCTATAAATTGCCTCAGCCATCTTGGATTCAGCCATTTTCTAGTGTAATTAGTGCAGGGAGAGATATCAGCAGGCGCTAGGGACAGTGCTAAAAAAATAATTGAAAACTTTTTTTTGCTGTATAGAAGTGGTTAGGGAGGAATCATTCCACAGTATTGAAGCAGAACAGGGTTCAGTAGGGGAGTTTACAGCCTGGATAATAGGAACATTTATACAGCTCTGTAATTCCAGCAAATCGTTCTTGTTATTGGGGTGCAAGTGCTGTTTGTTACAGCCATTAACAGGGTTTATTTCAAGAAAATATTTCTACATCTTATTTGCCCTTGTGCGGTGCAGTCTTATGTTCTAAAGCATTTTTTTGGCTTTTATTAGTGGGAAAAAGGGGCTTATTAGCTGTTGTGTGGTGAAGTGAGAAACTTACAGCCCTTTTTGGGGTGTATTAGTGGACAAAAAAAAAATATTATTTGCCATTCAGCGGTGCAGTTATATGTTCTAAAGCCTTTTGTGGCATGTATTAGTGGAAAAATAAGGGCCTATTTGCCGTTTAGCAGTGCAGTTGTGTGTTCTTAAGTCCTTTTTGGTGTGTATTAGTGGCAAAAAAATATATATTATTTATCGTTCGGCAGTGCAGTTATATGTTCTAAAGCCCTTTTTGGTGTGTATTAGTGGCACAACAAAAAAAGTATTTGCCGTTGTGTGGTGAAGTGAGAAAATAACAGCCCTTTTTGGCGTGTATTAGTGGCAAAAAAATATATATTTGCCGTTCAGCGGTGCAGTTATATGTTCTAAAACCCTTTTTGGACGTGTATTAGTTAGTAATGAGCGAGCATGCCTGGCCAAATAGCTGTTCGGCTCGAGCATCGCTGTGCTCGGCACATGGCGGTACTCGGCTGAGTACCGCATGTGCTCGACCGCCATGCTTGAGTCTCCTCCCCGCATGTTTCGCGGCTGGTAAGCAGCCAATAAACATGCAGGTAAGTACTGCCATCACTGTAATGCCAGTAGCCATGTTGGCTGCTGGCATTACAGTGATTGGCTGGTCGGAACGCGCCATCGGGTGCTATATAGCACCCAATGACAAATGCTCGGATCCATCATAGTCAGGGAGAGAAGAGGGTAGGAAGGGAAAAGCAGTGTAGGGAGCGAAATTCCCAGTTATTATTCGAAGAAAGCTTTTCAAAGACCCAAAAATCCTTTTAAAGGTACACTGACAGGCCCTATAAACATATTTAGTTATTCCTATGCAGTCATAGATATATTAAAGTGTATTCCAATGATATAAGAGTACCCCCTGTCCGCATTGTAAACCATGTAAAAACAACTTTATATTCATCTGTCAATCAAATTTCTTTATGCCCAAGGGGCGTTTTTTCTCATACCTTTGTGGCCAGCCGCGCCTCAACTGTCGATTCCTAGCGCCGCCCAGCTCATTATTATTCACTGCGCTGGGCTGCTCTTACATTTCCCATGCTTCCATGCTTTGAAGTAATAGCAGTAGCCGTTTATCAGGCTCCCTCTCCAAAATCGAACATCGATTCCCCATTACCGGTGGTCACTATGTAAGACGCATAAAAGAACATCGAAAGTTGATAGGGAAGATATCAAAATGGATTGTGGACGTCACGCACACGTGCGATCAGGCAGAAGTTATCTAGAGTCAACAAAGCGGCAGCAGGGCCACTCCTGTATAACGTTTACTCATCCAAAATACCACATTCCCTGTAATTTTTTATTACTCATTCCAATAACAGGGCCGCTTAGGAGTGCTGTATTGTTATTTATCGTCACTACTTCCCCGAGTCGGGAGTGGGTAATTGCCGCGCGCCTACTGCCATCCTTGGATTCTTCTGCTTTAATAACTTGATCCACCCTCTCTGGGTGGTTCACAATTAGGAAACAAAAGGGGCAAGGTAACAACAGCCAATCAGATTTCAGTCATTGATCTCCCTTGGATTGTATCCCTTTCTCAAGCTCCCTCTCCGGCATCGAACCCTGATTGCCTGTTACCCGTGATGACCATGGTAGTCGCAGAAAAGAACATCGAAAGCAGTGATGGCCAGTTCGCATTGTTTGCCCGCGAACATATGCGTGCTGTCTTTTTTTTTTTCACAAGTCCGGCGAGGCACAGGTAAGCCCTTACCTGTGCCTGTGCGCGAGCCGGTCTGAAAACAAGTGCGGTCAGTGGGAGCAGGCAGTTCCAAGGGGGGGGGGGGGGTTTATGCATATTTTTGTCAGTCTGTAAAAGTGGCGTACAACTCGGACAACATGGTTCCCAGCAGCGACCTGGGAGTCAAAGATGCATCCAGACATCGTCCCCATACTGTTCCCGATCCATTTTGGTGGTGTTTCTTCGTCACTTTCTGTCTTTTTCTAATGGACCAGGCACCCTCCCCTCTTCAGAGCAGAGGGTGCCTGGTTGTCTCCCATTGACTTCCATTAAACTCGGGTGCTCAGCTGAGCACACGAATATAGCAATGTGTTCGGGCCGAACACCCAAATACTTTGGTGCTCAATCATCACTAGTATTAGTGGCAAAAAATATATTTGCCGTTCAGCAGTGCAGTTATATGTTCTAAAGCCTTTTGTGGCGTGTATAAGTGGAAAAAAACTAAGGGCCTATTTGCCATTCAGCATTGCAGTTATATGTTCTAAAGCCAATTTTGGGGGGCGTGGCTAGCCAGGCATGTGAGCGGCAGCAAGTTCGCTGAGCTCCCGCACTAAACCCGGCATTTTATCCTGTGGACGCCTCTATACCTGCGAGATATACGCCTGCCTGTGCCGCTGATACCGCCTGTGTCTTGAGGAGTGGAGTCTTGCTGCCCAGACCGCCGATCCTGCTGCCATGTCTAAAAAGAGAGACGGACGGGGTGCAGCCAGGGAGATCCAAGATGGCGCCGGACCCGACACGCCGAGCCGCCGGGAGCATGCAGGCACAATACAGAGAGAGGCTGCAGTGAGACTCGGCAAATACGCACGAGACGCAGCTCTCTCTCAGGCTTCTGGAGACAGAAATAAGCGGGCTACAGCTGCTAATAGCCGAATTGCAGAGGAGGAAGAGGCTGGAGCAGAAATAGGAGAAGTTTGCAGCCCCAATAGATATGGCCCTCTGCTGACTTGTGATGCGGACACTGGGGCGGATGCTCCTGACTCAGACACTGAGGAACCCACACTTAAAGATGTGATGAGAGCTATTGCAAAGTGTGGTAAATCGTTAAATGCTCTAAATATGCAGGTGGGGACTATTAAAGAGGATGTCTCTATTGTCCGCCATGATTTGAAGCGCTTGGCGGAGCGTACCACTGCCCTGGAAGATCGTATGGGGGATGTGGAAGATGCCATAACGCCTCTTAAGAGAGAGTCTGTCAACCAAGCACGCCAGCTGGATTCCCTCATGGCCAAGCAAGACGACTTGGAAAATCGCCTGCGCAGAAATAATGTCAGACTGGTGGGAGTTCCGGAAAAAGTGGAAGGGACGAACCCTACAGAATTTTTCGAAAAATGGGTGAAGGATCAGTTTGGACCTGAAACTTTAACTCCTCTATTTGCGATAGAGAGAGCCCATAGGGTCCCTACCCGCCCTTTGCCCCCAGGTGCTCCGCCAAGGCCTGTACTCATGAAAATTCTCCACTACAGGGATCGTGACATCATCCTCAGAAAAGCTAGAGACCTTCCGGAAATATCTATTGATGGGCACAAGGTATCCTTCTTTCCTGATTATTCTATGGAGGTCCAAAAAAGAAGGGCGAGATTCCTTGATATCAAAAGGCGGCTTAGAGGACTTGATGTCTCCTACTCCATGATTTATCCAGCAAAGCTGAGAATCGCGGCGTTGGGTAATACCTCCTTTTTTGAAGACCCCAAGGAAGCTCTGCGATGGTTGGACCGCCACGAACGCCAGCTACGAGAAGCAAGACAGAATGTGGATGGAGATTGAGCTGCTGCGATTCTAAAAGTCACCGGCTATATAAATATTTCTGGGCGGGGTGTATGGCTGAGTGTGTGTTTGCTATATACCTCAGAGTTTTATTGCAAGGTGATCATAGGTGATATTTGTTCAATTCTCTACTATGTTCCACTCTAATCTTTGACGTCCATGACAGGATTGTTCTACATACATATAGTCCGGGATTCGGGCGGGAGCTCGGATACTAATGGTTTAACTGTTTAAGCCTGGTTATATACAGTTCTATTGAGCACAGTAGTGCGGTTAACTATGTGCTTGTCACCCCTCCTTTGGGTAATATTCGTTACCCTTGGGCCTGATGACGTCGACTGGTTCTGTTTTTCTTTACGCCTCCAGTCCCGCTATGGGAATACTAGGAGGGAACTAGTTGGCGAACTCAGTAACCCACCTACGAGGTTTTATGTTGAGTTTAAGAGGTTTTGGGGAGTCTGTTTAATCTTTGCAGCCATAGGAATGTTCTTTAAAGGGTACCCTATCTGGAATCTAGTATTGTCTTCTATGACTGTCATGGTGGGGGATGGGTCCTTAGCTGGGTTTACGACATACTTATCATATGTGAATATTGAGTATGGCTAACTCGGTTAAATTCCTAAGTTGGAATGTTAGGGGTATTAAGGAGGCGATTAAAAGAAGGGCGGTCATGGATAGCCTGAAGCAATACCAGCCATTAATATGTTGCCTCCAGGAAACTCATTTAACATCAGACCAAACTCATCTGCTTACCCCTCAGTGGGCCGGGCAATGCTTTCATGCCACTTATTCTACGTATGCCAGGGGTGTGAGAAATTCTTATGCACAGGGATATCCCATTTGAATGCAAGACAAAGCGTGTGGATGCGGAAGGACACTTTATATTTTTGCATGGTAAATTATACAACACCGATTGTATTATTATTGGTGTGTATATACCCCCACCCTATTCACCGATAGTCCTTAAAAAGTTGATATCACTTATTATAGATCTCCCAAGCATTCCTGTGGTCTTATTGTGAGATTTTAATAATATGATTAACCCTGTGCTAGATAAATTCACTGATTCCACACTAACGGTTAATAGGGAAGTGACCCCCTTTGGGCGGCTATTACAGGAAGCTTCCTTGCTTGACTTTTGGAGACTTAGAAACCCAGAAGCTAGAGTTTATTCGTGTTACTCGAGTACCTATGGATCATTATCTAGGATAGATATGATCCTTGGTAATGAAGAAATGGGCCAACTACTCCGAGATATCATGTATCTCCCTAGGCGACTATCCGATCATTCTCCTATCCTTCTAACAGTGTGTTTAATGTCCCCTTTGATTCAGGGAGAAAGATGCTGGAAATTTAACCCATACTGGTTGACTGTCCTGGCTGATGTATCTCATGTTAAGGAGGAGTTGGCTGAGTTCTTCCAATTTAACACACGTACTTCCTCCCAATTGGTAGTGTGGGACGCCATGAAGGCCTTTCTAAGGGGCATATTGATAGCCAAAGTTAATGGGAGGAAAAATGAAAGTAGGGCTAAAGTACAGGAATTGTTTCTAAGGGTCAAAAATGCTGAGACTGACTACGTGATGTTCCCCTCTGCAGAACACGAATGCCACTGGAAAGAGGCTCAGCAAAAGTTAAATGAAAGGCTATTACTGAATGCACAAAACAGACGGTTCTTTCAGCGACAGAAATATTATGAGGAAGGGGAAAGAGCAGGGAGATTACTTGCCCTACTGACCAAAGCTCAGCATCAAACTAACTTTATAGCAGCGCTGCGAGATTCTAGGGGGGCGGTACATACCTCGCCTGACCAGGTAACACAGATCATGTACGAGTTTTATTCCTCCCTAGGTAAACTCCCTGCAACTATGAACGAAGCGATCATAGCGGTGATCCCAAAACCGGGAAAGGATGTCCTAGAAGCAGAGTCTTACCGTCCTATTTCCTTATTGCAGGTAGATGTTAAAATTTTGGCTAAAGTTCTGGCCAACCGCCTGAATTCAGTAATCACTTCTTTGATACATACTGATCAGGCTGGATTTATGCCCAATTTGTCGACAGCGGTGAATATTAGAAGATTATACCTTAATATCCAGGCAAGCCAGGTGCACGCCTCGGATGCGGTGGTCGCATCTCTAGATGCGGCCAAAGCATTCGACAGTGTGGAATGGCTCTACTTGATGTTGGTACTTAAAGTTATGGGGGTTGGGGCAGGATTCATACAATGGATTAAGCTACTGTATGCTTGTCCTACTGCCAGGATTCAGGTGAATGGGAAATTGTCGGCCTCCTTTAGATTATAAAGGGGGACTAGGCAGGGATGCCCTCTGTCGCCACTGCTGTTTGCAGTGGCGGTGGAACCGTTAGCTGCTGCCCTGAGAAAAGCAAGTGAGGTGAAAGGTATGGTGTATGGCGCACTGACTGAAAAGGTTGCCCTATATGCCGACGATCTATTACTATTTCTGGAGGACTGGCGTTCATCCCTTCCTGCGGCTATGTCAATCATTAACGACTTTGGGAAATTTTCAGGCCTATCCATTAATTGGTCTAAGTCGGTGATTATGGCATTGTCTCCGAATCTGGTGATTGACTCCTGCCATGCAGTAGGTTTACAGGTGGTATCCACATTTAAATACTTAGGCATTCAAGTATCAGCGCAAATTAACGAATATGCTGACCTTAATATATTGCCACTCCTAGATAAGTTTAGGAAAAAGGTTCAGGTATGGTCTAAATTGCCCTTGACTTTAATAGGTCGCACTAATCTTTTAAAAATGATCCTCATGCCACAACTTTTATATATCCTTCACAATGCACCGACTTGGATACCACTTAAAATCTTCTACACTGTTAATGCGATATTCCGCGACCTTATTTGGAAGAAAGGGATCCCGCGCATAAAGCTTGCTACTTTAAGTAGATCCAAGACTCAGGGAGGACTGGGTGTCCCTGATCCCTGGGCATATTATTTAGCGGCCCAATTACAACATCTTAGAGGTTGGGGTGAGAATGATAATGTCAATACAGTAGGAAGAATTGTGCAACACCTTATTGGTGGTAAAAGTATAATGGCAGCTCTGGAGGATGGTACTTTTGATAAAATGGGAGGACAATATAGCCTTCTGCGTGTTATCCACAAGGTATGGTGGAAAGCTAGGAATATTGCAGGAATTCGTGGATACACAAACTTTACCCCGATATGGCCGAATCATGCCTATAAGGAATTGGATAAGGTCTTGTCAGCTAGGGCCTGGGAACAATATGGTCTTGACCGTATGCATAAGCTATACACAGAAAAATCCCTTAAGAGTTTTGCAGTACTACAGCAGGAATATGAGTTACCTAACTCTCTCTTCTACGTTTATCTACAAGTTAGACATGCTGTTCAGGCGCAGGTGAAACAGGAGGAAATAGTCCCTGCTGGAAAGCATATTATATTAGATCTTACCTCTTCTAGAGGGACGACAAAAGGGGTGATTACACTTCACTATTTGAGCATCATGGAGGCGATCCACAAATCTCAACCGTTAAAATTGTACGACAAATGGAAGCAAGACGTTCCTGGTCTGTCAGTAAAGCAGTGGGAAGATGTACTAGAGAATTTCCCAAATGTGGCAGTAAGCGAGGCTCATAGAGTCTCTCAGCTCTTTTTATTACATAGGGTGTACAGGACACCGGCTTTGCTGTTCAGAATGGGGTATCGATCTGATGATACTTGTCCAAGATGTGGCGCCCATAATGCGGACCTGGTTCACATGATGTGGAATTGCCCGAGACTTCGACGCTACTGGATGGAGGTTCGGGACTTAATCAATACTGTATATCACATACAGATTGATTTATCCCCTTTGGTATATCTATTAGGTCATATGGGAGATATCCCAGTCACTAGTGAATTGAGGCTGGCTATCCTAAGAATATTATACCAAGCTAGGAAGTTGATAGCTTTTCATTGGATTGCTCCAGACCCTCCACTCCTGTCGCAACTGATAAGTAAACTGCATATATTAGTTAAGCTGGAAAGCTATGTGTATCAGAAAAGAGGGAATAATAAAAAGTTTAATAAAATATGGTCTTTGTGGATAGATCATTATGATGTCTTAGTCTAATATTCTAAGTATAGTAGGAGAGTAGATTTTTGAGACTTTTTGAAAATAGGGAACTTTAGAGTGATGGCAGCCTGCATAGTACTACTATGGAAGGATGTATTGAGCATGTGTGTGGGCATTGTATGTTGTGATGGTGAGCTGGGGGGAGCCCAATGAAGGACTTATTTCTGCTCTCATGGACGTTTTGTGATCGACAGGAAGACGTGAAGAAAGGACCCTTGAACTCTATGTTATAGTGTTTATTGCAATGGCTGCAAGATTGGGTTGGGGAGGGTGGGGAAGGGTGGGTTGGTGGGGGGTTGGGGGGGTTTTGTTGTATTGTTTACTATAAAATGCTATAAAATCAATAAAAATATTTGATTTAAAAAAAAAAAAAGCCAATTTTGGCGTGTATTAGTGGGAAAAAAGGGTTCATTAGCTGTTGTGTGGTGAAGTGAGAAAATTACAGACTTTTTTGGGGTGTTTTAATTTCCTTTTTATTTATTTATTTGATCTAACAGTATGTCAGAGAGAGAAGTGCCAGGCTCCACCCAGGGGAGTGGCAGAGGCCTAAATGTTTCTGGCGCAGGCACAGGTCGTAGCAGAGTAAGAGTGCGTGGCAGCAGGAGTCACAGCGAGAGGCCTGAGCTCCCGGTGTCATCTAGCGGTCATGTCTTGACTAGCATCTCAGAGGTTCTTGAATGGTTGACTCGGTCATCCATTTACTCCCAAGAGACATCAGACACCCCCAGCCAAGAGTTGGTGGGTTCTTCAAACACAACCCTTAGTTGGCATGGCCCTGGAGCAGGCCCTGTGCCCTCACCTGTCCTCAACCTGCCTCTGTCCTCTTCTGTTTCATCAGCCAGAGAAGTATTATATGCTGTGGTCTTAGCTCCACTATCGCTAGCGTGGCCAGAAGTCAGCAGGGTGGCAGCAGTGGGAGGTCGGGAGCCAAACGTGCCTGGGGTAGACCAACTGCTTAGCAGGAGCCTACCTGCCCGGAAAGTAGTGGTGCAGGGGTTCACGGAAGCAGCGGCAGTAGCAGTCAGTGTGTAGTGTTGGGGGTAAAATCACCTACTCGGCGGTGTGGCAGTTTTTGGTTAAGCCACCGGAGGAGGTGAACATGGCCTATTTGTAGAATCTGTGGGCAGAAGGTGAACCATGGCCCACGGCCCTGTGTCTACATATGCAGCGTCACCATAAAGTGGCCTGGTAGAACCGTGGCTCCGATGTGGTGGTACAGCCTGCCGCAGCAACCGCTGCATCACCCAGGGGCACGCAGCCGATTTCAGGCAGTCAAGGCTCCACTACCTCAGTCGAAGGGAGCTGTCTGTCCTTCCCATCATCTGCTGGTCCTGAAGCTCCTGCTCCTCCTCCTCGTCAGTCATTCTGTCAGCAATCGATCACTGAAGCGATTGCCAAGAGACAACACTTTGCGTGCACTCATCCAATGGCGCAGAAGCTAAATATGCTCCTGGCCAAGTTGCTGGTGTTGCAGTCCCCCCCTTTCCAAGTGTTGGACTCTGGACCTTTCAGAGAACTGATGGCTTGTGCCGAGCCGAGGTGGAGAGTCCCAAGCCGTCATTTCTTTGCCAAAAACGCAGTACCTCAAGTGCATGGCAGCGCTGATGTGTGGAGCTGTAACTACGGTCATTGACAATACATGTCCACTGGGCCCACTGGGTGAATGTGGTTCCTGCACAGCCACACCAGCAACTTGGCCAGGTGACGCACCAGCAACTTGGCCAGGTCCTGCGATAATGTCCGCCTGTGCTTCCTCATTCTCCACCGTGTCCTCAGCCTCCACTGCAGGGACAATTCACAGTTCCCCTCCAGCATACTACATGTGCAGGGCATGGCAGTGTCACGCTGTTCTGCACCTTGTTTGCCTGGGCGAACTGAGTCACACAGGGGAGGAACTAATACTGAATTTCTCTGCAACAACTCAAAATCAGAATCATGGGAAGAACATGGCATCAGCGCTGCGTCAAGAAGGGCTTAGCCATGTGCCCTGCATGGCACAATTGTTCAATCTGGTTGTCAAGTGATTCCTGAAGTCTTCCATCCATCTGCAAGACATCCTAAAAATGGCCAGGAAACTTTGCATGCACTTCAGCCACTCGTACACCGCAAAGCACACCCTCCTTGAGTTGCAGGGGCAGAACGGCATCCCCCAACATAGGCTGATATGCAACGGTTCCACCCGTTGGAATTCCACTCTCCATATGTTGGACCGACTATACGAACAGAGAAAGGCCATAAACAATTTCTTGATGATCCAAGCGGACAGGAGTACTCCCCTGTGTAACTTTGATGTCAGCCAGTGGCAGCTCATGCAAGACACCTGCCATTTGCTCAGGACCTTTGAGGAGGCCACGTTATTTGTCAATCGCCAGGGCTACGGGATGAACAGCATCATTCCACCGCTTCATGTCCTGGAACAGCTGCTGGTAAATCTGTCTGGTTAGAGGACTGGAGACATGGTGCCTAGATCTCACGGCCACATGAGCCTGTGGGGGCTGAACTGGAGGAAGAGAAGGACATTGGAGCACACGCAATGTGTAGTGAACTGGGTGTTTTTTCTACACAGGTGACAGGAGAGGAGGAGCAGGAGCAGCCAGGGGAGCTACAGGGCGATGAGGAAGACGAGGCAGAGGACCCAAACACACCGTGGCAGTATGCAGTGGAGATGGAGGCAGGGAGTCCCTCCGAGTCACTTGTACAAACGGCCCGATGCATGCTCATTTGCTTGTGTAGTGACAGCCGAATTGTCACCATTCGGCAGAGGGATGACGTCTGACTCTCCACCTTGTTGGACCCTTGCTACCCGTCCAAAATGGGGCCCTTTTTACACCCGCTGAGAGGGAGGACAAACTGAACTACAAACCGGATTCCCAAAAAGTTGGGACACTATACAAATCGTGAATAAAAACTGAATGCAATGATGTGGAGGTGCCAACTTCTAATATTTATTCAGAATACAACATAAATCATGGAACAAAAGTTTAAACTGAGAAAATGTACAATTTTGAGAGAAAAATATGTTGAATCAGAATTTCATGGTGTCAACAAATCCCCAAAAAGTTGGGACAAGGCCATTTTCACCACTGTGTGGCATCTCCCCTTCTTCTTACAACACTCAACAGACGTCTGGGGACCGAGGAGACCAGTTTCTCAAGTTTAGAAATAGGAATGCTCTCTCATTCTTGTCTAATACAGGCCTCTAACTGTTCAATCATCTTGGGCCTTCTTTGTTGCACACCCTCTTTATAATGCGCCAAATGTTCTCTATAGGTGAAAGATCTGGACTGCAGACTGGCCATTTCAGTACCCGGATCCTTCTCCTACGCAGCCATGATGTTGTGATTGATGCAGAATGTGGTCTGGCATTATCTTGTTGAAAAATGCAGGGTCTTCCCTGAAAGAGATGACGTCTGGATGGGAGCATATGTTGTTCTAGAACCTGAATATATTTTTCTGCATTGATGGTGCCTTTCCAGACATGCAAGCTGCCCATGCCACACACACTCATGCAACCCCATACCATCAGAGATGCAGGCTTCTGAACTGAGCGTTGATAACAACTTGGGTTGTCCTTGTCCTCTTTGGTCCGGAGGACATGGCGTCCCAGATTTCCAAAAAGAACTTCGAATCGTGACTCGTCTGACCACAGAACAGTCTTCCATTTTGCCACACTCCGTTTTAAATGATCCCTGGCCCAGTGAAAACGCCTGAGCTTGTGGATCTTGCTTAGAAATGGCTTCTTCTTTGTACTGTAGAGTTTCAGCTGGCAACGGCGGATGGCACGGTGGATTGTGTTCACTGACAATGGTTTCTGGAAGTATTCCTGGCCCATTCTGTGATTTCCTTTACAGTAGCATTCCTATTGTGGTGCAGTGTTGTTTAAGGGCCCGGAGATCACGTGGCATCCAGTATGGTTTTACGGCCTTGACCCTTACGCACAGAGATTGTTCCAGATTCTCTGAATCTTCAGATGATGTTGTGCACAGTTGATGATGATAGATGCAAAGTCTTTGCAATTTTTTGCTGGGTAACACCTTTCTGATATTGCTCCACTCTCTTTCTGCGCAACATTGTGGAAATTGGTGATCCTCTTGGCTTCTGAGAGACACTGCCACTCTGAGAAGCTCTTTTTATACCCAATCATGTTGCCAATTGACCTAATTAGTGTTAATTGGTCTTCCAGCTCTTCGTTATGCTCAAATTTACTTTTTCCAGCCTCTTATTGCTACTTGTCCCAACTTTTGGGGGATTTGTTGACACCGTGAAAATTTGAATCAACATATTTTTCCTTTAAAATGATACATTTACTCGGATTAAACGTTTGATCTGTCATCTACGTTATATTGCAAATAAAATATTGACATTTGCCATCTCCACATCATTGCATTCAGTTTTTATTCACAATTTGTTTAGTGTCCCAACTTTTTGGGAATCCGGTTTGTACTATTTAGACATCCTATGTAGTGAGTTGGTTGCTGCCTATCTGCGCCGTCGTCCATCCTCTCGCAGGTCTGACTGGGGGGCCCTTTGCGCTCACGTTCCTCTGCCATGGCTACTGTGGAAGGGTGGGGGGTAGGAATAGTTCCAGCTTCATTAGCAGCAACTTGAGTCTTGAGTCACTGATGAGCAGCTTTCATCACCCGCCTAACTTTCTTTACCCAACTACTCACCAGCAGCAGCAGCTAGACCTGGAGCAGGACCTGAACCAGCAGTTGGTGGCATGCTTGGACCCTGCCACCCTGAATTGAAGAGCCACTGGACTGTTGGGCAGCCAAACTGGATTTGTTGCTGCAACTGTCAGAGTTTGCCGTGGAAAAGCTGTCCTGCCTGGCCAGTAGTGTGGCATCAGAGCGGGTGTTTAGTGTGTCGGGGGCAATAGTTACCCCAAGAAGAACTCGCTTGTCCACCCAAAATGTGGAGAGATTGACCTTTGTCAAGATGAATCAGGCGTGGATCAGCCAGGATTTCCACCCACCAATGTCTGATGCATCAGACTAGATCATCCATGGTGCCACACCAACACTTCGAGAAAATACACTGGTTTCTTCTGGCTACCTGCCTCAGCTACGAATCTGATGCTGTTACCTGCCTGATGCCACACATCTGATGCCAAGTGCTCCTTCTTTTACCCACCATCTTCAGCTGGTACCGGTATTGCCACCCACCTCCCCACTCTGTCATGAGTCACCCTGTGGTCTCCTGATGCTGCTGCCACCTCCACACTATGTCACCTTGCCACTCTGTGGTCTTCTGATGCTGCTGCCACATCCACACTATGTCACCCTGCCAGTCTGTGGTCTCCTGATGCTGCTGCTACCTACACACTATGTCACCTTGCCACTCTGTGGTCTCCTGATGCTGCTGCCACCTCCACACTATGTCACCTTGCCAGTCTGTGGCCTCCTGATGCTTCTTCTGCCACCTCCACACTGTCATTGTGACACTCTGTGGCCTCCTGCTGCTGCTTCCACCTCCACACTGTCATTGTGCCACTCTGTGGCCTCCTTCTGATGCTGCTGCTGCCACCTCCAGACTCTGTCATTGGGCCACTCTGTGGTCTCCTCATGCTACTTCCACCTCACCACTATGTCATAGGGCCACTCTGTGGAATTCTTCATTCTGTTCCCAGCCTCCCCACTTCATGACTGGGCCACTATTTTGCCTTTCGGCCTGACTGACATCATTATTTATTGACCCTTCTCCTGATCTGTCAGAAGGAAGGAAAAATGAGATGCACAATTGATCCTGTCTGTGTAGCAGCTGTAAGGCCTGCATGACATGGTCCCTATTTTGCATCAGAATTGGTGAAGCAGGAGTGGGTGTAAAGCACAGAAGACATGTAAATATTCCATTAAAGGGGCATCTTTGTTTTGGATCCACTCCAGTTTTTTTGGGGCTTTAGCAATACTGAAGGATTACTGACCAAATGCTGACCGAGTGAAGGCGGATGCTCCACAGACAGGATCCGTTTTTTGGGGTTATAGTTCTGACGGATCAGAGGAAGGGTAAAATAATCAGTGACGTCAACACAAACTTACTGCTGACATCCTCTCCACTCTGTCGGTTGTGCTCTACTTGTATAAGCGTTTAATAGAACAGGTTCTGTAGACATCTATGTGGAATCAGCTGCCGACGGTGTAAAAGGAGTGCGTTTCCTCTTGACGCTAACATTGACCTGTAAGGTTCACATTTTAGTTATTTAGTCAGTTTTGGCCCCATAACTGCCCAAATAAGTGAAGTGTGCAGTGATTCTAAGAGCGACGCCTGTCATCTGCATGTCATACTGACTCACAGTATTGTTTCACTACCACAGCAGACTCCCTATGTGTGTTACTGCAAGGCACAGTGTTCTAAACCACTATAAAGGCTCTCTGCAGCCAGGAAATAGTCATTTTTTAACTCGAATCACCACAAATAAGTTCGGATCAAACCTAATTTTTTGAAAAATTCTGCTCATCTTTACTTGTAATGTATGTGGAGCTTTGATATTAAGACCAGTTCTTACAGTTTATAAATTAAATCCAGTTGTAAATAATCTCCATTATAAT
The DNA here is from genome assembly GCF_014858855.1 of Bufo gargarizans. Taxonomy (NCBI): domain Eukaryota; kingdom Metazoa; phylum Chordata; class Amphibia; order Anura; family Bufonidae; genus Bufo; species Bufo gargarizans. Next base: position 62,316,683 of record NC_058088.1, on the reverse strand, counting down.
ATTTGTTGAAATGGTAAAAATGTATAAATTGGTCGAGGTGAGTTACTGAGCAGAAGGTAAGGGTTGTCAGTGGTACATGCCATGCAGCATAAGATAGGCAAGAGGCACAGAGCAGAATGCAAAACAGTCACTTGCTTTCCTTAACTGGTTGTTTCTCATAGTGGTGGCTGCATCAGAACCCTTCGTCCTTCTCAAAATCTCCCTCACTGTGGCTAAGTCTCAGTTAGCCTGTGTCCTCAACCCACTTTTAATTACCTTGTGCTAAACTCCTCGGCGATGGCAACAAATCACCAGCCTCTTGAAGACTTCTTAGGTTGTTCTCCAGCCTGCCCTCCATGACTACTTGGGTCAGACAGTCTCATCTTGGGCTCACCATGATAAGGTCACCCGCGATGCTAGGGAGGCTCATCCCCATCACCACTCACCATTGGCTGCTCCCCCCTGACACCGGATGTTTTCATCCTCGCATTGTCACAACCAGACAGCTGAGAAGCTCTGACAGAGGCCTTTCAGAACCTCCTCCTTGAGTTCTCTTTGTTGTGCTGTTCAGTTCCTCATCTTGTTAGCCTCTCTCAGCTGTCATGGAGTTGGAGTGATTGCATCCCTTTATATTCCGCCCCATAATGCATTACTGGGCAGCTTATACTACTTCCTGGAGTGTGTGTGCATGCTGATCTTGTTTTCCAGTCTGCTACAAAGTTAAGTGCTGAACATTTATCTGTTATTTTCTGTTTGCTGGATCCCAGGTGACCCTGACTCCCTCCGTGTCTGGTGTAGGGAGCCGGTGGTCGTGTCCCCTCACTATTGTAGGGTGTTCAGGGGTTATATAGTCGAGGTACGTGGATATGCAACCTTCCACCTTTCGGATCTTTGCATAGGCTGAGCAGCCAGGGAAAGTGCTAGGTCTTGTGCAGGGGTCTCCCTTTTGGTTCCTTAGCTTTGGATCCACTCAGTCATATATGCATGTTGCTTTGTCTTGTTTCCTGTACACCGTCCGTGACACGCATGGGGAGAAGCAGCTGCAGAAGTGCGGGGACCAGGAGCGATGCAAGGAGCGGGGAGCCAGGTAAATAGATTTAGTGTGAGGGGCCTGGGCATATGGGGGACATTTTTTTGTCTCAGATAGCCCCCTTGAAGACCAGCATTTTAGATGCCGGTCTTAATAAAGCCCTAAGCTGGCGGTGGATCCGTCAAAGTTATGAAGAGGTGCAAGCCTCTCTATAACTTCAGTACATCCAGTGCCAGTTCTAAATGTAAGACAGCTTCCGAGCTGTCTTACATTTAGACCATTTTCTATGCCATTTTCCCTTCCCCGCCCACGTCACACCAACATTTTTGGACCTGGCGTGAAGTGGGCCGAAGTCACAGATAGCTGCACAACTAACCCATGCACCGCCATCTGCTCCTGAAATACACCTAATATAGCTGTATTTTAGTATAATAAATGACTCATCATATGTACACACATTTAAACACATGGGAGGAGATTTATCAAACTGGTGTTCTATCAAAGTAGAACTGGCTTAGTTGGCCATAGCAATCAGATTCCACCTTTTATTTTTCACAGCTCCTTTGGGCTATGGGCAACTAAGCCAGTTCTACTTTACACCAGTTTGATAAATCTCCCTCATGGTGTGTCACTAAACCTGTCTCAACAAGTGGAACACATATTGTGACAATAACTCTTCTTTTTTACAGAACATGGTGCATTGTCCACTTTGTTGTTATTATTGCACATGAAGATCATACCATCAGAAAGGTCTAATAGGTTATTTGTGAATAAAATGATAAGATATAGACCCTAGTGGAATGTGACTGTGACCAAAGTTGCAAACACATACATAATGGAACGCTTGGGATGTGACCAATGTTAGCTCATATATATATTGGTAGGGACACTGGGAGATTCTAAACATTGATTTTAAAATTAAGTGTCCATTATGGGCATCAGTATAAGATGTATACATATTGCTGGAGTCATCTTCATTGCTGCAGTGCATGTAAGCCCCTTCCATGCTGGAAGTTCACATATGTCGACCAGGGTATATTTAAGAGAATGTTGGATGGAAAGGACAGACCCAAGCGGTGGTGAGCAGGAAAGTATGCTTGATTACATAGGTCTGTCAGAGAGGGGGAGGAGAATTTAAAGGATTGTAACCCTTTTAAGGGTCCAAATTATTGCAACATTTTTCTTGATAGCCTTTTCCATACTGTACATGGGCACAGTGAAGTTATATAATGTCTATGCTTCAAATATATGAATTTTTTACTCAACTGGTTTGCAATGCATTTTACATTTAGAACACTTCATTCATTTTGGAAGTTCTGTAGGACGCTGTGACCCCTTCAATCTAACAATCAGCAGGAGACTGAGCTTGCAGCTCTTGTCTCTCTGTGCCGCCTCATATATAATGCTGCTGGACTGAGAATGGAGCATATCATTATGTATATTTTCTGAATTTAACACCATCCTAGTAGATATAAACGGGATAATGTTCTAACACCAACATATTCCACAACCCTGAATCAAGCCAGTGCCTGTCCCCAGTGGGAATTAGAATGTCATTTCCCTGTCTGTCCCCAGTAGGATTTAGAACATAATTTTCCTATCTAAAATGGGCATTTCACTGCATGCCAAATGACCTATAAGTATACTTTTGAAGTATGGGAGGACACTGAAATATAAAAATAAAAAAAAACTAAAGGTGGCCTACACCTTCAATAGTTATTGCATGAATGAACCCTTGTTTGACTGACATCTGTTTTTCTTGATCTCCCTATACACATGCATGCTCTTTGGCCAAATGTGCAATGGCTGCTTTTCTCCCTTGAGAACAAAGGATCAGTCATGTTGAAATTGAACATGGCTGAAATGTTCCCAACAGCTATTGAATGAATGTCGGCCAAACATCTAATCCACATTAGAGATGTCGCGAACATAAAATTTTCCGTTCGCGAACGGCGAACACGAATTTCTACAAATGTTTGCGAACGTGCGAACCAGGCGAACCGCCATTGACTTCTATAGGCAGGCGAATTTTAAAACCCACAGGGACTCTTTCTGGCCACAATAGTGATGGAAAAGTTGTTTCAAGGGGACTAACACCTGGACTGTGGCATGCCGGAGGGGGATCCATGGCAAAACTCCCATGGGAAATTACATAGTTGACGCAGAGTTGGTTTTCAATCCATAAAGGGCATAAATCACCTAACAATCCAATTTTTTTTTTAACAACGTGGTTTAAAACATCCAGTGTGTGTATACGATCAGGTATGATGTTGTATCGATCAGGTAGTGTAAGGGTTACGCCCGCTTCACAGACATTGACAGACCAAACTCCCCTTTTAATGCACCGCAAACAATCCATTTGCCCAACCGCAAACTCCCCATTTGCACAAGGTTGGATACCAAGCTAGCCATGTCCCGTTGATGACATTGAAGGTTTCTTCCTTCACCCAGCCACGCAGCCACACCAAGGGTCCCCGAAAGGTGAATTTAATTGATTTTTCGAATGGGGAGATGGTTAAAAAAATGCTGGCTCCCTCCCCTTTGTTTGAATCCACGGTCACTGCGTCTGTGCCGTGCAATTTACTGTCCCACCCGATATGAGTGCTATTTTCTATAGTTCTCTCTTCTCATCAGTTTAATCCCTGTTACGTCCCCAATCTGGGGTCCATTTATTAAATGGATTTTTTAAACGGGGAGATGGTTAAAAAAACGCTGGCTCCCTCCCCTTTTTTTGAATCCACGCTACAGTCACTGCGTCTGCGCCGTGCAATTTACTGTCACAACCCGATATGAGTGGTATTTCCTGTAGTTCTCTCTTCTCATCAGTTTAATTCCTGTTACGTCCTGTAGGAGAGTCCCCGGAATAATAATGGACGGACGATACGTGCCACCAGAGGTCCTGGCCTCGGTGGAGTAAGAACCGGATCATTGCGGTTACAGCGGCGAATGCTGCTGGCGCAGCGTGTCCGGGCCGGTTCTTACTGTTCCCCACGGCCAGCCCAGGTTTTTGGTGGAGCTGGGCCTTTAAAGAACCCAGCCTGCTGATGATGGGGGTGGGGTGTGTCTTGCTGTGCTGGAGATTTACACAGACAGAGTGAGTGCTGGTGAAGGAGAGTCTGGGCGCAGCACACATTGAAGGATAGCCCTGGGACCCGTGGTGCTACGAGCCGAAGGGGCTCTGGCCTGAGGGAGACAAAGGCAGATAGCCTAGAAGCCTGCAGAACTGCTGTGGTCTGTCCAAAACAAGGTGACTCAAACCTTCTGTTTATTTTCTATGGAAGGACTTTTGTTCTATGCACTATGTGGATATGCACCTGTGTGGTCTGCACATTGCCTGTTATGCCGTTGGTGTGAATAAAGTCACAGTGTATCACAAAGACTGTCTATGATTGCCTCAATACTGCCGCCGCTACCGTAGCCTACCACAAGCACATCCCCACAATTGGTGGCTTGGAGCGGGCATTCCTGCAGTGAGGCAGGCCTGAGGCAAAAGTTGGGTTGGACTGCATGTCATATATCAGGCCTGCAAGTTTTATGGTTCCTGACAAGATGGAGGAGGCCATTAAGCACCTGATTCAGAGTAATGTACAGCAGCAACAGGCATTGCAGGTTCAGAGGAAAAGTAATGAGCTACAGCAAAAAAGACATGAGGAGGCTATGTGTGCACAGCAGCAAACAAACACTCTCCTAATGCAGCAGCTGGTAGCCATGCAAGAGTCGGTGCGAACATCCCTGCAAGGAGTTTCAACTGCGACAACCCCGACTGTGTCTACCGCCAGGGACAAAGTCCGATCCGCCCTGAGGAAAATGGGTCCGGGAGATGATATAGAGGCATTCCTGATGGTATTCGAAAGAACCGCGGAGCAAGAGAGGCTGCCGTTGGAGCAGTGGGCCGAGGTGGTGGCGCCTTTTCTGGTGGGGGACGCACAAAAGGCCTATTTTGACCTCAGCTGCGATGAGGCCAAGGACTATGAGAGGCTAAAAGCTGAGGTGTTGGCCAGGTTGGGGGTAAACACCTATGTGCGAGCGCACAGGGTGTATCAGTGGGTGTTTGCCGAGTCCCGACCCGCCCGGTCACAAGCCTATGACTTACTTCACCTAGTAAAAAAATGGCTTCAGCCTGAAATATTGAGCCCTTCTCAGATGGTTGAAAGGGTCGTGGTCGACAGGTTCGTGCGTACCCTCCCGAGAGCCATACAGCACTGGGTGGGACAAGGCGATCCAGGCAACCTGGAACAACTGGTTAGCCTGGTGGAGAGGTATATGGCCACTCAGGATTTGGGGCGGGACTCAGCGGTACTACCGAAGTCACGTCAGCCCCCGTTGCCGACCCGGGATCCTGAAAAAGGGATCCCACCACATAAGGAGGGGAGTGGATCTCCAGTCCGTGGGAGGAATACCCGGGGGAGGAGGGAGGCTGCGAGGATCAGATGTTGGCATTGTCAGGACTGGGGACATGTGGCATCCAACTGCCTTAGGGCATCCGAACCCATGGACTGCGGGTTCGCTCGCCGGTCCTCTTTTTATGCCCAACCGGTGTATATAGCTGACCCCCTGCTGGCGGCGGACAACCCTCCGGTGTGTGATGTCGTTGTTAATGGACACTCCATACAGGCCCTGCTGGACTCTGGGAGCCTGGCAACTCTGGTCCATGAGTCGCTGGTAACGGAAAAACTCCCAGAAAGGCGAACCCTTACCATTGTCTGTATACATGGGGATCGCAGGGAGTATCCCACCACTAAGGTTACCCTGGCAGTGTGTGGAAAGGAGGTACCACATGTCGTCGGGGTGGGGAGACGGCTCCCTTATGCCGCAATATTGGGGAGGGACTTTCCCCTGTTCTGGACTTTGTGGAGGAATGGGTTGCCTACCTATGGGGAAGGAAAATGTCCAGGTCCCGAGCCCGAGGACCCCGAGGCAGGGGCCCCAGCTGTAGGGGTCACCGTAGAGGAGGTAGAGTGTAACCCTGACCAGTTTCCCCTAGAAGTATTGGCGGGTGAGACAGTAGAAAGTTCGTCCATCCTGGATCTGGAGGTACCCCGAGAAACCTTCGGGGCCTCACAGCTCCAGGATTCGACGTTATTGCGGGCTAGAGAAGGTGTGTCGGTGGTTAATGGTGTTGCCCAGCGTCCTGGCGCCGATACCGTATTTCCTCACCTGGCCTATAACCAGGACCTGTTATATAGGGTAGACAAGGTGAGGCAGGAGGTGGTGGAACAACTGGTGGTGCCCCAGCCTTACCGGCGAATGGTCTTGGATTTAGCGCATGCGCATGTGTTGGGTGGTCATCTGGGGGTTAAGAAAACGCTGGAGCGAATTCTACAACGGTTCTATTGGCCTGGGATATATGAGGAAGTCCGGAGGTTCTGTCAGTCCTGTCCAGTGTGTCAGCTGACTAGCCCCCAACCTCAGTATCGCAGTCCACTGGTACCTATGCCCATTATAGAGGTGCCCTTCGAAAGGATCGCCATGGATCTGGTAGGCCCCATTATTAAGTCAGCCCGAGGTCACCAACACATCCTGGTAGTGTTAGACTATGCCACTCGCTATCCGGAGGCGGTCCCATTGCGCCATACGTCGGCCAAGGTAATAGCTAAAGAGCTCATGAGTATGTTTGCCTGGGTGGGGATACCAAAGGAGATTCTGACGGACCAGGGGACACCCTTTATGTCCAAAATAACAAAGGAATTGTGTAAGCTATTAAATATTAAACACCTGCACACGTCCGTCTACCATCCCCAAACCGATGGGTTAGTAGAACGGTTTAATAAGACCCTGAAGTCCATGCTAAAAAGAGTCGTGGCTAAGGACGGGAGGGATTGGGACTTACTGTTGCCCTATGTTTTGTTTGCGGTACGGGAGGTGCCCCAGGCGTCCACGGGGTTCTCGCCCTTTGAGTTGTTATATGGGCGACATCCCCGTGGGCTACTGGATATCGCTAAGGAAGCATGGGAGCAACAGCCTACGCCTCATAAAAGTGTGATAGAGCACATAGGAAAAATGCAGGACCGAATAGGGGTCGTGTTGCAGGTCGTCCGTGAGCACATGGAAGCGGCACAACTGGCCCAGAGTCGGGTATATAACCGAACCGCCTGGGTAAGGACATTTCACAAGGGGGGCCGAGTTCTTGTACTTGTGCCCACGGTCGAGAGTAAATTCTTGGCCCGGTGGCAAGGACCCTATGAAGTTAAGGAGAAGGTGGGCCCAGTTGATTACAGGATATACCAGCCAGGGAGGCGGAAGCCCGAACAGGTATATCATGTGAATCTACTAAAACCTTGGAGAGACAGAGAGAATTTGTTTGCAGACAGCCCGCCCTCTGTCGGGACGTCAGGGAGTGACCCGGGGTCACCAGGTGTTCCGGAGAACGCCGCTGGGGTGACGATAGGGGACGGACTGTCGACCAAACAAGCACAAGAGGTGAAAGAATTTGTTAGTCGGAATAGGGACGTATTCTCTGACCTTCCTGGACGTACCACCTTGATCGAGCATGACATTGTCACCGAGCCCCGGGTGAAAGTCCGCCTAAGACCATACCGAGTACCGGAGGCTCGGCGACAGGCCATTTCGCAGGAGGTAAGATCGATGCTACGTCTAGGGGTCATAGAAGAGTCAAAGAGCGAGTGGGCTAGCCCGATTGTCCTTATTCCCAAACCGGATGGTTCATTACGGTTCTGTAATGATTTTAGGAAATTGAATGAGGTATCAAAATTTTGACGCCTATCCCATGCCTTGGGTAGATGAGTTGATAGAGCGGCTGGGAAAAGCCCGGTATTTTTCGATCCTAGATCTCACAAAGGGCTACTGGCAGGTACCTCTGACGGAGGCGGCAAAGGAGAAGACGGCCTTTGTCACCCCGGAGGGGCTTTTTCAGTATAGGGTGTTGCCTTTTGGGTTGCATGGCGCTCCGGCTACGTTCCAGCGTCTGATGGATGTCGTCCTCAAGCCCCATCACCAGTATACCTCCGCGTATCTGGATGATATAGTCGTGTTTAGCCCAGACTGGGAGGGTCATTTGTCAAAACTTCAGGCGGTGATAGATTCTCTAAGGAAGGCGGGGTTAACTGCCAACCCAAAAAAATGCTCGGTGGGACTAGAGGAAGCTCGCTATTTGGGGTATGTGATTGGACGCGGAGTCATTAGGCCCCAAGTGAATAAAGTTGAAGCAATCCGGAATTGGCCCAGGCCTCGTACGTCCAAGCAAGTACGGTCATTTTTGGGCCTGATTGGGTACTACATGAGGTTCATTCCCCATTTTGCCACCTTGGCAGCCCCGTTAACCGGCCTCTTGAAGGGTAGAAAGTCGGTGATGGTTCGCTGGGGGGAGAAGGAGGAGGAGGCGTTCTCCCGTTTGAAGTCGGCCCTATGTGAGTCCCCAGTTCTGGTGACGCCCGACTTCAAGCGGGAGTTTGTAGTTCAAACAGATGCCTCGGGAGTAGGACTAGGGGCTGTGCTTTCAAAAGAGCTCAACGGGGAAGAGCACCCCGTGGTTTTTCTAAGCCGCAAGCTTACCCCAGCAGAAACCCGGTATAGCATTGTGGAGAGAGAGTGCCTCGCCATCAAGTGGGCACTCGAGTCTCTCAGATATTACCTTCTGGGGAGAAGGTTCCGTCTGGTGACCGACCACTCCCCTCTCCAGTGGATGAGTCGGGCTAAGGAGGGGAGCGCTCGGGTTACCAGGTGGTTCTTGTCCCTCCAGAACTTTAAGTTCACTGTTGAGCACAGGGCTGGCCGCTTACAGGGGAACGCAGATGCCCTGTCCCGGGTACACTGCTGTGCGTGTGTTCACCCCCTCAGGCTTGAACGGTATGTTCAAGCCCTCAGGGGTGAACAAAGGGGGGGGATATGTAGGAGAGTCCCCGGAATAATAATGGACGGACGATACGTGCCACCAGAGGTCCTGGCCTCGGTGGAGTAAGAACCGGATCATTGCGGTTACAGCGGCGAATGCTGCTGGCGCAGCGTGTCCGGGCCGGTTCTTACTGTTCCCCACGGCCAGCCCAGGTTTTTGGTGGAGCTGGGCCTTTAAAGAACCCAGCCTGCTGATGATGGGGGTGGGGTGTGTCTTGCTGTGCTGGAGATTTACACAGACAGAGTGAGTGCTGGTGAAGGAGAGTCTGGGCGCAGCACACATTGAAGGATAGCCCTGGGACCCGTGGTGCTACGAGCCGAAGGGGCTCTGGCCTGAGGGAGACAAAGGCAGATAGCCTAGAAGCCTGCAGAACTGCTGTGGTCTGTCCAAAACCAGGTGACTTAAACCTGCTGTTTATTTTCTATGGAAGGACTTTTGTTCTATGCACTATGTGGATATGCACCTGTGTGGTCTGCACATTGCCTGTTATGCCGTTGGTGTGAATAAAGTCACAGTGTATCACAAAGACTGTCTATGATTGCCTCAATACTGCCGCCGCTACCGTAGCCTACCACGAGCACATCCCCACAGTCCCCAATCTGGGGTTCATTTATTAAATAGATTTTTCGAACGGGGAGATGGTTAAAAAATTGCTGGCTCCCTCCCCTTTGTTTGAATCCACGCCACGGTCACTGCGTCTGCGCCGTGCAATTTACTGTCCCACCCGATATGAGTGGTATTTCCTTTAGTTTTCTCTTCTCATCAGTTTAATCCCTGTTACGTCCCCAATCTGGGGTCCATTTATTAAATAGATTTTTCGAACGGGGAGATGGTTAAAAAATTGCTGGCTCCCTCCCCTTTGTTTGAATCCATGCCACGGTCACTGCGTCTGCGCCGTGCAATTTACTGTCACACCCGATATGAGTGCTATTTTCTGTAGTACTATTCTCATCAGTTTAATCCCTGTTACGTGACATCCCCAATCTGGGGTCCATTTATTAAATAGATTTTTCGAATGGGGAGATGGTTAAAAAAACGCTGGCTCCCTCCCCTTTGTTTGAATCCACGCCACGGTCACTGCGTTTGCGCCGTGCAATTTACTATCACACCCGATATGAGTGGTATTTTCTGTAGTACTATTCTCGTCAGTTTAATCCCTGTTACGTCCCATATCAGGGTGGGATTGCCTTTTGTGAAAAAAAATTTAGGCCGGGTACCTTCGACTGCCATCACAGTGACAAACCAAACTCCGATACACCAAACTGAATTGATTTTAGGAACCAGGAGATGGAAAAAGCAGCTTGGTCGGTCCTCTTACTCCCAAGTTGGGGCACTGCGTGTGCACGAAGCATTGTGCTGTGACACCCTATATGAGTGGTGTCTTAACTAGTACTATTCCTATCAGTTTAATCCCTGTTACGTCCCCTATCCAGGGACGTGTGTCGAATTGATTAACCATTGTCGAATTAACGAACCATTACGACATCCTGGAATCATTTTGTTCTGAGCTTTGTACTTGATTTGTATTGGAATTGTTGGGGATTTTTTAAATTGTCTGCATTATTTCTAATAAACTATTAAGAGACTTTATTATGATTTTTTAATTTTATGTATTAAAAACCCACCCATACAACTTAAAAAAATAAAAATAAAAAAATTTAAGTTTTTTCTATGAAAAAACATCCAGCCGTCCTGATCGCTTTTGGTCTGATCATAATGAAGCAACGGCTTTATCATCTGGGGTGTGGCAACATTGCCAACACACTCATAGAGGTGATGATCGCTTCATTGTGATACGCTAGCCCCTTCACCACAACAAGGTAACGATCACGAAAGGGGAATTGACACTTGTATGTGCCTTTTTTTGTTTTGTTTTTGCAGCCACAGTGCAGCACCAGAGGCCAGAAAAATTAGGCATGTACATATGCCTGAAAAACAATGTTAATTCACGAAAGTCATCCGGTATGCAGACATTAAATACAGCAGCGTGGGGACCATTTTGAGGCCAAGGCATGTCATCAGGCCTTTTGTTAGTTAAACGTATCCCCTACTGTCAGTCCCTTCGGGATCCATGCCTCATTCATCTTAATGAAGGTGAGGTAATCAACACTTTTTTGACCGAGGCGACTTCTTTTGTCAGTGACAATGCCTCCTGCTGCACTGAAGGTCCTTTCTGACAGGACACTTGAAGCGGGGCAGGCCAGAAGTTCTATCGCAAACTGGGATAGCTCAGGCCACAGGTCAAGCCTGCACACCCAGTAGTCAAGGGGTTCATCGCTCCTCAGAGTGTCGATATCTGCAGTTAAGGCGAGGTAGTCTGCCACCTGTTGGTCGAGTCGTTCTCTAAGTCTGGATCCCGAAGGGCTGTGGCGATGTGTAGGACTGAAAAAGCTCTGCATGTCCTCCATCAACAACACATCTGTAAAGCGTCCTGTCCTTGCCGCCGTGATCGTGGTAGGAGGAGGATTACTTTGACCTCTTCCCCAGTTAGATTGCCGTTGTGCTGTGACATCCCCCTTATAAGCTGTGTAAAGCATATTTTTTAGTTTGGTTTTGAACTGCTGCATCCTTTCTGACTTCCGGTAATTTGGTAACATTTCCACCACTTTCTGCTTATACCGGGGGTCTAGTAGCGTGGCCACCCAGTACAGGTCGTTCTCCTTCATCCTTTTTATACGAGGGTCCCTCAACAGACATGACAGCATGAAAGACCCCATTTGCACAAGGTTGGATGCCGAGCTACTAATTTCCCGTTCCTCCTCCTCACTGATGTCATTGACGGTCTGTTCTTCCCCCCAGCCACGTACAAGACCACGGGTCCCAGATAGGTGACAACAACGAGCACCCTGGGATGCCTGCTCTGGTTGGTCTTCCTCCTCCTCAAAGCCACATTCCTCCTCTGACTCCTCTTCCTCATACTCCTCTTGCAGCGTTGCTGCAGGTCCGACAAGCAATGATGACAAGGCTGTTTCTGGTGGTGATGGTGACCACAACTCTTCCTCTTCACGCTCATCTACAGCCTGATCCAGCACTCTTCGCAGGGCACGCTCCAGGAAGAAAACAAATGGGATGAGGTCGCTGATGGTGCCTTCGGTGCGACTGACTAGGTTTGTCACCTCCTCAAAAGGACGCATGAGCCTACAGGCATTGCGCATAAGCGTCCAGTAACGTGGCAAAAAAATTCCCAGCTCCGCAGAGGCTGTCCTAGCACTCCGGTCATACAAATACTCGTTGACAGCTTTTTTTTGTTGGAGCAGGCGGTCGAACATTAGGAGTGTTGAATTCCAACATGTCGGGCTGTCGCAAATCAAGCGCCTCACTGGCATGTTGTTTCGGCGCTGAATGTCTGAAAAGTGCGCCATGGCCGTGTAGGAACGCCTGAAATGGCCACACACCTTCCTGGCCTGCTTGAGGGCGTCCTGTAAGCCTGGGTACTTAGACACAAAGCTCTGTACGATGAGATTCAACACATGTGCCATACACGGCACATGTGACAACTTGCCCAAATTCAATGCCGCCAACAAATTGCTTCACACACCACTTGGCCGATCTCCAGTTGGTGCGGGGTCAGCCACTGATCTACCTGTGCGTTCAGGGCGGACAGGAGTGCTGGTCCGGTGTGGCTCTCTGCTTTCAGGCAAGTCAACCCCAAGACAGCGTGACACTGTCGTATCCGGGATGTGGAATAGCCCCTGGGGAGCTGGGGGGATTCAGTTGATGTGCAGCCAGACGCCGCAGCAGAAGAGGACTCAGCCGAGGAGGTTATGGAAGAGGATGGAGTAGGAGGAGTAGAGGAGGTGGCAGTAGGCCTGCCTGCAAGTCGTGGCGGTGTCACCAACTCTGCTGCAGAGCCACGCATTCCATGCTTGGCAGCCGTCAGCAGGTTGACCCAATGCGCAGTGTAGGTGATATACCTGCCCTGACCGTGCTTTGCAGACCAGGTATCAGAGGTCAGATGGACCCTTGCCCCAACATTGTATGCCAGAGATGCCATGACTTCCTTTTCAATCAATGAGTAGAGGTTTGGGATTGCCTTATTAGAAAAAAAAATTGCGTCCGGGTACCTTCCACTGTGGTGTCCCAATAGCGACAAATTTTTTGAAGACCTCAGACTCCACCAGCTGGTATGGTAAAAGCTGGCGGGCTAAGAGTTCCGTCAAGCCAGGTGTCAGACACCGGGCAAGGGGGTGACTCTGTGACATTGGCTTCTTACGCTCAAACATTTCCTTTACAGACACCTGACTGTGGGCAGATGAGATGGAACTGCTCATGGTGAGAGGCAGAGTGGCGGGTGGTTTAGAGGGGGCAAGGAGGACAGCAGTGGTTGACATGGCTGAAGATGCTGGACCAGGAGGAGGATGGTGGCTTTGAGCTTGTGTGCTGCTTCTACTTGTCATCATGTGTTGATCCCATAGGCGTTTGTGATGTGCGATCATGTGCCTTCGCAAAGCAGTTGTACCTAGGTCGGTGTTGGATTTCCCACAACTCCGTTTCTTTTGGCACAGGTTGCAAATGGCATCGCTGTTGTCAGAGGCAGACACACAAAAAAAATCTACATCTCCTGGCAATAATGATTGCGCATCACTAATTTCATCCAACTGATGTGTAAATAACTCCTCTGAGGGATCAAGTGAAGCGGCTGTGGTGGTAGTGGTGGTGGTGGCGGCGGGCGGGAGAGTAGTTACTTGAGAGCAGGTGACCAAAGCTGAGCTGGAGGAGGATGGTGCGTCAAGGTTCCTAGCGGTGGCTGTTGAAGATTGGGTGTCCTGTGTAAACCAGTCAACTATTTTCTCAAAATTTTTGGGGTTCAGGGTACGTGGCCTCTGAACACTGGGCATTATTCCAGGGCCAGTGGAAATCACAGCACCACGAACACGACAGCCCCTGCAGCGTGGCCTGCCTCTGCCTGTCATTTGTTAGATAAGTTTTACTATGCGTGCAAGGTACTGTGCCACCCTATATAAGTGGTGGGCAGTGGGCACAGTACAGTCTGTGTGGGCCTGACACACACGGGCTTGCAAATGTGATTAGATCACAGTTAAATTTTAAATAGATTTTTTTTTTCTGCAAGGTATTTGAGTGAATGACACCCTGTAACGGAATGAGTGCAGGCCTAGCCAGCCACTAGCCAGTGGCCACAATACAGTATGTGTGGGGGCCTGACACACACAGGCTTGCAAATGTGATTAGATCACAGATAAATTAAAAATATAATTTTTTTTATGCAAGGTATTTGACTGAATGACACCCTCTAACGGTATGAGTGCAGGCCTAGCTAGCCACTAGCCAGTGGCCACAATACAGGATGTGTGGGCGCCTGACACACAAGGGGTTGCAAATGTGATTAGATCCCCCAAAAATGTAAATAAAATTTTTTTTCCTGCAAGGTATTTGACTGAATTACACCCTCTAACGGTATGAGTGCAGGCCTAGCTAGCCACTAGCCAGTGGCCACAATACAGTATGTGTGGGCGCCTGACACACAAGGGGTTGCAAATGTGATTAGATCCCCCAAAAATGTAAATATAATTTTTTTTCCTGCAAGGTATTGGAGTGAATAACACCCTCTAATGGTATGAGTGCAGGCCTAGCTAGCCACTAGCCAGTGGCCACAATACAGTATGTGTGGGCGCCTGACACACAAGGGGTTGCAAATGTGATTAGATCCCCCAAAAATGTAAATATAATTTTTTTTCCAGCAAGGTATTGGAGTGAATAACACCCTGTAACGGTATGAGTGCAGGCCTAGCCAGCCACTAGCCAGTGGCCACAATACAGTATGTGTGGGCGCCTGACACACACGGGCTTGCAAATGTGATTAGATCCCCTAAAAATTTAAATAGATTTTCTTTTTCTGCAAGGTATTGTAGTGAATGACACCCTGTAATGGTATGAGTGCAGGCCTAGCCAGCCACTAGCCAGTGGCCACAATACAGTATGTGTGGGCGCCTGACACACACGGGCTTGCAAATATGATTAGATCCCCAAAATGTTTAAATATTTTTTTTTTCTGCAAGGTATTGGAGTGAATGACACCCTGTAACGGTATGAGTGCAGGCCTAGCCACTAGCCAGTGGCCACAATACAGTATGTGTGGGCGCCTGACACACACAGGCTTGCAAATGTGATTAGATCACAGTTACATTTTAAATAGATTTTTTTTTTCTGCAAGGTATTGGAGTGAATGACACCCTGTAATGGTATGAGTGCAGGCCTAGCCAGCCACTAGCCAGTGGCCACAATACAGGATGTGTGGGCGCCTGACACACAAGGGGTTGCAAATGTGATTAGATCCCCCAAAAATGTAAATAAATTTTTTTTTCCTGCAAGGTATTTGACTGAATTACACCCTCTAACGGTATGAGTGCAGGCCTAGCTAGCCACTAGCCATTGGCCACAATACAGTATGTGTGGGCGCCTGACACACAAGGGGTTGCAAATGTGATTAGATCCCCCAAAAATGTAAATATAATTTTTTTTCCTGCAAGGTATTGGAGTGAATAACACCCTCTAATGGTATGAGTGCAGGCCTAGCTAGCCACTAGCCAGTGGCCACAATACAGTATGTGTGGGCGCCTGACACACAAGGGGTTGCAAATGTGATTAGATCCCCCAAAAATGTAAATATAATTTTTTTTCCAGCAAGGTATTGGAGTGAATAACACCCTGTAACGGTATGAGTGCAGGCCTAGCCAGCCACTAGCCAGTGGCCACAATACAGTATGTGTGGGCGCCTGACACACACGGGCTTGCAAATGTGATTAGATCCCCTAAAAATTTAAATAGATTTTCTTTTTCTGCAAGGTATTGTAGTGAATGACACCCTGTAATGGTATGAGTGCAGGCCTAGCCAGCCACTAGCCAGTGGCCACAATACAGTATGTGTGGCGGCCTGACATACACGGGCTTGCAAATATGATTAGATCCCCAAAATGTTTAAATATTTTTTTTTTCTGCAAGGTATTGGAGTGAATGACACCCTGTAACGGTATGAGTGCAGGCCTAGCCACTAGCCAGTGGCCACAATACAGTATGTGTGGGCGCCTGACACACACAGGCTTGCAAATGTGATTAGATCACAGTTACATTTTAAATAGATTTTTTTTTTCTGCAAGGTATTGGAGTGAATGACACCCTGTAATGGTATGAGTGCAGGCCTAGCCAGCCACTAGCCAGTGGCCACAATACAGTATGTGTGGGCGCCTGACACACACGGGCTTGCAAATGTGATTAGATACCCCAAAAAATGTAAATAGAATTTTTTTTTTCTGCAAGGTATTGGAGTGAATGACACCCTGTAACGGTATGAGTGCAGGCCTAGCCAGCCACTAGCCAGTGGCCACAATACAGTTTGTGTGGGCGCCTGACACACACGGGCTTGCAAATGTGATTAGATCACAGTTCAATTTTAAATAGAATTTTTTTTTTCTGCAAGGTATTTGACTGAATGACACCCTGTAACGGTATGAGTGCAGGCCTAGCCAGCCACTAGGCAGTGGCCACAATAAAGTATGTGTGAGCACCTGACACATACGGGCTTGCAAATGTGATTAGATCCCCAAAAATTTTTTTAATATAATTTTTTTTCCTGCAAGGTATTGGAGTGAATGACACCCTGTAACAGTATGAGTGCAGGCCTAGCCAGCTATTAGCCAGTGGCCACAATACAGTATGTGTGGGGGCCTGACACACACGGGCTTGCAAATGTGATTAGATCACAGTTAAATTTTAAATATAATTTTTTTTTCTGCAAGGTAATTGACTGAATGACACCCTGTAACGGTATGAGTGCAGGCCTAGCCATCCACTAGCCAGTGGCCACAATAAAGTATGTGTGGGCGCCTGACACACACGGGCTTGCAAATGTGATTAGATCCCCCAAAAAAATTTTAATATAATTTTTTTTCCTGCAAGGTATTGGAGTGAATGACACCCTGTAACAGTGTGAGTGCAGGCCTAGCCAGCTATTAGCCAGTGGCCTCAATACAGTATGTGTGGGGGCCTGACACACACGGGCTTGCAAATGTGATTAGATCACAGTTAAATTTTAAATATAATTTTTTTTTCTGCAAGGTAATTGACTGAATGACACCCTGTAACGGTATAAGTGCAGGCCTAGCCAGCCAATAGTCAGTGGCCACAATACAGTATGTGTGGGCGCCTGACACACACAGGCTTGCAAATGTGATTAGATCCCCCCAAAAATTTAAATATAATTTTTTTTACTGCAAGGTATTGGAGTGAATGACACCCTGTAACGGTATGAGTGCAGGCCTAGCCAGTGGCCACAATACAGTATGTGTGGGGGCCTGACACACACAGGCTTTCAAATGTGATTAGATCACAGTTAAATTTTAAATAGAATTGTTTTTTATCTGCAAGGTATTTTCTGTCACACCCTGTATGAATGGTGTGCACTGTGCACACAGTGCTGTCTCTGACTGAGCCTGCAGCCTCTCACACACGGGCAGCCAGGCAACTGCAATATATATATATATATAAAAAAAAAAGAAAAGAAAAGCACACTGATGTACCAGCCCTGAAAAGAGCTTTTTGGGGTGCTGTCTGGATGCTGTCCTTACAGCAGATGAGTCTGTGGACACAGAACAATGCCCTAGCTAACGCTTTCCCTATTGAATCAGCAGCAGCTACACTCTCCCTCCTCTCTCTGTGAAAGCAGATTCCGAATGAATCTAAAATGGATGCTGTCCAGGAGGTGGGAGGGTCTGGGAGGGAGGGTCTGCAGCTGATTGACTGGAATGTGTCTGCTGACTGTGAGGTAGAGGGTCAAAGTTTACTCAATGATGATGTATAGGGGGCGGACCGAACATCGCATATGTTCGCCCGCAGTGGCGAACAAGCTATGTTCGCCGGGAACTATTCGCCAGCGAATAGTTTGGGACATCACTAATCCACATTACTCGTGTTTAAACTGTGCTTTAAACTGTGTATATACATTAGATACATTTTTGGGAAATGAGCTAATGTATATCAGGGCAGCATGACTATATTGAAGGTATGCATGCTCGATTCTTAGCTCTTCAAGCTATTGAAATAAAGATGCAGGCTTGGCCAATCTAAGCGTAGATGTTGATGGGGAAGTTGGAAATGATAGCTGTTAGCTAAACAGCATGCAATTATTTTGACTTGATGGGTCTAGTTCTAGAGCCTTCACTACTCAAATGGAAAACCTCTAGCCACTAGGTCACTATGCCACTAATAGCAAAGTGTGGGGAAACCTCTATCATCAAATGTAGCGTAATAAATCTCCATGTATTTCCCATAGGAATAAGGTTTCTACTGTGTCCATAAGTTTTTGCACATAATGTTTATGACAATCTGTTTTATTTTAATTCAAAGGCTAATTTATGTTATCTATGTTACAAAAGTTGGTATGGAACCACTGAGCCAATCAACAGATTTGACTTTGGTCTAATCCTAAGGGCGTTATTCTGGCAGTCACCTGGAATTCATCCTTTAACCCCTGTACAGGGATCTGGACCAGACCGCAACTTCTTGGAGTAGTCCATGTTTGTTTGACTGAGAAGCTAGGCAGAATTGTGGTCAGAGACAGGCCAAGGCCAGACAAGGTGGAGTTTGTGCAATTAACAGGTCTGAGCTCATGGCAGGACAACTTAGGATTAAATGGGTATACAGGCACAGTTTGGGTAATGCAGTGGAGGGTCAATATGGATAAACAGGCACAGGTCGGTGCACAGGCAGAAAGGATAGAGACCTTATTACTCAGGCACCTTCCACCGTGGGAAAGTGCCTTAAGTACCCACAGGTAACCATCCATTGGCTAGTGAGAACTAAGGTACTTGCACACTAGCCCTCAAAGAGTTAGCGAGGGTGTCTATGCCCACCCTATGGATCAGAAAGAGAGGCTGTGCCTGCAAGCGAGCTTCAGCCTATGTGGAGGAATGGAACTACCCTGGCAGCTGGACCTGCAGGGAAGAGGAGGAAAAGTGGAAAATAGGCCTGGGCCGCTGGAAGACTGAGACCCGGGACTGGCAAGTAGGTCAGTGATAGCTTTGAGCTCCTCCTATAACGCTTATATTAGCTTCCATGAGCTCCTAGGTTGTTTGCAGAAAATAGATATTATGAGTAAAGATAAGGAAATCGATTATAAACAAATCAAATTTGTCTTGAACTTCCCAAAAATTTGTATTCCAGCAGAATCCAAAACTAAAACAAATGCTTCCCAACCTTATCATCACCCCCCCCCCCCCCCCTCATGATTGTGATTAGTGTCTGGACACCAAAATGGAATATACAAAACTATACTTATTATGAATGATTTGCGATTTCTATTTTTAAAAACGTTGTGTAACATTTTTGATCCAAAAGCATCACACAACAGGTCACTATCAATGTCGATTTATCAGTGTCAAGGCTCTTCTGCATCACCACACATAAACTAAACTCAGTCATACATATGAGACAGCAATCGACTACATTGTGGGCCGATTATTTGCCTGGGAGATTGTTTTCACTATCAACATTAACACTGACGAAGACAGCATACTACTACAGAGGGAACTGGATAGATTGGAGGCTTGGGCAGATAAGTGGCAGATGAGGTTTAACACTGACAAATGTAAAGTTATGCACATGGGAAGGAATAATGCAAGTCACCAGTACATACTAAATGGTAAAACACTGGGTAACACTGACATGGAAAAGGATAAAGGAATTTTAATAAACTGCAAACTAAGCAGCAAAAACCAGTGTCAGGCAGCTGCTGCCAAGGCCAATAAAATAATGGGTTGCATCAAAAGGGGCATAGATGCCTGTGATAAGAACATAGTCCTACCACTTTACAAATCACTATACATGGAGTACTGTGTACGGTTCTGAGCTCCTGTAAACAAGGCAGACATAGCAGAGCTGGAGAGGGTCCAGAGGAGGGCAACTAAAGTAATAACTGGAATGGGGCAACTACAGTTCCCTGAAAGATTATCAAAATTAGGGTTATTCACTTTAGAAAAAAGACGACTGAGGGGAGATCTAATTACTATGTATAAATATATCAGGGGTCAGTACAGAGATCTATCCCATCATCTATTTATCCCCAGGACTGTGACTGTGACGAGGGGACATCCTCTGCATCTGGAGGAAAGAAGGTTTGTACACAAACATAGAAGAGGATTCTTTACGCTAAGAGCAGTGAGACTATGGAACTCTCTGCCTGAGGAGGTGGTGATGGTGAGTTCACTAAAGGAATTCAAGAGGGGCCTGGATGTATTTCTGGAATGTAATAATATTACAGCCTATAGCTACTAGAGAGGGGTCGTTGATCCAGAGAGTTAGTCTGATTGCCTGATTGGAGTCGGGAAGGAATTTTTTATTCCCCTAAAGTGGGGAAAATTGGCTTCTACCTCACAGTTTTTTTTTGCCTTTCTCTGGATCAACTTGCAGGATGACAGGACGAACTGGATGGACAAATGTCTTTTTTCGGCCTTATGTACTATGTTACTATCTAACATGCCAGACTAAACTGGCCGAACAGGGAGTTCGTTTTTAATAAAACTGACACCCTGGTCCTTGAGCAAAATGACCAATGATAGACCAAAATCTGCCAATCATGCCATAAACATGCAGTTTCTGCAATGGCCAAAGATTTCCAATGTCTGAATGTACAAATGTCTGCCAGCGGTCATTGCTCATGGTAGTTTGCAGACAATAAATGGCCAAATCATTCCTTCTCTTGACTCAAAAACATGTATTTTCTACGTCTGTTTTAGGTGTAGAAAATGGTCTAAATGTAAGCCAGCAAGGAAGCTGTCTTACATTTAGACCTGTGCTGGATATGCCAAAATTATACAGAGGCTGGTGCCTCTTCATAACTTCGGTGTATCCACCGCCAGCTCAGGGGCTTATTAAGACTGGTGTCTAAAACGCCGGTCTTATGAAATGACCCCCCTATGTTTTTTTTATCATGATATGTAGAGGCCCTTTCAATTTTTTCACATTTTGCTATGTTATGGCCTTGAGCTAAAATCAAAACAAGCAAACAAACAGGTTTTCCTTATCCATCTGCACGTAATACCTCATACTGAGAAAGTAAAAAAAGAATTTTAGACATTTTTGCAAATTTATTAAAAAGGAAAAACTACAGTTTTGCATGGTCATAGGTATTCAGGCCCTTTGTTATGAGACTATAAATTTAGTTCTGGGGACCTTCCATTTGCCTTGATCATCTTTGAGATGTTTCTACGCCTTGATTCAAGTCCTCATGTGGTAAATTCAGTTGATTGGACATGATTTGGAAAGGCACACCCCTGTCTATATGAGGTGTCACAACTGGCAATACATATCCCAAAAAAATTCAAGCAATGAGAAGCAAAGTAGAGCCTATAGAGCCCAGAGACAGGATTGTGTGGAGGCACAGATCCAGAAAGGGATATGAAACATTACTGCTGCACTGAAAATTCCCAATAGCACAGTGGCCTCCATAATTCTTAAATGGAAGAAGTTTGGAACAACCAAGACTTTTCCTAGAACTGGCCACTCCACCAAACTAAGTAATCAGGGGAAAAGGACCTTGGTAAGAGAGGTAACCGAGAGTCTAATGGTCCAAAGATTCTGTCTGCCGATGGGAGAAACTTCAAGAAGGTCAATCATCACTCAAGCACTTCACCAATATGGGCTTTATGGCAGAGTGGCCAAAAGAAGCCTTTCCCCAGTAAAAGACACACAAAATCCTGGCTAGAGTTTGCAAAAAAGCACCTAAAGATCGAACAGTTTGGCCTCAATTCCAAGCATCATGTCTGGAAGAAATCAGATACTGATCTTTACCTGCCAAATACCATCCCTAGAGTGAAGCATGGTGTTGGCAGCATCATGCTGTGGGGTGTTTTACGTCAGCTGAGACAGGGAGACTAGTGAGAGTTGAGGGAAAGCTGAATCATGCAAAGTACAGAGATATTCTTAATGAAAACCTGATACATAGTGCTCTGAGCCGCAGACTGGACCTAAGGTTTACCTTCCAACAAGACAATGACCTTAAGCACACAGAAGTGACTTAAGGACAACTCTGTGAATATCCTTCAGTGGCCCAGCCAGGGCCAAGACTTGAACCCAATCAGACATCTCTGGAGAGAGATGAAATTGGCTGTTCACCAATGTTTCCCCTCAACCTTACAGAGCTTGAGAGGATCTGCAAAGAAGAATGGCAGGTGTGGCCAGGTGTGCAAACCTTGTGGCATCATGCCTAAGAAGACTAGAGACTGTAATCGCTGCCAAATGTGCTTTAACTAAGTCCTGAGCAAAGGGTCTGAATACTTATATCAATGAAATCTTTGAGTTCATCCTTGTCAATAAATTGGGAAAAAAAATGGAATATTCTGTTTTCAATTTGTCATTATGGGTAATTTCTCCATTCACTTCTGTGGGACTTCTGAAAATAGCCAAGTAAGTGCCCTTGCCTATTTTTGGAAGTCCAATAGCAATAAATGGAGTAAATGGAGAGAGCAGCGCAAGCATGGCCTCTTCCATATTCTTCATGGCCCGTAATGAGGTCCCGTTCTTGAGATAGGAGCATATCCCTAAGGTGGGCCCAGTACCTATTGGACATTTATTATATATCTGCAGTGAGCCCCTGAGGAACTGGTGCAGAGGATGAGAGTGGTAGTGGCCCTGATAAGGTGTTGTGTCACAGTATACTCCCTTAGGTCGTTATTCTCTGGGGATCAGTGCAGTGGAAAAGTGGTTTGATAAGGCAAGCCAGAAGTAACATTTTTTTAAAGTCTCTCTTTACTAAGCGCAAAATATAACGTGGTATAACCAGCAGTAGTAGGTGCAGTCTATGTCAGGTGATGAGGTATGGTGGCTGGTTGGGTGGTAATTAAATGGCACCTGCAGGCACCTGTGGATATAGGTGTTCACAATGTGATACGGGCCTGGTGTTAGACTGAACTGGAAGAGGTCTAGGTAATGGGTGTCTAAGCCGTGCTCTCTCATCTACAGTAGGATCTGAAACGCAATGGCTTTCCTGATAACTCTGCTGTCTAAGCACACTAAAGTTTTTTGCAAGCTTTGTTCTTGACCATGACAGTCTTCCTGGAGTGGAGGTCTCACAGAATAACTGGATACGTTCCCTTGGAGAAGGAGCTCTCGCATGTGCTTTGTATCTCCTTTCTGTCTGAACTCTCCCTCCTGGTAGGAAGTAGGATCAGCCCACTCCTACCAAGAGGGAAGGAACATGGTGGTTAGCTCTGTTCCTGCTAGACATTGTCAACTATACCTCCACTACTAAAGTACACAGCAAAAAATTGCATAACAGAATATCATGCATAATATAACAAACTATTGCAAATAACCCCAGGTCTGTCTGGGATACTGTATATCCTGTGGATATGTTCTAAAAGCCCTAATGGGACAACCCTTTAAAGATTCTGGGTTGGCCCAAAACCAGGCCCAGGCTACAAACTACAACTGCATCCCCTATAGCTAAATCCTCAACAACTGCCATTATAATTTTAATATCTATTACCAAAATGTTTATAAATGAATCATAAATATACTTACAATAACTATATTCCTCTGCATTATGTAATATTTTTATTTCCCCTTGTGTAAATGTAGAACCTGAATTCCAGCTGCAAGGAAATAAAAATATAATATCTGTAGGTCTAATTTAGTCTTTCCTGCTCTATCCAGGGCTTGACCATCCGATTGTAGGAAACTCCTCAGACTGTTCTGACTGAACAGGTTTATTCAGCTGTTGTACGCTAAGCCCTATGAAAAGAACAATGGCTTCTGATCTGCCTTTTATGGTTTATTGGGAACTGGCGGTCCGCACTGAAGCTTTGGTCAGTGATTAAGCACAGTGAAAACAAACTACACAAGACTACGTTGATGTTGGAGGAAGAATTCGCCACTTCATTAAGGCTTTAAGAGGAAACCTTTTCTTCTGCGGTGCTTGTTCAAAACTTCTCAGGTCTCTATTTAAAAACGTGATTCTCTCTAAGTAGCACAAAAACGATCGACAAAGCAACTGTTCCATCTACATGACAACTCAGCAAGATAAGTGGTATATAAACATCATGCTTTTTCACATGGAAATCAATCGGGGTAGAAATGTGTGAAATTATTTCCTTTTTTATTAACTGAAGCTTCTGACTAATGTGACAACATAATATAGAATGGTTATGGTTAGCGAGTCATTAAAGATCATTTAATGACAATCCTCCAAGGTATATTCTATTTCTTGGCCACGTGTCTACTGAGTGATCTTTACATGCCACATAATACAAAGAACTAATTTTTTTGTTATTGATGATAATATTAATAGAAGATATTATTATTTCACATGACTGGAATAATCAAAACTAAAGGAAGAGAATCAAATATTTTTTTGAAGTAGCTGTACAGTAGGTGACTTTAACATCTGAAAAAAGGAAGCGTGCTTACTTGCTCCCATTGCTGGGTCCCTGCTCCTTCGCTCCCCGGCCTCCACTGCCTAGCTCAGGTACCCTGCTGTCATTCTCTGATGTAACGCTGCTGCAGCTGCTCCCCTTGCGTCACATGACCAATTAACCTGAAGCAAGGTGAGCATGTAAGTAGGCCTTCCTTTTGCAGGTCTGTCCTCTGGGAAGGGTGTTTGCCAAGACCCACCAAAAAGATGGCCAATCCCTTTAAATCCCAATGGTCATAATTAGAGATGAGTGAATTTCTTGAAATTTGGTTATGAATAAATTTGACCGAAATCAAAAGTTCTCAAATTGCCCTGAAAAGTTGTGTATGACACTTTGGGATTTCATTGGGCTCCTTTTAAGTTTAGAAATTTGCATATATAGCTAGGGGTAAACACCTGGTAGACAATGGTAACAAAAAGCTTGTTTTAACCCCTTAAGGACTACCATCATACTTATACGGCGGAAGTCCAGAAGCTAAGCGGGCGCTATGCCAATTGCCTACTATTTTTCACAGCAGACACCCGGAAGCAATGTACCATGCAGATCGCGTACATTTAACCCCTCAGATTCTATGGTATCTCAACCGTGAAACCATGGGAGCGCTGTGCCCCTGAGGCCTGAATAGTTATCCTGCACTGAGATTGAGGGAGCTGCTCAGTTGCTGTGGAAGCCTTCTGAAGCATCTAAGGCCTGCCATAGAGTACTTTCTTTTTTAATAAGGAAACTTTTATTTATTTATTAGCTAGTGCAATTACTTTTTTGAAACTGTTTCCACCTTTCTGTCACAACTTTTTCTATACAGGGGATATATAGGTTATAGTTGGCAGGAGCAGGGGTAGAAGTTGTGGTGTGGGTTAATTATGCCAATTTTGCCATTCTTTTTATGGCCCCAGGTGCCGACTCTCACAGGGGTGCCAGCAGGCCCAGAAGCAATGAGCGCTTCCATCAATACAGATGGAAGCACTCATTGCTGAAGCGCTGACACCCACATACTGCAGAGGGGCAGGGAGCGGAGCGCATAGTTCCCTGCCCCGCCGCCGATCACCGCCATAGGCTTTAGGCCTAGTAGGTCTGAAGCCTATGCGGTAGTGAAATCCCGGCGCAGGCGCGCATGATGACGTAATCGCGCGCGACTGTGCAGGGACTCAGCAGCACAGTGCTGGGACTCTGCGAGCAAGCGCAAGTAAGTATTTCGCGTTTAGTTTTTTTTTTTTCTTTTATGTGCCAACTTTGGAGGACATGAGGGGGCCGGGGTGCACACAAGACAGAGGATGTGTGGGGGGAAAATATAGTGGGATACTGTGTGTGGGCAAATGTTTTTATTTTATTTTATGTGCCAACTCTGGGGGACATGAGGGGGGTGCACACAGGGGGACGTGGGGGGGATATGGTGGGATACTGTGTGGCACAGTGGGGGGCAAATTATTATGGGAGGGATTACTATGTGGGGGGAAAATTACTGTATGGGCAATGTGGGGGACACTACTGTGTGGGGGCAGTGTGAGGGCCACTACTGTGTGGGGGCCACTACTGTGTGGGGGACACTACTGTGTGGGGGGCAGTGTGGGGGACACTACTGTGTGGGAGGCAGTCTGGGGAACTCTACTGTGTGGGGGGCAGCGTGGGGGACACTACTGTGTGGGGGCAGCATGGGGTACACTACTTTGTGGGGGCAGCGTGGGGGACACTACTGTGTGGGGGGCAGCGTGGGGGACACTACTGTGTGGGGGCAGTGTGGTGGACACTACTGTGTGTAGGGGCACTACTGTGTGGGGGACACTACTGTATGTGGGACACTACTGTATGGGGGCAGTGTGGGGGACACTATTGTATGGGGGCAGTGTGGGGGACACTACTGTGTGGGGGGCAGCATGGGGGACACTACTGTGTGGGGGGCAGCGTGGTGGAAACTACTGTGTGGGGGCAGCGTAGGGGACACTACTGTGTGGGGGCAGTGTGGTGGACACTACTGTGTGTGGGGGCACTACTGTGTGGGGGACACTACTGTGTGTGGGACACTACTGTATGGGGGCAGTGTGGGGGACACTATTGTATGGGGGCAGTGTGGGGGACACTACTGTGTGGGGGCAGCATGGGGGACACTACTGTGTGGGGGACACTACTCTATGGGGGAAGTGTGGGGGACACTACTGTATGGGGCAGTGTGGGGGACACTACTGTGTGGGGGCAGCA
Organism: Bufo gargarizans; assembly: GCF_014858855.1. Taxonomy (NCBI): domain Eukaryota; kingdom Metazoa; phylum Chordata; class Amphibia; order Anura; family Bufonidae; genus Bufo; species Bufo gargarizans. The sequence continues at coordinate 62,290,207 of NC_058088.1, read as the reverse complement.
TGGGGGACACTACAGTGTGACGGCAGCGTGGGGACACTACTGTGTGGGGGGCAGTGTGGGGGACACTACTGTGTGTGGGCAGTGTGGGGGACACTACTGTGTGGGGGACACTACTGTATGGAGGCAGTGTGGGGGACACTACTGTATGGGGCAGTGTGGGGGACACTACTGTATGGGGGCAGTGTGGGGGAAACTACTGTGTAGGGGCAGTGTGGGGGACACTACTGTGTGGGAGCAGTGTGGGGGACACTACTGTGTGGAGGGCAGCATGGGGGCCTTTCTATTGGGGAGGAACTGTAGGGGCCATTCTATTATTTCTGGGGATACTATACAGGGATTATTACCTGGAGCACAATATATGGTGTTGTTATTACTGGGGGCACTCTAGGGGACATTATAGCTGTTGTAGATGCTATAGGAACATTTGGGGTAATTTATCAAACTGGTGTAAAGCAGAACTGGCTTAGTTGCCCATAGCAGCCAATCAGATTCCACCTTTCACATTTGACAGCTCTTTTGGAAATCCAGTTCTACTTTACACCAGTTTGATAAATAACCCCAATTATCTCTATTAGGGTCACTATTTTTTAATCAGCATAGTACCTGGGGCATTGGGGGGCACAATGGGTACAGTATTGGGTGTGACAGCAGGATCACACTGTGGGGACACCAGGATGGAGAGGTTGATGGAAAATCAACCCCTCCATGAAGAATTTCTCATGGCGGTCTAACGGAGGAGAAGAGTAAAGAGAAGGTCTAACGGAGGAGAAGAGTAAAGAGTGTGGGGAACTCTACTGTGTAGGGGGCAGCGTGGGGGACACTACTGTGTGGGGGCAGCATGGGGGACACTACTGTGTGGGGGGCAGCGTGGGGGACACTACTGTGTGGGGAGCAGCGTGGGGGACACTACTGTGTGGGGGGCAGCGTGGGGGACACTACTGTGTGGGGGCAGTGTGGTGGACACTACTGTGTGTGGGGGCACTACTGTGTGGGGGACACTACTGTGTGTGGGACACTACTGTATGGGGGCAGTGTGGGGGACACTATTGTATGGGGGCAGTGTGGGGGACACTACTGTGTGGGGGGCAGCATGGGGGACACTACTGTGTGGGAGGCAGCGTGGGGGAAACTACTGTGTGGGGGTAGCGTAGGGGACACTACTGTGTGGGGGCAGTGTGGTGGACACTACTGTGTGTGGGGGCACTACTGTGTGGGGGACACTACTGTGTGTGGGACACTACTGTATGGGGCAGTGTGGGGGACACTACTGTGTGGAGGGCAGCATAGGGGCCTTTCTATTGGGGAGGAACTGTAGGAGCCATTCTATTATTTCTGGGGATACTATACAGGGATTATTACCTGGAGCACAATATATGGTGTTGTTATTACTGGGGGTATCTAGGGGACATTATAGCTGCTGTAGATGCTATAGGAACATTTGGGGTAATTTATCAAACTGGTGTAAAGCAGAACTGGCTTAGTTGCCCATAGCAGCCAATCAGATTCCACCTTTCACATTTGACAGCTCTTTTGGAAATACAGTTCTACTTTACACCAGTTTGATAAATAACCCCAATTATCTCTATTAGGGTCACTATTTTTTAATCAGCATAGTACCTGGGGCATTGGGGGGCACAATGGGTACAGTATTGGGTGTGACAGCAGGATCACACTGTGGGGACACCAGGATGGAGGGGTTGATGGAAAATCAACCCCTCCATGAAGAATTTCTCATGGCGGTCTAACGGAGGAGAAGAGTAAAGAGAAGGTCTAACGGAGGAGAAGAGTAAAGAGTGTGGGGAACTCTACTGTGTAGGGGGCAGCGTGGGGGACACTACTGTGTGGGGGCAGCATGGGGGACACTACTGTGTGGGGGGCAGCGTGGGGGACACTACTGTGTGGGGGGCAGCATGGGGGACACTACTGTGTGGGGAGCAGCGTGGGGGACACTACTGTGTGGGGGGCAGCGTGGGGGACACTACTGTGTGGGGGCCAGCGTGGGGGACACTACTGTGTGGGGGCAGTGTGGTGGACACTACTGTGTGTGGGGGCACTACTGTGTGGGGGACACTACTGTGTGTGGGACACTACTATATGGGGGCAGTGTGGGGGACACTATTGTATGGGGGCAGTGTGGGGGACACTACTGTGTGGGGGGCAGCATGGGGGACACTACTGTGTGGGAGGCAGCGTGGGGGAAACTACTGTGTGGGGGTAGCGTAGGGGACACTACTGTGTGGGGGCAGTGTGGTGGACACTACTGTGTGTGGGGGCACTACTGTGTGGGGGACACTACTGTGTGTGGGACACTACTGTATGGGGCAGTGTGGGGGACACTACTGTGTGGGGGCAGCATGGGGGACACTACTGTGTGGGGGACACTACTCTATGGGGGAAGTGTGGGGGGACACTACTGTATGGGGCAGTGTGGGGGACACTACTGTGTGGGGGCAGCATGGGGGACACTACAGTGTGAGGGCAGCGTGGGGACACTACTGTGTGGGGGGAAGTGTGGGGGACACTACTGTGTGCGGGCAGTGTGGGGGACACTACTGTGTGGGGGACACTACTGTATGGAGTCAGTGTGGGGGACACTACTGTATGGGGCAGTGTGGGGGACACTACTGTATGGGGGCAGTGTGGGGGAAACTACTGTGTAGGGGCAGTGTGGGGGACACTACTGTGTGGGGGCAGTGTGGGGGACACTACTGTGTGGAGGGCAGCATAGGGGCCTTTCTATTGGGGAGGAACTGTAGTGGCCATTCTATTATTTCTGGGGATACTATACAGGGATTATTACCTGGAGCACAATATATGGTGTTGTTATTACTGGGGGTATCTAGGGGACATTATAGCTGCTGTAGATGCTATAGGAACATTTGGGGTAATTTATCAAACTGGTGTAAAGCAGAACTGGCTTAGTTGCCCATAGCAGCCAATCAGATTCCACCTTTCACATTTGACAGCTCTTTTGGAAATCCAGTTCTACTTTACACCAGTTTGATAAATAACCCCAATTATCTCTATTAGGGTCACTATTTTTTAATCAGCATAGTACCTGGGGCATTGGGGGGCACAATGGGTACAGTATTGGGGGTGACAACAGGATCACACTGTGGGTACACCAGGATGGAGGGGTTGATGGAAAATCAACCCCTCCATGAAGAATTTCTCATGGCGGTCTAACGGAGGAGAAGAGTAAAGAGAAGGTCTACATGACAGGAGATGTCCTTGGATGTAAGAGGTATGTGATCAAGTATTGGAGGGGTCAATGAAGAATTTCTCATGGCGGTCTAACGGAGGAGAAGAGTAAAGAGAAGGTCTACATGACAGGAGATGTCCTTGGATGTAAGAGGTATGTGATCAAGTATTGGAGGGGTCAGAGAAATGACTACTTTTTATTGCTTATTTCCATTGTAACTGGTGCAGACATTAGTTCAAGTTACAGGGAGAATACAGTATTTGCAGGTTCACTGCAGAGCTAAGCAGCTCCCTCTGCTACGAGGCACCTGGTGATCATGGTATCACTGGTATGAGAGGAGGAAGCATCATGACTAGAGTTGAGCGAACACCTGGATGTTCGGGTTCGAGAAGTTCGGCCGAACATCCCGGAAATGTTCGGGTTCGGGATCCGAACCCGATCCGAACTTCGTCCCGAACCCGAACCCCATTGAAGTCAATGGGGACCCGAACTTTTCGGCACTAAAAAGGCTGTAAAACAGCCCAGGAAAGAGCTAGAGGGCTGCAAAAGGCAGCAACATGTAGGTAAATCCCCTGCAAACAAATGTGGATAGGGAAATGAATTAAAATAAAAATTAAATAAATAAAAATTAACCAAAATCAATTGGAGAGAGGTTCCATAGCAGAGAATCTGGCTTCCCGTCACCCACCACTGGAACAGTCCATTCTCAGATATTTAGGCCCCGGCACCCAGGCAGAGGAGAGAGGTCCCGTAACAGAGAATCTGTCTTCATGTCAGCAGAGAATTAGTCTGCATGTCATAGCAGAGAATGAGGCTTCACGTCAGCCACCACTGCAACAGTCCATTGGCATATATTTAGGCCCAGCACACACAGGCAGAGGAGAGAGGTCCCGTAACAGACAATCTGGCTTCATGTCAGCAGAGAATCAGTCTGCATGTCATAGCAGAGAATCAGGCTTCACGTCAGCCACCACTGCAACAGTCCATTGGCATATATTTAGGCCCAGCACACACACAGGCAGAGGAGAGAGGTCCCGTAACAGAGAATCTGGCTTCATGTCAGCAGAGAATCAGTCTGCATGTCATAGCAGAGAATGAGGCTTCACGTCACCCACCACTGCAACAGTCCATTGGCATATATTTAGGCCTAGCACACAGGCAGAGCAGAGAGGTCCCGTAACAGACAATCTGGCTTCATGTCAGCAGAGAATCAGTCTGCATGTCATAGCAGAGAATGAGGCTTCACGTCAGCCACCACTGCAACAGTCCATTGGCATATATTTAGGCCTAGCACACAGGCAGAGCAGAGAGGTCCCTGTAACAGACAATCTGGCTTCATGTCAGCAGAGAATCAGTCTGCATGTCATAGCAGAGAATCAGGCTTCACGTCAGCCACCACTGCAACAGTCCATTGTCATAAATTTAGGCCCAGCACCCAGGCAGAGGAGAGAGGTCCCGTAACAGACAATCTGGCTTCATGTCAGCAGAGAATTAGTCTGCATGTCATAGCAGAGAATCAGGCTTCATGTCAGCCACCACTGCAACAGTCCATTGGCATATATTTAGGCCCAGCACCCAGGCAGAGGAGGGAGGTCCCGTAACAGAGAATCTGTCTTCATGTCAGCAGAGAATCAGTCTGCATGTCATAGCAGAGAATGAGGCTTCACGTCACCCACCACTGCAACAGTCCATTGGCATATATTTAGGCCTAGCACACAGGCAGAGCAGAGAGGTCCCGTAACAGACAATCTGGCTTCATGTCAGCAGAGAATCAGTCTGCATGTCATAGCAGAGAATCAGGCTTCACGTCAGCCACCACTGCAACAGTCCATTGGCATATATTTAGGCCTAGCACACAGGCAGAGCAGAGAGGTCCCGTAACAGACAATCTGGCTTCATGTCAGCAGAGAATCAGTCTGCATGTCATAGCAGAGAATCAGGCTTCACGTCAGCCACCACTGCAACAGTCCATTGTCATAAATTTAGGCCCAGCACCCAGGCAGAGGAGAGAGGTCCCGTAACAGACAATCTGGCTTCATGTCAGCAGAGAATTAGTCTGCATGTCATAGCAGAGAATCAGGCTTCATGTCAGCCACCACTGCAACAGTCCATTGGCATATATTTAGGCCCAGCACCCAGGCAGAGGAGGGAGGTCCCGTAACAGAGAATCTGTCTTCATGTCAGCAGAGAATCAGTCTGCATGTCATAGCAGAGAATGAGGCTTCACGTCAGCCACCACTGCAACAGTCCATTGGCATATATTTAGGCCTAGCACACATGCAGAGGAGAGGTTCATTCAACTTTGGGTAGCCTCGCAATATAATGGTAAAATGAAAATAAAAATAGGATTGAATGAGGAAGTGCCCTGGAGTCCAATAATATATGGTTATGGGGAGGTAGTTAATGTCTAATCTGGACAAGGGACGGACAGGTCCTGTGGGATCCATGCCTGGTTCATTTTTATGAACGTCAGCTTGTCCACATTGGCTGTAGACAGGCGGCTGCGTTTGTCTGTAATGACGCCCCCTGCCGTGCTGAATACACGTTCAGACAAAACGCTGGCTGCCGGGCAGGCCAGCACCTCCAAGGCATAAAAGGCTAGCTCTGGCCACGTGGACAATTTAGAGACCCAGAAGTTGAATGGGGCCGAACCATCAGTCAGTACGTGGAGGGGTGTGCACACGTACTGTTCCACCATGTTAGTGAAATGTTGCCTCCTGCTAACACGTTGCGTATCAGGTGGTGGTGCAGTTAGCTGTGGCGTGTTGACAAAAGTTTTCCACATCTCTGCCATGCTAACCCTGCCCTCAGAGGAGCTGGCCGTGACACAGCTGCCTTGGCGACCTCTTGCTCCTCCTCTGCCTTGGCCTTGGGCTTCCACTTGTTCCCCTGTGACATTTGGGAATGCTCTCAGTAGCGCGTCTACCAACGTGCGCTTGTACTCGCGCATCTTCCTATCACGCTCCAGTGCAGGAAGTAAGGTGGGCACATTGTCTTTGTAGCGTGGATCCAGCAGGGTGGCAACCCAGTAGTCCGCACAGGTTAAAATGTGGGCAACTCTGCTGTCGTTGCGCAGGCACTGCAGCATGTAGTCGCTCATGTGTGCCAGGCTGCCCAGGGGTAAGGACAAGCTGTCCTCTGTGGGAGGCGTATCGTCATCGTCCTGCCTTTCCCCCCAGCCACGCACCAGTGATGGACCCGAGCTGCGTTGGGTGCCACCCCGCTGTGACCATGCTTCATCCTCATCCTCCTCCACCTCCTCCTCATCCTCGTCCTCCTCGTCCTCCAGTAGTGGGCCCTGGCTGGCCACATTTGTACCTGGCCTCTGCTGTTGCCAAAAACCTCCCTCTGAGTCACTTCGAAGAGACTGGCCTGAAAGTGCTAAAAATGACCCCTCTTCCTCCTCCTCCTCCTCCTCCTCCTGGGCCACCTCCTCTTCCATCATCGCCCTAAGTGTTTTCTCAAGGAGACATAGAAGTGGTATTGTAACGCTGATAACGGTGTCATCGCCACTGGCCATGTTGGTGGAGTACTCGAAACAGCGCAACAGGGCACACAGGTCTCGCATGGAGGCCCAGTCATTGGTGGTGAAGTGGTGCTGTTCTGTAGTGCGACTGACCCGTGCGTGCTGCAGCTGAAACTCCACTATGGCCTGCTGCTGCTCGCACAGTCTGTCCAGCATGTGCAAGGTGGAGTTCCACCTGGTGGGCACGTCGCATATGAGGCGGTGAGCGGGAAGGCCGAAGTTACGCTGTAGCGCAGACAGGCGAGCAGCAGCAGGATGTGAACGCCGGAAGCGCGAACAGACGGCCCGCACTTTATGCAGCAGCTCTGACATGTCGGGGTAGTTGTGAATGAACTTCTGCACCACCAAATTCAGCACATGCGCCAAGCAAGGGATGTGCGTCAAATTGGCTAGTCCCAGAGCTGCAACGAGATTTCGCCCATTATCACACACCACCAGGCCGGGCTTGAGGCTCACCGGCAGCAACCACTCGTCGGTCTGTTGTTCTATACCCCGCCACAACTCCTGTGCGGTGTGGGGCCTGTCCCCCAAACATATGAGTTTCAGAATGGCCTGCTGACGTTTACCCCGGGCTGTGCTGAAGTTGGTGGTGAAGGTGTGTGGCTGACTGGATGAGCAGGTGGAAGAAGAGGAGGAGGAAGCCGAGAAGGAGGAGGTGGCAACAGGAGGCAAAGAATGTTGCCCTGCGATCCTTGGCGGCGGAAGGACGTGCGCCAAACAGCTCTCCGCCTGGGGCCCAGCTGCCACTACATTTACCCAGTGTGCAGTTAGGGAGATATAGCGTCCCTGGCCGTGCTTACTGGTCCACGTATCTGTGGTTAGGTGGACCTTGCCACAGATGGCGTTGCGCAGTGCACACTTGATTTTATCGGATACTTGGTTGTGCAGGGAAGGCACGGCTCTCTTGGAGAAGTAGTGCCGGCTGGGAACAACATACTGTGGGACAGCAAGCGACATGAGCTGTTTGAAGCTGTCTGTGTCCACCAGCCTAAATGACAGCATTTCATAGGCCAGTAGTTTAGAAATGCTGGCATTCAGGGCCAGGGATCGAGGGTGGCTAGGTGGGAATTTACGCTTTCTATCAAATGTTTGTGAGATGGAGAGCTGAACGCTGGCGTGTGACATGGTTGAGACGCTTGGTGACGGAGGTGGTGGTGGTGGTGTTGGTGGTACATCCCCTGTTTGCTGGGCGGCAGGTGCCAACGTTCCTCCAGAGGCGGAGGAAGAGGCCGAGGCGGCAGCAGCAGAATAGGCCGAGGCGGCAGCAGCAGAAGAGGTAGCAGGGGGAGCCTGAGTGACTTCCTTGGTTTTAAGGTGTTTACTCCACTGCAGTTCATGCTTTGCATGCAGGTGCCTGGTCATGCAGGTTGTGCTCAGGTTCAGAACGTTAATGCCTCGCTTCAGGCTCTGATGGCACAGCGTGCAAACCACTCGGGTCTTGTCGTCAGCACATTGTTTGAAGAAGTGCCATGCCAGGGAACTCCTTGAAGCTGCCTTTGGGGTGCTCGGTCCCAGATGGCGGCGGTCAGTAGCAGGCGGAGTCTCTTGGCGGCGGGTGTTCTGCTTTTGCCCACTGCTCCCTCTTTTGCTACGCTGTTGGCTCGGTCTCACCACTGCCTCTTCCTCCGAACTGTGAAAGTCAGTGGCACGACCTTCATTCCATGTGGGGTCTAGGACCTCATCGTCCCCTGCATCGTCTTCCACCCAGTCTTGATCCCTGACCTCCTGTTCAGTCTGCACACTGCAGAAAGACGCAGCAGTTGGCACCTGTGTTTCGTCATCATCAGAGACATGCTGAGGTGGTATTCCCATGTCCTCATCATCAGGAAACATAAGTGGTTGTGCGTCAGTGCATTCTATGTCTTTCACCGCTGGGGAAGGGCTAGGTGGATGCCCTTGGGAAACCCTGCCAGCGGAGTCTTCAAACAGCATAAGAGACTGCTGCATAACTTGAGGCTGAGACAGTTTCCCTGGTATGCATGGGGGTGATGTGACAGACTGATGGGGTTGGTTTTCAGGCGCCATCTGTGCGCTTTCTGCAGAAGACTGGGTGGGAGATAATGTGAACGTGCTGGATCCACTGTCGGCCACCCAATTGACTAATGCCTGTACCTGCTCAGGCCTTACCATCCTTAGAACGGCATTGGGCCCCACCATATATCGCTGTAAATTCTGGCGGCTACTGGGACCTGAGGTAGTTGGTACACTAGGACGTGTGGATGTGGCAGAACGGCCACGTCCTCTCCCAGCACCAGAGGGTCCACTAACACCACCACGACCATGTCCACGTCCGCGTCCCTTACTAGATGTTTTTCTCATTGTTATGGTTCACCACAACAACAAATATATTATTTGGCCCAATGTATTGTATTCAAATTCAGCGGGATATAAATTTGAGGCCTAGTATTTAGGCGCTGGGTGACCGGTATGGATTTAGTGACAGAATTAGACTTGGAAATGCACAGAAGCGTGTGTGTGAAGTTATTCTGAATGACCCTATGTGCACCTTCAATATGATCTACCCTTTTAGGGATAGATTTCAAATAGCTCTGATATAGCAGAAACGACTAAATTATGAAATTGCTAAATTGGGAATTGTATTTCAACCCAGAACAAAAAATGTGCTTTGACGGACACTAAATAACTTTCCCAGCCACAACAGGACAGCGGTAACGAGAGATTTAGCGGGATATAAATTTGAGGCCTAGTATTTAGGCGCTGGGTGACAGGTATGGGTTTAGTGACAGAATTAGATTTGGAAATGCACAGTAGCGGGTGTGTGAAGTTATTCTGAATGACCCTATGTGCACCTTGAATATTATATACCCTTTTAGGGATAGATTTCAAATAGCTCTGATATAGCAGAAACCACTAAATTATGAAATTGCTAAATTGGGAATTGTATTTCAACCCAGAACAAGAAATGTGCTTGAACGGACACTAAATAACTCGCCCAGCTACAGCACTAGGGACAGATTTAGCGGGATATAAATTTGAGGCCTAGTATTTAGGCGCTGGGTGACAGGTATGGGTTTAGTGACAGAATTAGATTTGGAAATGCACAGTAGCGGGTGTGTGAAGTTATTCTGAATGACCCTATGTGCACCTTGAATATTATATACCCTTTTAGGGATAGATTTCAAATAGCTCTGATATAGCAGAAACCACTAAATTATGAAATTGCTAAATTGGGAATTGTATTTCAACCCAGAACAAGAAATGTGCTTGAACGGACACTAAATAACTCGCCCAGCTACAGCACTAGGGACAGATTTAGCGGGATATAAATTTGAGGCCTAGTATTTAGGCGCTGGGTGACAGGTATGGGTTTAGTGCCAGAATTAGACTTGGAAATACACAGTAGCGGGTGTGTGTGAAGTTATTCTGAATGACCCAATGTGCACCTTGAATATTATATACCCTTTTAGGGATAGATTTCAAATAGCTCTGATATAGCAGAAACCACTAAATTATGAAATTGCTAAATTGGGAATTGTATTTCAACCCAGAACAAGAAATGTGCTTGAACGGACACTAAATAACTCGCCCAGCTACAGCACTAAGGACAGATTTAGCGGGATATAAATTTGAGGCCTAGTATTTAGGCGCTGGGTGACAGGTATGGGTTTAGTGCCAGAATTAGACTTGGAAATACACAGTAGCGGGTGTGTGTGAAGTTATTCTGAATGACCCAATGTGCACCTTGAATATTATATACCCTTTTAGGGATAGATTTCAAATAGCTCTGATATAGCAGAAACCACTAAATTATGAAATTGCTAAATTGGGAATTGTATTTCAACCCAGAACAAGAAATGTGCTTGAACGGACACTAAATAACTCGCCCAGCTACAGCACTAAGGACAGATTTAGCGGGATATAAATTTGAGGCCTAGTATTTAGGCGCTGGGTGACAGGTATGGGTTTAGTGCCAGAATTAGACTTGGAAATACACAGTAGCGGGTGTGTGTGAAGTTATTCTGAATGACCCAATGTGCACCTTGAATATTATATACCCTTTTAGGGATAGATTTCAAATAGCTCTGATATAGCAGAAACCACTAAATTATGAAATTGCTAAATTGGGAATTGTATTTCAACCCAGAACAAGAAATGTGCTTGAACGGACACTAAATAACTCGCCCAGCTACAGCACTAGGGACAGATTTAGCTGGATATAAATTTGAGGCCTAGTATTTAGGCGCTGGGTGACAGGTATGGGTTTAGTGCCAGAATTAGACTTGGAAATACACAGTAGCGGGTGTGTGTGAAGTTATTCTGAATGACCCAATGTGCACCTTGAATATTATATACCCTTTTAGGGATAGATTTCAAATAGCTCTGATATAGCAGAAACCACTAAATTATGAAATTGCTAAATTGGGAATTGTATTTCAACCCAGAACAAGAAATGTGCTTGAACGGACACTAAATAACTCGCCCAGCTACAGCACTAAGGACAGATTTAGCGGGATATAAATTTGAGGCCTAGTATTTAGGCGCTGGGTGACAGGTATGGGTTTAGTGCCAGAATTAGACTTGGAAATACACAGTAGCGGGTGTGTGTGAAGTTATTCTGAATGACCCAATGTGCACCTTGAATATTATATACCCTTTTAGGGATAGATTTCAAATAGCTCTGATATAGCAGAAACCACTAAATTATGAAATTGCTAAATTGGGAATTGTATTTCAACCCAGAACAAGAAATGTGCTTGAACGGACACTAAATAACTCGCCCAGCTACAGCACTAAGGACAGATTTAGCGGGATATAAATTTGAGGCCTAGTATTTAGGCGCTGGGTGACAGGTATGGGTTTAGTGCCAGAATTAGACTTGGAAATACACAGTAGCGGGTGTGTGTGAAGTTATTCTGAATGACCCAATGTGCACCTTGAATATTATATACCCTTTTAGGGATAGATTTCAAATAGCTCTGATATAGCAGAAACCACTAAATTATGAAATTGCTAAATTGGGAATTGTATTTCAACCCAGAACAAGAAATGTGCTTGAACGGACACTAAATAACTCGCCCAGCTACAGCACTAAGGACAGATTTAGCGGGATATAAATTTGAGGCCTAGTATTTAGGCGCTGGGTGACAGGTATGGGTTTAGTGCCAGAATTAGACTTGGAAATACACAGTAGCGGGTGTGTGTGAAGTTATTCTGAATGACCCAATGTGCACCTTGAATATTATATACCCTTTTAGGGATAGATTTCAAATAGCTCTGATATAGCAGAAACCACTAAATTATGAAATTGCTAAATTGGGAATTGTATTTCAACCCAGAACAAGAAATGTGCTTGAATGGACACTAAATAACTCGCCCAGCTACAGCACTAAGGACAGATTTAGCGGGATATAAATTTGAGGCCTAGTATTTAGGCGCTGGGTGACCGGTATGGATTTAGTGACAGAATTAGACTGGGATATGGCCAAAAAATAAACAGACTATTGCTGGTTAAATGCACTTGGTGTGACAGCTTCACCCTGATGTAGGCTTTAGCCAAAAAACAACCACACCATTGAGGGTTAAATGCACTTGGTGACAGGCGCAGCTTGCCCCTGATTTAGTATATGGCCAAAAAATGAACAGACTATTGCTGGTTAAATGCACTTGGTGTGACAGCTTCACCCTGATGTAGGCTTTAGCCAAAAAACAACCACACCATTGAGGGTTAAATGCACTTGGTGACAGGCGCAGCTTGCCCCTGATGTAGTATATGGCCAAAAAATGAACAGACTATTGCTGGTTAAATGCACTTGGTGTGACAGCTTCACCCTGATGTAGGCTTTAGCCAAAAAACAACCACACCATTGAGGGTTAAATGCACTTGGTCGCAGCTTGTGCTGGCGCACCACAAGACACAAAATGGCCGCCGATCACCCCAGAAAAATGTGACTGACAAACGGTCTGGGCAGCCTAAAAACAGTGAGCAATTGAGGATCAGCAGCTCAATGATCCACAGCTGCAGATCGATCAGTTAATCAAGTCCTTTGGAGGAGTTAATCTGCCTAATCTCGCCCTACTGTCGCAGCCGCAACCTCTCCCTACGCTAATCAGAGCAGAGTGACGGGCGGCGCTATGTGACTCCAGCTTAAATAGAGGCTGGGTCACATGGTGCTCTGGCCAATCACAGCCATGCCAATAGTAGGCATGGCTGTGATGGCCTCTTGGGGCAAGTAGTATGACGCTTGTTGATTGGCTGCTTTGCAGCCTTTCAAAAAGCGCCAAGAAAGCGTCACAAAAGCGCGAAGAAAGCGACGAACACCGAACCCGAACCCGGACTTTTACGAAAATGTCCGGGTTCGGGTCCGTGTCACGGACACCCCAAAATTCGGTACGAACCCGAACTATACAGTTCGAGTTCGCTCATCCCTAATCATGACCACTTCCTGAACTATACAGTGATCATGTATAAAGGGATCAGGAAGGCAGGGACAGTAATAAATTATCTCTGCCTTCTCTATGGGGAGTCTGTGCAAATGCAGACTTTTCAGAGAATTTCAGAGTTATGCAGACCCTCCTGACATTTTATGTTGTCCGGAGGTCCACAAATAGTTGAGAAAAAAATATAGTGATTTATTAATGATATCTTTAAATAAGTTTTTCAGAAACAGCACACCGATGTAGTTTGTAATTCAACCTTTATTTACCAGTGGTACATTCTCAAGTTATTTTATGACATTTATTGCTATCTGCAACGTTTCGGGTCCATTCGGTGCCCTTTGTCAAGCTGGATGGCCGGTCTGCGTGTTTCCAGACCTGCCATCCAGCTTGACAAAGGGCACCGAATGGGCCCGAAACGTTGCAGATAGCAATAAATGTCATAAAATAACTTGAGAATGTACCACTGGTAAATAAAGGTTGAATTACAAACTACATCGGTGTGCTGTTTCTGAAAAACTTATTTAAAGTTATAATCTCACTCCGCGGGTGGAAGGAGGTAACAGGAGACGAGCACCCACAAAAGCCGTTCAATTTAGACGTGTGCTGAGATGTCATTACGACTAAGAAGATTTATTAATGATATGATTTGTGAATGCAATGATTGCATCATTTAGGATGTAATAAAAGGTGGACATGCTAGTGTCCTGTGTAGATGAAGGATAGTGTAACAGGCAGCAGGTATGGACCTGCAGTGCCCACTAACTGTTTTGGCTTTGAGCTATCCCTAATGGCATTTTCCTGGCAGTCTACTGGTTATTACCCTTTAACTCCTATACATTAATTTGGTCTTTGCTGCAGGGGAGTACCAGGCCGCTACCTCTTGAGATAGTCCCAGTGTAGTTGGTAGCTGACTCACAGGGGTCAGAGACACCAAGGGATTAGGCAATATTTATAGTCAGGATACAGGCCGAGGTCAGGGCAGGCATAGTTTAAACATATTCGAGAAACAAATGAGAGGTCAGGGCAGGCGGCAATAGATCAATATGAGAAACTGATCATGACAGGTAGCCAATAATCGGAGTGGGTTATCAGGTAGAAGTTAAGTACACAGGCAAACAGACAGAAGTAAAGTAGTTTATCTAGTAGACTTGGAAACTAAGCTCAGTCAACTGGAGAAGGCGCCTTAAATACCCAGGGGAAGGCAGCCACAGGCTGGGGAAGTATTTGGACGCGTGGACAGGCCCCTTGAGAGGCAGAGGGAGCACACATGCGCCTTATAGAACAGACCGGGAGGCCTTCACAAATGAACGCAGGCCGCAGCCTACTGAAGATAATAGAGTGGCCTGAGGCTGAGACTGCTGCTGGCTGGAGGAGGAAGGCGAGTGGACCTGGAGCTCCAGGTGGACAAAAATGCCAGCTGAGTGAGTAGAGCAGCACCCATGCCCGCAAGGAGAAGCAGAACAGCAGCGGGCATGTGCCAGTGTAACAGGTGATCCTTGAGAATCTCTTCCTTTGGTGAGCCCAATGTATGCTATTCCAACACAATGTTGTCAGTCCTAGCACACAGTTCTAGGCTACTGGGATATTCCAGATTAATATCTCTTTGCTTCTAAAGGAGCATAACATTTTCAGACATTTTCAGTGGAACTTTTGTGTGATAATATGAAAAGAGATGTCTCAAATCCTTATCACAATTTCTGATTCATGATTTCGCTTTTTTTTTACCGCTTTTAATATTTTTATGACACTAAAACACTGAATTATCAAAATCTTCCTTTTTTAAATTATGTACAGTCATCATTCAATTAGACTCCATTGTACAGACTTTAAACATCTTTGCATACATAAGAATGATTTTTGACATGCTAATGAACAAAAAACGGTAAAAACAAGTAACAAGAAACAAAAGTGATTTGCTAGGTGCCTCAATATGACAAACAGAAAACAAAATATACACATTATTACTATATTAGGAGGGTGTTTTTTTTTGTAGTAAATTACTGAGTAGCAAGTTTGGCACAATGTGTCGCATCTGCTCAGCTAACACCTTTTTTTTTAAAATAGGAGTGAAATGAATGGTTGATAAACTCAATAGAAATTCAGTGTGTAAGTTAGTAATACCCTAGAGCAACAGTAATGTTCTGGGTGTATTTCCATATGAATAAGGATCAGCACCGAACAAGAACAACATGGAGTTAATTGCCAACCTGTATTGCCTGCTCTCCTCTATCATTTAATCACATTGTTTGCTGGTAATTGCTTGCAGATCCAAGTGGTGGATACAGTATTCAGCTGTTCAGCTTTGGGAGACATAATCAAGGTGAGAAAACAAGAATAATACCTACTGCCTGTGTTTTAATGCTGCCAGAAGGCTGTTAATATCGGTTCTCGTGACTCATTGCCTGATTAGTGAACAGTTTGTGGATTGGAAACATTTCTTTCTATTCATTAAAGAAATGTAAGTGCATTTCGATCTTTCAACGTAATATTAATTTAGGTTCAATATTTTGAGATTATAAATTTCCTAACATATCCTTATAGCAATCAGATCAGAACTCTGTCTTCTTGACACACAGCTCCAACTCACCTGTATAGATATAAATGCTAGAAATTCAGGCCTGCATTCACCACTAGAGGGAGCGTAGGAGCTTGCTGAAGACTGTTTCATTGTTTAGTTCAAAGAATATATGTATGTATGTCTGTATGTATGTGTTTATTTATTTATTGTCTGTTTATATGGCACCAACATATTAAACAGCGTTGTACAAAGATTGTCAGCATTCTAACCAGTCCCCAACGGAGCTCACAATTTAAATTCCCTATTTTAAACATACACTAGCACCAATTTAATAGGAAGCCTGCCTGTATGTATTTGAAGTGTGGATGGAAACCTGAGTACTCATTGGAAGGGCTCATGCACACGACCGTATGTATTTTGCGGTCCGCAAAAAACGGATCCGCAAAAAATACGGATGACATCCGTCTGCATTCCGTATTTTGCGGAACGAACAGCTGGTCCTTCATAGAGCAGTACTATCCTTGTCCGTAATGCAGACAATAATAGGACATGTTCTATTTTTTTGTGGAACGGAAATACGGACATACGGAAACAGAATGCACACGGGGGAACTTCCGTATTTTTTTTTCTGACCCATTTAAGTGAATAGTTACGCATACGGTCTGTAAAAAAAACGGAACGGACACGGAAATAAATTACGTTTGTGTACATGAGCCCGAAGCCTGTATAAACATGGGGTTAACATACAAACTTTATAAAGATATTGCCTTTGAATTTGGATTCCAGTCCAGAACCCTAATACTGCAAATTAACAGTGATACCACTGTGCCACCTGTATATACAACGTGTGCCAATGTATATTCAAATAAATAAATAAATATATAAACATAATTTTAAAAAGTTGGCCACTTTGCTGCTAAATTACAGGATGCCATATACCAGTGTGCGATGAGATGAGAAACTACTAATAAGCTTACCTTAGCCCTACACGGTGTTACCCCTCCTAAGTGTCACGGGTAGTGGTGTAAACAGTCAACGACATCCTTATCCTTTCCAAGATGGTGCTATTGTACTGCGCCTGCACTGAAAGTGATCAGCACATGAGATACAGGACATCATGGAAGCAATGGACATCCTGTCAGTCCAAAGTGTGTTGGAGTAAGGCCTGTTTCACATTTGCGTTTGACAAAACCCTGCAGGCTGTTCCGGCCTGGAATAGCCTGCCATATCTGTCACTGCCAGGCGCTGCCAGAATTCTGTTCACCCCAGTAACTATAATTGCAACGGTTGTGCGCAATGATTTTCATCCAGATGATTCTTGGCACATTATAGTGAATGAGTTTGGAACCGGCTTTCCAGTCTGCACATGCGCAGACCTTTAAAAATGTGAATAAATTAATACCGGATCGTTTTTTTCCGATTGACACCGGAGAGACAGATCCGGTATTGCAATGCATTTGTGAGACAGATCCGCATCCGGATCCATATCACCAATGCATCCGTGCATCCGTTTGCGTCCGGATTGCCGGATCCGGCAGGCAGTTCCAACGACGGAACTACCTGCTGGAATCCTCTGCCGCAAGTGTGAAAGGATCCTAACCTGATCAACACCGATCGCGGCATCTGTGAGGTAAGGCAGAGGTAAGAAGCTCCCTCCGCCTTCCCATTGGAGACCCTGCAGTGAAATAGCTTTTGAAGCTTCCCATAGCTGCCATGGTAACCTCCCTGCTGCGCTGTGCATGAAGCACAGCTCAGCAAGATGCCAGTCATAATGCTATTCACGCTAATAGATCTCTGTTAGGGTGAATAGGACAAGGGATCAAATTACCCCAGGTTCTATCCCCCTAAAAAATAAAAGTTAAAATTACCCCTTTCCCTATTTAACATATAAAAATATATAAAAGGTATAGCCTTGTCCGAAAATGCCTGAACTATTAAAATTTCCATGCGCTGATCGTTGTAATGGAAAAAAAAAAAAAAAAAAAACACATGATACGTCGTTTTTTGTCACATGTAACAACAGTAATCAAAAAGTCATAGGTATCACAAAAATGTACGTATGTACCAATAAAATCTAAATATATATTATTTATATATATATATATATATATATATACATACATAAGTTTGTTATCGCTATATTGATATTAAGCTGCAGATTAAGAACATTATGTCATTTTTAGTGCACAGTCAACGCAGTGATGTAAAAACCCCAAAAATCTTTGTGGAATAGTTTTATTTTTCTAAATTTAACCCCACAAATAATATTTTTTTCCCATTTTCCAATAAAGACATGGTAAATTGAATGGTGCTTTTAAATAGTACAACTTATCCCCCCAAAAATAAGCCTTCATATGGCTATATGAATGGATAATTAAAAAGTTATGGCTATTGGAACGTTGGGAGGAAAAAAAATGCAAAACCAAAAATGGGTCCCGAACATTCCATTTTAAATATCAAAATACAGTGCTGCCACCTAGTGGCCTGTATTGGTATATTGCACTAATAGCTGGCGAAGCCTTTTTGAGGCTTCGGGCTATTAGTATAGTGTAACAGGTTCTCTGATCTCAGCAGGGGAACGCTGCTACAGGAGCAGGAGCACACAGGTGCTCAGATGCTGTGGGGTGAAATTTATGCGATCAGCCTTACGATCACATACATGTACTGCCGGTCTCTGCTACTTGAAACAGCAGAAACCCAGTGGCTATGACATGAGTGGGCGCCATGTTTAAAGACATGACATGTACAGCAGAGGTCACAAAGAGGTTAATCTCTATCGACAGAATAGGGGATAAGTATTTGATTGCTTGGGATCTGAGCTCTGGGAACCCTGGCATTTAGAAAAATGGGGTTCCACAAGTGCCACGAACTGTACCATGAGAATGGAGTGGTGGTGCAGATGTTCCCCATTCACATCTATGAGACTGCCAAGTACAGCACCTTAGCCTTCTCTCAGCTAACTAAGCACATTGTACAGTGGCTGTGCTTTGTATCACAGCTTACATCCATTCACTTGAATAGTGCTAGGCTGTGCCTAGGCCATGTGACCAATGAACGTGGTATCACTGGCCTAAGGAAAGCTGTGGGAAGACCTTGGCACTCCTGTGAGCACTGTGGCCTTCTCAAACAGCTGATTGGCAGGAGTACAAGGTGTTGGACCCCCACAGATCAGATTTTGATTACCTATCCAGAGGATTGGTCATCAGTTAAAAAGTCTTGGAAAACCGCTTTAAAGAGACCATTCTCTAGTCTCTACCTTCTGGAGGAAAGCTAATATGCATATATTTCCCCAGGGAGCATTACCTGTTAGAATCTCTATGCCAAGTGGTGTCTCTGCAAGGGGAAAGACAGATTTTAATAAAATGAGCCATATAACGTCACATGTTTGATGATAATCTTCTGCTGTATTATCGATCAATGTTGAACGGATTACGGATCCATAATACATTAGCCTGGTTTTCTATAGGATCACACTGTACCTCCATATACCTCTATTTTCATACATAATACTTTTATTTCTCACTGACTCCTTGAGAAAATTTAATTATGGTATGCTCTATTTCCTGTCATACTATTGAGATATTCCTCTACTCGAAACATTGATTGTAGGGGTGAAGTAGGTGCCTCATTGAGGCACCATTCAGTGACACACAGTGGGGGAGAGTTATCAAACTGGTGTAAAGTAGAACTGGCTTAGTTGCCCACAGCAACCAATCAGATTCCACCTTTCATTTTCCAAAGGAGCTGTGAAAAATGAAAGATGAAATATGATTGGCTGCTATGGGCAACTAAGCCAGTTCTACTTTACACCAGTTTGATAACTCTCTACTACTTTACCCACTGTGCCTACGACTCCATAGGGATTGCATGTGTCTTAATACGGGGCAATGCAGGTTGCGTCTATAATTTCACAGGCGGCCTTAAATATAAGGTAGTAAAATAAAAGTTATTAAAAAAGTTTTTGTTACTGTATAAAAGATACAAAAGATAATGTTTCATTCCATGGTACATATATTCCTTTATATATTATATATTACATATATTCCTTTACAATTTTTTGTTCTTTTTTTTTTTTTTTTACGTTCAAACACTACTTTACTTGGGTTCACACAGATGTCTTCTTGTTTATTGAGCCACCCCGTTCCCAGTGTATTGACCAAATCTGTGTCTTCCAGTAGCTCATGAGTCATGACTGTTGCCTTTCAACGTTGAAACTGTGGACCTTAATCTTGTTCCCTGCCTATTCTATACTTGGATCTTATGTCATGCCTATTTTGATCCTAGCTTGGAAGACACAGGCCGAGGCATGTTCAAAGGGGCGGAACATCAAACCATTGCAAGATCTGCAATGGCAGATGCTCAGAGTAATGAAGAAATGAACAAGCACCAGATCACAGAAGGACTAAGCTCACGACTGCATACCCTGCTCTTCTACATGCTGAAAATAACTGTAATATTCAGAAGAAATGGACTGAGGTTGTGTAGAGACTTTACTGTTATGTCATTTTTTTTCCCCATCGCCCTGAAGCTAAGATCAATGCATTTAATTTGGTGTAACCAATTATTTAACTCTCTCCGAGGTGAACTCTACTCCTACCTTTTGTAAGTTACTAAAGTAATCTCTCTCATTTTGCTCAGCCTTTCCCATCAACACTCGAACGAATCCTTTCAAAAGGAAAATTGAGTTCTGTAAATTGTTATTGAAGTGTCAAATGTGTTAAATCCTTTCAGTACCTGTTAGCAACCCTTTCCGCTATGATCTGCTGCACAATACGGAAAGAAGGGGGGGAAAAAAATATCCAGTAATTGAAAGGACCCTTCAGCCCCCACTTGTTTTCTAACTACACTACATTTTTCCTCTTGCTTGACGGCTTTTGGCATCAGTTAAAAGACTCTCGCAGGTTTATGCAGGAGGTATTGGTTCGCAAATTTCTAATCCGCTTTCAGATGTTCTACTACATTTAAATTTACTAGATCTCTTAAGAGAGCAACAGAATATCTTAAGCTCTATTAACCACTTAATCATAAACTATGCTATTTACTCTATATAATGTATGTTTAAATTAGTAACAGGTCCCCCCCAGCAGTGCGCAGCAAAAAAGCACTATTTTCTCTTAAAGTATAACTGTCGTATTATTATTTTTTTAGGGAGTATTGGATTGTGGTGATTAATATCTCCTTGGTGGCCCTATTTCAACTTTTCACTGTGTATTCAATTACCCCTTAATTCCACAGTTTTGTTCCCTGTACTGCCTATTTTACCTGTGCTTAAAATCAGGTTGCTAGGCAGGTCCGTCTATGTGTTGAAGGACGGAGGACACAGAAGCACGCAGCGTGCAAGGTCACATTACTGACAGCCAGGGAGTGTAAGTAAATGATTAAAGCCAGGTCCTCCCCATACACCGCCTCTATTACACACCAGCATTATTGCATACCATTTACAAAGATAGGAAACAGAACCTCTATAAATGTAACAAAGACAGAGGAGACTATAAACATCTGTTGTGGGAATGCCCAGGGATAAATGAATATTGGATAAAAATATTTCGGAAACTGCAGGACCACTCTCCTATGAAGTACCAGGCATGCATTGATTATGCCATCCTGGGTACACTCCCAGAGACAGACGAAAATAAAACAGAGCAGATACTGTGACTTCGGGGCATCGCACTAGCCAAAATAATAATTGTGAAACACTGGGGCACCATGAAATACCCCAGTTTTCAGGAGTGGCTAGAGTGGATGAACAGAGTTAGGCAGTATGAACACATTGTAGCCCAAACAGCAGGGAAAAAGGCAGTCTGGCTGCGGATCTGGGGTAACTGGAAATAACGACAGTCGATGTAGATACGGCGGCTTTGTGGAGGAGAAGGGGGGGTAACTGGCAATTGGAAACAATAACAATGATAAAAGATGTAGACACGGCAGCCCCGCGGAAAGAAAAAGGGGGGGGGGCGGGGGGAGGGATGGGGGGGGCCTATAAATAAAATGGAAACTTAGTACAGGTTTAGAAGAAATTATTAATGTATTCTCACTTTATGGCTTTGTGATATTGAAATAGAAGATTGTTACACATTATTTTTTGGAAAATAAAATATATATAATAAAAAAAAAAAAAAAAAAAAAGCCAGGTCCTCCCCAGCAGCTGATAGCAGTGCCTGGGCTGTGTGCACTTCTCCCTGTCCCTGCGCCTGGCAGACGCTCCCTCACTCAGCAGAGCTGGAGAATGCAGAGTTGAAGCAGCGCAGACCAGGGAAGGGAGATCTGCCGTCTACTCAGTGTATAAATGAAAGCAACATGTGGTAAGAGGACCCCTTTGTGCTGCAGGAGATTAACCCTTTAGGGGGAGGGCTGTGTTACTGACACTTTTGGGGGGCTATTGTTACTGGCTAGTGAGGGCAGGCGGGATTAGCCTCAGGGTGAGGGCAGTGGCGGCCATCTTAACTGAATAGTGAGATTGCAGTTTTATGCAGACTGGTTGCTAAGGGCTGAATCTTATTAAATATGGGTTAGGTCAGTCTAATAGTAACTGATTCTGGAATATTATGTTATTAGTAACTACATATATGAAAATTTAAATTAGGGTCTAAGTGTGACAGTTATCCTTTAAAGTAGAACTCCCGCAATTTTTTTTATTTATTTTTTACCTGTTAGAAAGGTGCATGATGTAATCTGTAGTGAATGTTATCTTCTCACCAGTGACTGTATTTGTGTGTTATAACCTCCCTTCAAATTTCACGTTATTTTTTTTTTTACGTTATTATAGTCTGTGTGTTCACTGGTGAGTGATATCTTTGTATTCCGACGAAGCTGGGCAGTCACTGTCAGTGCTTTAAAGGGACACCAAGGGACATACAGTGAGGGCTTCACTTGCGAGTTAGAACCTAGGGATAAATTAGGGGAAGAGACCCAGCATCTGTCTCCCTCTTTATTTGTATCCCTATGTTTCTAAAGCTCACCCTCTGAGCAAGTGAGTACATCTCTCATTTGCGTCTACGCTCTACCACACTACACTAGTTGGTGGTGCATGACTATTGATGTATGTAGTCTTGTTTGTTAAATCATTGGGCTTATTATTTTAATATTGACCAATAAAAGTTACTTTTTAAGGTGACCCCACTATTCAGTTTCATCAGACAGACACCAAAACGGAATGGAGACTGAACTGATGTATTCTGAGCGGATTCTTTTCTATTCAGAATGCATTAGAATGCAAACTGATCCGTTTTGGACCGCTTGTGAGAGCCCTGAACGGATCTCACAAACGGAAAACCAAAAAACGAGTGTGAAAGTAGACTTACATGATAATGGTTACAAAAACTCTTGCAATTTAAAACTGTTAAAAACATTTTGGGCTACTTTCACACTCGCGTTTGGTGAGGATCTGTCATGGATCTGCACAGACGGATCCGTTCAGATAATACAACCGTCTGCATTCATTCAGAACGGATCCGTTTGTATTATCTTTAACATAGCCAAAACGGATCTGTCTTGAACACCATTGAAAGTCAATGGAGGACGGATCTGTTTTCTATTGTGCCAGATTGTGTTATAGAAAACGGATCCGTCCCCATTGACTTACATTGTGTGTCAGAACGGATCCGTTTGGCTCAGTTTCGTCAGATGAACGGAGGCAAACTGATGCATTCTGAGCGGATCCTTTTCCATTCAGAATGCATTAGGGCAAAACTGATCCATTTTGGACCGCTTGGGAGAGCCCTGAACAGATCTCACAAACGGAAAGCCAAAACGCCAGTGTGAAAGTAGCCTTTTGGAATTTTCACATGCATTTTTGGTAGTTTTTTGTCAAGTTTTTTTGGGAGTTTTTTTTCTTGGCATTGTTGAAGTTGTATGAAAAATCCTATGGAAAAATGGCAGAAAAAATTGCGAATCCTCAGCATACTTTATTCTGAAAAAGACAAAAAAAAAACACAGCATAAAACCCCAAAATCCTGTGGATGTAGTGGACACCACAATCGATATAGCTAAATGCTGTGTAAGAGACTGGACTCAAACATGATATGTTTAGAAAAATGCTGCAGTCTTTGGTGCAATTTTTCATGCTACGTTTTGAACCATAGCCAGAAGTGGATTAGAAAAGAATGGGAAAAAGGAAAGACATATACCTCTCTACCTGCTGGATCTACCTTCTGGCTTTGACATAAACAATTTTTCCAAAAATCTACTGTATGTTTGTGAAACCAACCTCAAAGTTACATGTATGGTATCTTAAAGGGAACCTGTCACCTGGATTTTGTGTATAGAGCTGAGGACATGGGTTGCTAGATGGCCGGTAGCACATCTGCAATACCCAGTCCCCATAGCTCTGTGTGCTTTTATTGTGTAAAAAAAACGATTTGATACATATGCTAATTAACCTGAGATGAATCCTGTCCCTGACTCATCTCAGGTTAATTTGCATATGTATCAAATAGTTTTTTTTTTTACACAATAAAAGCACACAGAGCTATGGGGACTGGATATTGCGGATGTGCTAGCGGCCATCTAGCAACCCATGTCCTCAGCTCTATACGCAAAATCCCGGTGACAGGTTCCCTTTAAGTGGCAAATTTCTTTCAGAAATTTCTTGTACAGAAGAATCTGATTTTTGCAGCATGTGCATGGGTTTCTGTAAGTGCAGTTGCCGGGTTTGGGGTGGTTCAAACACTATACTGGGTCCCCCAGATGCATTCGAGGTGCCATCATGTGTTGCTACTTTCTGGAAGAGATGGTAATGTGTGGTGCACTCCAATAAAGAATAATTCCAGAGAGTCAGGGTCTGCAGTAAACCAGTCTTCTTCTTTACTGGAGGAACTCAAGTGGAAAACAATACAGGCAAGGAACTGGGCTAAATTCTCTAGTCTTCTCTCAGGAAGAAGAAGGGTTCATGTGAGGAAAGGCCTGAGCTAGCTGTCC
This sequence comes from Bufo gargarizans, assembly GCF_014858855.1. Taxonomy (NCBI): domain Eukaryota; kingdom Metazoa; phylum Chordata; class Amphibia; order Anura; family Bufonidae; genus Bufo; species Bufo gargarizans. Next base: position 62,265,646 of record NC_058088.1, on the reverse strand, counting down.
CCCTCTCCCACTCTCTCTAATGCTTGCTACCCTGGTCAAAGGCTGGTAGCCCAGGGTCTGTAGCTCAATAGTCCCACTGGATACTTGGTCACAGGGCTGGTGATCCAGGGTCTGTGGCTCAGCATCTGCATCTCAGAGTCTTTTTCTGCTCACTCAGGCAGAATCTATTCTTCTAAGCCCTAACTGCAGACAACTAGGGGCTCTGACTGCTCCCCTTATATACATTTTGTAGCTGAACTAGACCCATCTAGTGGGAGGGGTGGAGTGGGGGCAGCACAGCCTAAGCAGATACAATGTTGAAATTTAGTCTGTCATAGACCTGGGTTAGAACTTCAATAATAATAAATGGGAACGATGGAGTAGTTTCTCCGGACAAAAACAAGTCTTCAGACATAATAACATAGCTACAACAGACATCCAAATGGTCAGTCTGCCTTAGTTTAAGGCCTCATGCACACGACCGTTGTGTGCATCCGTGGCCGTTGTGCCATTTTTTTTCGCGGACCCATTGACTTTCAATGGGTCCGTGGAAAAATCAGAAAATGAAAAATCACACAAGATTGTCATCCGCGTCTGTGATCCGTGTCCGTGATCCATGTCCGTTTTTTCCTATAATTTCAATGGCAAACTTGACTTTTTTTTTTTTTTCATTTTTCATGTCCGTGGATCCTCCAAAATTCAAGGAAGACCCACGGACGAAAAAACGGTCACGGATCACGGACCTACAGACCCCGTTTTTGCGGACCTTAAAAAAAAAACGGTCGTGTGCATGAGGCTTTAGTGGTAAAAAAAAGTCTGGCTTTTACCTCCAAAACATTCTCTAATTTAACGCTAATGGTAAGTCATGTCTCAAGGCCTATATAAATGGTTGAACATTGACTTATAGGATAGCTGCCTTACATCTGATGGCATCAGAGGCAGAGCTTGTTAAGAGCTCATTTGCATACCTTTCTTCCCTGAATTGTGCCCAAGGGGGAGATAGTACCCCCCAAATCCTGATTTGGGCCTCTTACCCAGCCAGTACTCTCTGCTCTGCACTGATAAAGGGCAATGACCCCGAAACAGCTGTCTTCAGATGAGGTGCTGGCTTATTTAATATCCAAGGCATGCCTCAAGGCCTGTTTAAAGGGTTAAACATTGACTTATAGGATAGCTGCCTTATATCTCGTGGCATTAGGAGCTCATTTGCATCCCTTTCTTGTCATAAATTCGGCACATCTAGTCTAGTACAAAGCTGTTTAAATTTAAGACAGTATTAATACATCTGCCCAATTTTTTCATGTATACTACTAACTTTTCTTTAGGAAAGCTTAAGATCTACTCAGTATATAATACTTCAAAATCACTACGGTAAGAAGTTGTCTTAGAAGAAGGTTAGGATTCAAAGGGAACAAAATGTACTGTATACATATACTAAGACAACAGCAATATGGACGGTTATTGCAAAAAGAAATGACCCATTAAATTTAGCGTACCCCAGATAGACTGTCTCTGCATAGTGATTAGTTACCTATATGCCGCTTAGTTCTCCTTCAAGCATATGACATTAAGTTCAATGTATTTCTTAGCTTTTTTTTATAATTCATTTTAAATAAGTCACCTGAATGACATATTGTGACTTAATGACATATGCTGTTAACGGTAATGCATTACAGTTGTGTCCTGTGATGATGTTTTATATATGAATGGTTAGAATGTTACTTGAGGCTGTCATATTACTATACGGTTTCTATAGTGATGATGGTGCAAGCTTGGCTAGCTCTCTATGTTAGTAATATATTGAAAACCGTCTACATGCTGTGATACACTTATAGGAAGCAGAAGAGGACATGGGGGTTATCAATTCATGCTATGAAATAGTAGCCAAGGTTTCAGCTTTCAATTTAGTCTAAAGATATACGAGTCATATAGTTCCCTGAGATCATGTGGGGAATAATCTAGGCTTTCTCAAGAAAACACAGAAGAAAAGACTAGGACCTGAACTGCTTCATTTGTAGCAAGGCTGGATTTGTTACTTAATTAGATCAACCAATTTCTCTATCATCTATCTACCAATCTCAAATGAATCAATCTATCTATATTTAAAAAAAAAAAATTCTCTCTCTTTCAAACATAAGTAAAATGAATCCCATTTGAAGTAGATTTGTACTTTTCTTAGCTCTAGCATTGTTTGTATACACACACGTATATTTGTACTACAGTATATGATTATATATTTTAAGTGTCATTAGATATTTGCTTGTAATTGTAAATTTAGGAGTGAATGTAGCAGCAGGTTGAAGAAATCACAAGGACGTTGCCCATTGTCAGTTATAGGCAAAGGCCCGCAGAGACCAGTAGGAGTCAGCAGTGACTTTGGCAAATACAATATCTTCTCACTGGGAACATTTAAACTCAGTGCCTTAAACTAAGTATTTAGTTCCTAAGGACAGAAGATTGTTAAATTGCCTATAAATATTCACCTTGCTACTTCCTTAAAAATGATGAGCATGCTCTAATTATTATTACTATAATTAGAAAAAAAATTGTACTGTTATTATTAATAATAATAATAATAATAATAATAATAATAATGTAATCATATTTTTACAAACAAACATCTAGATAGCTTTGCTGTCAGCGATTTAATTTAGAAAATAATTAATAATATTTATTGTTCGTATTTTTATTACCAGGGTAATTTAAGTCTTCAGGACAAGTCAAAGTCAGTTTAACCCCTTAAGGATGTAGGATGGGTTTTAAGGCTCTACATTTTTTTTGGTGTTTCTTTTTTGATATCCGCATCTTCCTTTTGAGGAGGGGTTGGGTAAAAGGGAAAGGGTGTGTAGAGTATGATTTCTATACATTGTCATAAGCCGCAATGTTATTTTGAATTATAGTCATCTAAATAATTTTTGAAGCCATCTACTGTATTTGCTGTGACCAGCTCCTGCGGCAATTCCAGAGATTCACAGCCTTTACTGTAAAGAATGCTTGTCTCCTCTTATGACTAAATCTTTTTTTCTCCAGGTGTAGGGAGTGGCTGCTTTTTTATTGAGGGGGTTTAACACAGTATAGCTTCTCTCGATATTTTTTGTATGGTACGTTTATGTATTTGCAGGGGCGTAACTAGAAGTGACTGGGCCCCACAGCAAATATTTGTAAGGGCCCCCCTCATCGCGCTTCGCATCTCCCTCCTCCTGTGTAAACCCCACTCCTTTGGCACAGTGTAGCGGTATACTGTATATTGTGTGGCACAGTGTAGCGGTATACTGTATATTGTGGGGCACAGTGTAGAGGTATACTGTATATTGTGTGGCACAGTGTAGAGCTATACTGTATATTGTGGGGCACAGTGTAGAGGTATACTGTATATTGTGTGGCACAGTGTAGAGGTATACTGTACATTGTGGGGCACAGTGTAGAGGTATACTGTATATTGTGTGGCACAGTGTAGAGGTATACTGTACATTGTGGGGCACAGTGTAGAGGTATACTGTATATTGTGTGGCACAGTGTAGAGGTATACTGTACATTGTGGGGCACAGTGTAGCGGTATACTGTACATTGTGGGGCACAGTGTAGGCTATATGTGTATAACATAAACATATTTCATATGAACACTTACAGTTACTTGGCTTGGCCCTTGGGGATCTCGGACGCCACTTCACCACTTGGCTGGGGGCTCGGCGGAGCTGATGTTGTGCTTTATCCTAATGAGAAAGATTTCATAATAAGGATTTGGAGAAGGGGCAGAGGGATAGCAGAGCAGGGAGAGGCTGGTGCTGCTACTAGGGGGTCATACCATGGGGGAGTAATAAAGCCCACCATAATGCCCCCCCCCCCAGTAGAAATAATTCTCCTTATAATGTGACAGTGCAAAAATACCCCCTTGTAATGCCCTCAGTTGAGCTAATGTCCCCATAGTGCCCCCATAATGTGCCAGTATAAAATACCCCTATATAGTGCCCCCAGTAAATTCCCCCATAGTGCTCCTCTCCCCCCTTCCTGCTAGTGCCCCCCATAATGTACCAGTATAAAATGCCCCATATATAGTGCCCCAGTAGATGCCCCTCAGTGTCCGGCCTCTGATAGGCTGCCGGCCTAGTGTCCCCCATAATGCCCCCCAATAATGTGCCAGTAAGTGTCCCATAGATGCCCCCCATCATGTGCCAGTATCAAGTGCCTCTCCCCCCCCCACATGTCCCAGTATCATAGTGCCATCTCCCCCCATGTGCCAGTATCAAGTGCCTCTCTCTTTCCCACCCCCCATGTGCCAGTATCATAGTGCCAACCCCCCCCATGTGCCAGTATCAAGTGCCTCTCTCTTCCCCCCCATGTCCCATTATCATAGTGCCATCTCCCCCCCAAAAAAAGTGCCAGTATTAAGTGCCTCTCCCCCCATGTGCCAGTATCATAGTGCCAACCCCCCCACATGCCAGTATCAAGTGCCTCTCTCCTCCCCCCATGTCCCAGTATCATAGTGTCATCTCCCCCCCCCACACACACACAAAAAAGTGCCAATATCAAGTGCCTCTCTCCCTCCCCATGTGCCAGTATCAGGTTCCTCTCCCCCCCATGTGCCAGTATCAAGCGCCAACCCCCCCTCTCCCCTCCAGGTGCCAGTATCAGGTGCCCCCCCCATGTCCCAGTATCATAGTGCCATCTCCCCCCCCCACACACAAAAAAGTGCCAGTATCAAGTACCTCTCTCCCTCCCCCCATATGCCAGTATCAGGTGCCAACCCCTCTCCCCCCCAGGTGCCAGTATCAGGTGCCACTCTCCCTCCCCCCATATGCCAGTATCAGGTGCCACTCTCCCCCCCCATATGCCAGTATCAGGTGCCACTCTCCCTCCCCCCATGCCAGTAGCAGGTGCCAACCCCTCTCCCCCCCATGTGCCAGTATCAGGTGCCAACCCCCCTCCCCCCCAGGTGCCAACCCCCTCCCCCCATGTGCCAGTATCAGGTGCCACTGCCAGTATCAGGTGCCTCCCGCTCCCCCATGGCAGTAACGGTCGGGTATTAAAAAAATTATAATAAACACACCTCCATGTCAGCAATGCGATGCGATGCAGCCTCTTCCTGTGTCCCGCCTTGTATTGGGTCCCGCCCTGTATGTCCATATATGGATTCAGTGCTTGTATTTCAGAAAAGATTCTGCTGGGATTCGAACCCACGACCTTCTGCTTCAGAGGCAAAGCAGCTAACCACTAGACCATACCAGCTGCCTTGCTGAAGTGTACATCTATACACATGACAGCTGCTCATATATAGAGATATAGCAGAGCTGAATGTGCTGAGACAGCTGTCATATACAGATATAGCAGTATCTCAGATATATCTCTATATGACAGCTGTTCCAGCACACTCAGCTCTGCTATATCTCTATATATGATAGCTGCCCCAGCAAACCCAGCTCTGCTACATCTATGCATATGTCAGCTGCCCAAACACACCCAGCACTGCTATATCTCTATATGACAGCTGCCCCTGCATACTCAGCTCTGCTATATCTCTATATATGATAGCTGCTCCAGCACACCCAGCTCTGCTACATCTATATATCTCTAAGTATTGCTATACAGTAGATAGATATATAGAGATATAGCAGAGCTGAGTGTGCTGGGGCAGCTGTCATGTGTATAGATGTAGCAGAGCTGGCTGTGTTTCGGCAGCTGTCATGTGTATAGATGTAGCAGAGCTGAGTTTGCTGGGGCAGTTGTCATATATAGAGATATAGTAGAGCTGAGTGTGCTGGTGCAGCTGTCATGTGTATAGATGTAGCAGAGCTGGGTGTGTTTGGGCATCTGTCATGTGTATAGATGTAGTAGAGCTGGGTTTGCTGGGGCAGCTGTCATATATAGAGAGATATAGCAGAGCTGAGTGTGCTGGTGCAGCTGTCATGTGTATAGATGTAGCATAACTGGGTGTGTTTGGACATCTGTCATGTGTATAGATGTAGTAGAGCTGGGTTTGCTGGGGCAGCGGTCATATATAGAGATATAGCAGGGCTGATTGTGCTGGGACAGCTGTCATATAGAGATATAGCAGTGCTGGGTGTGTTGGGGGCAGCTGTCATGTGTATAGATGTAGCAGAGCTGACTGTGTTTCGGCAGCTGTCATGTGTATAGATGTAGTAGAGCTGGGTTTGCTGGGGCAGCTGTCATATATAGAGATATAGCAGAGCTGAGTGTGCAGGGACAGCTGTCATATAGAGATATAGCAGTGCTAGGTGTGTTTGGGCAGCTGTCATGTGTATAGATGTACAATTAGCCAGCTATAACAGTAGAAGTCTCATATTTTTTCAATGAGTTGTAATGCAGCCTTAAATGCTTTGCCACTGATACACTGCTAGATTGGAGGTTGTGGGTTCGAATCCCAGACCAGGAGACTTTTAGCAGACAGTAAAATTAGATCACACTAGCGGCTGCTGTGAAGGGGCCCTGAACACGATATTTAACTAACTTGAAAATAAACTGTCACACATGCTGCCGGGGCGCCGGGCCCCGAAGCAGCTGCTTCCCCTGCTTCCCCGGTAGTTACGCCACTGTGTATTTGTACAAGTTAATCATGTCACCCCTATTTTCAAGACTAAACAAATTCAGTTCTTTTAATCATTGCTGATAACTAGTGATGAGCGGCAGAGGTCATATTCGAATTCGCAATATTTTGCAAATATTTTGTAGAATATTTGTTGAATATTCGCAAATTCGATTATTCGTTATTGATTATTCAACGATTTTCTTTTACTCGAAAAATCGGCAAGATAATGATCATGTAATATGCAAATTTTCGTAATGCGAATTTTCGCAATGCAAATTTTTATTGCAAATTTTTCTACTTTTAGACAAAGAATATTATAGCACTATATTAGCTAAATTGCTCTATATTCGTTTTTTTTGAATATTCGCTATATTGCTATAACTTAGTTTTTTTGAATATTCATAATATTCTAAAACAAGAATATATAGCAATATAGCGAATATTCGAAAAACGAATATAGAGCAATTTAGCTAATATAGTGTTATAATTTTCTTTGTCTAATAGTTGTAATTTTTTTCTCATCTGAAGTTCAGATTGTAAAAAAATTACAACTATAAAAAAAGAAGATTATAGCACTAAAAACGAATATAGAGCACTTTTCGAATATTCGCTATATATTCTTGTTTTAGAGAATTACGAATATTCGAAAAAACAAAGTTATAGCAATATAGCGAATATTAGAAAAAAAATAATATAGAGCAATTTAGCGAATATAGTGCTATAATCTTCTTTGTCTAATAGTTGTAAGTTGAAAAATTCGCAAAAAACATTCGCATTACAAAAATTCGAACAACACTACTCCTAAAGTCAAGTATATTGCAGCCTTCTTATTGGCCCACAAGCTAGAAGCAGGGAGGGATCATGTGTACTGATAAAAAATCAAATAAAAAATAAAAATAAAAAAATAGAATATTCGAAATGACGAATATATATCACTATATTTGAAATATTCGCGAATTTTCGAAGTACCTATATTCGTGATCAAAATTCGAATATTCGTGATCAACACAACTGATAACTAAGATCTTCCTGGCCATTTAGGATTTTAGTTGTTCTCCTTTGCACTTTTTCTAACTCTAGAGCATTCTTTTTATGAAACTGAACTGCGTATTCCACGTGTGGCCGTTCCAAAACTTTGTATAGTGGTAATATTACATCCCTGTCTTGAGAGTCCGTACCTCTATTAATACAAGACAAAGGTTTTTGGCCTTAGAGGCAGACAACTGGCATTGCATTCTGTTTTTTAGTTTATGATATACTAACAGGGGTGCACCTAGCCTTTATGCTGCCTGCGGCAAAAACTGAAACAACGCCCCCCATGCCAATTTCTTAACCTAACCCCTTAGCCACAATGAAATGCTCATTGCCCATGGCCTTTCTGATGCCCCTCTCTTGCCCCTACCTAGTACTGCCTGAGGCGATCGCCTCACCTGGCATATTAGTGGTGCACCGCTGTCTACTAATATACCCTGATCCTTCTCAACAAGTGACTCTCCCAGTTTTACTTCCCCTAGGACATATGCTGCAGGTAGATTATTAGCCCCCAGATGCATAATTTTACATTTATCTATATTGAACCTCATTTTCCTATTGGAGGCCCAAACTGTAAGTTTACTGAAAAAAGATACAAAACATCCTGCACGATACGATAGTAAATATGTGGATGTACATTGCTACATTTATAAAATCACTGAAAATAATGCACTAAAACAACAGATGCAAACATAATATATGGACTAAGCCCTCACTCTAAAGATGACATCTAAAACTCTTAGGCCCCTTTCACACAAGCATGACAGATTGCCTCCGGATGCGTTCTGGGTGCGTTCAGTCAAACTCGGACCATTTTGCAAGCAAGTTCAGTCAGTTTTGTCTGCGATTGCGTTCAGTTGTTCAGTTTTTTCCACGCATGTGCAATGCGTTTTAGACTCGTGTGATAAATAACTGAAGGTTTATAAACAACGTTTCTTTGCTTGCGGATGCAATGCGTTTTTCACTGAAGCCCCATTCACTTCTATGGAGCCAGGGCTGCGTGAAAAACGCTGAATATAGAACATGCCGCGTTTTTCAAGCAAAGCATAACTGAAGCCTGAAAAAAAAAAAAACACTCATGTACACAGACCCATTGAAATAAATGGGTCAGGATTTAGTGCAGGTGCTATGCGTTCACGTCACCCATTGCAGCCGCGCTGAAAACTCGCTCGTGTGAAAGGGGCCTTAGGCAATATATTTTAAACAAAACACACTTGTGCCCACCTACCCAGCGCGATGGTGGTCTCAGTCAGGTAGGTTCTACTCTATACCTACCTATGGAGTTGGGCATTTATGTTCATGAGAGCAGACCCTGCACATATAGTGTGTTACTCCTAGTTACCTCCATGTGCATCAGCAACCAATGAGAGGAGGAGCACGCACAGCTACATGTACCACCTTAACCACCTCCGGACCGCCTAACGCAGATGTGCGGTCCAGAGGTGGCAGCCCTGCGCAGAGTCACGCATATATGCGTCATCTCGCGAGGGCCGGGATTTCCTGTGAACGCGCGCACACAGGCGCGCGCGCTCACAGGAACGGAAGGTAAGCGAGTGGACCTCCAGCCTGCCAGCGGCGATCGCTCGCTGGCAGGCTGGAGATCCGAATTTTTTAACCCCTAACAGGTATATTAGACGCTGTTTTTATAACAGCGTCTAATATACCTCCTACCTGGTCCTCTGGTGGTCCCTTTTGTTAGGATCGACCACCAGAGGACACAGGTAGGTCAGTAAAGTCGCACCAAACACTACACTACACTACACCCCCCCGTCACTTATTAACCCTTTATGAACCCCTGATCACCCCATATAAACTCCCTGATCACCCCCCTGTCATTGATCACCCCCCTGTCATTGATCACCCCCCTGTCAGGCTCCGTTCAGACGTCCGTATGATTTTTACGGATCCACGGATACATGGATCGGATCCGCAAAACACATGCGGACGTCTGAATGGAGCCTTACAGGGGGGTGATCAATGACAGGCGGGTGATCACCCATATACACTCCCTGATCACCCCCTGTCATTGATCACCCCCCTGTCATTGATCACCCCCCTGTAAGGCTCCATTCAGACGTCCGCATGATTTTTACGGATCCATGGATACATGGATCGGATCCGCAAAACACATGCGGACGTCTGAATGGAGCCTTACAGGGGGTGATCAATGACAGGCGGGTGATCACCCATATACACTCCCTGATCACCCGCCTGTCATTGATCACCCCCCTGTAAGGCTCCATTCAGACTTCCGCATGTGTTTTGCGGATCCGATCCATGTATCCATGTATCCGTAAAAATCATGCGGACGTCTGAATGGAGCCTTACAGGGGGGGGGGGTGATCAGTGACAGGGGGGTGATCACCCTGATCACCCCCTGTCATTGATCACCCCCTGTAAGGCTCCATTCAGACGTCCGCATGTGTTTTGTGGATCCGATCCATGTATCCATGGATCCGTAAAAATCATGCGGACGTCTGAATGGAGCCTTACAGGGGGGGTGATCACCCTGATCACCCCCTGTCATTGATAACCCCCCTGTAAGGCTCCATTCAGACGTCCGCATGTGTTTTGCGGATCCGATCCATGTATCCATGGATCCGTAAAAATCATACGGACGTCTGAATGGAGCCTTACAGGGGGGTGATCAATGACAGGGGGGTGATCAGGGAGTCTATATGGGTGATCACCCCCCTGTCATTGATCATTCCCCTGTCATTGATCACCCCCCTGTCATTGATCACCCCCCTGGTAAGGCTCCATTCAGACATTTTTTTTGGCACAAGTTAGCGGAACTTTTTTGTTTGTTTTTGTTTTTGTTTTTTCTTACTAAGTCTCATATTCCACTAACTTGTGTCAAAAAATAAAATCTCACATGAACTCACCGTACCCCTCACGGAATCCAAATGCGTAAACATTTTTAGACATTTATATTCCAGACTTCTTCTCACGCTTTAGGGCCCCTAAAAAGCCAGGGCAGTATAAATACCCCACATGTGACCCCATTTCGGAAAGAAGACACCCCAAGGTATTCCTTGAGGGGCATATTGAGTCCATGAAAGATTGAAATTTTTGTCCTAAGTTAGCGGAAAGTGAGACTTTGTGAGAAAAAAACAAAAAAAAATCAATATCCGCTAACTTATGCAAAAAAAAAAATTTCTAGGAACTCGCCAGGCCCCTCATTGAATACCTTGGGGTGTCTTATTTCCAAAGTGGGGTCACATGTGGGGTATTTATACTGCCCTGGCTTTTTAGGGGCCCGAAAGTGTGAGAAGAAGTCTGGGATCCAAATGTCTAAAAATGCCCTCCTAAAAGGAATTTGGGCCCCTTTGCGCATCTAGGCTGCAAAAAAGTGTCACACATGTCATATCGCCGTACTCAGGAGAAGTTGGGCAATGTGTTTTGGGGTGTCATTTTACATATACCCATGCTGGGTGAGAGAAATATCTTGGTCAAATGCCAACTTTGTATAAAAAAATGGGAAAAGTTATCTTTTGCCAAGATATTTCTCTCACCCAGTATGGTTATATGTAAAATGGCACCCCAAAACACATTCCCCAACTTCTCCTGAGTACGGCGATACCAGATGTGTGACACTTTTTTGCAGCCAAGGTGGGCAAAGGGGCACATATTCCAAAGTGCACCTTTCGGATTTCACAGGCCATTTTTTACAGATTTTGATTGCAAGGTACTTCTTACACATTTGGGCCCCTAATTTGCCAGGGCAATATAACTACGCCACAAGTGACCCCATTTTGGAAATAAGACACCCCAAGGTATTCCGTGAGGGGCATGGCGAGTTCCTAAAATTTTTTATTTTTTGTCGCAAGTTAGTGGAATATGAGACTTTGTAAGAAAAAAATAAAAATAAAAAATCATCATCATTTTCCGCTAACTTGTGACAAAAAATAAAAAGTTCTATGAACTCACTATGCCCATCAGCGAATACCTTAGGGTGTCTACTTTCCAAAATGGGGTCATTTGTGGGGTTTTTCTACTGTCTGGGCATTGTAGAACCTCAGGAATCATGACAGGTGCTCAGAAAGTCAGAGCTGCTTCAAAATGCGGAAATTCACATTTTTGTACCATAGTTTGTAAACGCTATAACTTTTACCCAAACCATTTTTTTTTTGCCCAAACATTTTTTTTTTATCAAAGACATGTAGAACTATAAATTTAGCGAAAAATTTATATATGGATGTCGTTTTTTTTGCAAAATTTTACAGCTGAAAGTGAAAAATGTCATTTTTTTGCAAAAAAAATCGTTACATTTCGATTAATAACAAAAAAAGTAAAAATGTCAGCAGCAATAAAATACCACCAAATGAAAGCTCTATTAGTGAGAAGAAAAGGAGGTAAAATTCATTTGGGTGGTAAGTTGCATGACCGAGCGATAAACGGTGAAAGTAGTGTAGTGCCGAAGTGTAAAAAGTGCTCTGGTCATGAAGGGGGTTTTAGCTAGCGGGGCTGAAGTGGTTAATCAAGGTCGCCTCTTTGATAGGTGGGGCAAAAGTGCACATGAATGCTACTCCTAGAATACAAGCGCATTCACAATTGAAGGTGCCACTCCTTCAAGACAAATTTTAAAAAAATCACGGAAAAAAGATACAAAACATCCTGCATGATATGATAGTAAATTTGTGGATATACATTGCTACATTTATAAAATCACAGAAAAGAATGCACTAAAACAGTAGATGCAAACATAATATATGGACTAAGCCCTCACTCTAATGATGAAATCTGAGACTCTTACCAATATATTTTGATCAAGACACATCTGTGCCCACCTAACCAACGCCATGGTGGTCTAAGTCAGGCAGGTCCTACTCTATACCTATCTATGCAGTTGGGTATCTACGTTCAGGAGAGCAGACCCTGCACATATAGTGTGCTGCTCCTAGTTAACAAAAACAATGGTCAGACAGGAGCAGGCAAAGAATGCCTCCCTGAGTACTGCTCAAAAGACAATCAAGAAAAAACTAAGAGGGGCAGTATACTAAGTAAAAGGTCAATTTTTATTAATTATAGGGAGATAAAATCGGCCCCTACAGACAAACAACATATACAGCATGCACACGAGGGTACACTAATAGGACGACGGGTACAAAAAGTGTACCAGTCAAGTCTGGGTGTACTGTATATAGTGGGCTGGACCACTAGCGGTAGGCCAGGCACGGCTATGTCAGTGAAGGTAAACTAGCCCTGTTGCCTCCCTACTTGACCTGGTCTGCCCTACTTGATAATCCACGGGACGGGGTCCAAAAAAAAACCGCAAGGGGTGGCCCCGACTGGAACTCTCGTCCTGTGTATGTGACCCTATCATACACTATACAAACATACAGTATACACAATGTAATAAAGTAACCCCACCAACAAAAAAACCTGATTGAGGGATAGCGTGATGGTGATACTTATACGTCCCGACGCGTTTCCTCCCAGGAAAGCCCAGGATTCATCAGGGGACACTGCAGGCAGAAAATGACTGAGTCTACGGATAACATAAAACATACAGAGTGTACAGTGAATAACGTGACATGGCAAGGATGAGCCCCCATAGTATCAATCCCCACAGGGTATGGAAGGCTAGTCACTTACGTATACAGATGGCAACGGTCGGCGTATGGCTTCAAAGACCACCGACAGACTAGGACCCAGGGTGGTGGTATCCGCTGTGGTGGGGTGACCGGCAACTGTTGGGGCGTATAATGCCCCCTTATAAAGGCTGTAGGGCCGACTGTGAGGCTCCAGACGTCATCCGGCGCCTCCGGATGATGTCACGAGTAGAGTGAGTCATCCGGTCATGTGACCGGAGAAACCGCGCATGCGCAGAAGTGCATTAATGCGCTTCATGGGCCCAAGTGGAACGCACAAGCGTGCTTCCGCATTGCAGATGGACTAAGTCATCCGGTCACATGACCGGAATGCTCGCGCATGCGCAGACACGCATTACTGCGCTACAGGGGCCCAGGTGGAACGCACCAACGTGCTACCACCCCAGGTGACCACCGCGATGCGCCCAAATAAGGTGATAAACTATCGCGGGGGCCACTTCTCACGTGACCGGAGCATTAGGCAGGCGGGCCATCCCTAGTAGCGAGGTGGGCCGGATCAGGCCATTCGCCCAGACGGCACGACATCACATAGGGATAAGAGAGCATGAACAGCCACTCCCACGGGCTGCATACTCCCTTCTCCCACCCGCCCCCCCACCCATATCGGGGTGGAGGGGGCGGGGGGAAAAAATACCTCCAGATGATAAGGAGTATAAATTACAAACGGGGATGTGTGGAGGGGAGCAGAGAACACTGCTCTTGGGTCCAGTAAGAGCCCACCCAACCCGTCCCTCATACAGAAGGGGAAGGTGACAATATGTGCCTAACGTTCCCCTATTGGACCACAAATCCACAGGGGTTAAATGTCTGGAAGCCCCCATACTAAGATAGAAAAAAGAAACAAAGGGCATTCAGAGAAAGCAGCTGAAATTAAGTTGCTCGTTAAGGCCATGGGGGGCAACGGTGTTCAAGGTAAATATCCACCAACACTCCCTTTGTAGGAGGAGCCTATTCCAGTCTCCCCCCCGCATGGGTTTAGGCACCCGTTCTATGGCCATAAAACAGATGGCTGAAGTACGTCCATCATGGAATGCCTGCACATGATGTGCTATGGGGGTATCTTTATTATTTAGAATGTCCCCGAAGTGTTCTCCCATGCGTTTGCGCAATTCCCTAAAGGTTTTACCTACATAGCGAAGTCCGCATACGCAGGTGGCCAGATAGATCACGCCAGTCGTGCGGCAATTCATAAAGCCCTTAATCTGATAGACGGTATTTGATGGTTCACCAACAAAAGTCCTTCCCTGTGGGAGACTACCACAAAAACTACAGTGTCCACATCTATGGCACCCAGCCACAGGGGTGTTCAGCCACGTCGGCGGTTTTGCTGATGGGGAGAAGTGGCTGTGCACTAATCTATCACGGAGGTTCCTGCCTCTCCGGAAGGTCAGTGAGACACTAGGATTCAGCACCTCGGAGAGGTCTGGGTCCATCAAGAGTGTCCCCCAGTGTCGCATCAGGACACGCCTTACTTGGGTGGCCGCTGTGTGAAAGGTTCCAATCACCCGGACAGTACTTTGGGATTCGGGGCCACCCCTTGCGGGGTTATTTTGGACCCCGTCCCGTGGATTATCAAGTAGGGCGGACCAGGTCAAGTAGGGAGGCAACAGGGCTAGTTTACCTTCACTGACATAGCCGTGCCTGGCCTACCGCTAGTGGTCCAGCCCACTATATACAGTACACCCAGACTTGACTGGTACACTTTTTGTACCCGTCGTCCTACTAGTGTACCTTCGTGTGCATGCTGTATATGTTGTTTGTCTGTAGGGGCCGATTTTATCTCCCTATAATTAATAAAAATTGACCTTTTACTTAGTATACTGCCCCTCTTAGTTTTTTCTTGCTGCTCCTAGTTACCTCTGTGAGCAAACCGATGAGAGGAGGAGCACGCACAGCTACATGTACCACCTTAATCAATGTCGCCTATTAGCTAGGTGGGGCTAATTGCACCGGAATGCTACTCCCAGAATAGAACACATTCACACTTGAAGTAAGTTTGTCCAGTCAGCTTGTAACTTATTAAAATCTTCCATAGACTGTACCATATTACAAAGCTTGCTGTTTTCTGCAAAAATAGTAACAGCACTATTAATCCCATCCTCCATGTCATTAATGAATTTGTTGAATAACAGAGGACCCAGCACAGAACCTTGAGGTCAGGGGCCCAGAGGTGTAGCTATAGGGGGTGCAGAGGTAGCAGTCGCTACCCGGGCCCAGGAGCCTGAGGGGGCCCAAAGACCCTTGTGCCACATAAGAAGACACCGGTATTATGGAAAGTGCATACTGGTCAAGTTACACCCCTGGCTAGAGGGAAGGGGTTAGGTCAAGAATTTGGCATGGGGGGGGGTGTGGGGGGTGCCGTTTCAATTTTTGCCTCCCTGGCCACAAGCACTGAGAAAAGGGGGGGCCCAAGCTGAATCTTGCACCAGGGCCCATTAGCCCTTTAGCTACGCCCCTGCTTGAGGTACATCACTTATACCAGGGACCATTCAGAGTAGGGAAGTATTGACCAAAAACTCTTTGGATACGATCTTGAAGCCAATTATAAATTCAATTACAAATTATATTTTCTAACCAATAGACCTCATTTACAAATTAAGCATCAGTGCAGGACAGTATCAAACGGCTTTATAATGTTCAAAAACACAACACCCACAGCCTTCTCTTTGTCCAGGGTTCTACTCACCTCCTCATAAAACAAATCTATTTAGTTTGAGAGCTTCTGTTCTTAGTAAAACCATGTTGATTATATTCATTTTTTTTTTAAACTGTACACACGATCCCTCTTTGCTTCTAGCTTGTGGGCCAATGAGAAGGCTGCAATATCTCTGTCACAGCTTAGCAACATCCCTAGCAACCAATAGGAAAGTTGCCTACACCTTACTATATAAGAACCTCCCCAGCAGCCATTTTGTTCTGTTTCATGCAGTTGTGTGAGAGAGAGAGAGAGGAGTGCGATTTCTGTACTGTGCTGAATTCCTTTGTCATAGTACATCTGATACCTCATATACATAATCACGATAGTTAGTGGTAGATAGTGTAAGTTAGTGAATAGTGTAGCTGATAGGTTCCAGTTGTAAGGTGTTAGGTACATTAGCAGAGGAGGGCTGGCAGCTGTATTGCTGGGGGGCAAATCCCGTCAAGTGGCCCATTTTTAGCCCTGCCCATTATTAAAAGCCCCTCCTACATATAATAGGCCACTCCCACAAACACTGTACAGCTGACATTCTATAGTTGTGGCCTGTCTCTACACATCATACGGAGAGGAGAGGCCTGTCCTGGCTGCACTGCCTGCTTCACATTATACAATAGACAGCCGGCTACAGCCAGGAAGCTCCTCCGCTCTCCTCCCTCCCAGATCCTGCTAAAGGCCTGTGGTTCCCCCCCACCATCTGCCACCCGCCGTGGCCTGCTGCCCCCTTTGGCCGTCCTCACCCAGCTCTGAATCCTCCTTCTGCAAATGGCAGGGGGAGGAGCCGGAGCATCTCCTCTCCTACATAGCACCTCATACCTCTTACATCCAGTGATGTCACCTTTGTGTAGACGCTCTCTTTCCTCATCTTCTCTATTCAGACCAGACCGCCATGATGATTTTTCAGCCATCTCCTGTCTCTGCAGAGATTGACAAACAGACATTAGTTTCCCACATTTCCATCATCTTCACATCTTCTGAACACCCTTTCCTGCCACCCCCAATACTATACTGCATAAACAGTCCCCCTGGAAATACTGCTACCACACAGATAGTGCCCCCTTACAACAATTATTGGCACACAGTGCTCTAAAAAATAACTGCCCCCAGACACTAATAGTATAAAGATAGTGTCCCCCCAAAAATAATTGTGCTAAGCTGACACTGTGCCAGGGTGCCCCCCAAAGTAACAGTGCTCCCCAAAATACCACTAATAGAAATAATTCTCTGCCAGAGCACACTTATAGTAATAATGCCCTATAGTGTCCAAACTAGTGATCATGTTCCTCATAGCACCC
Organism: Bufo gargarizans; assembly: GCF_014858855.1. Lineage (NCBI taxonomy): Eukaryota > Metazoa > Chordata > Amphibia > Anura > Bufonidae > Bufo > Bufo gargarizans. The sequence goes on along the minus strand of NC_058088.1, from coordinate 62,248,486 downwards.
CAGTAAGTAGTAAAGCTCTGCATAATACCCCCTAGTTTAATATTTCTCCCTATAATTATGACAGGTACATTAAATACCCCCTGCGTAGTGCCCGCAGTTGAGCTAAGTGTCCCCATAATGTATGCAGTATAAAATACTCTACATAGAGCCCCAGTAAATGCCCTCATAGTGCTCCTCTCCCCCTTCCCCATAGTGTCATAATATGCCAGTAAAAAATGCCCCTTTTAGTGCCCCAGCAGATGCCCTATAGTGCTCCTCTCCCCCATATGTGCCAGTAAAAAATGCCCCTTCTTAGTGCCACCAGATGCCCCAATAGTGCTCCACTCCCCCATAGAGCCCTCAAGTATACCCCATAAGTGACGCTCTCCCCTATGGTGCTTCCCATAATGTGCCAGTAAAAAATGCCCCCTTAGTGCCACCATATGCCATAGTGCCCCCATAATTTGCCAATAAAAAAGGCCCCTTTAGAGCCCCCCCTTCCCATAGTGGCCCCAATAATGCCCCTATAGTGCCAACAGATGACCCATAGCGCCGCTCTCCCCTATAGTGCCCCCCAAAATGTGCCAATTAAAAAAAGCCCATTTAGAGCCCCATAGTGGCGCCTCGCCCCCATGTTGCCCCCCCATAATGAGCTAGTAAGAAATGCCCCCATAGTGCCCCCCCAAATGAGGTAAGAGAATAAAATGCCCCCAGAGTGCTACCCCAAAAAAAATGGGGCTTGTAAGAAAATGCCAGATGGCCCCCATAGTGCCAGCATCCACCCCGCAAAAAAAAAAAATAAGAAAAAAAAACCACTAATACTTACCTCATCAGCAGTGATGCGATGCAGGCCTCTTCCGGTCTGTGTCCCTGCTGTGGTGCTGCCCGGCCCAGCGGCGGCGCGATGATAATGATGTCTACAGATAAATAGGGAGATGAGCACTTCCACAATTGAATCACTCATCTCCTACTGCCATCCCACACGCCGCTGGCAATTAGAAAGCAGGGCCACGCCGGCCTGTGGTGATCGGCGGTTGCGGCCCTGAGGAATAAAAAAATAATTATTATTTGTTTACGACGGCCCAGTGGCCATTTAAACATGCTTTAGGGCGGCCTGGGGGGCAATTGCCTCCCTGCCCCCCTTCCCAGCCCTCCCCTGTACATTAGTTAGTTAGCTCAGTCATATATTTAATCCAGATAGTTAGTGGTAGATAGTGTAAGTTAGTGAATAGTGTAGCTGATAGGTTCCAGTGTATAGTGTTAGGTACACTAGTTAGGTAGCTCAGTCCTATATATAAAATCCAGACAGTTAGGCCTCATGCACACGACAGTATTTTTTCACTGTCCGCAAAACGGGGTTCCGTGACCGTTTTTTCGTCCGTGGGTCTTCCTTGATTTTTGGAGGATCCACGGACATGTCCACCTGGTGTCCACCTGGCCGTGCGGAGCCAAACGGATCCGTCCTGAATTACAATGCAAGTCAATGGGGACGGATCCATTTGACGTTGACACAATATGGTCAATTGCAAACAGATCCGTCCCCCATTGACTTTCAATGTAAAGTCTGGAGTCTCTTTATACCATCTGATCGGAGTTTCTCCAATCCGATGGTATATTTTAACTTGAAGCGTCCCCACTGCCACCAATGTTAATGCAATAGAGGGAGGGGGGGGGCCGCACACTGTGCCACCAATGCTATTATTACAATAGAGGGAGGGGGGGGGGCCGGGGGGGGCCGCACTGGGCCACCAATGAGGGTCTGCCCCCTGCTGCCTGGCAGCTCCGGATCTCTTACAGGGGGCTATGATACGCACAATTAACCACTTCAGGTGCAGCACCCGAGGGGTTAATTGTACGGATCACGGCCCCCTGTAAGAGATCGGGTGCTGCCAGGCAGCAGGGGGCAGTCATGTACACAGTTCGTTGTATATTCTAACTAGAAGCGTCCCCATCACCATGGGAACGCCTCTGTGTTAGAATATACTGTCGGATCTGAGTTTTCACGAAGTGAAAACTCAGCTCTGAGAAAGCTTTTATGCAGACGGATCTTCGGATCCGTCTGTATGAAAGTAACCTACGGCCACGGATCACGGACACGGATGCCAATCTTGTGTGCATCCGTGTTCTTTCACGGACCCATTGACTTGAATGGGTCCGTGAACCGTTGTCCGTCAAAAAAATGGACCAATTTTTCCACGGACCCATTGAAAGTCATAGCTGATAGGGTTTAGTGCAGGGTGTAGGTTAGATAGAGATATAGTATAGTGTAGCCTTTTGCTGTCTGTTTAGTCTGTGAAAAAAAGGTCTTTTGCTGCGTTTTAGACTTTTTGTGTGCTAGGATTATTGTCAGCATCTTTTGTCTTTGAAAAAAATAAATAAAAGTCTGCCTATGTTTTAGTGTTACTGTTTTAGGGTTTCGTTTGCTAGGGAAGGATTATTGTCTGCGTCTTTTGTCTGTGAAAAGAATAACAAAACAAAAAAAAGTCTTTGCCTATGCTTTAGTGTTTCTTTTGATAGGGAGGGATTATCATCTGCGTCTTTTGTCTGTGAAAAAAACAAAAACAAAAAAAGTCTTTGCCGATGTTTTAGTGTTATTGTTTTAGGGTTCTGTGTCTATTTTTATTTATTTTTTTGCCCCATTGACCCCAACCCAATACATTTTGCCCAAACTCCCTCATTATATTCTGTCTTTTTTTTCTGTGGTTTAAAAACATTGTGGTCGTTTACTCATTTGATGAAATAATGAGTGGACGTGGTTGTGCTGGCTGCGGTGGTCGTGGTAAGGAAGTTGGTTCCAGTACTGGACCGATGCCAGCATGGAGCCGCTCCTCTACCCACAGAGGGGCGGAAGCGGATGGCAGGGGTGTCCGCCTCGTCCGTGATTTTTTGGGGCGTGGCAACCGCCCAATTTCATCTCAGGACGCCGAGGCAGTTGTGTCATTCGTGACACAAGCCAGAGGCACAGAGTCCTCTGCCCTGGCTCTGAGCAGCAGCAGCTCTCCGCCTCATGCAGGACTAGCCCCCAGCCCCCAAGAATCAACCCTGATGCTATTTGACAGCGACAGTGAGAGGGACATCTTGGGGGTGGTAATGCAGGAGACTTAGCTAGAGCTTGGTCCGGATGCTCAGGACCTTTTGGAAGGGATGGAGGAGGAGGAGGAGGGGATACCACCCGTCAGTACCCCAGTAACATCCCTTCCAACTGGTGTGGATGGTTTCAGTCACAGGACACCCAGTCAGGTCCAGGCATCAGCAAGGGGACAGCAGAGCCAGGTCAGAGGTTCCACGTCTGCTGTTCCCCTCAGTCAACCACTGGTCGACCTTGGTCTGAAATTACAGGGGATGAAGAGAAAGGTGACTTAGAATGGGTGCCACCTCCCTTGTCAGGTGACAGCAGCACAGATGAGGAAGGTAGGCACCTGAGACAAACGGTGCGTCAGGTCACCAGGGAGCCCCATGGCAGGGGCTCCACTGGTAATGGTAGCAGGAGGCGGCAGCAGCAGGTGCCGACTTCACCTGTGCGCACCGAGCCTGAACAGGCACAAGCCAGCACCACCCCATCTGACAGGAGGTTGGTGCATAAGTCGCCTGTTTGAGCTTACTTAACCCTGTCAGCAGACGATCTGACAATTGCCATCTGTCAGCTGTGCCATGCCAGGGTGAGGAAGATAGGTGATTACAAAGACCGGTGGAGCGCCAGAGAGCAAATGGTAGTATCGAAAGGATGCTGGAGGTAATTAAAATCCACGGAGTGCTAATCTCAGTTGGAATAAGGTGCTATTACCGCATGATTATTGTGCGTGCACACCAGAAAATAAGTAATAAATGAATAAAGAAATAAATACATACAAAACAATATATAAAATTGTATATTACTAACACACTATTGTGCTTCAATTAAAATCATATATCCACATGAGTTTTTACTCACTCGCCGAGGGGTGTGGCGCAAGATAAAGTCCAAGACACTTGACGCCATGAACCCCCCCTCGCCGAGATCGCCTGCCACTGTCCTGCAGCCACCCCACCTCCTTCCAACAATGCATTCCCACTCCCCCACTCCATCTCCTAGAGGTACTGGTACCAGCAGTCAGACCTTTGCCTCCTCTGCACCCTCCTCTATCGCCTCCACATTTGAATGCACCGCGCCCTACGCCCCCAGGGACTGATGGCAAGGGTTATCACCCAACATCTGCTGCCCTTCAATATTGTGGACTGCAATCCATTCTGGCAGATGTGGAGTAGGCCCAACCCAGATGGCTTGTCCTCAGCCACCATTTCTTTCCCATGACTGGCATCTCTGCCCTACACAAGCACATTGTGCAGAATGTA